>NC_141699.1:536539126-537139126 GCF_964263255.1 Lissotriton vulgaris | reverse complement strand
GCATAAACCTTCCTCCATAAACGTATCGGATCACTTATTAGTTATAGGCGTACCATAGTCTAAAATAATTCAAGTGAGCAGATTATGCTGTCACTTGGCTAGCAATGAGGTCTTTTTGTATTTACATTCTGATATAGGTGGTAGAGTTGTGTAGAGAGCGGTAGCAAATGAGTCTTAGGATTGGGAGATGTATGATAGGTTGAAAAAATTTGAGATTTGAATTCTTTTTGAGCTGTGGGATTTTACAATATTACAGCCGCCATAGTACTGATTATTAACTCTTTATCAAAATGTGTTTGTTGTTGTGTTGTATTACTTTGGAAATATTCAAGTTCTGTTAATAGACTAACAGTGGACTTTCCCATTTGCAGAATATATTGAATGACCAACAGAGGGAGTGCTGCAGAAGAAACTTTCTCGGAGTTGCTGACAACCCAAAAAAAAAAGTTCAGCAGCTTTCGGCTTGATTTACCAATTTACATGGTGAGTCAAACTCTCAATTTATCATTTTGCTTTTCCTTAATGAAGTTCATAGCATCTGACGGCTCTCAGCACCTTTTAGTGTGGTCTTCTGCATGAATATTATTTGTCAAGACTGAAGCGATATGGTTGAAGGTACGGGCATCATGATAGCTTATCAAAGATGTTGCCTGTCTGCAAGGCTGACAATCCTACTTTAGATACTTGTGCTAGCAATATGTCATCAGAGGAAATTGGCGTGTTTGAGGCTGGAATGAGGTGTCTTATTTTAGAACAATTGCCTTAGTTTCACATGGAGGGAAGCTATTTTAACCTTCCTCCCTCAACTCTTTATATGGGACGCTTATAGTCGAGAAGGATTGTCTTTAGTATATTCTGTATTCTTGTACCTCTGCCACCCTTTTCAAAAGGGGAGCTCGATGCTTTCAATGTTGCAGAGTCCTTTCCCATTACACATTCCACTTGCCTTGCAGTCATCGTTACAGATAGTTACCTAGTGCGGAATTGCTAATGCCTCATTGTTCTGTTTAATTGTCATCCATGGCTACTCATCAAGATGTGCCTTGACATCATAAAGCTACAGCAGGATGTCATCTGACTTGAGGGCAAGCTATAGGATACATTTATCATGTTACTGAAATGGGTAGTAGGCTAATCAGGACTCCCAGCTGAAGGCAAAGATGGGGAGATGGAAGAAATACAGGCATTATTTGAGATGTATTCATGTATTCAAGGTATGGGTGATAATATTCTCAGGTTCTCTATATGTTAAATGATAGGGATGTGCAAGAAGGACGATGGTAGAACCTGTTGTTCATAGTTTTTATCATTACCAGTTACTGCAGCATAAACCTTCCTCCATAAACGTATCGGATCACTTAATAGTTATAGGCGTACCATAGTCTAAAATAATTCAAGTGAGCAGATTATATTGTCACTTGGCTAGCAATGAGGTCTTTTTGTATTTACATTCTAATATAGGTGGAAGAGTTGTGTAGAGAGCGGTAGCAAATGAGTCTTAGGATTGGGAGATGTATGATAGGTTGAAAACATTTGAGATTTGAATTCTTTTTGAGCTGTGGGATTTTACAATATTACAGCCGCCATAGTACTGATTATTAACTCTTTATCAAAATGTGTTTGTTGTTGTGTTGTATTACTTTGGAAATATTCAAGTTCTGTTAATAGACTAACAGTGGACTTTCCCATTTGCAGAATATATTGAATGACCAACAGAGGGAGTGCTGCAGAAGAAACTTTCTCGGAGTTGCTGACAACCCAAAAAAAAAAGTTCAGCAGCTTTCGGCTTGATTTACCAATTTACATGGTGAGTCAAACTCTCAATTTATCATTTTGCTTTTCCTTAATGAAGTTCATAGCATCTGACGGCTCTCAGCACCTTTTAGTGTGGTCTTCTGCATGAATATTATTTGTCAAGACTGAAGCGATATGGTTGAAGGTACGGGCATCATGATAGCTTATCAAAGATGTTGCCTGTCTGCAAGGCTGACAATCCTACTTTAGATACTTGTGCTAGCAATATGTCATCAGAGGAAATTGGTGTGTTTGAGGCTGGAATGAGGTGTCTTATTTTAGAACAATTGCCTTAGTTTCACATGGAGGGAAGCTATTTTAACCTTCCTCCCTCAACTCTTTATATGGGACGCTTATAGTCGAGAAGGATTGTCTTTAGTATATTCTGTATTCTTGTACCTCTGCCACCCTTTTCAAAAGGGGAGCTCGATGCTTTCAATGTTGCAAAATCCTTTCCCATTACACATTCCACTTGCCTTGCAGTCATAATTACAGATAGTTACCTAGTGCGGAATTGCTAATGCCTCATTGTTCTGTGTAATTTTCATCCATGGCTACTCATCAAGATGTGCCCTGACATCATAAAGCTACAGCAGGATGTCATCTGACTTGAGGGCAAGCTATAGGATACATTTATCATGTTACTGAAATGGGTAGCAGGCTAATCAGGACTCCCAGCTGTAGGCAAAGATGGGGAGATGGAAGAAACACAGGCATTATTTGAGATGTATTCATTTGTTCAAGGTATGGGTGATAATAATATTCTCAGGTTCTCTATATGTTAACTGATAGGGATGTGCAAGAAGGAAGATGGTAGTACCTGTTGTTCATAGTTTTTATCATTACCAGTAACTGCAGCATAAACCTTCCTCCATAAACGTATCGGATCACTTAATAGTTATAGGCCTACCATAGTCTAAAATAATTCAAGTGAGCAGATTATGCTGTCACTTGGCTAGCAATGAGGTCTTTTTGTATTTATATTCTAATATAGGTGGTAGAGTTGTGTAGAGAGCGGTAGCAAATGAGTCTTAGGATTGGGAGATGTATGATAGGTTGAAAACATTTGAGATTTGAATTCTTTTTGAGCTGTGGGATTTTACAATATTACAGCCGCCATAGTACTGATTATTAACTCTTTATCAAAATGTGTTTGTTGTTGTGTTGTATTACTTTGGAAATATTCAAGTTCTGTTAATAGACTAACAGTGGACTTTCCCATTTGCAGAATATATTGAATGACCAACAGAGGGAGTTCTGCAGAAGAAACTTTCTCGGAGTTGCTGACAACCCAAAAAAGAAAGTTCAGCAGCTTTCGGCTTGATTTACCAATTTACATGGTGAGTCAAACTCTCAATTTATAATTTTGCTTTTCCTTAATGAAGTTCATAGCATCTGACGGCTCTCAGCACCTTTTAGTGTGGGCTTCTGCATGAATATTATTTGTCAAGACTAAGCGATATGGTTGAAGGTACGGGCATCATGATAGCTTATCAAAGATGTTGACTGTCTGCAAGGCTGACAATCCTACTTTAGATACTTGTGCTAGCAATATGTCATCAGAGGAAATTGGTGTGTTTGAGGCTGGAATGAGGTGTCTTATTTTAGAACAATTGCCTTAGTTTCACATGGAGGGAAGCTATTTTAACCTTCCTCCCTGAACTCTTTATATGGGACGCTTATAGTCGAGAAGGATTGTCTTTAGTATATTCTGTATTCTTGTACCTCTGCCACCCTTTTCAAAAGGGGAGCTCAATGCTTTCAATGTTGCAAAATCCTTTCCCATTACACATTCCACTTGCCTTGCAGTCATAATTACAGATAGTTACCTAGTGCGGAATTGCTAATGCCTCATTGTTCTGTGTAATTTTCATCCATGGCTACTCATCAAGATGTGCCCTGACATCATAAAGCTACAGCAGGATGTCATCTGACTTGAGGGCAAGCTATGGAATACATTTATCATGTTACTGAAATGGGTAGCAGGCTAATCAGGACTCCCAGCTCTAGGCAAAGATGGGGAGATGGAAGAAACACAGGCATTATTTGAGATGTATTCATTTGTTCAAGGTATGGGTGATAATAATATTCTCAGGTTCTCTATATGTTAACTGATAGGGATGTGCAAGAAGGAAGATGGTAGTACCTGTTGTTCATAGTTTTTATCATTACCAGTAACTGCAGCATAAACCTTCCTCCATAAACGTATCGGATCACTTATTAGTTATAGGCGTACCATAGTCTAAAATAATTCAAGTGAGCAGATTATGCTGTCACTTGGCTAGCAATGAGGTCTTTTTGTATTTACATTCTGATATAGGTGGTAGAGTTGTGTAGAGAGCGGTAGCAAATGAGTCTTAGGATTGGGAGATGTATGATAGGTTGAAAAAATTTGAGATTTGAATTCTTTTTGAGCTGTGGGATTTTACAATATTACAGCCGCCATAGTACTGATTATTAACTCTTTATCAAAATGTGTTTGTTGTTGTGTTGTATTACTTTGGAAATATTCAAGTTCTGTTAATAGACTAACAGTGGACTTTCCCATTTGCAGAATATATTGAATGACCAACAGAGGGAGTGCTGCAGAAGAAACTTTCTCGGAGTTGCTGACACCCCAAAAAAAAAAGTTCAGCAGCTTTCGGCTTGATTTACCAATTTACATGGTGAGTCAAACTCTCAATTTATCATTTTGCTTTTCCTTAATGAAGTTCATAGCATCTGACGGCTCTCAGCACCTTTTAGTGTGGTCTTCTGCATGAATATTATTTGTCAAGACTGAAGCGATATGGTTGAAAGTACGGGCATCATGATAGCTTATCAAAGATGTTGCCTGTCTGCAAGGCTGACAATCCTACTTTAGATACTTGTGCTAGCAATATGTCATCAGAGGAAATTGGTGTGTTTGAGGCTGGAATGAGGTGTCTTATTTTAGAACAATTGCCTTAGTTTCACATGGAGGGAAGCTATTTTAACCTTCCTCCCTCAACTCTTTATATGGGACGCTTATAGTCGAGAAGGATTGTCTTTAGTATATTCTGTATTCTTGTACCTCTGCCACCCTTTTCAAAAGGGGAGCTCGATGCTTTCAATGTTGCAGAGTCCTTTCCCATTACACATTCCACTTGCCTTGCAGTCATAATTACAGATAGTTACCTAGTGCGGAATTGCTAATGCCTCATTGTTCTGTTTAATTGTCATCCATGGCTACTCATCAAGATGTGCCCTGACATCATAAAGCTACAGCAGGATGTCATCTGACTTGAGGGCAAGCTATAGGATACATTTATCATGTTACTGAAATGGGTAGCAGGCTAATCAGGACTCCCAGCTGAAGGCAAAGATGGGGAGATGGAAGAAATACAGGCATTATTTGAGATGTATTCATGTATTCAAGGTATGGGTGATAATATTCTCAGGTTCTCTATATGTTAACTGATAGGGATGTGCAAGAAGGACGATGGTAGAACCTGTTGTTCATAGTTTTTATCATTACCAGTTACTGCAGCATAAACCTTCCTCCATAAACGTATCGGATCACTTAATAGTTATAGGTGTACCATAGTCTAAAATAATTCAAGTGAGCAGATTATGCTGTCACTTGGCTAGCAATGAGGTCTTTTTGTATTTACATTCTAATATAGGTGGTAGAGTTGTGTAGAGAGCGGTAGCAAATGAGTCTTAGGATTGGGAGATGTATGATAGGTTGAAACCATTTGAGATTTGAATTCTTTTTGAGCTGTGGGATTTTACAATATTACAGCCGCCATAGTACTGATTATTAACTCTTTATCAAAATGTGTTTCTTGTTGTGTTGTATTACTTTGGAAATATTCAAGTTCTGTTAATAGACTAACAGTGGACTTTCCCATTTGCAGAATATATTGAATGACCAACAGAGGGAGTTCTGCAGAAGAAACTTTCTCGGAGTTGCTGACAACCCAAAAAAGAAAGTTCAGCAGCTTTCGGCTTGATTTACCAATTTACATGGTGAGTCAAACTCTCAATTTATAATTTTGCTTTTCCTTAATGAAGTTCATAGCATCTGACGGCTCTCAGCACCTTTTAGTGTGGGCTTCTGCATGAATATTATTTGTCAAGACTAAAGCGATATGGTTGAAGGTACGGGCATCATGATAGCTTATCAAAGATGTTGACTGTCTGCAAGGCTGACAATCCTACTTTAGATACTTGTGCTAGCAATATGTCATCAGAGGAAATTGGTGTGTTTGAGGCTGGAATGAGGTGTCTTATTTTAGAACAATTGCCTTAGTTTCACACGGAGGGAAGCTATATGGCTGAGATACCCGCCACCCCCTCTCAACACAATCCCCAAAAGGAGGGAAACCGGAAACAGTTCTTGAAGTTTTTGGATGTGGGAGGGAGTGACCCTCCCGCGGCCGTATTTATTAAAACAAAAAATTAAAACATTAAACGTTTCATGTTATGTACAATTTCATTATCACATTGCGATGTTTGGCTAACCTTAACATATTCTCTAATACAGAGGTTCTCCTAGCCGAACTAGCATCCTACAAAAACATTCTCTAAAACACTGAAATTGTACATCCTAACGTTTAAGGGCCAACGGCAAGGTCATAACCGGTGTCAAGATCCCTAACCAGACTTACCCCTCCCACTTGGGAAGGGCGACAGCACAGAGGCTTACCTCAAGTGCAACTACAAACAATTTCCCTTGACTTGACGGGGGCACTTAAGACTCGACGCCATTTAAAGGTCGTTCGAAGACTTGTGTGTGGTATCTAGAAGGTATCGTGGACCTCCCCCCACCCCACACAACTTACTGCATCTGCCGTCGCAGATGACACTGGCCCCGGGAAATTCCCCCAGGAGGGGACTGTAACCCCTCCTACAAAGGAAGGGGCC
Source organism: Lissotriton vulgaris (assembly GCF_964263255.1). Taxonomy (NCBI): domain Eukaryota; kingdom Metazoa; phylum Chordata; class Amphibia; order Caudata; family Salamandridae; genus Lissotriton; species Lissotriton vulgaris. The sequence continues at coordinate 537,132,445 of NC_141699.1, read as the reverse complement.
TTGACCGCCTTTCCTTTACTTCCGGCGACCCGCCCTTAGACGGGACCGCCTCCCCACTGAGCGGCCAATGGCCACCTCTCCCGAGCGCTCCCATCCGTGTTGGGTGACGCCCACTCATAGGGATCTACCAATTAGTGCTCACCGATCATGACCTTACCGCCACAGGTCCGGATAGTTGACCGGCTATCCGGACCCCCCACTAAAAACTCCTACCTAAAGGTCATGTTTTAACGATTTTAACCAAGCTAAGAAGTCACCTATGAGTAACTCATTCCCCACCCTTGACAAATGCACACCATCCCCCAGATACATACTGTCATCATTAATACAACTATGCGAGATCGAATGCAACGTCTTGGAACGGAACAACCTACTCACTTTATTATTCAGTTTTCTAACAGAATGATTCAAAGCAGGGATCGAGATAGCCCCCCGCCACACTTTTCGTGGGATCACGTGAGACCACGCAATTATGCACCCCGGAACTTTCCTCGCTAACCAACTTACTGTGGAAAGCATAGCCTCCAGGAGAAGTCGTCTACCGGTGGTGACCAAATCATTGCCCCCTAAATGCACTATGACTATGGACGGCGGTGACCTCATCCGCTCTAACAAACCCTCAAAAAATTCCTGAAACTGGTCAATACAGAGACCGCCCTTTCCGTAGAAGGACACTCTGTACCCGTATTCCCCAGGTACGTGAATCATGTCACCTGCTTTGAATACGTCTGCGGCCCGTCTCACGTATGAGTGGCCCACGACCCACACCTCCTTCTTCACAGCCGGTGACGTGCGACCGCTGGCCTGGAGTAAGGTCGACTGCACAGTCCGCCCTGCCGCGTAGGCTTGCGCAACTGCAAACAAACAAAAGACAAGAAGCGTGAGTACATGATCATATCTTCACAACATGTGCAATCGCACGTACCTTTTATAACAATTGGAGGACCAACGCCCCACACGTTTCACTTGTTCTACATTAAGACCCCTGGCTGTAGCTTCAGTGGCAGCCCCTATTCGAAAGGAATGGGTCCCAAATTCGCCCGGGTCCAAGCCCGCTGCGGCAATGGCCATTGCAAGCACCCGCTGAAACTGAAACCTCGTCAGTGGGGTAGCGTCTGCATGCCTCAACAATGTCCCCCCCCATGATGCCACCCTTCGTGCTAGGTAATCTTCTAAGCACTGTACCGGACACATGGATGACTCGGGGTTTCTGCGAATGATCGTGCAGTCCCCTCTCCCATCTTGGTCGGTCTTGGACCTGAGAAAGGAGACAATCACCGCATCACCCCTGATCTGAACGTGTTCCCTGCACAAGCCCCCCGTCACATCCAGTTTGTTCCTTGCAACTAGCTCACTAACTCTCATAGCCCCGTGAAATGCCAGCGTAAATGCAGTCCGGAACAAACAGGTTTCGAAAGGGGACGAGCACGTGTTAGGGAGTGTGGCCAGTAACTGGGACAATCTGTCTAAACCTATCGGTCGTCTTACGTCTACTCTGCGACCCTCCAGGCGTTGCCACCCACGCAGCGCTTTCTGAACTGTAAAAGACGCTGTTGGGTCCAGGATGCCATGGGCCCTGGCAACAAAAGAAATGGCGGCACGATGCCTTTGGGCGGTAGCCACCGACTTCCCAGCCTTACGTAAGGACAACAGAAAAAGTACAACCCACTCTTCCTGCCCCCAAAGTCCCCCTCTCTCTGCCCCCAAAAAGGCTAAATAGGCCTGGAACGCCCCTTCATATGCCTTCCTTGTCCTGGGTGCTAGACTCTCTCCCACGAGGTGACGAAGTTCGGGGCACCGAGAGACCAGAGAGCTTCGGGGAAGGGTGCCGGCTCCGGGTCCGCTGACGGAAGGAAACCCGAGAAAGCCTGCATGTGAAAACGAGACAGTGCATCAGCAGCCTGATTCTTCACCCCTGGGACATGCCTTGCTCTGAATACCACGTTCAGTTGCATACACAGTAGGACAATTTCTTTGAGTAGCCTCAAAATCAATTTACAATGGGCTGCCTGACTATTGATGCATTCGACTACGGTCATATTGTCGGACCAGAACACGACGGAATGATCTCTGAACCCTTCTGGCCAGGTTCTCAGGGCCACCAGAATGGGAAATAGTTCAAGGAAAGCAATATTACTCGTTAGCCCCTTCTTGTGCCACCATAGGGGCCACCTTTGAGCAGACCACTTTGTGCCGAAGATGGCGCCAAAGCCTATGCTTCCTGCTGAATCTGTCCATAGCCCAAGCTCTTCTGAGGACACGGCTGGCTTGTTCCAGACGACTCGGCCATTGAAGTCTGCCAAGAATGCTAACCATATCCGCATGTCCTGGCGGACCTCAGCCGATAACCTCGTGCGATGATGACCCTCCTTTAGGCCAACCATCGCTTGGGCAATTGAGCGGGAAAAAGGGCGAGCCATTGGGATCACCCTCAAGGCAAAGTTCAACTTTCCCACTAATTGTTGCAACTGATGCAGTGTAACCTTAGATGCATTCAAACATACTTGGAGGGTTGCCCTGAATTTTAACACTTTGCTATCTGGCAAACGAAAACACCCCTCCCTTGAGTCCAACTCGATCCCCAAAAACTCGAGGCAAGTCGTGGGACCCAAAGTTTTACCCGGTGCCAATGGCACGCCAAAATGACCCATCAACACACAGAATTCTGCTAAGGCCTGAGCACATTCGGGATTTCCGGCGGGACCAAGGAACAAAAAGTCGTCAAGGTAGTGCATTACATTTCGGAAACCCGTTTTCTTCGTGAACACCCATTGCAGGAAAGTACTGAATTGCTCAAAATAAGCACATGATATAGAGCATCCCATTGGCATACACCTATCCATGTAAAATGACCCCTGGAACCCGAATCCCAAAAGACGCTGATCGTCTGGGTGTACCGGGAGCAACCGGAACGCTGACTCGATATCTGATTTCGCCATCAACGTCCCGGGCCCCAGGCGATTCAAAATGGCTACTGCCTCATCAAACGATGCGTATCGCACCGAACAAACCTCTGGATCAATTGCGTCATTCACCGAAAGGCCGTGTGGAGCCGACAAGTTATGGATCAAACGAAACTCACCTGGGTCCTTCTTGGGGACCACCCCTAACGGAGAACATACAAAATCCGGTACCGGGGGTACACTAAACGGGCCAGCGACCCGTCCCCGGCTAACCTCTTTCAGAATTTTTTCTTGCACCACAGGCGTATGTTGTAACACAGAAAGTTGATTTTTGCAAAACCCAACGCCCTGAAAGTCCCCTACCGGGATGCGGAAACCATGTGAAAAACCGTTCCGCAGCACCCCAGCAGAAGTACGATCCGGGTATTCACTGAGCCAGGGAATCATTGCCAAGGTATCAATCGGGGTTGGTAAAGGCGCCCCTCGGACTAGTTTAGACCTGTTTGGCGCCTCCCTTACCCCCGTTCTCACCCGTTCTGGCTCTGCACGCTGACTCAGGATGGGACGACCCACACGTACTACACTCATGTTTGAATTTACACGTTCCCGTAGGTCTGGTACATTTCCCTTTGTTGAAATTAAAGCAGAAACCCTTCCTCCCTGTATTACCTGCGGGCCTCGACTGATCGTCGGTGCTCGTATTTGGTCGAAAGGGCGTCCCCACATTTTGGCGGGAATAATCTACAACAGTGCTCCCAACCAGTGGCATCCTTAACATTCCTGATTCTTTCATCTTATCCCATGTTACCGAATCGTAACAATCCCAAGTCAAACCTTTGTTATGTTCTTTTTCCTTTCTGAACAGATTGTCATAACAAAACCAATGGTTACCTTGATACGCTGTCGAGTAACCCATAATTCTTGACTGATAAATGGGAAACTCCGGAAGCAACTCGGGCCTGCGTTCCCCCAGAATTGATGTAAAAATTCCCCACGCATTGCCCCAGTTGCCAATATTCTCATTTATCTTAAAGGCGGCCATTTTTGCGCGCCAAACACTTGGATGCATTAGGTCCTTTTGACTTCTAACATTCTCCACCTCATAATGATCAACAAGCAAGGCGAAAATATTCACGTATTCCCCAGCCCAAATCTTTTCCTTTATAGCTAAAGGCACATGTTGACCCAATCTCTCTCTACGAGAGGGTGCTGACTCGTCCCTTGCAATCGGCAATGGCCGCTTACCTGCACCGGACGCAGCTTCTGCCAACGGCGCAGCCACTTTAGCTGCATCTCTCTTCTCACGAAGCCCTTTTATCAGTGCCTGTGCCTCGGCGGCCGTGGCGCCATCACTACTATCCCCCAACCAAGCTGCTAGCTGTGCTGCCAGCTCGGGGGGCATGTCTTCCTTGGATGTCGGGGTGACGACAACGGGGATTGGATTCCCCTCCCTCGGTACTGGGGACGGCGCCTCGAGCGGGGCAGAGGGAACCGGGACGTCTCCACCGGCTGGAACCCTTCTCGGCCTCTTTGGTCTACCTTCAGCCGGCGCAGAGCCCGAACCCTCCTCCCCGTCTCGCTCCGCCAACCGTTTCTTTATGTCGGACACCTCTTTGCAAAGAGCCCGCACCATCTGGTCGGTCGTCATTCTTTTTGCGCCTTTCTTGGGCATCTCCCCGACGAAGTATCTAAAAGACAAAGAGAAAAGATCAAAACGCTCAAAATTGGCTCTTCGTTCTGTCCCGAGCTCACGAGTAGCGAGGAGGTGCAGCTTCGGAGCACAAGAACAAGAGGCCGTCTTCTGGTCTTGCGTCTCTTCTTATCCGTCTTCAGGGCGGGCGAGAACCCGCCCCTGCCTGCCCCTAGGGCGGGGCTGGCTACGTCGGTGTCTAGGCCAGCCCACTCCAGGGCGGGAAAAGGCGCGCCCCGGCTACGCCGCTTCGGGCATACCAGCCGCGACGCGCCTCCCGCCCAAAAATGGCTTCCCGGGGGGATCGAGGCACTCTGCCATACGTTCGGGGGGACCGAGTGGTCGCCCCTTTCCATTTTAACCTTCCTCCCTGAACTCTTTATATGGGACGCTTATAGTCGAGAAGGATTGTCTTTAGTATATTCTGTATTCTTGTACCTCTGCCACCCTTTTCAAAAGGGGAGCTCGATGCTTTCAATGTTGCAGAGTCCTTTCCCATTACACATTCCACTTGCCTTGCAGTCATAATTACAGATAGTTACCTAGTGCGGAATTGCTAATGCCTCATTGTTCTGTTTAATTGTCATCCATGGCTACTCATCAAGATGTGCCCTGACATCATAAAGCTACAGCAGGATGTCATCTGACTTGAGGGCAAGCTATAGGATACATTTATCATGTTACTGAAATGGGTAGCAGGCTAATCAGGACTCCCAGCTGAAGGCAAAGATGGGGAGATGGAAGAAATACAGGCATTATTTGAGATGTATTCATGTATTCAAGGTATGGGTGATAATATTCTCAGGTTCTCTATATGTTAACTGATAGGGATGTGCAAGAAGGACGATGGTAGAACCTGTTGTTCATAGTTTTTATCATTACCAGTTACTGCAGCATAAACCTTCCTCCATAAACGTATCGGATCACTTAATAGTTATAGGTGTACCATAGTCTAAAATAATTCAAGTGAGCAGATTATGCTGTCACTTGGCTAGCAATGAGGTCTTTTTGTATTTACATTCTAATATAGGTGGTAGAGTTGTGTAGAGAGCGGTAGCAAATGAGTCTTAGGATTGGGAGATGTATGATAGGTTGAAACCATTTGAGATTTGAATTCTTTTTGAGCTGTGGGATTTTACAATATTACAGCCGCCATAGTACTGATTATTAACTCTTTATCAAAATGTGTTTCTTGTTGTGTTGTATTACTTTGGAAATATTCAAGTTCTGTTAATAGACTAACAGTGGACTTTCCCATTTGCAGAATATATTGAATGACCAACAGAGGGAGTTCTGCAGAAGAAACTTTCTCGGAGTTGCTGACAACCCAAAAAAGAAAGTTCAGCAGCTTTCGGCTTGATTTACCAATTTACATGGTGAGTCAAACTCTCAATTTATAATTTTGCTTTTCCTTAATGAAGTTCATAGCATCTGACGGCTCTCAGCACCTTTTAGTGTGGGCTTCTGCATGAATATTATTTGTCAAGACTAAAGCGATATGGTTGAAGGTACGGGCATCATGATAGCTTATCAAAGATGTTGACTGTCTGCAAGGCTGACAATCCTACTTTAGATACTTGTGCTAGCAATATGTCATCAGAGGAAATTGGTGTGTTTGAGGCTGGAATGAGGTGTCTTATTTTAGAACAATTGCCTTAGTTTCACACGGAGGGAAGCTATATGGCTGAGATACCCGCCACCCCCTCTCAACACAATCCCCAAAAGGAGGGAAACCGGAAACAGTTCTTGAAGTTTTTGGATGTGGGAGGGAGTGACCCTCCCGCGGCCGTATTTATTAAAACAAAAAATTAAAACATTAAACGTTTCATGTTATGTACAATTTCATTATCACATTGCGATGTTTGGCTAACCTTAACATATTCTCTAATACAGAGGTTCTCCTAGCCGAACTAGCATCCTACAAAAACATTCTCTAAAACACTGAAATTGTACATCCTAACGTTTAAGGGCCAACGGCAAGGTCATAACCGGTGTCAAGATCCCTAACCAGACTTACCCCTCCCACTTGGGAAGGGCGACAGCACAGAGGCTTACCTCAAGTGCAACTACAAACAATTTCCCTTGACTTGACGGGGGCACTTAAGACTCGACGCCATTTAAAGGTCGTTCGAAGACTTGTGTGTGGTATCTAGAAGGTATCGTGGACCTCCCCCCACCCCACACAACTTACTGCATCTGCCGTCGCAGATGACACTGGCCCCGGGAAATTCCCCCAGGAGGGGACTGTAACCCCTCCTACAAAGGAAGGGGCCTTGACCGCCTTTCCTTTACTTCCGGCGACCCGCCCTTAGACGGGACCGCCTCCCCACTGAGGGGCCAATGGCCACCTCTCCCGAGCGCTCCCATCCGTGTTGGGTGACGCCCACTCATAGGGATCTACCAATTAGTGCTCACCGATCATGACCTTACCGCCACAGGTCCGGATAGTTGACCGGCTATCCGGACCCCCCACTAAAAACTCCTACCTAAAGGTCATGTTTTAACGATTTTAACCAAGCTAAGAAGTCACCTATGAGTAACTCATTCCCCACCCTTGACAAATGCACACCATCCCCCAGATACATACTGTCATCATTAATACAACTATGCGAGATCGAATGCAACGTCTTGGAACGGAACAACCTACTCACTTTATTATTCAGTTTTCTAACAGAATGATTCAAAGCAGGGATCGAGATAGCCCCCCGCCACACTTTTCGTGGGATCACGTGAGACCACGCAATTATGCACCCCGGAACTTTCCTCGCTAACCAACTTACTGTGGAAAGCATAGCCTCCAGGAGAAGTCGTCTACCGGTGGTGACCAAATCATTGCCCCCTAAATGCACTATGACTATGGACGGCGGTGACCTCATCCGCTCTAACAAACCCTCAAAAAATTCCTGAAACTGGTCAATACAGAGACCGCCCTTTCCGTAGAAGGACACTCTGTACCCGTATTCCCCAGGTACGTGAATCATGTCACCTGCTTTGAATACGTCTGCGGCCCGTCTCACGTATGAGTGGCCCACGACCCACACCTCCTTCTTCACAGCCGGTGCTGTGCGACCGCTGGCCTGGAGTAAGGTCGACTGCACAGTCCGCCCTGCCGCGTAGGCTTGCGCAACTGCAAACAAACAAAAGACAAGAAGCGTGAGTACATGATCATATCTTCACAACATGTGCAATCGCACGTACCTTTTATAACAATTGGAGGACCAACGCCCCACACGTTTCACTTGTTCTACATTAAGACCCCTGGCTGTAGCTTCAGTGGCAGCCCCTATTCGAAAGGAATGGGTCCCAAATTCGCCCGGGTCCAAGCCCGCTGCGGCAATGGCCATTGCAAGCACCCGCTGAAACTGAAACCTCGTCAGTGGGGTAGCGTCTGCATGCCTCAACAATGTCCCCCCCCATGATGCCACCCTTCGTGCTAGGTAATCTTCTAAGCACTGTACCGGACACATGGATGACTCGGGGTTTCTGCGAATGATCGTGCAGTCCCCTCTCCCATCTTGGTCGGTCTTGGACCTGAGAAAGGAGACAATCACCGCATCACCCCTGATCTGAACGTGTTCCCTGCACAAGCCCCCCGTCACATCCAGTTTGTTCCTTGCAACTAGCTCACTAACTCTCATAGCCCCGTGAAATGCCAGCGTAAATGCAGTCCGGAACAAACAGGTTTCGAAAGGGGACGAGCACGTGTTAGGGAGTGTGGCCAGTAACTGGGACAATCTGTCTAAACCTATCGGTCGTCTTACGTCTACTCTGCGACCCTCCAGGCGTTGCCACCCACGCAGCGCTTTCTGAACTGTAAAAGACGCTGTTGGGTCCAGGATGCCATGGGCCCTGGCAACAAAAGAAATGGCGGCACGATGCCTTTGGGCGGTAGCCACCGACTTCCCAGCCTTACGTAAGGACAACAGAAAAAGTACAACCCACTCTTCCTGCCCCCAAAGTCCCCCTCTCTCTGCCCCCAAAAAGGCTAAATAGGCCTGGAACGCCCCTTCATATGCCTTCCTTGTCCTGGGTGCTAGACTCTCTCCCACGAGGTGACGAAGTTCGGGGCACCGAGAGACCAGAGAGCTTCGGGGAAGGGTGCCGGCTCCGGGTCCGCTGACGGAAGGAAACCCGAGAAAGCCTGCATGTGAAAACGAGACAGTGCATCAGCAGCCTGATTCTTCACCCCTGGGACATGCCTTGCTCTGAATACCACGTTCAGTTGCATACACAGTAGGACAATTTCTTTGAGTAGCCTCAAAATCAATTTACAATGGGCTGCCTGACTATTGATGCATTCGACTACGGTCATATTGTCGGACCAGAACACGACGGAATGATCTCTGAACCCTTCTGGCCAGGTTCTCAGGGCCACCAGAATGGGAAATAGTTCAAGGAAAGCAATATTACTCGTTAGCCCCTTCTTGTGCCACCATAGGGGCCACCTTTGAGCAGACCACTTTGTGCCGAAGATGGCGCCAAAGCCTATGCTTCCTGCTGAATCTGTCCATAGCCCAAGCTCTTCTGAGGACACGGCTGGCTTGTTCCAGACGACTCGGCCATTGAAGTCTGCCAAGAATGCTAACCATATCCGCATGTCCTGGCGGACCTCAGCCGATAACCTCGTGCGATGATGACCCTCCTTTAGGCCAACCATCGCTTGGGCAATTGAGCGGGAAAAAGGGCGAGCCATTGGGATCACCCTCAAGGCAAAGTTCAACTTTCCCACTAATTGTTGCAACTGATGCAGTGTAACCTTAGATGCATTCAAACATACTTGGAGGGTTGCCCTGAATTTTAACACTTTGCTATCTGGCAAACGAAAACACCCCTCCCTTGAGTCCAACTCGATCCCCAAAAACTCGAGGCAAGTCGTGGGACCCAAAGTTTTACCCGGTGCCAATGGCACGCCAAAATGACCCATCAACACACAGAATTCTGCTAAGGCCTGAGCACATTCGGGATTTCCGGCGGGACCAAGGAACAAAAAGTCGTCAAGGTAGTGCATTACATTTCGGAAACCCGTTTTCTTCGTGAACACCCATTGCAGGAAAGTACTGAATTGCTCAAAATAAGCACATGATATAGAGCATCCCATTGGCATACACCTATCCATGTAAAATGACCCCTGGAACCCGAATCCCAAAAGACGCTGATCGTCTGGGTGTACCGGGAGCAACCGGAACGCTGACTCGATATCTGATTTCGCCATCAACGTCCCGGGCCCCAGGCGATTCAAAATGGCTACTGCCTCATCAAACGATGCGTATCGCACCGAACAAACCTCTGGATCAATTGCGTCATTCACCGAAAGGCCGTGTGGAGCCGACAAGTTATGGATCAAACGAAACTCACCTGGGTCCTTCTTGGGGACCACCCCTAACGGAGAACATACAAAATCCGGTACCGGGGGTACACTAAACGGGCCAGCGACCCGTCCCCGGCTAACCTCTTTCAGAATTTTTTCTTGCACCACAGGCGTATGTTGTAACACAGAAAGTTGATTTTTGCAAAACCCAACGCCCTGAAAGTCCCCTACCGGGATGCGGAAACCATGTGAAAAACCGTTCCGCAGCACCCCAGCAGAAGTACGATCCGGGTATTCACTGAGCCAGGGAATCATTGCCAAGGTATCAATCGGGGTTGGTAAAGGCGCCCCTCGGACTAGTTTAGACCTGTTTGGCGCCTCCCTTACCCCCGTTCTCACCCGTTCTGGCTCTGCACGCTGACTCAGGATGGGACGACCCACACGTACTACACTCATGTTTGAATTTACACGTTCCCGTAGGTCTGGTACATTTCCCTTTGTTGAAATTAAAGCAGAAACCCTTCCTCCCTGTATTACCTGCGGGCCTCGACTGATCGTCGGTGCTCGTATTTGGTCGAAAGGGCGTCCCCACATTTTGGCGGGAATAATCTACAACAGTGCTCCCAACCAGTGGCATCCTTAACATTCCTGATTCTTTCATCTTATCCCATGTTACCGAATCGTAACAATCCCAAGTCAAACCTTTGTTATGTTCTTTTTCCTTTCTGAACAGATTGTCATAACAAAACCAATGGTTACCTTGATACGCTGTCGAGTAACCCATAATTCTTGACTGATAAATGGGAAACTCCGGAAGCAACTCGGGCCTGCGTTCCCCCAGAATTGATGTAAAAATTCCCCACGCATTGCCCCAGTTGCCAATATTCTCATTTATCTTAAAGGCGGCCATTTTTGCGCGCCAAACACTTGGATGCATTAGGTCCTTTTGACTTCTAACATTCTCCACCTCATAATGATCAACAAGCAAGGCGAAAATATTCACGTATTCCCCAGCCCAAATCTTTTCCTTTATAGCTAAAGGCACATGTTGACCCAATCTCTCTCTACGAGAGGGTGCTGACTCGTCCCTTGCAATCGGCAATGGCCGCTTACCTGCACCGGACGCAGCTTCTGCCAACGGCGCAGCCACTTTAGCTGCATCTCTCTTCTCACGAAGCCCTTTTATCAGTGCCTGTGCCTCGGCGGCCGTGGCGCCATCACTACTATCCCCCAACCAAGCTGCTAGCTGTGCTGCCAGCTCGGGGGGCATGTCTTCCTTGGATGTCGGGGTGACGACAACGGGGATTGGATTCCCCTCCCTCGGTACTGGGGACGGCGCCTCGAGCGGGGCAGAGGGAACCGGGACGTCTCCACCGGCTGGAACCCTTCTCGGCCTCTTTGGTCTACCTTCAGCCGGCGCAGAGCCCGAACCCTCCTCCCCGTCTCGCTCCGCCAACCGTTTCTTTATGTCGGACACCTCTTTGCAAAGAGCCCGCACCATCTGGTCGGTCGTCATTCTTTTTGCGCCTTTCTTGGGCATCTCCCCGACGAAGTATCTAAAAGACAAAGAGAAAAGATCAAAACGCTCAAAATTGGCTCTTCGTTCTGTCCCGAGCTCACGAGTAGCGAGGAGGTGCAGCTTCGGAGCACAAGAACAAGAGGCCGTCTTCTGGTCTTGCGTCTCTTCTTATCCGTCTTCAGGGCGGGCGAGAACCCGCCCCTGCCTGCCCCTAGGGCGGGGCTGGCTACGTCGGTGTCTAGGCCAGCCCACTCCAGGGCGGGAAAAGGCGCGCCCCGGCTACGCCGCTTCGGGCATACCAGCCGCGACGCGCCTCCCGCCCAAAAATGGCTTCCCGGGGGGATCGAGGCACTCTGCCATACGTTCGGGGGGACCGAGTGGTCGCCCCTTTCCATTTTAACCTTCCTCCCTGAACTCTTTATATGGGACGCTTATAGTCGAGAAGGATTGTCTTTAGTATATTCTGTATTCTTGTACCTCTGCCACCCTTTTCAAAAGGGGAGCTCAATGCTTTCAATGTTGCAAAATCCTTTCCCATTACACATTCCACTTGCCTTGCAGTCATAATTACAGATAGTTACCTAGTGCGGAATTGCTAATGCCTCATTGTTCTGTGTAATTTTCATCCATGGCTACTCATCAAGATGTGCCCTGACATCATAAAGCTACAGCAGGATGTCATCTGACTTGAGGGCAAGCTATGGAATACATTTATCATGTTACTGAAATGGGTAGCAGGCTAATCAGGACTCCCAGCTGTAGGCAAAGATGGGGAGATGGGAGAAACACAGGCATTATTTGAGATGTATTCATTTGTTCAAGGTATGGGTGATAATAATATTCTCAGGTTCTCTATATGTTAACTGATAGGGATGTGCAAGAAGGAAGATGGTAGTACCTGTTGTTCATAGTTTTTATCATTACCAGTAACTGCAGCATAAACCTTCCTCCATAAACGTATCGGATCACTTATTAGTTATAGGCGTACCATAGTCTAAAATAATTCAAGTGAGCAGATTATGCTGTCACTTGGCTAGCAATGAGGTCTTTTTGTATTTACATTCTGATATAGGTGGTAGAGTTGTGTAGAGAGCGGTAGCAAATGAGTCTTAGGATTGGGAGATGTATGATAGGTTGAAAAAATTTGAGATTTGAATTCTTTTTGAGCTGTGGGATTTTACAATATTACAGCCGCCATAGTACTGATTATTAACTCTTTATCAAAATGTGTTTGTTGTTGTGTTGTATTACTTTGGAAATATTCAAGTTCTGTTAATAGACTAACAGTGGACTTTCCCATTTGCAGAATATATTGAATGACCAACAGAGGGAGTGCTGCAGAAGAAACTTTCTCGGAGTTGCTGACAACCCAAAAAAAAAAGTTCAGCAGCTTTCGGCTTGATTTACCAATTTACATGGTGAGTCAAACTCTCAATTTATCATTTTGCTTTTCCTTAATGAAGTTCATAGCATCTGACGGCTCTCAGCACCTTTTAGTGTGGTCTTCTGCATGAATATTATTTGTCAAGACTGAAGCGATATGGTTGAAGGTACGGGCATCATGATAGCTTATCAAAGATGTTGCCTGTCTGCAAGGCTGACAATCCTACTTTAGATACTTGTGCTAGCAATATGTCATCAGAGGAAATTGGTGTGTTTGAGGCTGGAATGAGGTGTCTTATTTTAGAACAATTGCCTTAGTTTCACATGGAGGGAAGCTATTTTAACCTTCCTCCCTGAACTCTTTATATGGGACGCTTATAGAAGGATTGTCTTTAGTATATTCTGTATTCTTGTACCTCTGCCACCCTTTTCAAAAGGGGAGCTCAATGCTTTCAACGTTGCAAAATCCTTTCCCATTACACATTCCACTTGCCTTGCAGTCATAATTACAGATAGTTACCTAGTGCGGAATTGCTAATGCCTCATTGTTCTGTGTAATTTTCATCCATGGCTACTCATCAAGATGTGCCCTGACATCATAAAGCTACAGCAGGATGTCATCTGACTTGAGGGCAAGCTATAGGATACATTTATCATGTTACTGAAATGGGTAGCAGGCTAATCAGGACTCCCAGCTGTAGGCAAAGATGGGGAGATGGAAGAAACACAGGCATTATTTGAGATGTATTCATTTGTTCAAGGTATGGGTGATAATAATATTCTCAGGTTCTCTATATGTTAACTGATAGGGATGTGCAAGAAGGAAAATGGTAGTACCTGTTGTTCATAGTTTTTATCATTACCAGTAACTGCAGCATAAACCTTCCTCCATAAACGTATCGGATCACTTAATAGTTATAGGCCTACCATAGTCTAAAATAATTCAAGTGAGCAGATTATGCTGTCACTTGGCTAGCAATGAGGTCTTTTTGTATTTACATTCTAATATAGGTGGTAGAGTTGTGTAGAGAGCGGTAGCAAATGAGTCTTAGGATTGGGAGATGTATGATAGGTTGAAAACATTTGAGATTTGAATTCTTTTTGAGCTGTGGGATTTTACAATATTACAGCCGCCATAGTACTGATTATTAACTCTTTATCAAAATGTGTTTGTTGTTGTGTTGTATTACTTTGGAAATATTCAAGTTCTGTTAATAGACTAACAGTGGACTTTCCCATTTGCAGAATATATTGAATGACCAACAGAGGGAGTTCTGCAGAAGAAACTTTCTCGGAGTTGCTGACATCCCAAAAAAGAAAGTTCAGCAGCTTTCGGCTTGATTTACCAATTTACATGGTGAGTCAAACTCTCAATTTATAATTTTGCTTTTCCTTAATGAAGTTCATAGCATCTGACGGCTCTCAGCACCTTTTAGTGTGGGCTTCTGCATGAATATTATTTGTCAAGACTAAGCGATATGGTTGAAGGTACGGGCATCATGATAGCTTATCAAAGATGTTGACTGTCTGCAAGGCTGACAATCCTACTTTAGATACTTGTGCTAGCAATATGTCATCAGAGGAAATTGGTGTGTTTGAGGCTGGAATGAGGTGTCTTATTTTAGAACAATTGCCTTAGTTTCACATGGAGGGAAGCTATTTTAACCTTCCTCCCTGAACTCTTTATATGGGACGCTTATAGTCGAGAAGGATTGTCTTTAGTATATTCTGTATTCTTGTACCTCTGCCACCCTTTTCAAAAGGGGAGCTCAATGCTTTCAATGTTGCAAAATCCTTTCCCATTACACATTCCACTTGCCTTGCAGTCATAATTACAGATAGTTACCTAGTACGGAATTGCTAATGCCTCATTGTTCTGTGTAATTTTCATCCATGGCTACTCATCAAGATGTGCCCTGACATCATAAAGCTACAGCAGGATGTCATCTGACTTGAGGGCAAGCTATGGAATACATTTATCATGTTACTGAAATGGGTAGCAGGCTAATCAGGACTCCCAGCTGTAGGCAAAGATGGGGAGATGGAAGAAACACAGGCATTATTTGAGATGTATTCATTTGTTCAAGGTATGGGTGATAATAATATTCTCAGGTTCTCTATATGTTAACTGATAGGGATGTGCAAGAAGGAAGATGGTAGTACCTGTTGTTCATAGTTTTTATCATTACCAGTAACTGCAGCATAAACCTTCCTCCATAAACGTATCGGATCACTTATTAGTTATAGGCGTACCATAGTCTAAAATAATTCAAGTGAGCAGATTATGCTGTCACTTGGCTAGCAATGAGGTCTTTTTGTATTTACATTCTGATATAGGTGGTAGAGTTGTGTAGAGAGCGGTAGCAAATGAGTCTTAGGATTGGGAGATGTATGATAGGTTGAAAACATTTGAGATTTGAATTCTTTTTGAGCTGTGGGATTTTACAATATTACAGCCGCCATAGTACTGATTATTAACTCTTTATCAAAATGTGTTTGTTGTTGTGTTGTATTACTTTGGAAATATTCAAGTTCTGTTAATAGACTAACAGTGGACTTTCCCATTTGCAGAATATATTGAATGACCAACAGAGGGAGTTCTGCAGAAGAAACTTTCTCGGAGTTGCTGACATCCCAAAAAAGAAAGTTCAGCAGCTTTCGGCTTGATTTACCAATTTACATGGTGAGTCAAACTCTCAATTTATAATTTTGCTTTTCCTTAATGAAGTTCATAGCATCTGACGGCTCTCAGCACCTTTTAGTGTGGGCTTCTGCATGAATATTATTTGTCAAGACTAAGCGATATGGTTGAAGGTACGGGCATCATGATAGCTTATCAAAGATGTTGACTGTCTGCAAGGCTGACAATCCTACTTTAGATACTTGTGCTAGCAATATGTCATCAGAGGAAATTGGTGTGTTTGAGGCTGGAATGAGGTGTCTTATTTTAGAACAATTGCCTTAGTTTCACATGGAGGGAAGCTATTTTAACCTTCCTCCCTGAACTCTTTATATGGGACGCTTATAGTCGAGAAGGATTGTCTTTAGTATATTCTGTATTCTTGTACCTCTGCCACCCTTTTCAAAAGGGGAGCTCAATGCTTTCAATGTTGCAAAATCCTTTCCCATTACACATTCCACTTGCCTTGCAGTCATAATTACAGATAGTTACCTAGTACGGAATTGCTAATGCCTCATTGTTCTGTGTAATTTTCATCCATGGCTACTCATCAAGATGTGCCCTGACATCATAAAGCTACAGCAGGATGTCATCTGACTTGAGGGCAAGCTATGGAATACATTTATCATGTTACTGAAATGGGTAGCAGGCTAATCAGGACTCCCAGCTGTAGGCAAAGATGGGGAGATGGAAGAAACACAGGCATTATTTGAGATGTATTCATTTGTTCAAGGTATGGGTGATAATAATATTCTCAGGTTCTCTATATGTTAACTGATAGGGATGTGCAAGAAGGAAGATGGTAGTACCTGTTGTTCATAGTTTTTATCATTACCAGTAACTGCAGCATAAACCTTCCTCCATAAACGTATCGGATCACTTATTAGTTATAGGCGTACCATAGTCTAAAATAATTCAAGTGAGCAGATTATGCTGTCACTTGGCTAGCAATGAGGTCTTTTTGTATTTACATTCTGATATAGGTGGTAGAGTTGTGTAGAGAGCGGTAGCAAATGAGTCTTAGGATTGGGAGATGTATGATAGGTTGAAAACATTTGAGATTTGAATTCTTTTTGAGCTGTGGGATTTTACAATATTACAGCCGCCATAGTACTGATTATTAACTCTTTATCAAAATGTGTTTGTTGTTGTGTTGTATTACTTTGGAAATATTCAAGTTCTGTTAATAGACTAACAGTGGACTTTCCCATTTGCAGAATATATTGAATGACCAACAGAGGGAGTGCTGCAGAAGAAACTTTCTCGGAGTTGCTGACAACCCAAAAAAAAAAGTTCAGCAGCTTTCGGCTTGATTTACCAATTTACATGGTGAGTCAAACTCTCAATTTATCATTTTGCTTTTCCTTAATGAAGTTCATAGCATCTGACGGCTCTCAGCACCTTTTAGTGTGGTCTTCTGCATGAATATTATTTGTCAAGACTGAAGCGATATGGTTGAAAGTACGGGCATCATGATAGCTTATCAAAGATGTTGCCTGTCTGCAAGGCTGACAATCCTACTTTAGATACTTGTGCTAGCAATATGTCATCAGAGGAAATTGGTGTGTTTGAGGCTGGAATGAGGTGTCTTATTTTAGAACAATTGCCTTAGTTTCACACGGAGGGAAGCTATTTTAACCTTCCTCCCTGAACTCTTTATATGGGACGCTTATAGTCGAGAAGGATTGTCTTTAGTATATTCTGTATTCTTGTACCTCTGCCACCCTTTTCAAAAGGGGAGCTCAATGCTTTCAATGTTGCAAAATCCTTTCCCATTACACATTCCACTTGCCTTGCAGTCATAATTACAGATAATTACCTAGTACGGAATTGCTAATGCCTCATTGTTCTGTGTAATTTTCATCCATGGCTACTCATCAAGATGTGCCCTGACATCATAAAGCTACAGCAGGATGTCATCTGACTTGAGGGCAAGCTATGGAATACATTTATCATGTTACTGAAATGGGTAGCAGGCTAATCAGGACTCCCAGCTGTAGGCAAAGATGGGGAGATGGAAGAAACACAGGCATTATTTGAGATGTATTCATTTGTTCAAGGTATGGGTGATAATAATATTCTCAGGTTCTCTATATGTTAACTGATAGGGATGTGCAAGAAGGAAGATGGTAGTACCTGTTGTTCATAGTTTTTATCATTACCAGTAACTGCAGCATAAACCTTCCTCCATAAACGTATCGGATCACTTATTAGTTATAGGCGTACCATAGTCTAAAATAATTCAAGTGAGCAGATTATGCTGTCACTTGGCTAGCAATGAGGTCTTTTTGTATTTACATTCTGATATAGGTGGTAGAGTTGTGTAGAGAGCGGTAGCAAATGAGTCTTAGGATTGGGAGATGTATGATAGGTTGAAAAAATTTGAGATTTGAATTCTTTTTGAGCTGTGGGATTTTACAATATTACAGCCGCCATAGTACTGATTATTAACTCTTTATCAAAATGTGTTTGTTGTTGTGTTGTATTACTTTGGAAATATTCAAGTTCTGTTAATAGACTAACAGTGGACTTTCCCATTTGCAGAATATATTGAATGACCAACAGAGGGAGTGCTGCAGAAGAAACTTTCTCGGAGTTGCTGACAACCCAAAAAAAAAAGTTCAGCAGCTTTCGGCTTGATTTACCAATTTACATGGTGAGTCAAACTCTCAATTTATCATTTTGCTTTTCCTTAATGAAGTTCATAGCATCTGACGGCTCTCAGCACCTTTTAGTGTGGTCTTCTGCATGAATATTATTTGTCAAGACTGAAGCGATATGGTTGAAAGTACGGGCATCATGATAGCTTATCAAAGATGTTGCCTGTCTGCAAGGCTGACAATCCTACTTTAGATACTTGTGCTAGCAATATGTCATCAGAGGAAATTGGTGTGTTTGAGGCTGGAATGAGGTGTCTTATTTTAGAACAATTGCCTTAGTTTCACATGGAGGGAAGCTATTTTAACCTTCCTCCCTCAACTCTTTATATGGGACGCTTATAGTCGAGAAGGATTGTCTTTAGTATATTCTGTATTCTTGTACCTCTGCCACCCTTTTCAAAAGGGGAGCTCGATGCTTTCAATGTTGCAGAGTCCTTTCCCATTACACTTTCCACTTGCCTTGCAGTCATAATTACAGATAGTTACCTAGTGCGGAATTGCTAATGCCTCATTGTTCTGTTTAATTGTCATCCATGGCTACTCATCAAGATGTGCCCTGACATCATAAAGCTACAGCAGGATGTCATCTGACTTGAGGGCAAGCTATAGGATACATTTATCATGTTACTGAAATGGGTAGCAGGCTAATCAGGACTCCCAGCTGAAGGCAAAGATGGGGAGATGGAAGAAATACAGGCATTATTTGAGATGTATTCATGTATTCAAGGTATGGGTGATAATATTCTCAGGTTCTCTATATGTTAACTGATAGGGATGTGCAAGAAGGATGATGGTAGAACCTGTTGTTCATAGTTTTTATCATTACCAGTTACTGCAGCATAAACCTTCCTCCATAAACGTATCGGATCACTTAATAGTTATAGGCGTACCATAGTCTAAAATAATTCAAGTGAGCAGATTATGCTGTCACTTGGCTAGCAATGAGGTCTTTTTGTATTTACATTCTAATATAGGTGGTAGAGTTGTGTAGAGAGCGGTAGCAAATGAGTCTTAGGATTGGGAGATGTATGATAGGTTGAAACCATTTGAGATTTGAATTCTTTTTGAGCTGTGGGATTTTACAATATTACAGCCGCCATAGTACTGATTATTAACTCTTTATCAAAATGTGTTTCTTGTTGTGTTGTATTACTTTGGAAATATTCAAGTTCTGTTAATAGACTAACAGTGGACTTTCCCATTTGCAGAATATATTGAATGACCAACAGAGGGAGTTCTGCAGAAGAAACTTTCTCGGAGTTGCTGACAACCCAAAAAAGAAAGTTCAGCAGCTTTCGGCTTGATTTACCAATTTACATGGTGAGTCAAACTCTCAATTTATAATTTTGCTTTTCCTTAATGAAGTTCATAGCATCTGACGGCTCTCAGCACCTTTTAGTGTGGGCTTCTGCATGAATATTATTTGTCAAGACTAAAGCGATATGGTTGAAGGTACGGGCATCATGATAGCTTATCAAAGATGTTGACTGTCTGCAAGGCTGACAATCCTACTTTAGATACTTGTGCTAGCAATATGTCATCAGAGGAAATTGGTGTGTTTGAGGCTGGAATGAGGTGTCTTATTTTAGAACAATTGCCTTAGTTTCACACGGAGGGAAGCTATTTTAACCTTCTTCCCTGAACTCTTTATATGGGACGCTTATAGTCGAGAAGGATTGTCTTTAGTATATTCTGTATTCTTGTACCTCTGCCACCCTTTTCAAAAGGGGAGCTCAATGCTTTCAATGTTGCAAAATCCTTTCCCATTACACATTCCACTTGCCTTGCAGTCATAATTACAGATAGTTACCTAGTACGGAATTGCTAATGCCTCATTGTTCTGTGTAATTTTCATCCATGGCTACTCATCAAGATGTGCCCTGACATCATAAAGCTACAGCAGGATGTCATCTGACTTGAGGGCAAGCTATGGAATACATTTATCATGTTACTGAAATGGGTAGCAGGCTAATCAGGACTCCCAGCTGTAGGCAAAGATGGGGAGATGGAAGAAACACAGGCATTATTTGAGATGTATTCATTTGTTCAAGGTATGGGTGATAATAATATTCTCAGGTTCTCTATATGTTAACTGATAGGGATGTGCAAGAAGGAAGATGGTAGTACCTGTTGTTCATAGTTTTTATCATTACCAGTAACTGCAGCATAAACCTTCCTCCATAAACGTATCGGATCACTTATTAGTTATAGGCGTACCATAGTCTAAAATAATTCAAGTGAGCAGATTATGCTGTCACTTGGCTAGCAATGAGGTCTTTTTGTATTTACATTCTGATATAGGTGGTAGAGTTGTGTAGAGAGCGGTAGCAAATGAGTCTTAGGATTGGGAGATGTATGATAGGTTGAAAAAATTTGAGATTTGAATTCTTTTTGAGCTGTGGGATTTTACAATATTACAGCCGCCATAGTACTGATTATTAACTCTTTATCAAAATGTGTTTGTTGTTGTGTTGTATTACTTTGGAAATATTCAAGTTCTGTTAATAGACTAACAGTGGACTTTCCCATTTGCAGAATATATTGAATGACCAACAGAGGGAGTGCTGCAGAAGAAACTTTCTCGGAGTTGCTGACAACCCAAAAAAAAAAGTTCAGCAGCTTTCGGCTTGATTTACCAATTTACATGGTGAGTCAAACTCTCAATTTATCATTTTGCTTTTCCTTAATGAAGTTCATAGCATCTGACGGCTCTCAGCACCTTTTAGTGTGGTCTTCTGCATGAATATTATTTGTCAAGACTGAAGCGATATGGTTGAAGGTACGGGCATCATGATAGCTTATCAAAGATGTTGCCTGTCTGCAAGGCTGACAATCCTACTTTAGATACTTGTGCTAGCAATATGTCATCAGAGGAAATTGGTGTGTTTGAGGCTGGAATGAGGTGTCTTATTTTAGAACAATTGCCTTAGTTTCACATGGAGGGAAGCTATTTTAACCTTCCTCCCTCAACTCTTTATATGGGACGCTTATAGAAGGATTGTCTTTAGTATATTCTGTATTCTTGTACCTCTGCCACCCTTTTCAAAAGGGGAGCTTGATGCTTTCAATGTTGCAGAGTCCTTTCCCATTACACATTCCACTTGCCTTGCAGTCATAATTACAGATAGTTACCTAGTGCGGAATTGCTAATGCCTCATTGTTCTGTTTAATTGTCATCCATGGCTACTCATCAAGATGTGCCCTGACTAGCCGTGGGCGGCCAGCTACGCTCCGTCTGCGGAGTGTGCGTAGTTCCGCCTACTCCGCATTTTGCGGAGCTGGCGGAGCCAGGCGGCACTACGCACGCTCCGCAGACGGAGCGTAGCTGGCCGCCACCCGCCTCCCTCCCGCCCTCCCTAAATACTTTACAATAAAAGAACGCAATAATTTTAAAAGCACTTACCTTGCCGCCGCTGGCCGCCGCATTCCCCGGGGCTCGTTCTCTTCCGCCTTCCGTATTTTGCAGTAATGCGCATGCGCGGACGGCCGCGCATGCGCATTTTCACGAGAAAATGCGCATGCGCTGCCGCCCGCGCATGCGCATTACTGCAAAATACGGAAGACGGAAGAGAACGAGCCCCGGGGAACGCGGCGGCCAGCGGCGGCAAGGTAAGTGCTTTTAAAATTATTGCGTTCTTTTATTGTAAAGTATTTAGGGAGGGCGGGAGGGAGGCGGGTTGCGGGGCTGCCGGCCAGTGGTTTTGCGGAGTGGGGCTACGCGGAGTGCGGAGGTGGGCGTAGTTTCTCGCCCACTTCGCGTAGCTCCGCGAAGCCCCACTCCGCGAACTCCGCCCAGGCCTAGCCCTGACATCATAAAGCTACAGCAGGATGTCATCTGACTTGAGGGCAAGCTATGGAATACATTTATCATGTTACTGAAATGGGTAGCAGGCTAATCAGGACTCCCAGCTGTAGGCAAAGATGGGGAGATGGAAGAAACACAGGCATTATTTGAGATGTATTCATTTGTTCAAGGTATGGGTGATAATAATATTCTCAGGTTCTCTATATGTTAACTGATAGGGATGTGCAAGAAGGAAGATGGTAGTACCTGTTGTTCATAGTTTTTATCATTACCAGTAACTGCAGCATAAACCTTCCTCCATAAACGTATCGGATCACTTATTAGTTATAGGCGTACCATAGTCTAAAATAATTCAAGTGAGCAGATTATGCTGTCACTTGGCTAGCAATGAGGTCTTTTTGTATTTACATTCTGATATAGGTGGTAGAGTTGTGTAGAGAGCGGTAGCAAATGAGTCTTAGGATTGGGAGATGTATGATAGGTTGAAAACATTTGAGATTTGAATTCTTTTTGAGCTGTGGGATTTTACAATATTACAGCCGCCATAGTACTGATTATTAACTCTTTATCAAAATGTGTTTGTTGTTGTGTTGTATTACTTTGGAAATATTCAAGTTCTGTTAATAGACTAACAGTGGACTTTCCCATTTGCAGAATATATTGAATGACCAACAGAGGGAGTTCTGCAGAAGAAACTTTCTCGGAGTTGCTGACAACCCAAAAAAGAAAGTTCAGCAGCTTTCGGCTTGATTTACCAATTTACATGGTGAGTCAAACTCTCAATTTATAATTTTGCTTTTCCTTAATGAAGTTCATAGCATCTGACGGCTCTCAGCACCTTTTAGTGTGGGCTTCTGCATGAATATTATTTGTCAAGACTAAAGCGATATGGTTGAAGGTACGGGCATCATGATAGCTTATCAAAGATGTTGACTGTCTGCAAGGCTGACAATCCTACTTTAGATACTTGTGCTAGCAATATGTCATCAGAGGAAATTGGTGTGTTTGAGGCTGGAATGAGGTGTCTTATTTTAGAACAATTGCCTTAGTTTCACATGGAGGGAAGCTATTTTAACCTTCCTCCCTGAACTCTTTATATGGGACGCTTATAGTCGAGAAGGATTGTCTTAAGTATATTCTGTATTCTTGTACCTCTGCCACCCTTTTCAAAAGGGGAGCTCAATGCTTTCAACGTTGCAAAATCCTTTCCCATTACACATTCCACTTGCCTTGCAGTCATAATTACAGATAGTTACCTAGTGCGGAATTGCTAATGCCTCATTGTTCTGTGTAATTTTCATCCATGGCTACTCATCAAGATGTGCCCTGACATCATAAAGCTACAGCAGGATGTCATCTGACTTGAGGGCAAGCTATAGGATACATTTATCATGTTACTGAAATGGGTAGCAGGCTAATCAGGACTCCCAGCTGTAGGCAAAGATGGGGAGATGGAAGAAACACAGGCATTATTTGAGATGTATTCATTTGTTCAAGGTATGGGTGATAATAATATTCTCAGGTTCTCTATATGTTAACTGATAGGGATGTGCAAGAAGGAAAATGGTAGTACCTGTTGTTCATAGTTTTTATCATTACCAGTAACTGCAGCATAAACCTTCCTCCATAAACGTATCGGATCACTTAATAGTTATAGGCCTACCATAGTCTAAAATAATTCAAGTGAGCAGATTATGCTGTCACTTGGCTAGCAATGAGGTCTTTTTGTATTTACATTCTAATATAGGTGGTAGAGTTGTGTAGAGAGCGGTAGCAAATGAGTCTTAGGATTGGGAGATGTATGATAGGTTGAAAACATTTGAGATTTGAATTCTTTTTGAGCTGTGGGATTTTACAATATTACAGCCGCCATAGTACTGATTATTAACTCTTTATCAAAATGTGTTTGTTGTTGTGTTGTATTACTTTGGAAATATTCAAGTTCTGTTAATAGACTAACAGTGGACTTTCCCATTTGCAGAATATATTGAATGACCAACAGAGGGAGTGCTGCAGAAGAAACTTTCTCGGAGTTGCTGACAACCCAAAAAAAAAAGTTCAGCAGCTTTCGGCTTGATTTACCAATTTACATGGTGAGTCAAACTCTCAATTTATCATTTTGCTTTTCCTTAATGAAGTTCATAGCATCTGACGGCTCTCAGCACCTTTTAGTGTGGTCTTCTGCATGAATATTATTTGTCAAGACTGAAGCGATATGGTTGAAGGTACGGGCATCATGATAGCTTATCAAAGATGTTGCCTGTCTGCAAGGCTGACAATCCTACTTTAGATACTTGTGCTAGCAATATGTCATCAGAGGAAATTGGTGTGTTTGAGGCTGGAATGAGGTGTCTTATTTTAGAACAATTGCCTTAGTTTCACATGGAGGGAAGCTATTTTAACCTTCCTCCCTCAACTCTTTATATGGGACGCTTATAGTCGAGAAGGATTGTCTTTAGTATATTCTGTATTCTTGTACCTCTGCCACCCTTTTCAAAAGGGGAGCTCGATGCTTTCAATGTTGCAGAGTCCTTTCCCATTACACATTCCACTTGCCTTGCAGTCATAATTACAGATAGTTACCTAGTGCGGAATTGCTAATGCCTCATTGTTCTGTTTAATTGTCATCCATGGCTACTCATCAAGATGTGCCCTGACATCATAAAGCTACAGCAGGATGTCATCTGACTTGAGGGCAAGCTATAGGATACATTTATCATGTTACTGAAATGGGTAGCAGGCTAATCAGGACTCCCAGCTGAAGGCAAAGATGGGGAGATGGAAGAAATACAGGCATTATTTGAGATGTATTCATGTATTCAAGGTATGGGTGATAATATTCTCAGGTTCTCTATATGTTAACTGATAGGGATGTGCAAGAAGGACGATGGTAGAACCTGTTGTTCATAGTTTTTATCATTACCAGTTACTGCAGCATAAACCTTCCTCCATAAACGTATCGGATCACTTAATAGTTATAGGCGTACCATAGTCTAAAATAATTCAAGTGAGCAGATTATATTGTCACTTGGCTAGCAATGAGGTCTTTTTGTATTTACATTCTAATATAGGTGGTAGAGTTGTGTAGAGAGCGGTAGCAAATGAGTCTTAGGATTGGGAGATGTATGATAGGTTGAAAAAATTTGAGATTTGAATTCTTTTTGAGCTGTGGGATTTTACAATATTACAGCCGCCATAGTACTGATTATTAACTCTTTATCAAAATGTGTTTGTTGTTGTGTTGTATTACTTTGGAAATATTCAAGTTCTGTTAATAGACTAACAGTGGACTTTCCCATTTGCAGAATATATTGAATGACCAACAGAGGGAGTGCTGCAGAAGAAACTTTCTCGGAGTTGCTGACAACCCAAAAAAAAAAGTTCAGCAGCTTTCGGCTTGATTTACCAATTTACATGGTGAGTCAAACTCTCAATTTATCATTTTGCTTTTCCTTAATGAAGTTCATAGCATCTGACGGCTCTCAGCACCTTTTAGTGTGGTCTTCTGCATGAATATTATTTGTCAAGACTGAAGCGATATGGTTGAAAGTACGGGCATCATGATAGCTTATCAAAGATGTTGCCTGTCTGCAAGGCTGACAATCCTACTTTAGATACTTGTGCTAGCAATATGTCATCAGAGGAAATTGGTGTGTTTGAGGCTGGAATGAGGTGTCTTATTTTAGAACAATTGCCTTAGTTTCACATGGAGGGAAGCTATTTTAACCTTCCTCCCTCAACTCTTTATATGGGACGCTTATAGTCGAGAAGGATTGTCTTTAGTATATTCTGTATTCTTGTACCTCTGCCACCCTTTTCAAAAGGGGAGCTCGATGCTTTCAATGTTGCAGAGTCCTTTCCCATTACACTTTCCACTTGCCTTGCAGTCATAATTACAGATAGTTACCTAGTGCGGAATTGCTAATGCCTCATTGTTCTGTTTAATTGTCATCCATGGCTACTCATCAAGATGTGCCCTGACATCATAAAGCTACAGCAGGATGTCATCTGACTTGAGGGCAAGCTATAGGATACATTTATCATGTTACTGAAATGGGTAGCAGGCTAATCAGGACTCCCAGCTGAAGGCAAAGATGGGGAGATGGAAGAAATACAGGCATTATTTGAGATGTATTCATGTATTCAAGGTATGGGTGATAATATTCTCAGGTTCTCTATATGTTAACTGATAGGGATGTGCAAGAAGGATGATGGTAGAACCTGTTGTTCATAGTTTTTATCATTACCAGTTACTGCAGCATAAACCTTCCTCCATAAACGTATCGGATCACTTAATAGTTATAGGCGTACCATAGTCTAAAATAATTCAAGTGAGCAGATTATGCTGTCACTTGGCTAGCAATGAGGTCTTTTTGTATTTACATTCTAATATAGGTGGTAGAGTTGTGTAGAGAGCGGTAGCAAATGAGTCTTAGGATTGGGAGATGTATGATAGGTTGAAACCATTTGAGATTTGAATTCTTTTTGAGCTGTGGGATTTTACAATATTACAGCCGCCATAGTACTGATTATTAACTCTTTATCAAAATGTGTTTCTTGTTGTGTTGTATTACTTTGGAAATATTCAAGTTCTGTTAATAGACTAACAGTGGACTTTCCCATTTGCAGAATATATTGAATGACCAACAGAGGGAGTTCTGCAGAAGAAACTTTCTCGGAGTTGCTGACAACCCAAAAAAGAAAGTTCAGCAGCTTTCGGCTTGATTTACCAATTTACATGGTGAGTCAAACTCTCAATTTATAATTTTGCTTTTCCTTAATGAAGTTCATAGCATCTGACGGCTCTCAGCACCTTTTAGTGTGGGCTTCTGCATGAATATTATTTGTCAAGACTAAAGCGATATGGTTGAAGGTACGGGCATCATGATAGCTTATCAAAGATGTTGACTGTCTGCAAGGCTGACAATCCTACTTTAGATACTTGTGCTAGCAATATGTCATCAGAGGAAATTGGTGTGTTTGAGGCTGGAATGAGGTGTCTTATTTTAGAACAATTGCCTTAGTTTCACATGGAGGGAAGCTATTTTAACCTTCCTCCCTGAACTCTTTATATGGGACGCTTATAGTCGAGAAGGATTGTCTTAAGTATATTCTGTATTCTTGTACCTCTGCCACCCTTTTCAAAAGGGGAGCTCAATGCTTTCAACGTTGCAAAATCCTTTCCCATTACACATTCCACTTGCCTTGCAGTCATAATTACAGATAGTTACCTAGTGCGGAATTGCTAATGCCTCATTGTTCTGTGTAATTTTCATCCATGGCTACTCATCAAGATGTGCCCTGACATCATAAAGCTACAGCAGGATGTCATCTGACTTGAGGGCAAGCTATAGGATACATTTATCATGTTACTGAAATGGGTAGCAGGCTAATCAGGACTCCCAGCTGTAGGCAAAGATGGGGAGATGGAAGAAACACAGGCATTATTTGAGATGTATTCATTTGTTCAAGGTATGGGTGATAATAATATTCTCAGGTTCTCTATATGTTAACTGATAGGGATGTGCAAGAAGGAAAATGGTAGTACCTGTTGTTCATAGTTTTTATCATTACCAGTAACTGCAGCATAAACCTTCCTCCATAAACGTATCGGATCACTTAATAGTTATAGGCCTACCATAGTCTAAAATAATTCAAGTGAGCAGATTATGCTGTCACTTGGCTAGCAATGAGGTCTTTTTGTATTTACATTCTAATATAGGTGGTAGAGTTGTGTAGAGAGCGGTAGCAAATGAGTCTTAGGATTGGGAGATGTATGATAGGTTGAAAACATTTGAGATTTGAATTCTTTTTGAGCTGTGGGATTTTACAATATTACAGCCGCCATAGTACTGATTATTAACTCTTTATCAAAATGTGTTTGTTGTTGTGTTGTATTACTTTGGAAATATTCAAGTTCTGTTAATAGACTAACAGTGGACTTTCCCATTTGCAGAATATATTGAATGACCAACAGAGGGAGTGCTGCAGAAGAAACTTTCTCGGAGTTGCTGACAACCCAAAAAAAAAAGTTCAGCAGCTTTCGGCTTGATTTACCAATTTACATGGTGAGTCAAACTCTCAATTTATCATTTTGCTTTTCCTTAATGAAGTTCATAGCATCTGACGGCTCTCAGCACCTTTTAGTGTGGTCTTCTGCATGAATATTATTTGTCAAGACTGAAGCGATATGGTTGAAGGTACGGGCATCATGATAGCTTATCAAAGATGTTGCCTGTCTGCAAGGCTGACAATCCTACTTTAGATACTTGTGCTAGCAATATGTCATCAGAGGAAATTGGTGTGTTTGAGGCTGGAATGAGGTGTCTTATTTTAGAACAATTGCCTTAGTTTCACATGGAGGGAAGCTATTTTAACCTTCCTCCCTCAACTCTTTATATGGGACGCTTATAGTCGAGAAGGATTGTCTTTAGTATATTCTGTATTCTTGTACCTCTGCCACCCTTTTCAAAAGGGGAGCTCGATGCTTTCAATGTTGCAGAGTCCTTTCCCATTACACATTCCACTTGCCTTGCAGTCATAATTACAGATAGTTACCTAGTGCGGAATTGCTAATGCCTCATTGTTCTGTTTAATTGTCATCCATGGCTACTCATCAAGATGTGCCCTGACATCATAAAGCTACAGCAGGATGTCATCTGACTTGAGGGCAAGCTATAGGATACATTTATCATGTTACTGAAATGGGTAGCAGGCTAATCAGGACTCCCAGCTGAAGGCAAAGATGGGGAGATGGAAGAAATACAGGCATTATTTGAGATGTATTCATGTATTCAAGGTATGGGTGATAATATTCTCAGGTTCTCTATATGTTAACTGATAGGGATGTGCAAGAAGGACGATGGTAGAACCTGTTGTTCATAGTTTTTATCATTACCAGTTACTGCAGCATAAACCTTCCTCCATAAACGTATCGGATCACTTAATAGTTATAGGCGTACCATAGTCTAAAATAATTCAAGTGAGCAGATTATATTGTCACTTGGCTAGCAATGAGGTCTTTTTGTATTTACATTCTAATATAGGTGGTAGAGTTGTGTAGAGAGCGGTAGCAAATGAGTCTTAGGATTGGGAGATGTATGATAGGTTGAAAACATTTGAGATTTGAATTCTTTTTGAGCTGTGGGATTTTACAATATTACAGCCGCCATAGTACTGATTATTAACTCTTTATCAAAATGTGTTTGTTGTTGTGTTGTATTACTTTGGAAATATTCAAGTTCTGTTAATAGACTAACAGTGGACTTTCCCATTTGCAGAATATATTGAATGACCAACAGAGGGAGTTCTGCAGAAGAAACTTTCTCGGAGTTGCTGACAACCCAAAAAAGAAAGTTCAGCAGCTTTCGGCTTGATTTACCAATTTACATGGTGAGTCAAACTCTCAATTTATAATTTTGCTTTTCCTTAATGAAGTTCATAGCATCTGACGGCTCTCAGCACCTTTTAGTGTGGGCTTCTGCATGAATATTATTTGTCAAGACTAAGCGATATGGTTGAAGGTACGGGCATCATGATAGCTTATCAAAGATGTTGCCTGTCTGCAAGGCTGACAATCCTACTTTAGATACTTGTGCTAGCAATATGTCATCAGAGGAAATTGGTGTGTTTGAGGCTGGAATGAGGTGTCTTATTTTAGAACAATTGCCTTAGTTTCACATGGAGGGAAGCTATTTTAACCTTCCTCCCTCAACTCTTTATATGGGACGCTTATAGTCGAGAAGGATTGTCTTTAGTATATTCTGTATTCTTGTACCTCTGCCACCCTTTTCAAAAGGGGAGCTTGATGCTTTCAATGTTGCAGAGTCCTTTCCCATTACACATTCCACTTGCCTTGCAGTCATAATTACAGATAGTTACCTAGTGCGGAATTGCTAATGCCTCATTGTTCTGTTTAATTGTCATCCATGGCTACTCATCAAGATGTGCCCTGACATCATAAAGCTACAGCAGGATGTCATCTGACTTGAGGGCAAGCTATAGGATACATTTATCATGTTACTGAAATGGGTAGTAGGCTAATCAGGACTCCCAGCTGAAGGCAAAGATGGGGAGATGGAAGAAATACAGGCATTATTTGAGATGTATTCATGTATTCAAGGTATGGGTGATAATATTCTCAGGTTCTCTATATGTTAAATGATAGGGATGTGCAAGAAGGATGATGGTAGAACCTGTTGTTCATAGTTTTTATCATTACCAGTTACTGCAGCATAAACCTTCCTCCATAAACGTATCGGATCACTTAATAGTTATAGGCGTACCATAGTCTAAAATAATTCAAGTGAGCAGATTATATTGTCACTTGGCTAGCAATGAGGTCTTTTTGTATTTACATTCTAATATAGGTGGTAGAGTTGTGTAGAGAGCGGTAGCAAATGAGTCTTAGGATTGGGAGATGTATGATAGGTTGAAAACATTTGAGATTTGAATTCTTTTTGAGCTGTGGGATTTTACAATATTACAGCCGCCATAGTACTGATTATTAACTCTTTATCAAAATGTGTTTGTTGTTGTGTTGTATTACTTTGGAAATATTCAAGTTCTGTTAATAGACTAACAGTGGACTTTCCCATTTGCAGAATATATTGAATGACCAACAGAGGGAGTTCTGCAGAAGAAACTTTCTCGGAGTTGCTGACAACCCAAAAAAGAAAGTTCAGCAGCTTTCGGCTTGATTTACCAATTTACATGGTGAGTCAAACTCTCAATTTATAATTTTGCTTTTCCTTAATGAAGTTCATAGCATCTGACGGCTCTCAGCACCTTTTAGTGTGGGGTTCTGCATGAATATTATTTGTCAAGACTAAAGCGATATGGTTGAAGGTACGGGCATCATGATAGCTTATCAAAGATGTTGACTGTCTGCAAGGCTGACAATCCTACTTTAGATACTTGTGCTAGCAATATGTCATCAGAGGAAATTGGTGTGTTTGAGGCTGGAATGAGGTGTCTTATTTTAGAACAATTGCCTTAGTTTCACATGGAGGGAAGCTATTTTAACCTTCCTCCCTGAACTCTTTATATGGGACGCTTATAGTCGAGAAGGATTGTCTTTAGTATATTCTGTATTCTTGTACCTCTGCCACCCTTTTCAAAAGGGGAGCTCAATGCTTTCAATGTTGCAAAATCCTTTCCCATTACACATTCCACTTGCCTTGCAGTCATAATTACAGATAGTTACCTAGTGCGGAATTGCTAATGCCTCATTGTTCTGTGTAATTTTCATCCATGGCTACTCATCAAGATGTGCCCTGACATCATAAAGCTACAGCAGGATGTCATCTGACTTGAGGGCAAGCTATGGAATACATTTATCATGTTACTGAAATGGGTAGCAGGCTAATCAGGACTCCCAGCTGTAGGCAAAGATGGGGAGATGGAAGAAACACAGGCATTATTTGAGATGTATTCATTTGTTCAAGGTATGGGTGATAATAATATTCTCAGGTTCTCTATATGTTAACTGATAGGGATGTGCAAGAAGGAAGATGGTAGTACCTGTTGTTCATAGTTTTTATCATTACCAGTAACTGCAGCATAAACCTTCCTCCATAAACGTATCGGATCACTTATTAGTTATAGGCGTACCATAGTCTAAAATAATTCAAGTGAGCAGATTATGCTGTCACTTGGCTAGCAATGAGGTCTTTTTGTATTTACATTCTGATATAGGTGGTAGAATTGTGTAGAGAGCGGTAGCAAATGAGTCTTAGGATTGGGAGATGTATGATAGGTTGAAAAAATTTGAGATTTGAATTCTTTTTGAGCTGTGGGATTTTACAATATTACAGCCGCCATAGTACTGATTATTAACTCTTTATCAAAATGTGTTTGTTGTTGTGTTGTATTACTTTGGAAATATTCAAGTTCTGTTAATAGACTAACAGTGGACTTTCCCATTTGCAGAATATATTGAATGACCAACAGAGGGAGTGCTGCAGAAGAAACTTTCTCGGAGTTGCTGACAACCCAAAAAAAAAAGTTCAGCAGCTTTCGGCTTGATTTACCAATTTACATGGTGAGTCAAACTCTCAATTTATCATTTTGCTTTTCCTTAATGAAGTTCATAGCATCTGACGGCTCTCAGCACCTTTTAGTGTGGTCTTCTGCATGAATATTATTTGTCAAGACTGAAGCGATATGGTTGAAGGTACGGGCATCATGATAGCTTATCAAAGATGTTGCCTGTCTGCAAGGCTGACAATCCTACTTTAGATACTTGTGCTAGCAATATGTCATCAGAGGAAATTGGTGTGTTTGAGGCTGGAATGAGGTGTCTTATTTTAGAACAATTGCCTTAGTTTCACATGGAGGGAAGCTATTTTAACCTTCCTCCCTCAACTCTTTATATGGGACGCTTATAGTCGAGAAGGATTGTCTTTAGTATATTCTGTATTCTTGTACCTCTGCCACCCTTTTCAAAAGGGGAGCTCGATGCTTTCAATGTTGCAGAGTCCTTTCCCATTACACATTCCACTTGCCTTGCAGTCATAATTACAGATAGTTACCTAGTGCGGAATTGCTAATGCCTCATTGTTCTGTTTAATTGTCATGCATGGCTACTCATCAAGATGTGCCCTGACATCATAAAGCTACAGCAGGATGTCATCTGACTTGAGGGCAAGCTATAGGATACATTTATCATGTTACTGAAATGGGTAGCAGGCTAATCAGGACTCCCAGCTGAAGGCAAAGATGGGGAGATGGAAGAAATACAGGCATTATTTGAGATGTATTCATGTATTCAAGGTATGGGTGATAATATTCTCAGGTTCTCTATATGTTAACTGATAGGGATGTGCAAGAAGGACGATGGTAGAACCTGTTGTTCATAGTTTTTATCATTACCAGTTACTGCAGCATAAACCTTCCTCCATAAACGTATCGGATCACTTAATAGTTATAGGCGTACCATAGTCTAAAATAATTCAAGTGAGCAGATTATGCTGTCACTTGGCTAGCAATGAGGTCTTTTTGTATTTACATTCTAATATAGGTGGTAGAGTTGTGTAGAGAGCGGTAGCAAATGCGTCTTAGGATTGGGAGATGTATGATAGGTTGAAACCATTTGAGATTTGAATTCTTTTTGAGCTGTGGGATTTTACAATATTACAGCCGCCATAGTACTGATTATTAACTCTTTATCAAAATGTGTTTCTTGTTGTGTTGTATTACTTTGGAAATATTCAAGTTCTGTTAATAGACTAACAGTGGACTTTCCCATTTGCAGAATATATTGAATGACCAACAGAGGGAGTTCTGCAGAAGAAACTTTCTCGGAGTTGCTGACAACCCAAAAAAGAAAGTTCAGCAGCTTTCGGCTTGATTTACCAATTTACATGGTGAGTCAAACTCTCAATTTATAATTTTGCTTTTCCTTAATGAAGTTCATAGCATCTGACGGCTC
Source organism: Lissotriton vulgaris (assembly GCF_964263255.1). Classification (NCBI taxonomy): domain Eukaryota; kingdom Metazoa; phylum Chordata; class Amphibia; order Caudata; family Salamandridae; genus Lissotriton; species Lissotriton vulgaris. Next base: position 537,099,066 of record NC_141699.1, on the reverse strand, counting down.
TCAGCACCTTTTAGTGTGGGCTTCTGCATGAATATTATTTGTCAAGACTAAAGCGATATGGTTGAAGGTACGGGCATCATGATAGCTTATCAAAGATGTTGACTGTCTGCAAGGCTGACAATCCTACTTTAGATACTTGTGCTAGCAATATGTCATCAGAGGAAATTGGTGTGTGTGAGGCTGGAATGAGGTGTCTTATTTTAGAACAATTGCCTTAGTTTCACATGGAGGGAAGCTATTTTAACCTTCCTCCCTGAACTCTTTATATGGGACGCTTATAGTCGAGAAGGATTGTCTTTAGTATATTCTGTATTCTTGTACCTCTGCCACCCTTTTCAAAAGGGGAGCTCAATGCTTTCAATGTTGCAAAATCCTTTCCCATTACACATTCCACTTGCCTTGCAGTCATAATTACAGATAGTTACCTAGTGCGGAATTGCTAATGCCTCATTGTTCTGTGTAATTTTCATCCATGGCTACTCATCAAGATGTGCCCTGACATCATAAAGCTACAGCAGGATGTCATCTGACTTGAGGGCAAGCTATGGAATACATTTATCATGTTACTGAAATGGGTAGCAGGCTAATCAGGACTCCCAGCTGTAGGCAAAGATGGGGAGATGGAAGAAACACAGGCATTATTTGAGATGTATTCATTTGTTCAAGGTATGGGTGATAATAATATTCTCAGGTTCTCTATATGTTAACTGATAGGGATGTGCAAGAAGGAAGATGGTAGTACCTGTTGTTCATAGTTTTTATCATTACCAGTAACTGCAGCATAAACCTTCCTCCATAAACGTATCGGATCACTTATTAGTTATAGGCGTACCATAGTCTAAAATAATTCAAGTGAGCAGATTATGCTGTCACTTGGCTAGCAATGAGGTCTTTTTGTATTTACATTCTGATATAGGTGGTAGAGTTGTGTAGAGAGCGGTAGCAAATGAGTCTTAGGATTGGGAGATGTATGATAGGTTGAAAAAATTTGAGATTTGAATTCTTTTTGAGCTGTGGGATTTTACAATATTACAGCCGCCATAGTACTGATTATTAACTCTTTATCAAAATGTGTTTGTTGTTGTGTTGTATTACTTTGGAAATATTCAAGTTCTGTTAATAGACTAACAGTGGACTTTCCCATTTGCAGAATATATTGAATGACCAACAGAGGGAGTTCTGCAGAAGAAACTTTCTCGGAGTTGCTGACAACCCAAAAAAGAAAGTTCAGCCGCTTTCGGCTTGATTTACCAATTTACATGGTGAGTCAAACTCTCAATTTATAATTTTGCTTTTCCTTAATGAAGTTCATAGCATCTGACGGCTCTCAGCACCTTTTAGTGTGGGCTTCTGCATGAATATTATTTGTCAAGACTAAGCGATATAGTTGAAGGTACGGGCATCATGATAGCTTATCAAAGATGTTGACTGTCTGCAAGGCTGACAATCCTACTTTAGATACTTGTGCTAGCAATATGTCATCAGAGGAAATTGGTGTGTTTGAGGCTGGAATGAGGTGTCTTATTTTAGAACAATTGCCTTAGTTTCACATGGAGGGAAGCTATTTTAACCTTCCTCCCTGAACTCTTTATATGGGACGCTTATAGTCGAGAAGGATTGTCTTTAGTATATTCTGTATTCTTGTACCTCTGCCACCCTTTTCAAAAGGGGAGCTCAATGCTTTCAATGTTGCAAAATCCTTTCCCATTACACATTCCACTTGCCTTGCAGTCATAATTACAGATAGTTACCTAGTGCGGAATTGCTAATGCCTCATTGTTCTGTGTAATTTTCATCCATGGCTACTCATCAAGATGTGCCCTGACATCATAAAGCTACAGCAGGATGTCATCTGACTTGAGGGCAAGCTATGGAATACATTTATCATGTTACTGAAATGGGTAGCAGGCTAATCAGGACTCCCAGCTGTAGGCAAAGATGGGGAGATGGAAGAAACACAGGCATTATTTGAGATGTATTCATTTGTTCAAGGTATGGGTGATAATAATATTCTCAGGTTCTCTATATGTTAACTGATAGGGATGTGCAAGAAGGAAGATGGTAGTACCTGTTGTTCATAGTTTTTATCATTACCAGTAACTGCAGCATAAACCTTCCTCCATAAACGTATCGGATCACTTATTAGTTATAGGCGTACCATAGTCTAAAATAATTCAAGTGAGCAGATTATGCTGTCACTTGGCTAGCAATGAGGTCTTTTTGTATTTACATTCTGATATAGGTGGTAGAGTTGTGTAGAGAGCGGTAGCAAATGAGTCTTAGGATTGGGAGATGTATGATAGGTTGAAAAAATTTGAGATTTGAATTCTTTTTGAGCTGTGGGATTTTACAATATTACAGCCGCCATAGTACTGATTATTAACTCTTTATCAAAATGTGTTTGTTGTTGTGTTGTATTACTTTGGAAATATTCAAGTTCTGTTAATAGACTAACAGTGGACTTTCCCATTTGCATAATATATTGAATGACCAACAGAGGGAGTGCTGCAGAAGAAACTTTCTCGGAGTTGCTGACAACCCAAAAAAAAAAGTTCAGCAGCTTTCGGCTTGATTTACCAATTTACATGGTGAGTCAAACTCTCAATTTATCATTTTGCTTTTCCTTAATGAAGTTCATAGCATCTGACGGCTCTCAGCACCTTTTAGTGTGGTCTTCTGCATGAATATTATTTGTCAAGACTGAAGCGATATGGTTGAAGGTACGGGCATCATGATAGCTTATCAAAGATGTTGCCTGTCTGCAAGGCTGACAATCCTACTTTAGATACTTGTGCTAGCAATATGTCATCAGAGGAAATTGGTGTGTTTGAGGCTGGAATGAGGTGTCTTATTTTAGAACAATTGCCTTAGTTTCACATGGAGGGAAGCTATTTTAACCTTCCTCCCTCAACTCTTTATATGGGACGCTTATAGTCGAGAAGGATTGTCTTTAGTATATTCTGTATTCTTGTACCTCTGCCACCCTTTTCAAAAGGGGAGCTTGATGCTTTCAATGTTGCAGAGTCCTTTCCAATTACACATTCCACTTGCCTTGCAGTCATAATTACAGATAGTTACCTAGTGCGGAATTGCTAATGCCTCATTGTTCTGTTTAATTGTCATCCATGGCTACTCATCAAGATGTGCCCTGACATCATAAAGCTACAGCAGGATGTCATCTGACTTGAGGGCAAGCTGTCGTAATTGGCCCGTCCGTGTTAGCGATTAGCTGAACCTACACGTTGTCCTCCTTAACTTGGCTGTATACGATAAACGCCATTTTGAATACTGTGGCGGCCATCTTAGATCATGAGCGGCCTCGTGGCCGACGTGCCCTTTAGTCCTTTGTCCGTTCCACTGACCACTCACATCTGCCCAGCAACAGGCTATTTTTAGTACTGGTCAAGCCACACATGCGCAGTTCTCACTGACCCGTATACCTTCAGGAATGTGCCGCTAACTGACCAGCGGGTTTGAAACCCTCCAATGAGCTGGCAGTATTCCAAAACATGACCATGTATGTCTCTAAAACTGTGTCTTAACTTGTGCCGCCTATCTTTTATTGCCCCAAAATTGTATATAAACGGGGTCACACCGGTGTTCGGTGTGATACCTCTTGCAATACCGAAGGGTGCTGTTTGAGTGTACCACCACCCCATGGGGTTTTAATAAACTTGTTCTTTGCCTTTTACAGCTTCCGTGCCAACAGTTCTTTTGTGTATGTGGGTAATCTCTGGAGCGTGTAGGCCTTGGGAACCCCGAAATACTTCAAAGCTATAGGATACATTTATCATGTTACTGAAATGGGTAGTAGGCTAATCAGGACTCCCAGCTGAAGGCAAAGATGGGGAGATGGAAGAAATACAGGCATTATTTGAGATGTATTCATGTATTCAAGGTATGGGTGATAATATTCTCAGGTTCTCTATATGTTGAATGATAGGGATGTGCAAGAAGGACGATGGTAGAACCTGTTGTTCATAGTTTTTATCATTACCAGTTACTGCAGCATAAACCTTCCTCCATAAACGTATCGGATCACTTAATAGTTATAGGCGTACCATAGTCTAAAATAATTCAAGTGAGCAGATTATATTGTCACTTGGCTAGCAATGAGGTCTTTTTGTATTTACATTCTAATATAGGTGGTAGAGTTGTGTAGAGAGCGGTAGCAAATGAGTCTTAGGATTGGGAGATGTATGATAGGTTGAAAACATTTGAGATTTGAATTCTTTTTGAGCTGTGGGATTTTACAATATTACAGCCGCCATAGTACTGATTATTAACTCTTTATCAAAATGTGTTTGTTGTTGTGTTGTATTACTTTGGAAATATTCAAGTTCTGTTAATAGACTAACAGTGGACTTTCCCATTTGCAGAATATATTGAATGACCAACAGAGGGAGTTCTGCAGAAGAAACTTTCTCGGAGTTGCTGACAACCCAAAAAAGAAAGTTCAGCAGCTTTCGGCTTGATTTACCAATTTACATGGTGAGTCAAACTCTCAATTTATAATTTTGCTTTTCCTTAATGAAGTTCATAGCATCTGACGGCTCTCAGCACCTTTTAGTGTGGGCTTCTGCATGAATATTATTTGTCAAGACTAAAGCGATATGGTTGAAGGTACGGGCATCATGATAGCTTATCAAAGATGTTGACTGTCTGCAAGGCTGACAATCCTACTTTAGATACTTGTGCTAGCAATATGTCATCAGAGGAAATTGGTGTGTTTGAGGCTGGAATGAGGTGTCTTATTTTAGAACAATTGCCTTAGTTTCACATGGAGGGAAGCTATTTTAACCTTCCTCCCTGAACTCTTTATATGGGACGCTTATAGTCGAGAAGGATTGTCTTTAGTATATTCTGTATTCTTGTACCTCTGCCACCCTTTTCAAAAGGGGAGCTCAATGCTTTCAACGTTTCAAAATCCTTTCCCATTACACATTCCACTTGCCTTGCAGTCATAATTACAGATAGTTACCTAGTGCGGAATTGCTAATGCCTCATTGTTCTGTGTAATTTTCATCCATGGCTACTCATCAAGATGTGCCCTGACATCATAAAGCTACAGCAGGATGTCATCTGACTTGAGGGAAAGCTATGGAATACATTTATCATGTTACTGAAATGGGTAGCAGGCTAATCAGGACTCCCAGCTGTAGGCAAAGATGGGGAGATGGAAGAAACACAGGCATTATTTGAGATGTATTCATTTGTTCAAGGTATGGGTGATAATAATATTCTCAGGTTCTCTATATGTTAACTGATAGGGATGTGCAAGAAGGACGATGGTAGAACCTGTTGTTCATAGTTTTTATCATTACCAGTTACTGCAGCATAAACCTTCCTCCATAAACGTATCGGATCACTTAATAGTTATAGGCGTACCATAGTCTAAAATAATTCAAGTGAGCAGATTATGCTGTCACTTGGCTAGCAATGAGGTCTTTTTGTATTTACATTCTAATATAGGTGGTAGAGTTGTGTAGAGAGCGGTAGCAAATGAGTCTTAGGATTGGGAGATGTATGATAGGTTGAAACCATTTGAGATTTGAATTCTTTTTGAGCTGTGGGATTTTACAATATTACAGCCGCCATAGTACTGATTATTAACTCTTTATCAAAATGTGTTTCTTGTTGTGTTGTATTACTTTGGAAATATTCAAGTTCTGTTAATAGACTAACAGTGGATTTTCCCATTTGCAGAATATATTGAATGACCAACAGAGGGAGTTCTGCAGAAGAAACTTTCTCGGAGTTGCTGACAACCCAAAAAAGAAAGTTCAGCAGCTTTCGGCTTGATTTACCAATTTACATGGTGAGTCAAACTCTCAATTTATAATTTTGCTTTTCCTTAATGAAGTTCATAGCATCTGACGGCTCTCAGCACCTTTTAGTGTGGGCTTCTGCATGAATATTATTTGTCAAGACTAAAGCGATATGGTTGAAGGTACGGGCATCATGATAGCTTATCAAAGATGTTGACTGTCTGCAAGGCTGACAATCCTACTTTAGATACTTGTGCTAGCAATATGTCATCAGAGGAAATTGGTGTGTTTGAGGCTGGAATGAGGTGTCTTATTTTAGAACAATTGCCTTAGTTTCACATGGAGGGAAGCTATTTTAACCTTCCTCCCTGAACTCTTTATATGGGACGCTTACAGTCGAGAAGGATTGTCTTTAGTATATTCTGTATTCTTGTACATCTGCCACCCTTTTCAAAAGGGGAGCTCAATGCTTTCAATGTTGCAAAATCCTTTCCCATTACACATTCCACTTGCCTTGCAGTCATAATTACAGATAGTTACCTAGTGCGGAATTGCTAATGCCTCATTGTTCTGTTTAATTGTCATCCATGGCTACTCATCAAGATGTGCCCTGACATCATAAAGCTACAGCAGGATGTCATCTGACTTGAGGGCAAGCTATAGGATACATTTATCATGTTACTGAAATGGGTAGCAGGCTAATCAGGACTCCCAGCTGTAGGCAAAGATGGGGAGATGGAAGAAACACAGGCATTATTTGAGATGTATTCATTTGTTCAAGGTATGGGTGATAATAATATTCTCAGGTTCTCTATATGTTAACTGATAGGGATGTGCAAGAAGGAAGATGGTAGTACCTGTTGTTCATAGTTTTTATCATTACCAGTAACTGCAGCATAAACCTTGCTCCATAAACGTATCGGATCACTTAATAGTTATAGGCCTACCATAGTCTAAAATAATTCAAGTGAGCAGATTATGCTGTCACTTGGCTAGCAATGAGGTCTTTTTGTATTTACATTCTAATATAGGTGGTAGAGTTGTGTAGAGAGCGGTAGCAAATGAGTCTTAGGATTGGGAGATGTATGATAGGTTGAAAACATTTGAGATTTGAATTCTTTTGAGCTGTGGGATTTTACAATATTACAGCCGCCATAGTACTGATTATTAACTCTTTATCAAAATGTGTTTGTTGTTGTGTTGTATTACTTTGGAAATATTCAAGTTCTGTTAATAGACTAACAGTGGACTTTCCCATTTGCAGAATATATTGAATGACCAACAGAGGGAGTGCTGCAGAAGAAACTTTCTCGGAGTTGCTGACAACCCAAAAAAGAAAGTTCAGCAGCTTTCGGCTTGATTTACCAATTTACATGGTGAGTCAAACTCTCAATTTATAATTTTGCTTTTCCTTAATGAAGTTCATAGCATCTGACGGCTCTCAGCACCTTTTAGTGTGGGCTTCTGCATGAATATTTTTTGTCAAGACTGAAGCGATATGGTTGAAGGTACGGGCATCATGATAGCTTATCAAAGATGTTGACTGTCTGCAAGGCTGACAATCCTACTTTAGATACTTGTGCTAGCAATATGTCATCAGAGGAAAATGGTGTATTTGAGGCTGGAATGAGGTGTCTTATTTTAGAACAATTGCCTTAGTTTCACATGGAGGGAAGCTATTTTAACCTTCCTCCCTCAACTCTTTATATGGGACGCTTATAGTCGAGAAGGATTGTCTTTAGTATATTCTGTATTCTTGTACCTCTGCCACCCTTTTCAAAAGGGGAGCTCAATGCTTTCAATGTTGCAAAATCCTTTCCCATTACACATTCCACTTGCCTTGCAGTCATAATTACAGATAGTTACCTAGTGCGGAATTGCTAATGCCTCATTGTTCTGTGTAATTTTCATCCATGGCTACTCATCAAGATGTGCCCTGACATCATAAAGCTACAGCAGGATGTCATCTGACTTGAGGGCAAGCTATAGGATACATTTATCATGTTACTGAAATGGGTAGCAGGCTAATCAGGACTCCCAGCTGTAGGCAAAGATGGGGAGATGGAAGAAACACAGGCATTATTTGAGATGTATTCATTTGTTCAAGGTATGGATGATAATAATATTCTCAGGTTCTCTATATGTTAACTGATAGGGATGTGCAAGAAGGAAGATGGTAGTACCTGTTGTTCATAGTTTTTATCATTACCAGTAACTGCAGCATAAACCTTCCTCCATAAACGTATCGGATCACTTAATAGTTATAGGCCTACCATAGTCTAAAATAATTCAAGTGAGCAGATTATGCTGTCACTTGGCTAGCAATGAGGTCTTTTTGTATTTACATTCTAATATAGGTGGTAGAGTTGTGTAGAGAGCGGTAGCAAATGAGTCTTAGGATTGGGAGATGTATGATAGGTTGAAAACATTTGAGATTTGAATTCTTTTTGAGCTGTGGGATTTTACAATATTACAGCCGCCATAGTACTGATTATTAACTCTTTATCAAAATGTGTTTGTTGTTGTGTTGTATTACTTTGGAAATATTCAAGTTCTGTTAATAGACTAACAGTGGACTTTCCCATTTGCAGAATATATTGAATGACCAACAGAGGGAGTTCTGCAGAAGAAACTTTCTCGGAGTTGCTGACAACCCAAAAAAGAAAGTTCAGCAGCTTTCGGCTTGATTTACCAATTTACATGGTGAGTCAAACTCTCAATTTATAATTTTGCTTTTCCTTAATGAAGTTCATAGCATCTGACGGCTCTCAGCACCTTTTAGTGTGGGCTTCTGCATGAATATTATTTGTCAAGACTAAGCGATATGGTTGAAGGTACGGGCATCATGATAGCTTATCAAAGATGTTGACTGTCTGCAAGGCTGACAATCCTACTTTAGATACTTGTGCTAGCAATATGTCATCAGAGGAAATTGGTGTGTTTGAGGCTGGAATGAGGTGTCTTATTTTAGAACAATTGCCTTAGTTTCACATGGAGGGAAGCTATTTTAACCTTCCTCCCTGAACTCTTTATATGGGACGCTTATAGTCGAGAAGGATTGTCTTTAGTATATTCTGTATTCTTGTACCTCTGCCACCCTTTTCAAAAGGGGAGCTCAATGCTTTCAACGTTGCAAAATCCTTTCCCATTACACATTCCACTTGCCTTGCAGTCATAATTACAGATAGTTACCTAGTGCGGAATTGCTAATGCCTCATTGTTCTGTGTAATTTTCATCCATGGCTACTCATCAAGATGTGCCCTGACATCATAAAGCTACAGCAGGATGTCATCTGACTTGAGGGAAAGCTATGGAATACATTTATCATGTTACTGAAATGGGTAGCAGGCTAATCAGGACTCCCAGCTGTAGGCAAAGATGGGGAGATGGAAGAAACACAGGCATTATTTGAGATGTATTCATTTGTTCAAGGTATGGGTGATAATAATATTCTCAGGTTCTCTATATTTTAACTGATAGGGATGTGCAAGAAGGAAGATGGTAGTACCTGTTGTTCATAGTTTTTATCATTACCAGTAACTGCAGCATAAACCTTCCTCCATAAACGTATCGGATCACTTATTAGTTATAGGCGTACCATAGTCTAAAATAATTCAAGTGAGCAGATTATGCTGTCACTTGGCTAGCAATGAGGTCTTTTGTATTTACATTCTGATATAGATGGTAGAGTTGTGTAGAGAGCGGTAGCAAATGAGTCTTAGGATTGGGAGATGTATGATAGGTTGAAAAAATTTGAGATTTGAATTCTTTTTGAGCTGTGGGATTTTACAATATTACAGCCGCCATAGTACTGATTATTAACTCTTTATCAAAATGTGTTTGTTGTTGTGTTGTATTACTTTGGAAATATTCAAGTTCTGTTAATAGACTAACAGTGGACTTTCCCATTTGCAGAATATATTGAATGACCAACAGAGGGAGTGCTGCAGAAGAAACTTTCTCGGAGTTGCTGACAACCCAAAAAAGAAAGTTCAGCAGCTTTCGGCTTGATTTACCAATTTACATGGTGAGTCAAACTCTCAATTTATAATTTTGCTTTTCCTTAACCACTTGGCTGCTAAGGCAATATTTTACTTTTCATTGATTTTCCATTGAAATCAATGGAAAGTCCATGACGAGTTACCCTTGTCATTAGCGGCGAAGAGGTTAATGAAGTTCATAGCATCTGACGGCTCTCAGCACCTTTTAGTGTGGGCTTCTGCATGAATATTATTTGTCAAGACTGAAGCGATATGGTTGAAGGTACGGGCATCATGATAGCTTATCAAAGATGTTGACTGTCTGCAAGGCTGACAATCCTACTTTAGATACTTGTGCTAGCAATATGTCATCAGAGGAAATTGGTGTGTTTGAGGCTGGAATGAGGTGTCTTATTTTAGAACAATTGCCTTAGTTTCACATGGAGGGAAGCTATTTTAACCTTCCTCCCTGAACTCTTTATATGGGACGCTTATAGTCGAGAAGGATTGTCTTTAGTATATTCTGTATTCTTGTACCTCTGCCACCCTTTTCAAAAGGGGAGCTCAATGCTTTCAATGTTGCAGAGTCTTTTCCCATTACACATTCCACTTGCCTTGCAGTCATAATTACAGATAGTTACCTAGTGCGGAATTGCTAATGCCTCATTGTTCTGTGTAATTGTCATCCATGGCTACTCATCAAGATGTGCCCTGACATCATAAAGCTACAGCAGGATGTCATCTGACTTGAGGACAAGCTATAGGATACATTTATCATGTTACTGAAATGGGTAGCAGGCTAATCAGGACTCCCAGCTGTAGGCAAAGATGGGGAGATGGAAGAAACACAGGCATTATTTGAGATGTATTCATTTATTCAAGGTATGGGTGATAATATTCTCAGGTTCTCTATATGTTAACTGATAGGGATGTGCAAGAAGGACGATGGTAGAACCTGTTGTTCATAGTTTTTATCATTACCAGTTACTGGAGCATAAAACTTCCTCCATAAACGTATCGGATCACTTAATAGTTATAGGCCTACCATAGTCTAAAATATTTCAAGTGAGCAGATTATGCTGTCACTTGGCTAGCAATGAGGTCTTTTTGTATTTACATTCTAATATAGGTGGTAGAGTTGTGTAGAGAGCGGTAGCAAATGAGTCTTAGGATTGGGAGATGTATGATAGGTTGAAAAAATTAGAGATTTGAATTCTTTTTGAGCTGTGGGATTTTACAATATTACAGCCGCCATAGTACTGATTATTAACTCTTTATCAAAATGTGTTTGTTGTTGTGTTGTATTACTTTGGAAATATTCAAGTTCTGTTAATAGACTAACAGTGGACTTTCCCATTTGCAGAATATATTGAATGACCAACAGAGGGAGTTCTGCAGAAGAAACTTTCTCGGAGTAGCTGACAATCCAAAAAAGAAAGTTCAGCAGCTTTCGGCTTGATTTACCAATTTACATGGTGAGTCAAACTCTCAATTTATAATTTTGCTTTTCCTTAATGAAGTTCATAGCATCTGACTGCTCTCAGCACCTTTTAGTGTGGTCTTCTGCATGAATATTATTTGTCAAGACTGAAGCGATATGGTTGAAGGTACGGGCATCATGATAGCTTATCAAAGATGTTGCCTGACTGCAAGGCTGACAATCCTACTTTAGATACTTGTGCTAGCAATATGTCATCAGAGGAAATTGGTGTGTTTGAGGCTGGAATGAGGTGTCTTATTTTAGAACAATTGCCTTAGTTTCACATGGAGGGAAGCTATTTTAACCTTCCTCCCTCAACTCTTTATATGGGACGCTTATAGTCGAGAAGGATTGTCTTTAGTATATTCTGTATTCTTGTACCTCCGCCACCCTTTTCAAAAGGTGAGCTCGATGCTTTCAATGTTGCAGAGTCCTTTCCCATTACACATTCCACTTGCCTTGCAGTCATAATTACCGATAGTTACCTAGTGCGGAATTGCTAATGCCTCATTGTTCTGTTTAATTGTCATCCATGGCTACTCATCAAGATGTGCCCTGACATCATAAAGCTACAGCAGGATGTAATCTGACTTGAGGGCAAGCTATAGGATACATTTATCATGTTACTGAAATGGGTAGCAGGCTAATCAGGACTCCCAGCTGAAGGCAAAGATGGGGAGATGGAAGAAATACAGGCATTATTTGAGATGTATTCATTTATTCAAGGTATGGGTGATAATATTCTCAGGTTCTCTATATGTTAACTGATAGGGATGTGCAAGAAGGACGATGGTAGAACCTGTTGTTCATAGTTTTTATCATTACCAGTTACTGCAGCATAAACCTTCCTCCATAAACGTATCGGATCACTTATTAGTTATAGGCGTACCATAGTCTAAAATAATTCAAGTGAGCAGATTATGCTGTCACTTGGCTAGCAATGAGGTCTTTTTGTATTTACATTCTGATATAGGTGGTAGAGTTGTGTAGAGAGCGGTAGCAAATGAGTCTTAGGATTGGGAGATGTATGATAGGTTGAAAAAATTTGAGATTTGAATTCTTTTTGAGCTGTGGGATTTTACAATATTACAGCCGCCATAGTACTGATTATTAACTCTTTATCAAAATGTGTTTGTTGTTGTGTTGTATTACTTTGGAAATATTCAAGTTCTGTTAATAGACTAACAGTGGACTTTCCCATTTGCAGAATATATTGAATGACCAACAGAGGGAGTTCTGCAGAAGAAACTTTCTCGGAGTTGCTGACAACCCAAAAAAGAAAGTTCAGCAGCTTTCGGCTTGATTTACCAATTTACATGGTGAGTCAAACTCTCAATTTATAATTTTGCTTTTCCTTAATGAAGTTCATAGCATCTGACGGCTCTCAGCACCTTTTAGTGTGGGCTTCTGCATGAATATTATTTGTCATGACTAAAGCGATATGGTTGAAGGTACGGGCATCATGATAGCTTATCAAAGATGTTGACTGTCTGCAAGGCTGACAATCCTACTTTAGATACTTGTGCTAGCAATATGTCATCAGAGGAAATTGGTGTGTTTGAGGCTGGAATGAGGTGTCTTATTTTAGAACAATTGCCTTAGTTTCACATGGAGGGAAGCTATTTTAACCTTCCTCCCTGAACTCTTTATATGGGACGCTTATAGTCGAGAAGGATTGTCTTTAGTATATTCTCTATTCTTGTACCTCTGCCACCCTTTTCAAAAGGGGAGCTCAATGCTTTCAACGTTGCAAAATCCTTTCCCATTACACATTCCACTTGCCTTGCAGTCATAATTACAGATAGTTACCTAGTGCGGAATTGCTAATGCCTCATTGTTCTGGGTAATTTTCATCCATGGCTACTCATCAAGATGTGCCCTGACATCATAAAGCTACAGCAGGATGTCATCTGACTTGAGGGAAAGATATGGAATACATTTATCATGTTACTGAAATGGGTAGCAGGCTAATCAGGACTCCCAGCTGTAGGCAAAGATGGGGAGATGGAAGAAACACAGGCATTATTTGAGATGTATTCATTTGTTCAAGGTATGGGTGATAATAATATTCTCAGGTTCTCTATATGTTAACTGATAGGGATGTGCAAGAAGGAAGATGGTAGTACCTGTTGTTCATAGTTTTTATCATTACCAGTAACTGCAGCATAAACCTTCCTCCATAAACGTATCGGATCACTTATTAGTTATAGGCGTACCATAGTCTAAAATAATTCAAGTGAGCAGATTATGCTGTCACTTGGCTAGCAATGAGGTCTTTTGTATTTACATTCTGATATAGGTGGTAGAGTTGTGTAGAGAGCGGTAGCAAATGAGTCTTAGGATTGGGAGATGTATGATAGGTTGAAAAAATTTGAGATTTGAATTCTTTTTGAGCTGTGGGATTTTACAATATTACAGCCGCCATAGTACTGTTCATTAACTCTTTATCAAAATGTGTTTGTTGTTGTGTTGTATTACTTTGGAAATATTCAAGTTCTGTTAATAGACTAACAGTGGACTTTCCCATTTGCAGAATATATTGAATGACCAACAGAGGGAGTGCTGCAGAAGAAACTTTCTCGGAGTTGCTGACAACCCAAAAAAGAAAGTTCAGCAGCTTTCGGCTTGATTTACCAATTTACATGGTGAGTCAAACTCTCAATTTATAATTTTGCTTTTCCTTAATGAAGTTCATAGCATCTGACGGCTCTCAGCACCTTTTAGTGTGGGCTTCTGCATGAATATTATTTGTCAAGACTGAAGCGATATGGTTGAAGGTACGGGCATCATGATAGCTTATCAAAGATGTTGACTGTCTGCAAGGCTGACAATCCTACTTTAGATACTTGTGCTAGCAATATGTCATCAGAGGAAAATGGTGTATTTGAGGCTGGAATGAGGTGTCTTATTTTAGAACAATTGCCTTAGTTTCACATGGAGGGAAGCTATTTTAACCTTCCTCCCTCAACTCTTTATATGGGACGCTTATAGTCGAGAAGGATTGTCTATGGTATATTCTGTATTCTTGTACCTCTGCCACCCTTTTCAAAAGGGGAGCTCAATGCTTTCAATGTTGCAAAATCCTTTCCCATTACACATTCCACTTGCCTTGCAGTCATAATTACAGATAGTTACCTAGTGCGGAATTGCTAATGCCTCATTGTTCTGTGTAATTTTCATCCATGGCTACTCATCAAGATGTGCCCTGACATCATAAAGCTACAGCAGGATGTCATCTGACTTGAGGGCAAGCTATAGGATACATTTATCATGTTACTGAAATGGGTAGCAGGCTAATCAGGACTCCCAGCTGTAGGCAAAGATGGGGAGATGGAAGAAACACAGGCATTATTTGAGATGTATTCATTTGTTCAAGGTATGGGTGATAATAATATTCTCAGGTTCTCTATATGTTAACTGATAGGGATGTGCAAGAAGGAAGATGGTAGTACCAGTTGTTCATAGTTTTTATCATTACCAGTAACTGCAGCATAAACCTTCCTCCATAAACGTATCGGATCACTTATTAGTTATAGGCGTACCATAGTCTAAAATAATTCAAGTGAGCAGATTATGCTGTCACTTGGCTAGCAATGAGGTCTTTTGTATTTACATTCTGATATAGGTGGTAGAGTTGTGTAGAGAGCGGTAGCAAATGAGTCTTAGGATTGGGAGATGTATGATAGGTTGAAAAAATTTGAGATTTGAATTCTTTTTGAGCTGTGGGATTTTACAATATTACAGCCGCCATAGTACTGTTCATTAACTCTTTATCAAAATGTGTTTGTTGTTGTGTTGTATTACTTTGGAAATATTCAAGTTCTGTTAATAGACTAACAGTGGACTTTCCCATTTGCAGAATATATTGAATGACCAACAGAGGGAGTGCTGCAGAAGAAACTTTCTCGGAGTTGCTGACAACCCAAAAAAGAAAGTTCAGCAGCTTTCGGCTTGATTTACCAATTTACATGGTGAGTCAAACTCTCAATTTATAATTTTGCTTTTCCTTAATGAAGTTCATAGCATCTGACGGCTCTCAGCACCTTTTAGTGTGGGCTTCTGCATGAATATTATTTGTCAAGACTGAAGCGATATGGTTGAAGGTACGGGCATCATGATAGCTTATCAAAGATGTTGACTGTCTGCAAGGCTGACAATCCTACTTTAGATACTTGTGCTAGCAATATGTCATCAGAGGAAAATGGTGTATTTGAGGCTGGAATGAGGTGTCTTATTTTAGAACAATTGCCTTAGTTTCACATGGAGGGAAGCTATTTTAACCTTCCTCCCTCAACTCTTTATATGGGACGCTTATAGTCGAGAAGGATTGTCTTTAGTATATTCTGTATTCTTGTACCTCTGCCACCCTTTTCAAAAGGGGAGCTCAATGCTTTCAATGTTGCAAAATCCTTTCCCATTACACATTCCACTTGCCTTGCAGTCATAATTACAGATAGTTACCTAGTGCGGAATTGCTAATGCCTCATTGTTCTGTGTAATTTCCATCCATGGCTACTCATCAAGATGTGCCCTGACATCATAAAGCTACAGCAGGATGTCATCTGACTTGAGGGCAAGCTATAGGATACATTTATCATGTTACTGAAATGGGTAGCAGGCTAATCAGGACTCCCAGCTGTAGGCAAAGATGGGGAGATGGAAGAAACACAGGCATTATTTGAGATGTATTCATTTGTTCAAGGTATGGGTGATAATAATATTCTCAGGTTCTCTATATGTTAACTGATAGGGATGTGCAAGAAGGAAGATGGTAGTACCTGTTGTTCATAGTTTTTATCATTACCAGTTACTGCAGCATAAACCTTCCTCCATAAACGTATCGGATCACTTAATAGTTATAGGCGTACCATAGTCTAAAATAATTCAAGTGAGCAGATTATATTGTCACTTGGCTAGCAATGAGGTCTTTTTGTATTTACATTCTAATATAGGTGGTAGAGTTGTGTAGAGAGCGGTAGCAAATGAGTCTTAGGATTGGGAGATGTATGAGAGGTTGAAAACATTTGAGATTTGAATTCTTTTTGAGCTGTGGGATTTTACAATATTACAGCCGCCATAGTACTGATTATTAACTCTTTATCAAAATGTGTTTGTTGTTGTGTTGTATTACTTTGGAAATATTCAAGTTCTGTTAATAGACTAACAGTGGACTTTCCCATTTGCAGAATATATTGAATGACCAACAGAGGGAGTTCTGCAGAAGAAACTTTCTCGGAGTTGCTGACAACCCAAAAAAGAAAGTTCAGCAGCTTTCGGCTTGATTTACCAATTTACATGGTGAGTCAAACTCTCAATTTATAATTTTGCTTTTCCTTAATGAAGTTCATAGCATCTGACGGCTCTCAGCACCTTTTAGTGTGGGCTTCTGCATGAATATTATTTGTCAAGACTAAAGCGATATGGTTGAAGGTACGGGCATCATGATAGCTTATCAAAGATGTTGACTGTCTGCAAGGCTGACAATCCTACTTTAGATACTTGTGCTAGCAATATGTCATCAGAGGAAATTGGTGTGTTTGAGGCTGGAATGAGGTGTCTTATTTCAGAACAATTGCCTTAGTTTCACATGGAGGGAAGCTATTTTAACCTTCCTCCCTGAACTCTTTATATGGGACGCTTATAGTCGAGAAGGATTGTCTTTAGTATATTCTGTATTCTTGTACCTCTGCCACCCTTTTCAAAAGGGGAGCTCAATGCTTTCAACGTTGCAAAATCCTTTCCCATTACACATTCCACTTGCCTTGCAGTCATAATTACAGATAGTTACCTAGTGCGGAATTGCTAATGCCTCATTGTTCTGTGTAATTTTCATCCATGGCTACTCATCAAGATGTGCCCTGACATCATAAAGCTACAGCAGGATGTCATCTGACTTGAGGGAAAGCTATGGAATACATTTATCATGTTACTGAAATGGGTAGCAGGCTAATCAGGACTCCCAGCTGTAGGCAAAGATGGGGAGATGGAAGAAACACAGGCATTATTTGAGATGTATTCATTTGTTCAAGGTATGGGTGATAATAATATTCTCAGGTTCTCTATATGTTAACTGATAGGGATGTGCAAGAAGGAAGATGGTAGTACCTGTTGTTCATAGTTTTTATCATTACCAGTAACTGCAGCATAAACCTTCCTCCATAAACGTATCGGATCACTTATTAGTTATAGGCGTACCATAGTCTAAAATAATTCAAGTGAGCAGATTATGCTGTCACTTGGCTAGCAATGAGGTCTTTTGTATTTACATTCTGATATAGGTGGTAGAGTTGTGTAGAGAGCGGTAGCAAATGAGTCTTAGGATTGGGAGATGTATGATAGGTTGAAAAAATTTGAGATTTGAATTCTTTTTGAGCTGTGGGATTTTACAATATTACAGCCGCCATAGTACTGTTCATTAACTCTTTATCAAAATGTGTTTGTTGTTGTGTTGTATTACTTTGGAAATATTCAAGTTCTGTTAATAGACTAACAGTGGACTTTCCCATTTGCAGAATATATTGAATGACCAACAGAGGGAGTGCTGCAGAAGAAACTTTCTCAGAGTTGCTGACAACCCAAAAAAGAAAGTTCAGCAGCTTTCGGCTTGATTTACCAATTTACATGGTGAGGCAAACTCTCAATTTATAATTTTGCTTTTCCTTAATGAAGTTCATAGCATCTGACGGCTCTCAGCACCTTTTAGTGTGGGCTTCTGCATGAATATTATTTGTCAAGACTGAAGCGATATGGTTGAAGGTACGGGCATCATGATAGCTTATCAAAGATGTTGACTGTCTGCAAGGCTGACAATCCTACTTTAGATACTTGTGCTAGCAATATGTCATCAGAGGAAAATGGTGTATTTGAGGCTGGAATGAGGGGTCTTATTTTAGAACAATTGCCTTAGTTTCACATGGAGGGAAGCTATTTTAACCTTCCTCCCTCAACTC
Source organism: Lissotriton vulgaris (assembly GCF_964263255.1). Classification (NCBI taxonomy): domain Eukaryota; kingdom Metazoa; phylum Chordata; class Amphibia; order Caudata; family Salamandridae; genus Lissotriton; species Lissotriton vulgaris. Next base: position 537,080,887 of record NC_141699.1, on the reverse strand, counting down.
TTTATATGGGACGCTTATAGTCGAGAAGGATTGTCTTTAGTATATTCTGTATTCTTGTACCTCTGCCACCCTTTTCAAAAGGGGAGCTCAATGCTTTCAATGTTGCAAAATCCTTTCCCATTACACATTCCACTTGCCTTGCAGTCATAATTACAGATAGTTACCTAGTGCGGAATTGCTAATGCCTCATTGTTCTGTGTAATTTTCATCCATGGCTACTCATCAAGATGTGCCCTGACATCATAAAGCTACAGCAGGATGTCATCTGACTTGAGGGCAAGCTATAGGATACATTTATCATGTTACTGAAATGGGTAGCAGGCTAATCAGGACTCCCAGCTGTAGGCAAAGATGGGGAGATGGAAGAAACACAGGCATTATTTGAGATGTATTCATTTGTTCAAGGTATGGGTGATAATAATATTCTCAGGTTCTCTATATGTTAACTGATAGGGATGTGCAAGAAGGAAGATGGTAGTACCTGTTGTTCATAGTTTTTATCATTACCAGTAACTGCAGCATAAACCTTCCTCCATAAACGTATCGGATCACTTAATAGTTATAGGCCTACCATAGTCTAAAATAATTCAAGTGAGCAGATTATGCTGTCACTTGGCTAGCAATGAGGTCTTTTTGTATTTACATTCTAATATAGGTGGTAGAGTTGTGTAGAGAGCGGTAGCAAATGAGTCTTAGGATTGGGAGATGTATGATAGGTTGAAAACATTTGAGATTTGAATTCTTTTTGAGCTGTGGGATTTTACAATATTACAGCCGCCATAGTACTGATTATTAACTCTTTATCAAAATGTGTTTGTTGTTGTGTTGTATTACTTTGGAAATATTCAAGTTCTGTTAATAGACTAACAGTGGACTTTCCCATTTGCAGAATATATTGAATGACCAACAGAGGGAGTTCTGCAGAAGAAACTTTCTCGGAGTTGCTGACAACCCAAAAAAGAAAGTTCAGCAGCTTTCAGCTTGATTTACCAATTTACATGGTGAGTCAAACTCTCAATTTATAATTTTGCTTTTCCTTAATGAAGTTCATAGCATCTGACGGCTCTCAGCACCTTTTAGTGTGGGCTTCTGCATGAATATTATTTGTCAAGACTGAAGCGATATGGTTGAAGGTACGGGCATCATGATAGCTTATCAAAGATGTTGACTGTCTGCAAGGCTGACAATCCTACTTTAGATACTTGTGCTAGCAATATGTCATCAGAGGAAAATGGTGTATTTGAGGCTGGAATGAGGTGTCTTATTTTAGAACAATTGCCTTAGTTTCACATGGAGGGAAGCTATTTTAACCTTCCTCCCTCAACTCTTTATATGGGACGCTTATAGTCGAGAAGGATTGTCTTTAGTATATTCTGTATTCTTGTACCTCTGCCACCCTTTTCAAAAGGGGAGCTCAATGCTTTCAATGTTGCAAAATCCTTTCCCATTACACATTCCACATGCCTTGCAGTCATAATTACAGATAGTTACCTAGTGCGGAATTGCTAATGCCTCATTGTTCTGTGTAATTTTCATCCATGGCTACTCATCAAGATGTGCCCTGACATCATAAAGCTACAGCAGGATGTCATCTGACTTGAGGGCAAGCTATAGGATACATTTATCATGTTACTGAAATGGGTAGCAGGCTAATCAGGACTCCCAGCTGTAGGCAAAGATGGGGAGATTGAAGAAACACAGGCATTATTTGAGATGTATTCATTTGTTCAAGGTATGGGTGATAATAATATTCTCAGGTTCTCTATATGTTAACTGATAGGGATGTGCAAGAAGGAAGATGGTAGTACCTGTTGTTCATAGTTTTTATCATTACCAGTAACTGCAGCATAAACCTTCCTCCATAAACGTATCGGATCACTTAATAGTTATAGGCCTACCATAGTCTAAAATAATTCAAGTGAGCAGATTATGCTGTCACTTGGCTATCAATGAGGTCTTTTTGTATTTACATTCTAATATAGGTGGTAGAGTTGTGTAGAGAGCGGTAGCAAATGAGTCTTAGGATTGGGAGATGTATGATAGGTTGAAAACATTTGAGATTTGAATTCTTTTTGAGCTGTGGGATTTTACAATATTACAGCCGCCATAGTACTGATTATTAACTCTTTATCAAAATGTGTTTGTTGTTGTGTTGTATTACTTTGGAAATATTCAAGTTCTGTTAATAGACTAACAGTGGACTTTCCCATTTGCAGAATATATTGAATGACCAACAGAGGGAGTGCTGCAGAAGAAACTTTCTCGGAGTTGCTGACAACCCAAAAAAGAAAGTTCAGCAGCTTTCGGCTTGATTTACCAATTTACATGGTGAGTCAAACTCTCAATTTATAATTTTGCTTTTCCTTAATGAAGTTCATAGCATCTGACGGCTCTCAGCACCTTTTAGTGTGGGCTTCTGCATGAATATTATTTGTCAAGACTGAAGCGATATGGTTGAAGGTACGGGCATCATGATAGCTTATCAAAGATGTTGACTGTCTGCAAGGCTGACAATCCTACTTTAGATACTTGTGCTAGCAATATGTCATCAGAGGAAAATGGTGTATTTGAGGCTGGAATGAGGTGTCTTATTTTAGAACAATTGCCTTAGTTTCACATGGAGGGAAGCTATTTTAACCTTCCTCCCTCAACTCTTTATATGGGACGCTTATAGTCGAGAAGGATTGTCTTTAGTATATTCTGTATTCTTGTACCTCTGCCACCCTTTTCAAAAGGGGAGCTCAATGCTTTCAATGTTGCAAAATCCTTTCCCATTACACATTCCACTTGCCTTGCAGTCATAATTACAGATAGTTACCTAGTGCAGAATTGCTAATGCCTCATTGTTCTGTGTAATTTTCATCCATGGCTACTCATCAAGATGTGCCCTGACATCATAAAGCTACAGCAGGATGTCATCTGACTTGAGGGCAAGCTATAGGATACATTTATCATGTTACTGAAATGGGTAGCAGGCTAATCAGGACTCCCAGCTGTAGGCAAAGATGGGGAGATTGAAGAAACACAGGCATTATTTGAGATGTATTCATTTGTTCAAGGTATGGGTGATAATAATATTCTCAGGTTCTCTATATGTTAACTGATAGGGATGTGCAAGAAGGAAGATGGTAGTACCTGTTGTTCATAGTTTTTATCATTACCAGTAACTGCAGCATAAACCTTCCTCCATAAACGTATCGGATCACTTAATAGTTATAGGCCTACCATAGTCTAAAATAATTCAAGTGAGCAGATTATGCTGTCACTTGGCTAGCAATGAGGTCTTTTTGTATTTACATTCTAATATAGGTGGTAGAGTTGTGTAGAGAGCGGTAGCAAATGAGTCTTAGGATTGGGAGATGTATGATAGGTTGAAAACATTTGAGATTTGAATTCTTTTTGAGCTGTGGGATTTTACAATATTACAGCCGCCATAGTACTGATTATTAACTCTTTATCAAAATGTGTTTGTTGTTGTGTTGTATTACTTTGGAAAAATTCAAGTTCTGTTAATAGACTAACAGTGGACTTTCCCATTTGCAGAATATATTGAATGACCAACAGAGGGAGTTCTGCAGAAGAAACTTTCTCGGAGTTGCTGACAACCCAAAAAAGAAAGTTCAGCAGCTTTCGGCTTGATTTACCAATTTACATGGTGAGTCAAACTCTCAATTTATAATTTTGCTTTTCCTTAATGAAGTTCATAGCATCTGACGGCTCTCAGCACCTTTTAGTGTGGGCTTCTGCATGAATATTATTTGTCAAGACTGAAGCGATATGGTTGAAGGTACGGGCATCATGATAGCTTATCAAAGATGTTGACTGTCTGCAAGGCTGACAATCCTACTTTAGATACTTGTGCTAGCAATATGTCATCAGAGGAAAATGGTGTATTTGAGGCTGGAATGAGGTGTCTTATTTTAGAACAATTGCCTTAGTTTCACATGGAGGGAAGCTATTTTAACCTTCCTCCCTCAACTCTTTATATGGGACGCTTATAGTCGAGAAGAATTGTCTTTAGTATATTCTGTATTCTTGTACCTCTGCCACCCTTTTCAAAAGGGGAGCTCAATGCTTTCAATGTTGCAAAATCCTTTCCCATTACACATTCCACTTGCCTTGCAGTCATAATTACAGATAGTTACCTAGTGCGGAATTGCTAATGCCTCATTGTTCTGTGTAATTTTCATCCATGGCTACTCATCAAGATGTGCCCTGACATCATAAAGCTACAGCAGGATGTCATCTGACTTGAGGGCAAGCTATAGGATACATTTATCATGTTACTGAAATGGGTAGCAGGCTAATCAGGACTCCCAGCTGTAGGCAAAGATGGGGAGATTGAAGAAACACAGGCATTATTTGAGATGTATTCATTTGTTCAAGGTATGGGTGATAATAATATTCTCAGGTTCTCTATATGTTAACTGATAGGGATGTGCAAGAAGGAAGATGGTAGTACCTGTTGTTCATAGTTTTTATCATTACCAGTAACTGCAGCATAAACCTTCCTCCATAAACGTATCGGATCACTTAATAGTTATAGGCCTACCATAGTCTAAAATAATTCAAGTGAGCAGATTATGCTGTCACTTGGCTAGCAATGAGGTCTTTTTGTATTTACATTCTAATATAGGTGGTAGAGTTGTGTAGAGAGCGGTAGCAAATGAGTCTTAGGATTGGGAGATGTATGATAGGTTGAAAACATTTGAGATTTGAATTCTTTTTGAGCTGTGGGATTTTACAATATTACAGCCGCCATAGTACTGATTATTAACTCTTTATCAAAATGTGTTTGTTGTTGTGTTGTATTACTTTGGAAATATTCAAGTTCTGTTAATAGACTAACAGTGGACTTTCCCATTTGCAGAATATATTGAATGACCAACAGAGGGAGTGCTGCAGAAGAAACTTTCTCGGAGTTGCTGACAACCCAAAAAAGAAAGTTCAGCAGCTTTCGGCTTGATTTACCAATTTACATGGTGAGTCAAACTCTCAATTTATAATTTTGCTTTTCCTTAATGAAGTTCATAGCATCTGACGGCTCTCAGCACCTTTTAGTGTGGGCTTCTGCATGAATATTATTTGTCAAGACTGAAGCGATATGGTTGAAGGTACGGGCATCATGATAGCTTATCAAAGATGTTGACTGTCTGCAAGGCTGACAATCCTACTTTAGATACTTGTGCTAGCAATATGTCATCAGAGGAAAATGATGTATTTGAGGCTGGAATGAGGTGTCTTATTTTAGAACAATTGCCTTAGTTTCACATGGAGGGAAGCTATTTTAACCTTCCTCCCTCAACTCTTTATATGGGACGCTTATAGTCGAGAAGGATTGTCTTTAGTATATTCTGTATTCTTGTACCTCTGCCACCCTTTTCAAAAGGGGAGCTCAATGCTTTCAATGTTGCAAAATCCTTTCCCATTACACATTCCACTTGCCTTGCAGTCATAATTACAGATAGTTACCTAGTGCAGAATTGCTAATGCCTCATTGTTCTGTGTAATTTTCATCCATGGCTACTCATCAAGATGTGCCCTGACATCATAAAGCTACAGCAGGATGTCATCTGACTTGAGGGCAAGCTATAGGATACATTTATCATGTTACTGAAATGGGTAGCAGGCTAATCAGGACTCCCAGCTGTAGGCAAAGATGGGGAGATTGAAGAAACACAGGCATTATTTGAGATGTATTCATTTGTTCAAGGTATGGGTGATAATAATATTCTCAGGTTCTCTATATGTTAACTGATAGGGATGTGCAAGAAGGAAGATGGTAGTACCTGTTGTTCATAGTTTTTATCATTACCAGTAACTGCAGCATAAACCTTCCTCCATAAACGTATCGGATCACTTAATAGTTATAGGCCTACCATAGTCTAAAATAATTCAAGTGAGCAGATTATGCTGTCACTTGGCTAGCAATGAGGTCTTTTTGTATTTACATTCTAATATAGGTGGTAGAGTTGTGTAGAGAGCGGTAGCAAATGAGTCTTAGGATTGGGAGATGTATGATAGGTTGAAAACATTTGAGATTTGAATTCTTTTTGAGCTGTGGGATTTTACAATATTACAGCCGCCATAGTACTGATTATTAACTCTTTATCAAAATGTGTTTGTTGTTGTGTTGTATTACTTTGGAAATATTCAAGTTCTGTTAATAGACTAACAGTGGACTTTCCCATTTGCAGAATATATTGAATGACCAACAGAGGGAGTTCTGCAGAAGAAACTTTCTCGGAGTTGCTGACAACCCAAAAAAGAAAGTTCAGCAGCTTTCGGCTTGATTTACCAATTTACATGGTGAGTCAAACTCTCAATTTATAATTTTGCTTTTCCTTAATGAAGTTCATAGCATCTGACGGCTCTCAGCACCTTTTAGTGTGGGCTTCTGCATGAATATTATTTGTCAAGACTGAAGCGATATGGTTGAAGGTACGGGCATCATGATAGCTTATCAAAGATGTTGACTGTCTGCAAGGCTGACAATCCTACTTTAGATACTTGTGCTAGCAATATGTCATCAGAGGAAAATGGTGTATTTGAGGCTGGAATGAGGTGTCTTATTTTAGAACAATTGCCTTAGTTTCACATGGAGGGAAGCTATTTTAACCTTCCTCCCTCAACTCTTTATATGGGACGCTTATAGTCGAGAAGGATTGTCTTTAGTATATTCTGTATTCTTGTACCTCTGCCACCCTTTTCAAAAGGGGAGCTCAATGCTTTCAATGTTGCAAAATCCTTTCCCATTACACATTCCACTTGCCTTGCAGTCATAATTACAGATAGTTACCTAGTGCGGAATTGCTAATGCCTCATTGTTCTGTGTAATTTTCATCCATGGCTACTCATCAAGATGTGCCCTGACATCATAAAGCTACAGCAGGATGTCATCTGACTTGAGGGCAAGCTATAGGATACATTTATCATGTTACTGAAATGGGTAGCAGGCTAATCAGGACTCCCAGCTGTAGGCAAAGATGGGGAGATTGAAGAAACACAGGCATTATTTGAGATGTATTCATTTGTTCAAGGTATGGGTGATAATAATATTCTCAGGTTCTCTATATGTTAACTGATAGGGATGTGCAAGAAGGAAGATGGTAGTACCTGTTGTTCATAGTTTTTATCATTACCAGTAACTGCAGCATAAACCTTCCTCCATAAACGTATCGGATCACTTAATAGTTATAGGCCTACCATAGTCTAAAATAATTCAAGTGAGCAGATTATGCTGTCACTTGGCTAGCAATGAGGTCTTTTTGTATTTACATTCTAATATAGGTGGTAGAGTTGTGTAGAGAGCGGTAGCAAATGAGTCTTAGGATTGGGAGATGTATGATAGGTTGAAAACATTTGAGATTTGAATTCTTTTTGAGCTGTGGGATTTTACAATATTACAGCCGCCATAGTACTGATTATTAACTCTTTATCAAAATGTGTTTGTTGTTGTGTTGTATTACTTTGGAAATATTCAAGTTCTGTTAATAGACTAACAGTGGACTTTCCCATTTGCAGAATATATTGAATGACCAACAGAGGGAGTTCTGCAGAAGAAACTTTCTCGGAGTAGCTGACAATCCAAAAAAGAAAGTTCAGCAGCTTTCGGCTTGATTTACCAATTTACATGGTGAGTCAAACTCTCAATTTATAATTTTGCTTTTCCTTAATGAAGTTCATAGCATCTGACTGCTCTCAGCACCTTTTAGTGTGGTCTTCTGCATGAATATTATTTGTCAAGACTGAAGCGATATGGTTGAAGGTACGGGCATCATGATAGCTTATCAAAGATGTTGCCTGTCTGCAAGGCTGACAATCCTACTTTAGATACTTGTGCTAGCAATATGTCATCAGAGGAAATTGGTGTGTTTGAGGCTGGAATGAGGTGTCTTATTTTAGAACAATTGCCTTAGTTTCACATGGAGGGAAGCTATTTTAACCTTCCTCCCTCAACTCTTTATATGGGACGCTTATAGTCGAGAAGGATTGTCTTTAGTATATTCTGTATTCTTGTACCTCCGCCACCCTTTTCAAAAGGTGAGCTCGATGCTTTCAATGTTGCAGAGTCCTTTCCCATTACACATTCCACTTGCCTTGCAGTCATAATTACCGATAGTTACCTAGTGCGGAATTGCTAATGCCTCATTGTTCTGTTTAATTGTCATCCATGGCTACTCATCAAGATGTGCCCTGACATCATAAAGCTACAGCAGGATGTAATCTGACTTGAGGGCAAGCTATAGGATACATTTATCATGTTACTGAAATGGGTAGCAGGCTAATCAGGACTCCCAGCTGAAGGCAAAGATGGGGAGATGGAAGAAATACAGGCATTATTTGAGATGTATTCATTTATTCAAGGTATGGGTGATAATATTCTCAGGTTCTCTATATGTTAACTGATAGGGATGTGCAAGAAGGACGATGGTAGAACCTGTTGTTCATAGTTTTTATCATTACCAGTTACTGCAGCATAAACCTTCCTCCATAAACGTATCGGATCACTTATTAGTTATAGGCGTACCATAGTCTAAAATAATTCAAGTGAGCAGATTATGCTGTCACTTGGCTAGCAATGAGGTCTTTTTGTATTTACATTCTGATATAGGTGGTAGAGTTGTGTAGAGAGCGGTAGCAAATGAGTCTTAGGATTGGGAGATGTATGATAGGTTGAAAAAATTTGAGATTTGAATTCTTTTTGAGCTGTGGGATTTTACAATATTACAGCCGCCATAGTACTGATTATTAACTCTTTATCAAAATGTGTTTGTTGTTGTGTTGTATTACTTTGGAAATATTCAAGTTCTGTTAATAGACTAACAGTGGACTTTCCCATTTGCAGAATATATTGAATGACCAACAGAGGGAGTTCTGCAGAAGAAACTTTCTCGGAGTTGCTGACAACCCAAAAAAGAAAGTTCAGCAGCTTTCAGCTTGATTTACCAATTTACATGGTGAGTCAAACTCTCAATTTATAATTTTGCTTTTCCTTAATGAAGTTCATAGCATCTGACGGCTCTCAGCACCTTTTAGTGTGGGCTTCTGCATGAATATTATTTGTCAAGACTGAAGCGATATGGTTGAAGGTACGGGCATCATGATAGCTTATCAAAGATGTTGACTGTCTGCAAGGCTGACAATCCTACTTTAGATACTTGTGCTAGCAATATGTCATCAGAGGAAAATGGTGTATTTGAGGCTGGAATGAGGTGTCTTATTTTAGAACAATTGCCTTAGTTTCACATGGAGGGAAGCTATTTTAACCTTCCTCCCTCAACTCTTTATATGGGACGCTTATAGTCGAGAAGGATTGTCTTTAGTATATTCTGTATTCTTGTACCTCTGCCACCCTTTTCAAAAGGGGAGCTCAATGCTTTCAATGTTGCAAAATCCTTTCCCATTACACATTCCACATGCCTTGCAGTCATAATTACAGATAGTTACCTAGTGCGGAATTGCTAATGCCTCATTGTTCTGTGTAATTTTCATCCATGGCTACTCATCAAGATGTGCCCTGACATCATAAAGCTACAGCAGGATGTCATCTGACTTGAGGGCAAGCTATAGGATACATTTATCATGTTACTGAAATGGGTAGCAGGCTAATCAGGACTCCCAGCTGTAGGCAAAGATGGGGAGATTGAAGAAACACAGGCATTATTTGAGATGTATTCATTTGTTCAAGGTATGGGTGATAATAATATTCTCAGGTTCTCTATATGTTAACTGATAGGGATGTGCAAGAAGGAAGATGGTAGTACCTGTTGTTCATAGTTTTTATCATTACCAGTAACTGCAGCATAAACCTTCCTCCATAAACGTATCGGATCACTTAATAGTTATAGGCCTACCATAGTCTAAAATAATTCAAGTGAGCAGATTATGCTGTCACTTGGCTATCAATGAGGTCTTTTTGTATTTACATTCTAATATAGGTGGTAGAGTTGTGTAGAGAGCGGTAGCAAATGAGTCTTAGGATTGGGAGATGTATGATAGGTTGAAAACATTTGAGATTTGAATTCTTTTTGAGCTGTGGGATTTTACAATATTACAGCCGCCATAGTACTGATTATTAACTCTTTATCAAAATGTGTTTGTTGTTGTGTTGTATTACTTTGGAAATATTCAAGTTCTGTTAATAGACTAACAGTGGACTTTCCCATTTGCAGAATATATTGAATGACCAACAGAGGGAGTGCTGCAGAAGAAACTTTCTCGGAGTTGCTGACAACCCAAAAAAGAAAGTTCAGCAGCTTTCGGCTTGATTTACCAATTTACATGGTGAGTCAAACTCTCAATTTATAATTTTGCTTTTCCTTAATGAAGTTCATAGCATCTGACGGCTCTCAGCACCTTTTAGTGTGGGCTTCTGCATGAATATTATTTGTCAAGACTGAAGCGATATGGTTGAAGGTACGGGCATCATGATAGCTTATCAAAGATGTTGACTGTCTGCAAGGCTGACAATCCTACTTTAGATACTTGTGCTAGCAATATGTCATCAGAGGAAAATGGTGTATTTGAGGCTGGAATGAGGTGTCTTATTTTAGAACAATTGCCTTAGTTTCACATGGAGGGAAGCTATTTTAACCTTCCTCCCTCAACTCTTTATATGGGACGCTTATAGTCGAGAAGGATTGTCTTTAGTATATTCTGTATTCTTGTACCTCTGCCACCCTTTTCAAAAGGGGAGCTCAATGCTTTCAATGTTGCAAAATCCTTTCCCATTACACATTCCACTTGCCTTGCAGTCATAATTACAGATAGTTACCTAGTGCAGAATTGCTAATGCCTCATTGTTCTGTGTAATTTTCATCCATGGCTACTCATCAAGATGTGCCCTGACATCATAAAGCTACAGCAGGATGTCATCTGACTTGAGGGCAAGCTATAGGATACATTTATCATGTTACTGAAATGGGTAGCAGGCTAATCAGGACTCCCAGCTGTAGGCAAAGATGGGGAGATTGAAGAAACACAGGCATTATTTGAGATGTATTCATTTGTTCAAGGTATGGGTGATAATAATATTCTCAGGTTCTCTATATGTTAACTGATAGGGATGTGCAAGAAGGAAGATGGTAGTACCTGTTGTTCATAGTTTTTATCATTACCAGTAACTGCAGCATAAACCTTCCTCCATAAACGTATCGGATCACTTAATAGTTATAGGCCTACCATAGTCTAAAATAATTCAAGTGAGCAGATTATGCTGTCACTTGGCTAGCAATGAGGTCTTTTTGTATTTACATTCTAATATAGGTGGTAGAGTTGTGTAGAGAGCGGTAGCAAATGAGTCTTAGGATTGGGAGATGTATGATAGGTTGAAAACATTTGAGATTTGAATTCTTTTTGAGCTGTGGGATTTTACAATATTACAGCCGCCATAGTACTGATTATTAACTCTTTATCAAAATGTGTTTGTTGTTGTGTTGTATTACTTTGGAAAAATTCAAGTTCTGTTAATAGACTAACAGTGGACTTTCCCATTTGCAGAATATATTGAATGACCAACAGAGGGAGTTCTGCAGAAGAAACTTTCTCGGAGTTGCTGACAACCCAAAAAAGAAAGTTCAGCAGCTTTCGGCTTGATTTACCAATTTACATGGTGAGTCAAACTCTCAATTTATAATTTTGCTTTTCCTTAATGAAGTTCATAGCATCTGACGGCTCTCAGCACCTTTTAGTGTGGGCTTCTGCATGAATATTATTTGTCAAGACTGAAGCGATATGGTTGAAGGTACGGGCATCATGATAGCTTATCAAAGATGTTGACTGTCTGCAAGGCTGACAATCCTACTTTAGATACTTGTGCTAGCAATATGTCATCAGAGGAAAATGGTGTATTTGAGGCTGGAATGAGGTGTCTTATTTTAGAACAATTGCCTTAGTTTCACATGGAGGGAAGCTATTTTAACCTTCCTCCCTCAACTCTTTATATGGGACGCTTATAGTCGAGAAGAATTGTCTTTAGTATATTCTGTATTCTTGTACCTCTGCCACCCTTTTCAAAAGGGGAGCTCAATGCTTTCAATGTTGCAAAATCCTTTCCCATTACACATTCCACTTGCCTTGCAGTCATAATTACAGATAGTTACCTAGTGCGGAATTGCTAATGCCTCATTGTTCTGTGTAATTTTCATCCATGGCTACTCATCAAGATGTGCCCTGACATCATAAAGCTACAGCAGGATGTCATCTGACTTGAGGGCAAGCTATAGGATACATTTATCATGTTACTGAAATGGGTAGCAGGCTAATCAGGACTCCCAGCTGTAGGCAAAGATGGGGAGATTGAAGAAACACAGGCATTATTTGAGATGTATTCATTTGTTCAAGGTATGGGTGATAATAATATTCTCAGGTTCTCTATATGTTAACTGATAGGGATGTGCAAGAAGGAAGATGGTAGTACCTGTTGTTCATAGTTTTTATCATTACCAGTAACTGCAGCATAAACCTTCCTCCATAAACGTATCGGATCACTTAATAGTTATAGGCCTACCATAGTCTAAAATAATTCAAGTGAGCAGATTATGCTGTCACTTGGCTAGCAATGAGGTCTTTTTGTATTTACATTCTAATATAGGTGGTAGAGTTGTGTAGAGAGCGGTAGCAAATGAGTCTTAGGATTGGGAGATGTATGATAGGTTGAAAACATTTGAGATTTGAATTCTTTTTGAGCTGTGGGATTTTACAATATTACAGCCGCCATAGTACTGATTATTAACTCTTTATCAAAATGTGTTTGTTGTTGTGTTGTATTACTTTGGAAATATTCAAGTTCTGTTAATAGACTAACAGTGGACTTTCCCATTTGCAGAATATATTGAATGACCAACAGAGGGAGTGCTGCAGAAGAAACTTTCTCGGAGTTGCTGACAACCCAAAAAAGAAAGTTCAGCAGCTTTCGGCTTGATTTACCAATTTACATGGTGAGTCAAACTCTCAATTTATAATTTTGCTTTTCCTTAATGAAGTTCATAGCATCTGACGGCTCTCAGCACCTTTTAGTGTGGGCTTCTGCATGAATATTATTTGTCAAGACTGAAGCGATATGGTTGAAGGTACGGGCATCATGATAGCTTATCAAAGATGTTGACTGTCTGCAAGGCTGACAATCCTACTTTAGATACTTGTGCTAGCAATATGTCATCAGAGGAAAATGATGTATTTGAGGCTGGAATGAGGTGTCTTATTTTAGAACAATTGCCTTAGTTTCACATGGAGGGAAGCTATTTTAACCTTCCTCCCTCAACTCTTTATATGGGACGCTTATAGTCGAGAAGGATTGTCTTTAGTATATTCTGTATTCTTGTACCTCTGCCACCCTTTTCAAAAGGGGAGCTCAATGCTTTCAATGTTGCAAAATCCTTTCCCATTACACATTCCACTTGCCTTGCAGTCATAATTACAGATAGTTACCTAGTGCAGAATTGCTAATGCCTCATTGTTCTGTGTAATTTTCATCCATGGCTACTCATCAAGATGTGCCCTGACATCATAAAGCTACAGCAGGATGTCATCTGACTTGAGGGCAAGCTATAGGATACATTTATCATGTTACTGAAATGGGTAGCAGGCTAATCAGGACTCCCAGCTGTAGGCAAAGATGGGGAGATTGAAGAAACACAGGCATTATTTGAGATGTATTCATTTGTTCAAGGTATGGGTGATAATAATATTCTCAGGTTCTCTATATGTTAACTGATAGGGATGTGCAAGAAGGAAGATGGTAGTACCTGTTGTTCATAGTTTTTATCATTACCAGTAACTGCAGCATAAACCTTCCTCCATAAACGTATCGGATCACTTAATAGTTATAGGCCTACCATAGTCTAAAATAATTCAAGTGAGCAGATTATGCTGTCACTTGGCTAGCAATGAGGTCTTTTTGTATTTACATTCTAATATAGGTGGTAGAGTTGTGTAGAGAGCGGTAGCAAATGAGTCTTAGGATTGGGAGATGTATGATAGGTTGAAAACATTTGAGATTTGAATTCTTTTTGAGCTGTGGGATTTTACAATATTACAGCCGCCATAGTACTGATTATTAACTCTTTATCAAAATGTGTTTGTTGTTGTGTTGTATTACTTTGGAAATATTCAAGTTCTGTTAATAGACTAACAGTGGACTTTCCCATTTGCAGAATATATTGAATGACCAACAGAGGGAGTTCTGCAGAAGAAACTTTCTCGGAGTTGCTGACAACCCAAAAAAGAAAGTTCAGCAGCTTTCGGCTTGATTTACCAATTTACATGGTGAGTCAAACTCTCAATTTATAATTTTGCTTTTCCTTAATGAAGTTCATAGCATCTGACGGCTCTCAGCACCTTTTAGTGTGGGCTTCTGCATGAATATTATTTGTCAAGACTGAAGCGATATGGTTGAAGGTACGGGCATCATGATAGCTTATCAAAGATGTTGACTGTCTGCAAGGCTGACAATCCTACTTTAGATACTTGTGCTAGCAATATGTCATCAGAGGAAAATGGTGTATTTGAGGCTGGAATGAGGTGTCTTATTTTAGAACAATTGCCTTAGTTTCACATGGAGGGAAGCTATTTTAACCTTCCTCCCTCAACTCTTTATATGGGACGCTTATAGTCGAGAAGGATTGTCTTTAGTATATTCTGTATTCTTGTACCTCTGCCACCCTTTTCAAAAGGGGAGCTCAATGCTTTCAATGTTGCAAAATCCTTTCCCATTACACATTCCACTTGCCTTGCAGTCATAATTACAGATAGTTACCTAGTGCGGAATTGCTAATGCCTCATTGTTCTGTGTAATTTTCATCCATGGCTACTCATCAAGATGTGCCCTGACATCATAAAGCTACAGCAGGATGTCATCTGACTTGAGGGCAAGCTATAGGATACATTTATCATGTTACTGAAATGGGTAGCAGGCTAATCAGGACTCCCAGCTGTAGGCAAAGATGGGGAGATTGAAGAAACACAGGCATTATTTGAGATGTATTCATTTGTTCAAGGTATGGGTGATAATAATATTCTCAGGTTCTCTATATGTTAACTGATAGGGATGTGCAAGAAGGAAGATGGTAGTACCTGTTGTTCATAGTTTTTATCATTACCAGTAACTGCAGCATAAACCTTCCTCCATAAACGTATCGGATCACTTAATAGTTATAGGCCTACCATAGTCTAAAATAATTCAAGTGAGCAGATTATGCTGTCACTTGGCTAGCAATGAGGTCTTTTTGTATTTACATTCTAATATAGGTGGTAGAGTTGTGTAGAGAGCGGTAGCAAATGAGTCTTAGGATTGGGAGATGTATGATAGGTTGAAAACATTTGAGATTTGAATTCTTTTTGAGCTGTGGGATTTTACAATATTACAGCCGCCATAGTACTGATTATTAACTCTTTATCAAAATGTGTTTGTTGTTGTGTTGTATTACTTTGGAAATATTCAAGTTCTGTTAATAGACTAACAGTGGACTTTCCCATTTGCAGAATATATTGAATGACCAACAGAGGGAGTTCTGCAGAAGAAACTTTCTCGGAGTAGCTGACAATCCAAAAAAGAAAGTTCAGCAGCTTTCGGCTTGATTTACCAATTTACATGGTGAGTCAAACTCTCAATTTATAATTTTGCTTTTCCTTAATGAAGTTCATAGCATCTGACTGCTCTCAGCACCTTTTAGTGTGGTCTTCTGCATGAATATTATTTGTCAAGACTGAAGCGATATGGTTGAAGGTACGGGCATCATGATAGCTTATCAAAGATGTTGCCTGTCTGCAAGGCTGACAATCCTACTTTAGATACTTGTGCTAGCAATATGTCATCAGAGGAAATTGGTGTGTTTGAGGCTGGAATGAGGTGTCTTATTTTAGAACAATTGCCTTAGTTTCACATGGAGGGAAGCTATTTTAACCTTCCTCCCTCAACTCTTTATATGGGACGCTTATAGTCGAGAAGGATTGTCTTTAGTATATTCTGTATTCTTGTACCTCCGCCACCCTTTTCAAAAGGTGAGCTCGATGCTTTCAATGTTGCAGAGTCCTTTCCCATTACACATTCCACTTGCCTTGCAGTCATAATTACCGATAGTTACCTAGTGCGGAATTGCTAATGCCTCATTGTTCTGTTTAATTGTCATCCATGGCTACTCATCAAGATGTGCCCTGACATCATAAAGCTACAGCAGGATGTAATCTGACTTGAGGGCAAGCTATAGGATACATTTATCATGTTACTGAAATGGGTAGCAGGCTAATCAGGACTCCCAGCTGAAGGCAAAGATGGGGAGATGGAAGAAATACAGGCATTATTTGAGATGTATTCATTTATTCAAGGTATGGGTGATAATATTCTCAGGTTCTCTATATGTTAACTGATAGGGATGTGCAAGAAGGACGATGGTAGAACCTGTTGTTCATAGTTTTTATCATTACCAGTTACTGCAGCATAAACCTTCCTCCATAAACGTATCGGATCACTTATTAGTTATAGGCGTACCATAGTCTAAAATAATTCAAGTGAGCAGATTATGCTGTCACTTGGCTAGCAATGAGGTCTTTTTGTATTTACATTCTGATATAGGTGGTAGAGTTGTGTAGAGAGCGGTAGCAAATGAGTCTTAGGATTGGGAGATGTATGATAGGTTGAAAAAATTTGAGATTTGAATTCTTTTTGAGCTGTGGGATTTTACAATATTACAGCCGCCATAGTACTGATTATTAACTCTTTATCAAAATGTGTTTGTTGTTGTGTTGTATTACTTTGGAAATATTCAAGTTCTGTTAATAGACTAACAGTGGACTTTCCCATTTGCAGAATATATTGAATGACCAACAGAGGGAGTTCTGCAGAAGAAACTTTCTCGGAGTTGCTGACAACCCAAAAAAGAAAGTTCAGCAGCTTTCGGCTTGATTTACCAATTTACATGGTGAGTCAAACTCTCAATTTATAATTTTGCTTTTCCTTAATGAAGTTCATAGCATCTGACGGCTCTCAGCACCTTTTAGTGTGGGCTTCTGCATGAATATTATTTGTCATGACTAAAGCGATATGGTTGAAGGTACGGGCATCATGATAGCTTATCAAAGATGTTGACTGTCTGCAAGGCTGACAATCCTACTTTAGATACTTGTGCTAGCAATATGTCATCAGAGGAAATTGGTGTGTTTGAGGCTGGAATGAGGTGTCTTATTTTAGAACAATTGCCTTAGTTTCACATGGAGGGAAGCTATTTTAACCTTCCTCCCTGAACTCTTTATATGGGACGCTTATAGTCGAGAAGGATTGTCTTTAGTATATTCTCTATTCTTGTACCTCTGCCACCCTTTTCAAAAGGGGAGCTCAATGCTTTCAACGTTGCAAAATCCTTTCCCATTACACATTCCACTTGCCTTGCAGTCATAATTACAGATAGTTACCTAGTGCGGAATTGCTAATGCCTCATTGTTCTGTGTAATTTTCATCCATGGCTACTCATCAAGATGTGCCCTGACATCATAAAGCTACAGCAGGATGTCATCTGACTTGAGGGCAAGCTATAGGATACATTTATCATGTTACTGAAATGGGTAGCAGGCTAATCAGGACTCCCAGCTGTAGGCAAAGATGGGGAGATGGAAGAAACACAGGCATTATTTGAGATGTATTCATTTGTTCAAGGTATGGGTGATAATAATATTCTCAGGTTCTCTATATGTTAACTGATAGGGATGTGCAAGAAGGAAGATGGTAGTACCTGTTGTTCATAGTTTTTATCATTACCAGTAACTGCAGCATAAACCTTCCTCCATAAACGTATCGGATCACTTATTAGTTATAGGCGTACCATAGTCTAAAATAATTCAAGTGAGCAGATTATGCTGTCACTTGGCTAGCAATGAGGTCTTTTGTATTTACATTCTGATATAGGTGGTAGAGTTGTGTAGAGAGCGGTAGCAAATGAGTCTTAGGATTGGGAGATGTATGATAGGTTGAAAAAATTTGAGATTTGAATTCTTTTTGAGCTGTGGGATTTTACAATATTACAGCCGCCATAGTACTGTTCATTAACTCTTTATCAAAATGTGTTTGTTGTTGTGTTGTATTACTTTGGAAATATTCAAGTTCTGTTAATAGACTAACAGTGGACTTTCCCATTTGCAGAATATATTGAATGACCAACAGAGGGAGTGCTGCAGAAGAAACTTTCTCGGAGTTGCTGACAACCCAAAAAAGAAAGTTCAGCAGCTTTCGGCTTGATTTACCAATTTACATGGTGAGTCAAACTCTCAATTTATAATTTTGCTTTTCCTTAATGAAGTTCATAGCATCTGACGGCTCTCAGCACCTTTTAGTGTGGGCTTCTGCATGAATATTATTTGTCAAGACTGAAGCGATATGGTTGAAGGTACGGGCATCATGATAGCTTATCAAAGATGTTGACTGTCTGCAAGGCTGACAATCCTACTTTAGATACTTGTGCTAGCAATATGTCATCAGAGGAAAATGGTGTATTTGAGGCTGGAATGAGGTGTCTTATTTTAGAACAATTGCCTTAGTTTCACATGGAGGGAAGCTATTTTAACCTTCCTCCCTCAACTCTTTATATGGGACGCTTATAGTCGAGAAGGATTGTCTTTAGTATATTCTGTATTCTTGTACCTCTGCCACCCTTTTCAAAAGGGGAGCTCAATGCTTTCAATGTTGCAAAATCCTTTCCCATTACACATTCCACTTGCCTTGCAGTCATAATTACAGATAGTTACCTAGTGCGGAATTGCTAATGCCTCATTGTTCTGTGTAATTTTCATCCATGGCTACTCATCAAGATGTGCCCTGACATCATAAAGCTACAGCAGGATGTCATCTGACTTGAGGGCAAGCTATAGGATACATTTATCATGTTACTGAAATGGGTAGCAGGCTAATCAGGACTCCCAGCTGTAGGCAAAGATGGGGAGATGGAAGAAACACAGGCATTATTTGAGATGTATTCATTTGTTCAAGGTATGGGTGATAATAATATTCTCAGGTTCTCTATATGTTAACTGATAGGGATGTGCAAGAAGGAAGATGGTAGTACCTGTTGTTCATAGTTTTTATCATTACCAGTAACTGCAGCATAAACCTTCCTCCATAAATGTATTGGATCACTTAATAGTTATAGGCCTACCATAGTCTAAAATAATTCAAGTGAGCAGATTATGCTGTCACTTGGCTAGCAATGAGGTCTTTTTGTATTTACATTCTAATATAGGTGGTAGAGTTGTGTAGAGAGCGGTAGCAAATGAGTCTTAGGATTGGGAGATGTATGATAGGTTGAAAACATTTGAGATTTGAATTCTTTTTGAGCTGTGGGATTTTACAATATTACAGCCGCCATAGTACTGATTATTAACTCTTTATCAAAATGTGTTTGTTGTTGTGTTGTATTACTTTGGAAATATTCAAGTTCTGTTAATAGACTAACAGTGGACTTTCCCATTTGCAGAATATATTGAATGACCAACAGAGGGAGTGCTGCAGAAGAAACTTTCTCGGAGTTGCTGACAACCCAAAAAAGAAAGTTCAGCAGCTTTCGGCTTGATTTACCAATTTACATGGTGAGTCAAACTCTCAATTTATAATTTTGCTTTTCCTTAATGAAGTTCATAGCATCTGACGGCTCTCAGCACCTTTTAGTGTGGGCTTCTGCATGAATATTATTTGTCAAGACTGAAGCGATATGGTTGAAGGTACGGGCATCATGATAGCTTATCAAAGATGTTGACTGTCTGCAAGGCTGACAATCCTACTTTAGATACTTGTGCTAGCAATATGTCATCAGAGGAAAATGGTGTATTTGAGGCTGGAATGAGGTGTCTTATTTTAGAACAATTGCCTTAGTTTCACATGGAGGGAAGCTATTTTAACCTTCCTCCCTCAACTCTTTATATGGGACGCTTATAGTCGAGAAGGATTGTCTTTAGTATATTCTGTATTCTTGTACCTCTGCCACCCTTTTCAAAAGGGGAGCTCAATGCTTTCAATGTTGCAAAATCCTTTCCCATTACACATTCCACTTGCCTTGCAGTCATAATTACAGATAGTTACCTAGTGCGGAATTGCTAATGCCTCATTGTTCTGTGTAATTTTCATCCATGGCTACTCATCAAGATGTGCCCTGACATCATAAAGCTACAGCAGGATGTCATCTGACTTGAGGGCAAGCTATAGGAAACATTTATCATGTTACTGAAATGGGTAGCAGGCTAATCAGGACTCCCAGCTGTAGGCAAAGATGGGGAGATGGAAGAAACACAGGCATTATTTGAGATGTATTCATTTGTTCAAGGTATGGGTGATAATAATATTCTCAGGTTCTCTATATGTTAACTGATAGGGATGTGCAAGAAGGAAGATGGTAGTACCTGTTGTTCATAGTTTTTATCATTACCAGTTACTGCAGCATAAACCTTCCTCCATAAACGTATCGGATCACTTAATAGTTATAGGCGTACCATAGTCTAAAATAATTCAAGTGAGCAGATTATATTGTCACTTGGCTAGCAATGAGGTCTTTTTGTATTTACATTCTAATATAGGTGGTAGAGTTGTGTAGAGAGCGGTAGCAAATGAGTCTTAGGATTGGGAGATGTATGAGAGGTTGAAAACATTTGAGATTTGAATTCTTTTTGAGCTGTGGGATTTTACAATATTACAGCCGCCATAGTACTGATTATTAACTCTTTATCAAAATGTGTTTGTTGTTGTGTTGTATTACTTTGGAAATATTCAAGTTCTGTTAATAGACTAACAGTGGACTTTCCCATTTGCAGAATATATTGAATGACCAACAGAGGGAGTTCTGCAGAAGAAACTTTCTCGGAGTTGCTGACAACCCAAAAAAGAAAGTTCAGCAGCTTTCGGCTTGATTTACCAATTTACATGGTGAGTCAAACTCTCAATTTATAATTTTGCTTTTCCTTAATGAAGTTCATAGCATCTGACGGCTCTCAGCACCTTTTAGTGTGGGCTTCTGCATGAATATTATTTGTCAAGACTAAAGCGATATGGTTGAAGGTACGGGCATCATGATAGCTTATCAAAGATGTTGACTGTCTGCAAGGCTGACAATCCTACTTTAGATACTTGTGCTAGCAATATGTCATCAGAGGAAATTGGTGTGTTTGAGGCTGGAATGAGGTGTCTTATTTCAGAACAATTGCCTTAGTTTCACATGGAGGGAAGCTATTTTAACCTTCCTCCCTGAACTCTTTATATGGGACGCTTATAGTCGAGAAGGATTGTCTTTAGTATATTCTGTATTCTTGTACCTCTGCCACCCTTTTCAAAAGGGGAGCTCAATGCTTTCAACGTTGCAAAATCCTTTCCCATTACACATTCCACTTGCCTTGCAGTCATAATTACAGATAGTTACCTAGTGCGGAATTGCTAATGCCTCATTGTTCTGTGTAATTTTCATCCATGGCTACTCATCAAGATGTGCCCTGACATCATAAAGCTACAGCAGGATGTCATCTGACTTGAGGGAAAGCTATGGAATACATTTATCATGTTACTGAAATGGGTAGCAGGCTAATCAGGACTCCCAGCTGTAGGCAAAGATGGGGAGATGGAAGAAACACAGGCATTATTTGAGATGTATTCATTTGTTCAAGGTATGGGTGATAATAATATTCTCAGGTTCTCTATATGTTAACTGATAGGGATGTGCAAGAAGGAAGATGGTAGTACCTGTTGTTCATAGTTTTTATCATTACCAGTAACTGCAGCATAAACCTTCCTCCATAAACGTATCGGATCACTTATTAGTTATAGGCGTACCATAGTCTAAAATAATTCAAGTGAGCAGATTATGCTGTCACTTGGCTAGCAATGAGGTCTTTTGTATTTACATTCTGATATAGGTGGTAGAGTTGTGTAGAGAGCGGTAGCAAATGAGTCTTAGGATTGGGAGATGTATGATAGGTTGAAAAAATTTGAGATTTGAATTCTTTTTGAGCTGTGGGATTTTACAATATTACAGCCGCCATAGTACTGTTCATTAACTCTTTATCAAAATGTGTTTGTTGTTGTGTTGTATTACTTTGGAAATATTCAAGTTCTGTTAATAGACTAACAGTGGACTTTCCCATTTGCAGAATATATTGAATGACCAACAGAGGGAGTGCTGCAGAAGAAACTTTCTCAGAGTTGCTGACAACCCAAAAAAGAAAGTTCAGCAGCTTTCGGCTTGATTTACCAATTTACATGGTGAGGCAAACTCTCAATTTATAATTTTGCTTTTCCTTAATGAAGTTCATAGCATCTGACGGCTCTCAGCACCTTTTAGTGTGGGCTTCTGCATGAATATTATTTGTCAAGACTGAAGCGATATGGTTGAAGGTACGGGCATCATGATAGCTTATCAAAGATGTTGACTGTCTGCAAGGCTGACAATCCTACTTTAGATACTTGTGCTAGCAATATGTCATCAGAGGAAAATGGTGTATTTGAGGCTGGAATGAGGGGTCTTATTTTAGAACAATTGCCTTAGTTTCACATGGAGGGAAGCTATTTTAACCTTCCTCCCTCAACTCTTTATATGGGACGCTTATAGTCGAGAAGGATTGTCTTTAGTATATTCTGTATTCTTGTACCTCTGCCACCCTTTTCAAAAGGGGAGCTCAATGCTTTCAATGTTGCAAAATCCTTTCCCATTACACATTCCACTTGCCTTGCAGTCATAATTACAGATAGTTACCTAGTGCGGAATTGCTAATGCCTCATTGTTCTGTGTAATTTTCATCCATGGCTACTCATCAAGATGTGCCCTGACATCATAAAGCTACAGCAGGATGTCATCTGACTTGAGGGCAAGCTATAGGATACATTTATCATGTTACTGAAATGGGTAGCAGGCTAATCAGGACTCCCAGCTGTAGGCAAAGATGGGGAGATGGAAGAAACACAGGCATTATTTGAGATGTATTCATTTGTTCAAGGTATGGGTGATAATAATATTCTCAGGTTCTCTATATGTTAACTGATAGGGATGTGCAAGAAGGAAGATGGTAGTACCTGTTGTTCATAGTTTTTATCATTACCAGTAACTGCAGCATAAACCTTCCTCCATAAACGTATCGGATCACTTAATAGTTATAGGCCTACCATAGTCTAAAATAATTCAAGTGAGCACATTATGCTGTCACTTGGCTAGCAATGAGGTCTTTTTGTATTTACATTCTAATATAGGTGGTAGAGTTGTGTAGAGAGCGGTAGCAAATGAGTCTTAGGATTGGGAGATGTATGATAGGTTGAAAACATTTGAGATTTGAATTCTTTTTGAGCTGTGGGATTTTACAATATTACAGCCGCCATAGTACTGATTATTAACTCTTTATCAAAATGTGTTTGTTGTTGTGTTGTATTACTTTGGAAATATTCAAGTTCTGTTAATAGACTAACAGTGGACTTTCCCATTTGCAGAATATATTGAATGACCAACAGAGGGAGTTCTGCAGAAGAAACTTTCTCGGAGTTGCTGACAACCCAAAAAAGAAAGTTCAGCAGCTTTCAGCTTGATTTACCAATTTACATGGTGAGTCAAACTCTCAATTTATAATTTTGCTTTTCCTTAATGAAGTTCATAGCATCTGACGGCTCTCAGCACCTTTTAGTGTGGGCTTCTGCATGAATATTATTTGTCAAGACTGAAGCGATATGGTTGAAGGTACGGGCATCATGATAGCTTATCAAAGATGTTGACTGTCTGCAAGGCTGACAATCCTACTTTAGATACTTGTGCTAGCAATATGTCATCAGAGGAAAATGGTGTATTTGAGGCTGGAATGAGGTGTCTTATTTTAGAACAATTGCCTTAGTTTCACATGGAGGGAAGCTATTTTAACCTTCCTCCCTCAACTCTTTATATGGGACGCTTATAGTCGAGAAGGATTGTCTTTAGTATATTCTGTATTCTTGTACCTCTGCCACCCTTTTCAAAAGGGGAGCTCAATGCTTTCAATGTTGCAAAATCCTTTCCCATTACACATTCCACATGCCTTGCAGTCATAATTACAGATAGTTACCTAGTGCGGAATTGCTAATGCCTCATTGTTCTGTGTAATTTTCATCCATGGCTACTCATCAAGATGTGCCCTGACATCATAAAGCTACAGCAGGATGTCATCTGACTTGAGGGCAAGCTATAGGATACATTTATCATGTTACTGAAATGGGTAGCAGGCTAATCAGGACTCCCAGCTGTAGGCAAAGATGGGGAGATTGAAGAAACACAGGCATTATTTGAGATGTATTCATTTGTTCAAGGTATGGGTGATAATAATATTCTCAGGTTCTCTATATGTTAACTGATAGGGATGTGCAAGAAGGAAGATGGTAGTACCTGTTGTTCATAGTTTTTATCATTACCAGTAACTGCAGCATAAACCTTCCTCCATAAACGTATCGGATCACTTAATAGTTATAGGCCTACCATAGTCTAAAATAATTCAAGTGAGCAGATTATGCTGTCACTTGGCTATCAATGAGGTCTTTTTGTATTTACATTCTAATATAGGTGGTAGAGTTGTGTAGAGAGCGGTAGCAAATGAGTCTTAGGATTGGGAGATGTATGATAGGTTGAAAACATTTGAGATTTGAATTCTTTTTGAGCTGTGGGATTTTACAATATTACAGCCGCCATAGTACTGATTATTAACTCTTTATCAAAATGTGTTTGTTGTTGTGTTGTATTACTTTGGAAATATTCAAGTTCTGTTAATAGACTAACAGTGGACTTTCCCATTTGCAGAATATATTGAATGACCAACAGAGGGAGTGCTGCAGAAGAAACTTTCTCGGAGTTGCTGACAACCCAAAAAAGAAAGTTCAGCAGCTTTCGGCTTGATTTACCAATTTACATGGTGAGTCAAACTCTCAATTTATAATTTTGCTTTTCCTTAATGAAGTTCATAGCATCTGACGGCTCTCAGCACCTTTTAGTGTGGGCTTCTGCATGAATATTATTTGTCAAGACTGAAGCGATATGGTTGAAGGTACGGGCATCATGATAGCTTATCAAAGATGTTGACTGTCTGCAAGGCTGACAATCCTACTTTAGATACTTGTGCTAGCAATATGTCATCAGAGGAAAATGGTGTATTTGAGGCTGGAATGAGGTGTCTTATTTTAGAACAATTGCCTTAGTTTCACATGGAGGGAAGCTATTTTAACCTTCCTCCCTCAACTCTTTATATGGGACGCTTATAGTCGAGAAGGATTGTCTTTAGTATATTCTGTATTCTTGTACCTCTGCCACCCTTTTCAAAAGGGGAGCTCAATGCTTTCAATGTTGCAAAATCCTTTCCCATTACACATTCCACTTGCCTTGCAGTCATAATTACAGATAGTTACCTAGTGCAGAATTGCTAATGCCTCATTGTTCTGTGTAATTTTCATCCATGGCTACTCATCAAGATGTGCCCTGACATCATAAAGCTACAGCAGGATGTCATCTGACTTGAGGGCAAGCTATAGGATACATTTATCATGTTACTGAAATGGGTAGCAGGCTAATCAGGACTCCCAGCTGTAGGCAAAGATGGGGAGATTGAAGAAACACAGGCATTATTTGAGATGTATTCATTTGTTCAAGGTATGGGTGATAATAATATTCTCAGGTTCTCTATATGTTAACTGATAGGGATGTGCAAGAAGGAAGATGGTAGTACCTGTTGTTCATAGTTTTTATCATTACCAGTAACTGCAGCATAAACCTTCCTCCATAAACGTATCGGATCACTTAATAGTTATAGGCCTACCATAGTCTAAAATAATTCAAGTGAGCAGATTATGCTGTCACTTGGCTAGCAATGAGGTCTTTTTGTATTTACATTCTAATATAGGTGGTAGAGTTGTGTAGAGAGCGGTAGCAAATGAGTCTTAGGATTGGGAGATGTATGATAGGTTGAAAACATTTGAGATTTGAATTCTTTTTGAGCTGTGGGATTTTACAATATTACAGCCGCCATAGTACTGATTATTAACTCTTTATCAAAATGTGTTTGTTGTTGTGTTGTATTACTTTGGAAATATTCAAGTTCTGTTAATAGACTAACAGTGGACTTTCCCATTTGCAGAATATATTGAATGACCAACAGAGGGAGTTCTGCAGAAGAAACTTTCTCGGAGTTGCTGACAACCCAAAAAAGAAAGTTCAGCAGCTTTCGGCTTGATTTACCAATTTACATGGTGAGTCAAACTCTCAATTTATAATTTTGCTTTTCCTTAATGAAGTTCATAGCATCTGACGGCTCTCAGCACCTTTTAGTGTGGGCTTCTGCATGAATATTATTTGTCAAGACTGAAGCGATATGGTTGAAGGTACGGGCATCATGATAGCTTATCAAAGATGTTGACTGTCTGCAAGGCTGACAATCCTACTTTAGATACTTGTGCTAGCAATATGTCATCAGAGGAAAATGGTGTATTTGAGGCTGGAATGAGGTGTCTTATTTTAGAACAATTGCCTTAGTTTCACATGGAGGGAAGCTATTTTAACCTTCCTCCCTCAACTCTTTATATGGGACGCTTATAGTCGAGAAGGATTGTCTTTAGTATATTCTGTATTCTTGTACCTCTGCCACCCTTTTCAAAAGGGGAGCTCAATGCTTTCAATGTTGCAAAATCCTTTCCCATTACACATTCCACTTGCCTTGCAGTCATAATTACAGATAGTTACCTAGTGCGGAATTGCTAATGCCTCATTGTTCTGTGTAATTTTCATCCATGGCTACTCATCAAGATGTGCCCTGACATCATAAAGCTACAGCAGGATGTCATCTGACTTGAGGGCAAGCTATAGGATACATTTATCATGTTACTGAAATGGGTAGCAGGCTAATCAGGACTCCCAGCTGTAGGCAAAGATGGGGAGATTGAAGAAACACAGGCATTATTTGAGATGTATTCATTTGTTCAAGGTATGGGTGATAATAATATTCTCAGGTTCTCTATATGTTAACTGATAGGGATGTGCAAGAAGGAAGATGGTAGTACCTGTTGTTCATAGTTTTTATCATTACCAGTAACTGCAGCATAAACCTTCCTCCATAAACGTATCGGATCACTTAATAGTTATAGGCCTACCATAGTCTAAAATAATTCAAGTGAGCAGATTATGCTGTCACTTGGCTAGCAATGAGGTCTTTTTGTATTTACATTCTAATATAGGTGGTAGAGTTGTGTAGAGAGCGGTAGCAAATGAGTCTTAGGATTGGGAGATGTATGATAGGTTGAAAACATTTGAGATTTGAATTCTTTTTGAGCTGTGGGATTTTACAATATTACAGCCGCCATAGTACTGATTATTAACTCTTTATCAAAATGTGTTTGTTGTTGTGTTGTATTACTTTGGAAATATTCAAGTTCTGTTAATAGACTAACAGTGGACTTTCCCATTTGCAGAATATATTGAATGACCAACAGAGGGAGTGCTGCAGAAGAAACTTTCTCGGAGTTGCTGACAACCCAAAAAAGAAAGTTCAGCAGCTTTCGGCTTGATTTACCAATTTACATGGTGAGTCAAACTCTCAATTTATAATTTTGCTTTTCCTTAATGAAGTTCATAGCATCTGACGGCTCTCAGCACCTTTTAGTGTGGGCTTCTGCATGAATATTATTTGTCAAGACTGAAGCGATATGGTTGAAGGTACGGGCATCATGATAGCTTATCAAAGATGTTGACTGTCTGCAAGGCTGACAATCCTACTTTAGATACTTGTGCTAGCAATATGTCATCAGAGGAAAATGGTGTATTTGAGGCTGGAATGAGGTGTCTTATTTTAGAACAATTGCCTTAGTTTCACATGGAGGGAAGCTATTTTAACCTTCCTCCCTCAACTCTTTATATGGGACGCTTATAGTCGAGAAGGATTGTCTTTAGTATATTCTGTATTCTTGTACCTCTGCCACCCTTTTCAAAAGGGGAGCTCAATGCTTTCAATGTTGCAAAATCCTTTCCCATTACACATTCCACTTGCCTTGCAGTCATAATTACAGATAGTTACCTAGTGCAGAATTGCTAATGCCTCATTGTTCTGTGTAATTTTCATCCATGGCTACTCATCAAGATGTGCCCTGACATCATAAAGCTACAGCAGGATGTCATCTGACTTGAGGGCAAGCTATAGGATACATTTATCATGTTACTGAAATGGGTAGCAGGCTAATCAGGACTCCCAGCTGTAGGCAAAGATGGGGAGATTGAAGAAACACAGGCATTATTTGAGATGTATTCATTTGTTCAAGGTATGGGTGATAATAATATTCTCAGGTTCTCTATATGTTAACTGATAGGGATGTGCAAGAAGGAAGATGGTAGTACCTGTTGTTCATAGTTTTTATCATTACCAGTAACTGCAGCATAAACCTTCCTCCATAAACGTATCGGATCACTTAATAGTTATAGGCCTACCATAGTCTAAAATAATTCAAGTGAGCAGATTATGCTGTCACTTGGCTAGCAATGAGGTCTTTTTGTATTTACATTCTAATATAGGTGGTAGAGTTGTGTAGAGAGCGGTAGCAAATGAGTCTTAGGATTGGGAGATGTATGATAGGTTGAAAACATTTGAGATTTGAATTCTTTTTGAGCTGTGGGATTTTACAATATTACAGCCGCCATAGTACTGATTATTAACTCTTTATCAAAATGTGTTTGTTGTTGTGTTGTATTACTTTGGAAATATTCAAGTTCTGTTAATAGACTAACAGTGGACTTTCCCATTTGCAGAATATATTGAATGACCAACAGAGGGAGTTCTGCAGAAGAAACTTTCTCGGAGTTGCTGACAACCCAAAAAAGAAAGTTCAGCAGCTTTCGGCTTGATTTACCAATTTACATGGTGAGTCAAACTCTCAATTTATAATTTTGCTTTTCCTTAATGAAGTTCATAGCATCTGACGGCTCTCAGCACCTTTTAGTGTGGGCTTCTGCATGAATATTATTTGTCAAGACTGAAGCGATATGGTTGAAGGTACGGGCATCATGATAGCTTATCAAAGATGTTGACTGTCTGCAAGGCTGACAATCCTACTTTAGATACTTGTGCTAGCAATATGTCATCAGAGGAAAATGGTGTATTTGAGGCTGGAATGAGGTGTCTTA
Source organism: Lissotriton vulgaris (assembly GCF_964263255.1). Taxonomy (NCBI): domain Eukaryota; kingdom Metazoa; phylum Chordata; class Amphibia; order Caudata; family Salamandridae; genus Lissotriton; species Lissotriton vulgaris. The sequence continues at coordinate 537,051,764 of NC_141699.1, read as the reverse complement.
TTTTAGAACAATTGCCTTAGTTTCACATGGAGGGAAGCTATTTTAACCTTCCTCCCTCAACTCTTTATATGGGACGCTTATAGTCGAGAAGGATTGTCTTTAGTATATTCTGTATTCTTGTACCTCTGCCACCCTTTTCAAAAGGGGAGCTCAATGCTTTCAATGTTGCAAAATCCTTTCCCATTACACATTCCACTTGCCTTGCAGTCATAATTACAGATAGTTACCTAGTGCGGAATTGCTAATGCCTCATTGTTCTGTGTAATTTTCATCCATGGCTACTCATCAAGATGTGCCCTGACATCATAAAGCTACAGCAGGATGTCATCTGACTTGAGGGCAAGCTATAGGATACATTTATCATGTTACTGAAATGGGTAGCAGGCTAATCAGGACTCCCAGCTGTAGGCAAAGATGGGGAGATTGAAGAAACACAGGCATTATTTGAGATGTATTCATTTGTTCAAGGTATGGGTGATAATAATATTCTCAGGTTCTCTATATGTTAACTGATAGGGATGTGCAAGAAGGAAGATGGTAGTACCTGTTGTTCATAGTTTTTATCATTACCAGTAACTGCAGCATAAACCTTCCTCCATAAACGTATCGGATCACTTAATAGTTATAGGCCTACCATAGTCTAAAATAATTCAAGTGAGCAGATTATGCTGTCACTTGGCTAGCAATGAGGTCTTTTTGTATTTACATTCTAATATAGGTGGTAGAGTTGTGTAGAGAGCGGTAGCAAATGAGTCTTAGGATTGGGAGATGTATGATAGGTTGAAAACATTTGAGATTTGAATTCTTTTTGAGCTGTGGGATTTTACAATATTACAGCCGCCATAGTACTGATTATTAACTCTTTATCAAAATGTGTTTGTTGTTGTGTTGTATTACTTTGGAAATATTCAAGTTCTGTTAATAGACTAACAGTGGACTTTCCCATTTGCAGAATATATTGAATGACCAACAGAGGGAGTGCTGCAGAAGAAACTTTCTCGGAGTTGCTGACAACCCAAAAAAGAAAGTTCAGCAGCTTTCGGCTTGATTTACCAATTTACATGGTGAGTCAAACTCTCAATTTATAATTTTGCTTTTCCTTAATGAAGTTCATAGCATCTGACGGCTCTCAGCACCTTTTAGTGTGGGCTTCTGCATGAATATTATTTGTCAAGACTGAAGCGATATGGTTGAAGGTACGGGCATCATGATAGCTTATCAAAGATGTTGACTGTCTGCAAGGCTGACAATCCTACTTTAGATACTTGTGCTAGCAATATGTCATCAGAGGAAAATGGTGTATTTGAGGCTGGAATGAGGTGTCTTATTTTAGAACAATTGCCTTAGTTTCACATGGAGGGAAGCTATTTTAACCTTCCTCCCTCAACTCTTTATATGGGACGCTTATAGTCGAGAAGGATTGTCTTTAGTATATTCTGTATTCTTGTACCTCTGCCACCCTTTTCAAAAGGGGAGCTCAATGCTTTCAATGTTGCAAAATCCTTTCCCATTACACATTCCACTTGCCTTGCAGTCATAATTACAGATAGTTACCTAGTGCAGAATTGCTAATGCCTCATTGTTCTGTGTAATTTTCATCCATGGCTACTCATCAAGATGTGCCCTGACATCATAAAGCTACAGCAGGATGTCATCTGACTTGAGGGCAAGCTATAGGATACATTTATCATGTTACTGAAATGGGTAGCAGGCTAATCAGGACTCCCAGCTGTAGGCAAAGATGGGGAGATTGAAGAAACACAGGCATTATTTGAGATGTATTCATTTGTTCAAGGTATGGGTGATAATAATATTCTCAGGTTCTCTATATGTTAACTGATAGGGATGTGCAAGAAGGAAGATGGTAGTACCTGTTGTTCATAGTTTTTATCATTACCAGTAACTGCAGCATAAACCTTCCTCCATAAACGTATCGGATCACTTAATAGTTATAGGCCTACCATAGTCTAAAATAATTCAAGTGAGCAGATTATGCTGTCACTTGGCTAGCAATGAGGTCTTTTTGTATTTACATTCTAATATAGGTGGTAGAGTTGTGTAGAGAGCGGTAGCAAATGAGTCTTAGGATTGGGAGATGTATGATAGGTTGAAAACATTTGAGATTTGAATTCTTTTTGAGCTGTGGGATTTTACAATATTACAGCCGCCATAGTACTGATTATTAACTCTTTATCAAAATGTGTTTGTTGTTGTGTTGTATTACTTTGGAAATATTCAAGTTCTGTTAATAGACTAACAGTGGACTTTCCCATTTGCAGAATATATTGAATGACCAACAGAGGGAGTGCTGCAGAAGAAACTTTCTCGGAGTTGCTGACAACCCAAAAAAGAAAGTTCAGCAGCTTTCGGCTTGATTTACCAATTTACATGGTGAGTCAAACTCTCAATTTATAATTTTGCTTTTCCTTAATGAAGTTCATAGCATCTGACGGCTCTCAGCACCTTTTAGTGTGGGCTTCTGCATGAATATTATTTGTCAAGACTGAAGCGATATGGTTGAAGGTACGGGCATCATGATAGCTTATCAAAGATGTTGACTGTCTGCAAGGCTGACAATCCTACTTTAGATACTTGTGCTAGCAATATGTCATCAGAGGAAAATGGTGTATTTGAGGCTGGAATGAGGTGTCTTATTTTAGAACAATTGCCTTAGTTTCACATGGAGGGAAGCTATTTTAACCTTCCTCCCTCAACTCTTTATATGGGACGCTTATAGTCGAGAAGGATTGTCTTTAGTATATTCTGTATTCTTGTACCTCTGCCACCCTTTTCAAAAGGGGAGCTCAATGCTTTCAATGTTGCAAAATCCTTTCCCATTACACATTCCACTTGCCTTGCAGTCATAATTACAGATAGTTACCTAGTGCGGAATTGCTAATGCCTCATTGTTCTGTGTAATTTTCATCCATGGCTACTCATCAAGATGTGCCCTGACATCATAAAGCTACAGCAGGATGTCATCTGACTTGAGGGCAAGCTATAGGATACATTTATCATGTTACTGAAATGGGTAGCAGGCTAATCAGGACTCCCAGCTGTAGGCAAAGATGGGGAGATGGAAGAAACACAGGCATTATTTGAGATGTATTCATTTGTTCAAGGTATGGGTGATAATAATATTCTCAGGTTCTCTATATGTTAACTGATAGGGATGTGCAAGAAGGAAGATGGTAGTACCTGTTGTTCATAGTTTTTATCATTACCAGTTACTGCAGCATAAACCTTCCTCCATAAACGTATCGGATCACTTAATAGTTATAGGCGTACCATAGTCTAAAATAATTCAAGTGAGCAGATTATATTGTCACTTGGCTAGCAATGAGGTCTTTTTGTATTTACATTCTAATATAGGTGGTAGAGTTGTGTAGAGAGCGGTAGCAAATGAGTCTTAGGATTGGGAGATGTATGATAGGTTGAAAACATTTGAGATTTGAATTCTTTTTGAGCTGTGGGATTTTACAATATTACAGCCGCCATAGTACTGATTATTAACTCTTTATCAAAATGTGTTTGTTGTTGTGTTGTATTACTTTGGAAATATTCAAGTTCTGTTAATAGACTAACAGTGGACTTTCCCATTTGCAGAATATATTGAATGACCAACAGAGGGAGTTCTGCAGAAGAAACTTTCTCGAAGTTGCTGACAACCCAAAAAAGAAAGTTCAGCAGCTTTCGGCTTGATTTACCAATTTACATGGTGAGTCAAACTCTCAATTTATAATTTTGCTTTTCCTTAATGAAGTTCATAGCATCTGACGGCTCTCAGCACCTTTTAGTGTGGGCTTCTGCATGAATATTATTTGTCAAGACTGAAGCGATATGGTTGAAGGTACGGGCATCATGATAGCTTATCAAAGATGTTGACTGTCTGCAAGGCTGACAATCCTACTTTAGATACTTGTGCTAGCAATATGTCATCAGAGGAAAATGGTGTATTTGAGGCTGGAATGAGGTGTCTTATTTTAGAACAATTGCCTTAGTTTCACATGGAGGGAAGCTATTTTAACCTTCCTCCCTCAACTCTTTATATGGGACGCTTATAGTCGAGAAGGATTGTCTTTAGTATATTCTGTATTCTTGTACCTCTGCCACCCTTTTCAAAAGGGGAGCTCAATGCTTTCAATGTTGCAAAATCCTTTCCCATTACACATTCCACTTGCCTTGCAGTCATAATTACAGATAGTTACCTAGTGCGGAATTGCTAATGCCTCATTGTTCTGTGTAATTTTCATCCATGGCTACTCATCAAGATGTGCCCTGACATCATAAAGCTACAGCAGGATGTCATCTGACTTGAGGGCAAGCTATAGGATACATTTATCATGTTACTGAAATGGGTAGCAGGCTAATCAGGACTCCCAGCTGTAGGCAAAGATGGGGAGATGGAAGAAACACAGGCATTATTTGAGATGTATTCATTTGTTCAAGGTATGGGTGATAATAATATTCTCAGGTTCTCTATATGTTAACTGATAGGGATGTGCAAGAAGGAAGATGGTAGTACCTGTTGTTCATAGTTTTTATCATTACCAGTAACTGCAGCATAAACCTTCCTCCATAAACGTATCGGATCACTTAATAGTTATAGGCCTACCATAGTCTAAAATAATTCAAGTGAGCAGATTATGCTGTCACTTGGCTAGCAATGAGGTCTTTTTGTATTTACATTCTAATATAGGTGGTAGAGTTGTGTAGAGAGCGGTAGCAAATGAGTCTTAGGATTGGGAGATGTATGATAGGTTGAAAACATTTGAGATTTGAATTCTTTTTGAGCTGTGGGATTTTACAATATTACAGCCGCCATAGTACTGATTATTAACTCTTTATCAAAATGTGTTTGTTGTTGTGTTGTATTACTTTGGAAATATTCAAGTTCTGTTAATAGACTAACAGTGGACTTTCCCATTTGCAGAATATATTGAATGACCAACAGAGGGAGTGCTGCAGAAGAAACTTTCTCGGAGTTGCTGACAACCCAAAAAAGAAAGTTCAGCAGCTTTCGGCTTGATTTACCAATTTACATGGTGAGTCAAACTCTCAATTTATAATTTTGCTTTTCCTTAATGAAGTTCATAGCATCTGACGGCTCTCAGCACCTTTTAGTGTGGGCTTCTGCATGAATATTATTTGTCAAGACTGAAGCGATATGGTTGAAGGTACGGGCATCATGATAGCTTATCAAAGATGTTGACTGTCTGCAAGGCTGACAATCCTACTTTAGATACTTGTGCTAGCAATATGTCATCAGAGGAAAATGGTGTATTTGAGGCTGGAATGAGGTGTCTTATTTTAGAACAATTGCCTTAGTTTCACATGGAGGGAAGCTATTTTAACCTTCCTCCCTCAACTCTTTATATGGGACGCTTATAGTCGAGAAGGATTGTCTTTAGTATATTCTGTATTCTTGTACCTCTGCCACCCTTTTCAAAAGGGGAGCTCAATGCTTTCAATGTTGCAAAATCCTTTCCCATTACACATTCCACTTGCCTTGCAGTCATAATTACAGATAGTTACCTAGTGCGGAATTGCTAATGCCTCATTGTTCTGTGTAATTTTCATCCATGGCTACTCATCAAGATGTGCCCTGACATCATAAAGCTACAGCAGGATGTCATCTGACTTGAGGGCAAGCTATAGGATACATTTATCATGTTACTGAAATGGGTAGCAGGCTAATCAGGACTCCCAGCTGTAGGCAAAGATGGGGAGATTGAAGAAACACAGGCATTATTTGAGATGTATTCATTTGTTCAAGGTATGGGTGATAATAATATTCTCAGGTTCTCTATATGTTAACTGATAGGGATGTGCAAGAAGGAAGATGGTAGTACCTGTTGTTCATAGTTTTTATCATTACCAGTAACTGCAGCATAAACCTTCCTCCATAAACGTATCGGATCACTTAATAGTTATAGGCCTACCATAGTCTAAAATAATTCAAGTGAGCAGATTATGCTGTCACTTGGCTAGCAATGAGGTCTTTTTGTATTTACATTCTAATATAGGTGGTAGAGTTGTGTAGAGAGCGGTAGCAAATGAGTCTTAGGATTGGGAGATGTATGATAGGTTGAAAACATTTGAGATTTGAATTCTTTTTGAGCTGTGGGATTTTACAATATTACAGCCGCCATAGTACTGATTATTAACTCTTTATCAAAATGTGTTTGTTGTTGTGTTGTATTACTTTGGAAATATTCAAGTTCTGTTAATAGACTAACAGTGGACTTTCCCATTTGCAGAATATATTGAATGACCAACAGAGGGAGTGCTGCAGAAGAAACTTTCTCGGAGTTGCTGACAACCCAAAAAAGAAAGTTCAGCAGCTTTCGGCTTGATTTACCAATTTACATGGTGAGTCAAACTCTCAATTTATAATTTTGCTTTTCCTTAATGAAGTTCATAGCATCTGACGGCTCTCAGCACCTTTTAGTGTGGGCTTCTGCATGAATATTATTTGTCAAGACTGAAGCGATATGGTTGAAGGTACGGGCATCATGATAGCTTATCAAAGATGTTGACTGTCTGCAAGGCTGACAATCCTACTTTAGATACTTGTGCTAGCAATATGTCATCAGAGGAAAATGGTGTATTTGAGGCTGGAATGAGGTGTCTTATTTTAGAACAATTGCCTTAGTTTCACATGGAGGGAAGCTATTTTAACCTTCCTCCCTCAACTCTTTATATGGGACGCTTATAGTCGAGAAGGATTGTCTTTAGTATATTCTGTATTCTTGTACCTCTGCCACCCTTTTCAAAAGGGGAGCTCAATGCTTTCAATGTTGCAAAATCCTTTCCCATTACACATTCCACTTGCCTTGCAGTCATAATTACAGATAGTTACCTAGTGCAGAATTGCTAATGCCTCATTGTTCTGTGTAATTTTCATCCATGGCTACTCATCAAGATGTGCCCTGACATCATAAAGCTACAGCAGGATGTCATCTGACTTGAGGGCAAGCTATAGGATACATTTATCATGTTACTGAAATGGGTAGCAGGCTAATCAGGACTCCCAGCTGTAGGCAAAGATGGGGAGATGGAAGAAACACAGGCATTATTTGAGATGTATTCATTTGTTCAAGGTATGGGTGATAATAATATTCCCAGGTTCTCTATATGTTAACTGATAGGGATGTGCAAGAAGGAAGATGGTAGTACCTGTTGTTCATAGTTTTTATCATTACCAGTAACTGCAGCATAAACCTTCCTCCATAAACGTATCGGATCACTTAATAGTTATAGGCCTACCATAGTCTAAAATAATTCAAGTGAGCAGATTATGCTGTCACTTGGCTAGCAATGAGGTCTTTTTGTATTTACATTCTAATATAGGTGGTAGAGTTGTGTAGAGAGCGGTAGCAAATGAGTCTTAGGATTGGGAGATGTATGATAGGTTGAAAACATTTGAGATTTGAATTCTTTTTGAGCTGTGGGATTTTACAATATTACAGCCGCCATAGTACTGATTATTAACTCTTTATCAAAATGTGTTTGTTGTTGTGTTGTATTACTTTGGAAATATTCAAGTTCTGTTAATAGACTAACAGTGGACTTTCCCATTTGCAGAATATATTGAATGACCAACAGAGGGAGTGCTGCAGAAGAAACTTTCTCGGAGTTGCTGACAACCCAAAAAAGAAAGTTCAGCAGCTTTCGGCTTGATTTACCAATTTACATGGTGAGTCAAACTCTCAATTTATAATTTTGCTTTTCCTTAATGAAGTTCATAGCATCTGACGGCTCTCAGCACCTTTTAGTGTGGGCTTCTGCATGAATATTATTTGTCAAGACTGAAGCGATATGGTTGAAGGTACGGGCATCATGATAGCTTATCAAAGATGTTGACTGTCTGCAAGGCTGACAATCCTACTTTAGATACTTGTGCTAGCAATATGTCATCAGAGGAAAATGGTGTATTTGAGGCTGGAATGAGGTGTCTTATTTTAGAACAATTGCCTTAGTTTCACATGGAGGGAAGCTATTTTAACCTTCCTCCCTCAACTCTTTATATGGGACGCTTATAGTCGAGAAGGATTGTCTTTAGTATATTCTGTATTCTTGTACCTCTGCCACCCTTTTCAAAAGGGGAGCTCAATGCTTTCAATGTTGCAAAATCCTTTCCCATTACACATTCCACTTGCCTTGCAGTCATAATTACAGATAGTTACCTAGTGCAGAATTGCTAATGCCTCATTGTTCTGTGTAATTTTCATCCATGGCTACTCATCAAGATGTGCCCTGACATCATAAAGCTACAGCAGGATGTCATCTGACTTGAGGGCAAGCTATAGGATACATTTATCATGTTACTGAAATGGGTAGCAGGCTAATCAGGACTCCCAGCTGTAGGCAAAGATGGGGAGATGGAAGAAACACAGGCATTATTTGAGATGTATTCATTTGTTCAAGGTATGGGTGATAATAATATTCCCAGGTTCTCTATATGTTAACTGATAGGGATGTGCAAGAAGGAAGATGGTAGTACCTGTTGTTCATAGTTTTTATCATTACCAGTAACTGCAGCATAAACCTTCCTCCATAAACGTATCGGATCACTTAATAGTTATAGGCCTACCATAGTCTAAAATAATTCAAGTGAGCAGATTATGCTGTCACTTGGCTAGCAATGAGGTCTTTTTGTATTTACATTCTAATATAGGTGGTAGAGTTGTGTAGAGAGCGGTAGCAAATGAGTCTTAGGATTGGGAGATGTATGATAGGTTGAAAACATTTGAGATTTGAATTCTTTTTGAGCTGTGGGATTTTACAATATTACAGCCGCCATAGTACTGATTATTAACTCTTTATCAAAATGTGTTTGTTGTTGTGTTGTATTACTTTGGAAATATTCAAGTTCTGTTAATAGACTAACAGTGGACTTTCCCATTTGCAGAATATATTGAATGACCAACAGAGGGAGTGCTGCAGAAGAAACTTTCTCGGAGTTGCTGACAACCCAAAAAAGAAAGTTCAGCAGCTTTCGGCTTGATTTACCAATTTACATGGTGAGTCAAACTCTCAATTTATAATTTTGCTTTTCCTTAATGAAGTTCATAGCATCTGACGGCTCTCAGCACCTTTTAGTGTGGGCTTCTGCATGAATATTATTTGTCAAGACTGAAGCGATATGGTTGAAGGTACGGGCATCATGATAGCTTATCAAAGATGTTGACTGTCTGCAAGGCTGACAATCCTACTTTAGATACTTGTGCTAGCAATATGTCATCAGAGGAAAATGGTGTATTTGAGGCTGGAATGAGGTGTCTTATTTTAGAACAATTGCCTTAGTTTCACATGGAGGGAAGCTATTTTAACCTTCCTCCCTCAACTCTTTATATGGGACGCTTATAGTCGAGAAGGATTGTCTTTAGTATATTCTGTATTCTTGTACCTCTGCCACCCTTTTCAAAAGGGGAGCTCAATGCTTTCAATGTTGCAAAATCCTTTCCCATTACACATTCCACTTGCCTTGCAGTCATAATTACAGATAGTTACCTAGTGCGGAATTGCTAATGCCTCATTGTTCTGTGTAATTTTCATCCATGGCTACTCATCAAGATGTGCCCTGACATCATAAAGCTACAGCAGGATGTCATCTGACTTGAGGGCAAGCTATAGGATACATTTATCATGTTACTGAAATGGGTAGCAGGCTAATCAGGACTCCCAGCTGTAGGCAAAGATGGGGAGATTGAAGAAACACAGGCATTATTTGAGATGTATTCATTTGTTCAAGGTATGGGTGATAATAATATTCTCAGGTTCTCTATATGTTAACTGATAGGGATGTGCAAGAAGGAAGATGGTAGTACCTGTTGTTCATAGTTTTTATCATTACCAGTAACTGCAGCATAAACCTTCCTCCATAAACGTATCGGATCACTTAATAGTTATAGGCCTACCATAGTCTAAAATAATTCAAGTGAGCAGATTATGCTGTCACTTGGCTAGCAATGAGGTCTTTTTGTATTTACATTCTAATATAGGTGGTAGAGTTGTGTAGAGAGCGGTAGCAAATGAGTCTTAGGATTGGGAGATGTATGATAGGTTGAAAACATTTGAGATTTGAATTCTTTTTGAGCTGTGGGATTTTACAATATTACAGCCGCCATAGTACTGATTATTAACTCTTTATCAAAATGTGTTTGTTGTTGTGTTGTATTACTTTGGAAATATTCAAGTTCTGTTAATAGACTAACAGTGGACTTTCCCATTTGCAGAATATATTGAATGACCAACAGAGGGAGTGCTGCAGAAGAAACTTTCTCGGAGTTGCTGACAACCCAAAAAAGAAAGTTCAGCAGCTTTCGGCTTGATTTACCAATTTACATGGTGAGTCAAACTCTCAATTTATAATTTTGCTTTTCCTTAATGAAGTTCATAGCATCTGACGGCTCTCAGCACCTTTTAGTGTGGGCTTCTGCATGAATATTATTTGTCAAGACTGAAGCGATATGGTTGAAGGTACGGGCATCATGATAGCTTATCAAAGATGTTGACTGTCTGCAAGGCTGACAATCCTACTTTAGATACTTGTGCTAGCAATATGTCATCAGAGGAAAATGGTGTATTTGAGGCTGGAATGAGGTGTCTTATTTTAGAACAATTGCCTTAGTTTCACATGGAGGGAAGCTATTTTAACCTTCCTCCCTCAACTCTTTATATGGGACGCTTATAGTCGAGAAGGATTGTCTTTAGTATATTCTGTATTCTTGTACCTCTGCCACCCTTTTCAAAAGGGGAGCTCAATGCTTTCAATGTTGCAAAATCCTTTCCCATTACACATTCCACTTGCCTTGCAGTCATAATTACAGATAGTTACCTAGTGCAGAATTGCTAATGCCTCATTGTTCTGTGTAATTTTCATCCATGGCTACTCATCAAGATGTGCCCTGACATCATAAAGCTACAGCAGGATGTCATCTGACTTGAGGGCAAGCTATAGGATACATTTATCATGTTACTGAAATGGGTAGCAGGCTAATCAGGACTCCCAGCTGTAGGCAAAGATGGGGAGATTGAAGAAACACAGGCATTATTTGAGATGTATTCATTTGTTCAAGGTATGGGTGATAATAATATTCTCAGGTTCTCTATATGTTAACTGATAGGGATGTGCAAGAAGGAAGATGGTAGTACCTGTTGTTCATAGTTTTTATCATTACCAGTAACTGCAGCATAAACCTTCCTCCATAAACGTATCGGATCACTTAATAGTTATAGGCCTACCATAGTCTAAAATAATTCAAGTGAGCAGATTATGCTGTCACTTGGCTAGCAATGAGGTCTTTTTGTATTTACATTCTAATATAGGTGGTAGAGTTGTGTAGAGAGCGGTAGCAAATGAGTCTTAGGATTGGGAGATGTATGATAGGTTGAAAACATTTGAGATTTGAATTCTTTTTGAGCTGTGGGATTTTACAATATTACAGCCGCCATAGTACTGATTATTAACTCTTTATCAAAATGTGTTTGTTGTTGTGTTGTATTACTTTGGAAATATTCAAGTTCTGTTAATAGACTAACAGTGGACTTTCCCATTTGCAGAATATATTGAATGACCAACAGAGGGAGTTCTGCAGAAGAAACTTTCTCGGAGTTGCTGACAACCCAAAAAAGAAAGTTCAGCAGCTTTCGGCTTGATTTACCAATTTACATGGTGAGTCAAACTCTCAATTTATAATTTTGCTTTTCCTTAATGAAGTTCATAGCATCTGACGGCTCTCAGCACCTTTTAGTGTGGGCTTCTGCATGAATATTATTTGTCAAGACTGAAGCGATATGGTTGAAGGTACGGGCATCATGATAGCTTATCAAAGATGTTGACTGTCTGCAAGGCTGACAATCCTACTTTAGATACTTGTGCTAGCAATATGTCATCAGAGGAAAATGGTGTATTTGAGGCTGGAATGAGGTGTCTTATTTTAGAACAATTGCCTTAGTTTCACATGGAGGGAAGCTATTTTAACCTTCCTCCCTCAACTCTTTATATGGGACGCTTATAGTCGAGAAGGATTGTCTTTAGTATATTCTGTATTCTTGTACCTCTGCCACCCTTTTCAAAAGGGGAGCTCAATGCTTTCAATGTTGCAAAATCCTTTCCCATTACACATTCCACTTGCCTTGCAGTCATAATTACAGATAGTTACCTAGTGCAGAATTGCTAATGCCTCATTGTTCTGTGTAATTTTCATCCATGGCTACTCATCAAGATGTGCCCTGACATCATAAAGCTACAGCAGGATGTCATCTGACTTGAGGGCAAGCTATAGGATACATTTATCATGTTACTGAAATGGGTAGCAGGCTAATCAGGACTCCCAGCTGTAGGCAAAGATGGGGAGATTGAAGAAACACAGGCATTATTTGAGATGTATTCATTTGTTCAAGGTATGGGTGATAATAATATTCTCAGGTTCTCTATATGTTAACTGATAGGGATGTGCAAGAAGGAAGATGGTAGTACCTGTTGTTCATAGTTTTTATCATTACCAGTAACTGCAGCATAAACCTTCCTCCATAAACGTATCGGATCACTTAATAGTTATAGGCCTACCATAGTCTAAAATAATTCAAGTGAGCAGATTATGCTGTCACTTGGCTAGCAATGAGGTCTTTTTGTATTTACATTCTAATATAGGTGGTAGAGTTGTGTAGAGAGCGGTAGCAAATGAGTCTTAGGATTGGGAGATGTATGATAGGTTGAAAACATTTGAGATTTGAATTCTTTTTGAGCTGTGGGATTTTACAATATTACAGCCGCCATAGTACTGATTATTAACTCTTTATCAAAATGTGTTTGTTGTTGTGTTGTATTACTTTGGAAATATTCAAGTTCTGTTAATAGACTAACAGTGGACTTTCCCATTTGCAGAATATATTGAATGACCAACAGAGGGAGTGCTGCAGAAGAAACTTTCTCGGAGTTGCTGACAACCCAAAAAAGAAAGTTCAGCAGCTTTCGGCTTGATTTACCAATTTACATGGTGAGTCAAACTCTCAATTTATAATTTTGCTTTTCCTTAATGAAGTTCATAGCATCTGACGGCTCTCAGCACCTTTTAGTGTGGGCTTCTGCATGAATATTATTTGTCAAGACTGAAGCGATATGGTTGAAGGTACGGGCATCATGATAGCTTATCAAAGATGTTGACTGTCTGCAAGGCTGACAATCCTACTTTAGATACTTGTGCTAGCAATATGTCATCAGAGGAAAATGGTGTATTTGAGGCTGGAATGAGGTGTCTTATTTTAGAACAATTGCCTTAGTTTCACATGGAGGGAAGCTATTTTAACCTTCCTCCCTCAACTCTTTATATGGGACGCTTATAGTCGAGAAGGATTGTCTTTAGTATATTCTGTATTCTTGTACCTCTGCCACCCTTTTCAAAAGGGGAGCTCAATGCTTTCAATGTTGCAAAATCCTTTCCCATTACACATTCCACTTGCCTTGCAGTCATAATTACAGATAGTTACCTAGTGCGGAATTGCTAATGCCTCATTGTTCTGTGTAATTTTCATCCATGGCTACTCATCAAGATGTGCCCTGACATCATAAAGCTACAGCAGGATGTCATCTGACTTGAGGGCAAGCTATAGGATACATTTATCATGTTACTGAAATGGGTAGCAGGCTAATCAGGACTCCCAGCTGTAGGCAAAGATGGGGAGATGGAAGAAACACAGGCATTATTTGAGATGTATTCATTTGTTCAAGGTATGGGTGATAATAATATTCTCAGGTTCTCTATATGTTAACTGATAGGGATGTGCAAGAAGGAAGATGGTAGTACCTGTTGTTCATAGTTTTTCTCATTACCAGTTACTGCAGCATAAACCTTCCTCCATAAACGTATCGGATCACTTAATAGTTATAGGCGTACCATAGTCTAAAATAATTCAAGTGAGCAGATTATATTGTCACTTGGCTAGCAATGAGGTCTTTTTGTATTTACATTCTAATATAGGTGGTAGAGTTGTGTAGAGAGCGGTAGCAAATGAGTCTTAGGATTGGGAGATGTATGATAGGTTGAAAACATTTGAGATTTGAATTCTTTTTGAGCTGTGGGATTTTACAATATTACAGCCGCCATAGTACTGATTATTAACTCTTTATCAAAATGTGTTTGTTGTTGTGTTGTATTACTTTGGAAATATTCAAGTTCTGTTAATAGACTAACAGTGGACTTTCCCATTTGCAGAATATATTGAATGACCAACAGAGGGAGTTCTGCAGAAGAAACTTTCTCGAAGTTGCTGACAACCCAAAAAAGAAAGTTCAGCAGCTTTCGGCTTGATTTACCAATTTACATGGTGAGTCAAACTCTCAATTTATAATTTTGCTTTTCCTTAATGAAGTTCATAGCATCTGACGGCTCTCAGCACCTTTTAGTGTGGGCTTCTGCATGAATATTATTTGTCAAGACTGAAGCGATATGGTTGAAGGTACGGGCATCATGATAGCTTATCAAAGATGTTGACTGTCTGCAAGGCTGACAATCCTACTTTAGATACTTGTGCTAGCAATATGTCATCAGAGGAAATTGGTGTGTTTGAGGCTGGAATGAGGTGTCTTATTTTAGAACAATTGCCTTAGTTTCACATGGAGGGAAGCTATTTTAACCTTCCTCCCTCAACTCTTTATATGGGACGCTTATAGTCGAGAAGGATTGTCTTTAGTATATTCTGTATTCTTGTACCTCTGCCACCCTTTTCAAAAGGGGAGCTCAATGCTTTCAATGTTGCAAAATCCTTTCCCATTACACATTCCACTTGCCTTGCAGTCATAATTACAGATAGTTACCTAGTGCGGAATTGCTAATGCCTCATTGTTCTGTGTAATTTTCATCCATGGCTACTCATCAAGATGTGCCCTGACATCATAAAGCTACAGCAGGATGTCATCTGACTTGAGGGCAAGCTATAGGATACATTTATCATGTTACTGAAATGGGTAGCAGGCTAATCAGGACTCCCAGCTGTAGGCAAAGATGGGGAGATGGAAGAAACACAGGCATTATTTGAGATGTATTCATTTGTTCAAGGTATGGGTGATAATAATATTCCCAGGTTCTCTATATGTTAACTGATAGGGATGTGCAAGAAGGAAGATGGTAGTACCTGTTGTTCATAGTTTTTATCATTACCAGTAACTGCAGCATAAACCTTCCTCCATAAACGTATCGGATCACTTAATAGTTATAGGCCTACCATAGTCTAAAATAATTCAAGTGAGCAGATTATGCTGTCACTTGGCTAGCAATGAGGTCTTTTGTATTTACATTCTGATATAGGTGGTAGAGTTGTGTAGAGAGCGGTAGCAAATGAGTCTTAGGATTGGGAGATGTATGATAGGTTGAAAACATTTGAGATTTGAATTCTTTTTGAGCTGTGGGATTTTACAATATTACAGCCACCATAGTACTGATTATTAACTCTTTATCAAAATGTGTTTGTTGTTGTGTTGTATTACTTTGGAAATATTCAAGTTCTGTTAATAGACTAACAGTGGACTTTCCCATTTGCAGAATATATTGAATGACCAACAGAGGGAGTTCTGCAGAATAAAATTTCTCGGAGTTGCTGACAACCCAAAAAAGAAAGTTCAGCAGCTTTCGGCTTGATTTACCAATTTACATGGTGAGTCAAACTCTCAATTTATAATTTTGCTTTTCCTTAATGAAGTTCATAGCATCTGACGGCTCTCAGCACCTTTTAGTGTGGGCTTCTGCATGAATATTATTTGTCAAGACTGAAGCGATATGGTTGAAGGTACGGGCATCATGATAGCTTATCAAAGATGTTGACTGTCTGCAAGGCTGACAATCCTACTTTAGATACTTGTGCTAGCAATATGTCATCAGAGGAAAATGGTGTATTTGAGGCTGGAATGAGGTGTCTTATTTTAGAACAATTGCCTTAGTTTCACATGGAGGGAAGCTATTTTAACCTTCCTCCCTCAACTCTTTATATGGGACGCTTATAGTCGAGAAGGATTGTCTTTAGTATATTCTGTATTCTTGTACCTCTGCCACCCTTTTCAAAAGGGGAGCTCAATGCTTTCAATGTTGCAAAATCCTTTCCCATTACACATTCCACTTGCCTTGCAGTCATAATTACAGATAGTTACCTAGTGCGGAATTGCTAATGCCTCATTGTTCTGTGTAATTTTCATCCATGGCTACTCATCAAGATGTGCCCTGACATCATAAAGCTACAGCAGGATGTCATCTGACTTGAGGGCAAGCTATAGGATACATTTATCATGTTACTGAAATGGGTAGCAGGCTAATCAGGACTCCCAGCTGTAGGCAAAGATGGGGAGATGGAAGAAACACAGGCATTATTTGAGATGTATTCATTTGTTCAAGGTATGGGTGATAATAATATTCCCAGGTTCTCTATATGTTAACTGATAGGGATGTGCAAGAAGGAAGATGGTAGTACCTGTTGTTCATAGTTTTTATCATTACCAGTAACTGCAGCATAAACCTTCCTCCATAAACGTATCGGATCACTTAATAGTTATAGGCCTACCATAGTCTAAAATAATTCAAGTGAGCAGATTATGCTGTCACTTGGCTAGCAATGAGGTCTTTTTGTATTTACATTCTAATATAGGTGGTAGAGTTGTGTAGAGAGCGGTAGCAAATGAGTCTTAGGATTGGGAGATGTATGATAGGTTGAAAACATTTGAGATTTGAATTCTTTTTGAGCTGTGGGATTTTACAATATTACAGCCGCCATAGTACTGATTATTAACTCTTTATCAAAATGTGTTTGTTGTTGTGTTGTATTACTTTGGAAATATTCAAGTTCTGTTAATAGACTAACAGTGGACTTTCCCATTTGCAGAATATATTGAATGACCAACAGAGGGAGTGCTGCAGAAGAAACTTTCTCGGAGTTGCTGACAACCCAAAAAAGAAAGTTCAGCAGCTTTCGGCTTGATTTACCAATTTACATGGTGAGTCAAACTCTCAATTTATAATTTTGCTTTTCCTTAATGAAGTTCATAGCATCTGACGGCTCTCAGCACCTTTTAGTGTGGGCTTCTGCATGAATATTATTTGTCAAGACTGAAGCGATATGGTTGAAGGTACGGGCATCATGATAGCTTATCAAAGATGTTGACTGTCTGCAAGGCTGACAATCCTACTTTAGATACTTGTGCTAGCAATATGTCATCAGAGGAAAATGGTGTATTTGAGGCTGGAATGAGGTGTCTTATTTTAGAACAATTGCCTTAGTTTCACATGGAGGGAAGCTATTTTAACCTTCCTCCCTCAACTCTTTATATGGGACGCTTATAGTCGAGAAGGATTGTCTTTAGTATATTCTGTATTCTTGTACCTCTGCCACCCTTTTCAAAAGGGGAGCTCAATGCTTTCAATGTTGCAAAATCCTTTCCCATTACACATTCCACTTGCCTTGCAGTCATAATTACAGATAGTTACCTAGTGCAGAATTGCTAATGCCTCATTGTTCTGTGTAATTTTCATCCATGGCTACTCATCAAGATGTGCCCTGACATCATAAAGCTACAGCAGGATGTCATCTGACTTGAGGGCAAGCTATAGGATACATTTATCATGTTACTGAAATGGGTAGCAGGCTAATCAGGACTCCCAGCTGTAGGCAAAGATGGGGAGATTGAAGAAACACAGGCATTATTTGAGATGTATTCATTTGTTCAAGGTATGGGTGATAATAATATTCTCAGGTTCTCTATATGTTAACTGATAGGGATGTGCAAGAAGGAAGATGGTAGTACCTGTTGTTCATAGTTTTTATCATTACCAGTAACTGCAGCATAAACCTTCCTCCATAAACGTATCGGATCACTTAATAGTTATAGGCCTACCATAGTCTAAAATAATTCAAGTGAGCAGATTATGCTGTCACTTGGCTAGCAATGAGGTCTTTTTGTATTTACATTCTAATATAGGTGGTAGAGTTGTGTAGAGAGCGGTAGCAAATGAGTCTTGGGATTGGGAGATGTATGATAGGTTGAAAACATTTGAGATTTGAATTCTTTTTGAGCTGTGGGATTTTACAATATTACAGCCGCCATAGTACTGATTATTAACTCTTTATCAAAATGTGTTTGTTGTTGTGTTGTATTACTTTGGAAATATTCAAGTTCTGTTAATAGACTAACAGTGGACTTTCCCATTTGCAGAATATATTGAATGACCAACAGAGGGAGTGCTGCAGAAGAAACTTTCTCGGAGTTGCTGACAACCCAAAAAAGAAAGTTCAGCAGCTTTCGGCTTGATTTACCAATTTACATGGTGAGTCAAACTCTCAATTTATAATTTTGCTTTTCCTTAATGAAGTTCATAGCATCTGACGGCTCTCAGCACCTTTTAGTGTGGGCTTCTGCATGAATATTATTTGTCAAGACTAAAGCGATATGGTTGAAGGTACGGGCATCATGATAGCTTATCAAAGATGTTGACTGTCTGCAAGGCTGACAATCCTACTTTAGATACTTGTGCTAGCAATATGTCATCAGAGGAAATTGGTGTGTTTGAGGCTGGAATGAGGTGTCTTATTTTAGAACAATTGCCTTAGTTTCACATGGAGGGAAGCTATTTTAACCTTCCTCCCTGAACTCTTTATATGGGACGCTTATAGTCGAGAAGGATTGTCTTTAGTATATTCTGTATTCTTGTACCTCTGCCACCCTTTTCAAAAGGGGAGCTCAATGCTTTCAACGTTGCAAAATCCTTTCCCATTACACATTCCACTTGCCTTGCAGTCATAATTACAGATAGTTACCTAGTGCGGAATTGCTAATGCCTCATTGTTCTGTGTAATTTTCATCCATGGCTACTCATCAAGATGTGCCCTGACATCATAAAGCTACAGCAGGATGTCATCTGACTTGAGGGAAAGCTATGGAATACATTTATCATGTTACTGAAATGGGTAGCAGGCTAATCAGGACTCCCAGCTGTAGGCAAAGATGGGGAGATGGAAGAAACACAGGCATTATTTGAGATGTATTCATTTGTTCAAGGTATGGGTGATAATAATATTCTCAGGTTCTCTATATGTTAACTGATAGGGATGTGCAAGAAGGAAGATGGTAGTACCTGTTGTTCATAGTTTTTATCATTACCAGTAACTGCAGCATAAACCTTCCTCCATAAACGTATCGGATCACTTATTAGTTATAGGCGTACCATAGTCTAAAATAATTCAAGTGAGCAGATTATGCTGTCACTTGGCTAGCAATGAGGTCTTTTGTATTTACATTCTGATATAGGTGGTAGAGTTGTGTAGAGAGCGGTAGCAAATGAGTCTTAGGATTGGGAGATGTATGATAGGTTGAAAAAATTTGAGATTTGAATTCTTTTTGAGCTGTGGGATTTTACAATATTACAGCCGCCATAGTACTGATTATTAACTCTTTATCAAAATGTGTTTGTTGTTGTGTTGTATTACTTTGGAAATATTCAAGTTCTGTTAATAGACTAACAGTGGACTTTCCCATTTGCAGAATATATTGAATGACCAACAGAGGGAGTGCTGCAGAAGAAACTTTCTCGGAGTTGCTGACAACCCAAAAAAGAAAGTTCAGCAGCTTTCGGCTTGATTTACCAATTTACATGGTGAGTCAAACTCTCAATTTATAATTTTGCTTTTCCTTAATGAAGTTCATAGCATCTGACGGCTCTCAGCACCTTTTAGTGTGGGCTTCTGCATGAATATTATTTGTCAAGACTGAAGCGATATGGTTGAAGGTACGGGCATCATGATAGCTTATCAAAGATGTTGACTGTCTGCAAGGCTGACAATCCTACTTTAGATACTTGTGCTAGCAATATGTCATCAGAGGAAAATGGTGTATTTGAGGCTGGAATGAGGTGTCTTATTTTAGAACAATTGCCTTAGTTTCACATGGAGGGAAGCTATTTTAACCTTCCTCCCTCAACTCTTTATATGGGACGCTTATAGTCGAGAAGGATTGTCTTTAGTATATTCTGTATTCTTGTACCTCTGCCACCCTTTTCAAAAGGGGAGCTCAATGCTTTCAATGTTGCAAAATCCTTTCCCATTACACATTCCACTTGCCTTGCAGTCATAATTACAGATAGTTACCTAGTGCGGAATTGCTAATGCCTCATTGTTCTGTGTAATTTTCATCCATGGCTACTCATCAAGATGTGCCCTGACATCATAAAGCTACAGCAGGATGTCATCTGACTTGAGGGCAAGCTATAGGATACATTTATCATGTTACTGAAATGGGTAGCAGGCTAATCAGGACTCCCAGCTGTAGGCAAAGATGGGGAGATGGAAGAAACACAGGCATTATTTGAGATGTATTCATTTGTTCAAGGTATGGGTGATAATAATATTCTCAGGTTCTCTATATGTTAACTGATAGGGATGTGCAAGAAGGAAGATGGTAGTACCTGTTGTTCATAGTTTTTATCATTACCAGTTACTGCAGCATAAACCTTCCTCCATAAACGTATCGGATCACTTAATAGTTATAGGCGTACCATAGTCTAAAATAATTCAAGTGAGCAGATTATATTGTCACTTGGCTAGCAATGAGGTCTTTTTGTATTTACATTCTAATATAGGTGGTAGAGTTGTGTAGAGAGCGGTAGCAAATGAGTCTTAGGATTGGGAGATGTATGATAGGTTGAAAACATTTGAGATTTGAATTCTTTTTGAGCTGTGGGATTTTACAATATTACAGCCGCCATAGTACTGATTATTAACTCTTTATCAAAATGTGTTTGTTGTTGTGTTGTATTACTTTGGAAATATTCAAGTTCTGTTAATAGACTAACAGTGGACTTTCCCATTTGCAGAATATATTGAATGACCAACAGAGGGAGTTCTGCAGAAGAAACTTTCTCGAAGTTGCTGACAACCCAAAAAAGAAAGTTCAGCAGCTTTCGGCTTGATTTACCAATTTACATGGTGAGTCAAACTCTCAATTTATAATTTTGCTTTTCCTTAATGAAGTTCATAGCATCTGACGGCTCTCAGCACCTTTTAGTGTGGGCTTCTGCATGAATATTATTTGTCAAGACTGAAGCGATATGGTTGAAGGTACGGGCATCATGATAGCTTATCAAAGATGTTGACTGTCTGCAAGGCTGACAATCCTACTTTAGATACTTGTGCTAGCAATATGTCATCAGAGGAAATTGGTGTGTTTGAGGCTGGAATGAGGTGTCTTATTTTAGAACAATTGCCTTAGTTTCACATGGAGGGAAGCTATTTTAACCTTCCTCCCTCAACTCTTTATATGGGACGCTTATAGTCGAGAAGGATTGTCTTTAGTATATTCTGTATTCTTGTACCTCTGCCACCCTTTTCAAAAGGGGAGCTCAATGCTTTCAATGTTGCAAAATCCTTTCCCATTACACATTCCACTTGCCTTGCAGTCATAATTACAGATAGTTACCTAGTGCGGAATTGCTAATGCCTCATTGTTCTGTGTAATTTTCATCCATGGCTACTCATCAAGATGTGCCCTGACATCATAAAGCTACAGCAGGATGTCATCTGACTTGAGGGCAAGCTATAGGATACATTTATCATGTTACTGAAATGGGTAGCAGGCTAATCAGGACTCCCAGCTGTAGGCAAAGATGGGGAGATGGAAGAAACACAGGCATTATTTGAGATGTATTCATTTGTTCAAGGTATGGGTGATAATAATATTCCCAGGTTCTCTATATGTTAACTGATAGGGATGTGCAAGAAGGAAGATGGTAGTACCTGTTGTTCATAGTTTTTATCATTACCAGTAACTGCAGCATAAACCTTCCTCCATAAACGTATCGGATCACTTAATAGTTATAGGCCTACCATAGTCTAAAATAATTCAAGTGAGCAGATTATGCTGTCACTTGGCTAGCAATGAGGTCTTTTGTATTTACATTCTGATATAGGTGGTAGAGTTGTGTAGAGAGCGGTAGCAAATGAGTCTTAGGATTGGGAGATGTATGATAGGTTGAAAACATTTGAGATTTGAATTCTTTTTGAGCTGTGGGATTTTACAATATTACAGCCGCCATAGTACTGATTATTAACTCTTTATCAAAATGTGTTTGTTGTTGTGTTGTATTACTTTGGAAATATTCAAGTTCTGTTAATAGACTAACAGTGGACTTTCCCATTTGCAGAATATATTGAATGACCAACAGAGGGAGTTCTGCAGAATAAAATTTCTCGGAGTTGCTGACAACCCAAAAAAGAAAGTTCAGCAGCTTTCGGCTTGATTTACCAATTTACATGGTGAGTCAAACTCTCAATTTATAATTTTGCTTTTCCTTAATGAAGTTCATAGCATCTGACGGCTCTCAGCACCTTTTAGTGTGGGCTTCTGCATGAATATTATTTGTCAAGACTGAAGCGATATGGTTGAAGGTACGGGCATCATGATAGCTTATCAAAGATGTTGACTGTCTGCAAGGCTGACAATCCTACTTTAGATACTTGTGCTAGCAATATGTCATCAGAGGAAAATGGTGTATTTGAGGCTGGAATGAGGTGTCTTATTTTAGAACAATTGCCTTAGTTTCACATGGAGGGAAGCTATTTTAACCTTCCTCCCTCAACTCTTTATATGGGACGCTTATAGTCGAGAAGGATTGTCTTTAGTATATTCTGTATTCTTGTACCTCTGCCACCCTTTTCAAAAGGGGAGCTCAATGCTTTCAATGTTGCAAAATCCTTTCCCATTACACATTCCACTTGCCTTGCAGTCATAATTACAGATAGTTACCTAGTGCGGAATTGCTAATGCCTCATTGTTCTGTGTAATTTTCATCCATGGCTACTCATCAAGATGTGCCCTGACATCATAAAGCTACAGCAGGATGTCATCTGACTTGAGGGCAAGCTATAGGATACATTTATCATGTTACTGAAATGGGTAGCAGGCTAATCAGGACTCCCAGCTGTAGGCAAAGATGGGGAGATGGAAGAAACACAGGCATTATTTGAGATGTATTCATTTGTTCAAGGTATGGGTGATAATAATATTCCCAGGTTCTCTATATGTTAACTGATAGGGATGTGCAAGAAGGAAGATGGTAGTACCTGTTGTTCATAGTTTTTATCATTACCAGTAACTGCAGCATAAACCTTCCTCCATAAACGTATCGGATCACTTAATAGTTATAGGCCTACCATAGTCTAAAATAATTCAAGTGAGCAGATTATGCTGTCACTTGGCTAGCAATGAGGTCTTTTTGTATTTACATTCTAATATAGGTGGTAGAGTTGTGTAGAGAGCGGTAGCAAATGAGTCTTAGGATTGGGAGATGTATGATAGGTTGAAAACATTTGAGATTTGAATTCTTTTTGAGCTGTGGGATTTTACAATATTACAGCCGCCATAGTACTGATTATTAACTCTTTATCAAAATGTGTTTGTTGTTGTGTTGTATTACTTTGGAAATATTCAAGTTCTGTTAATAGACTAACAGTGGACTTTCCCATTTGCAGAATATATTGAATGACCAACAGAGGGAGTGCTGCAGAAGAAACTTTCTCGGAGTTGCTGACAACCCAAAAAAGAAAGTTCAGCAGCTTTCGGCTTGATTTACCAATTTACATGGTGAGTCAAACTCTCAATTTATAATTTTGCTTTTCCTTAATGAAGTTGATAGCATCTGACGGCTCTCAGCACCTTTTAGTGTGGGCTTCTGCATGAATATTATTTGTCAAGACTGAAGCGATATGGTTGAAGGTACGGGCATCATGATAGCTTATCAAAGATGTTGACTGTCTGCAAGGCTGACAATCCTACTTTAGATACTTGTGCTAGCAATATGTCATCAGAGGAAAATGGTGTATTTGAGGCTGGAATGAGGTGTCTTATTTTAGAACAATTGCCTTAGTTTCACATGGAGGGAAGCTATTTTAACCTTCCTCCCTCAACTCTTTATATGGGACGCTTATAGTCGAGAAGGATTGTCTTTAGTATATTCTGTATTCTTGTACCTCTGCCACCCTTTTCAAAAGGGGAGCTCAATGCTTTCAATGTTGCAAAATCCTTTCCCATTACACATTCCACTTGCCTTGCAGTCATAATTACAGATAGTTACCTAGTGCAGAATTGCTAATGCCTCATTGTTCTGTGTAATTTTCATCCATGGCTACTCATCAAGATGTGCCCTGACATCATAAAGCTACAGCAGGATGTCATCTGACTTGAGGGCAAGCTATAGGATACATTTATCATGTTACTGAAATGGGTAGCAGGCTAATCAGGACTCCCAGCTGTAGGCAAAGATGGGGAGATTGAAGAAACACAGGCATTATTTGAGATGTATTCATTTGTTCAAGGTATGGGTGATAATAATATTCTCAGGTTCTCTATATGTTAACTGATAGGGATGTGCAAGAAGGAAGATGGTAGTACCTGTTGTTCATAGTTTTTATCATTACCAGTAACTGCAGCATAAACCTTCCTCCATAAACGTATCGGATCACTTAATAGTTATAGGCCTACCATAGTCTAAAATAATTCAAGTGAGCAGATTATGCTGTCACTTGGCTAGCAATGAGGTCTTTTTGTATTTACATTCTAATATAGGTGGTAGAGTTGTGTAGAGAGCGGTAGCAAATGAGTCTTAGGATTGGGAGATGTATGATAGGTTGAAAACATTTGAGATTTGAATTCTTTTTGAGCTGTGGGATTTTACAATATTACAGCCGCCATAGTACTGATTATTAACTCTTTATCAAAATGTGTTTGTTGTTGTGTTGTATTACTTTGGAAATATTCAAGTTCTGTTAATAGACTAACAGTGGACTTTCCCATTTGCAGAATATATTGAATGACCAACAGAGGGAGTGCTGCAGAAGAAACTTTCTCGGAGTTGCTGACAACCCAAAAAAGAAAGTTCAGCAGCTTTCGGCTTGATTTACCAATTTACATGGTGAGTCAAACTCTCAATTTATAATTTTGCTTTTCCTTAATGAAGTTCATAGCATCTGACGGCTCTCAGCACCTTTTAGTGTGGGCTTCTGCATGAATATTATTTGTCAAGACTAAAGCGATATGGTTGAAGGTACGGGCATCATGATAGCTTATCAAAGATGTTGACTGTCTGCAAGGCTGACAATCCTACTTTAGATACTTGTGCTAGCAATATGTCATCAGAGGAAATTGGTGTGTTTGAGGCTGGAATGAGGTGTCTTATTTTAGAACAATTGCCTTAGTTTCACATGGAGGGAAGCTATTTTAACCTTCCTCCCTGAACTCTTTATATGGGACGCTTATAGTCGAGAAGGATTGTCTTTAGTATATTCTGTATTCTTGTACCTCTGCCACCCTTTTCAAAAGGGGAGCTCAATGCTTTCAACGTTGCAAAATCCTTTCCCATTACACATTCCACTTGCCTTGCAGTCATAATTACAGATAGTTACCTAGTGCGGAATTGCTAATGCCTCATTGTTCTGTGTAATTTTCATCCATGGCTACTCATCAAGATGTGCCCTGACATCATAAAGCTACAGCAGGATGTCATCTGACTTGAGGGAAAGCTACGGAATACATTTATCATGTTACTGAAATGGGTAGCAGGCTAATCAGGACTCCCAGCTGTAGGCAAAGATGGGGAGATGGAAGAAACACAGGCATTATTTGAGATGTATTCATTTGTTCAAGGTATGGGTGATAATAATATTCTCAGGTTCTCTATATGTTAACTGATAGGGATGTGCAAGAAGGAAGATGGTAGTACCTGTTGTTCATAGTTTTTATCATTACCAGTAACTGCAGCATAAACCTTCCTCCATAAACGTATCGGATCACTTATTAGTTATAGGCGTACCATAGTCTAAAATAATTCAAGTGAGCAGATTATGCTGTCACTTGGCTAGCAATGAGGTCTTTTGTATTTACATTCTGATATAGGTGGTAGAGTTGTGTAGAGAGCGGTAGCAAATGAGTCTTAGGATTGGGAGATGTATGATAGGTTGAAAAAATTTGAGATTTGAATTCTTTTTGAGCTGTGGGATTTTACAATATTACAGCCGCCATAGTACTGATTATTAACTCTTTATCAAAATGTGTTTGTTGTTGTGTTGTATTACTTTGGAAATATTCAAGTTCTGTTAATAGACTAACAGTGGACTTTCCCATTTGCAGAATATATTGAATGACCAACAGAGGGAGTGCTGCAGAAGAAACTTTCTCGGAGTTGCTGACAACCCAAAAAAGAAAGTTCAGCAGCTTTCGGCTTGATTTACCAATTTACATGGTGAGTCAAACTCTCAATTTATAATTTTGCTTTTCCTTAATGAAGTTCATAGCATCTGACGGCTCTCAGCACCTTTTAGTGTGGGCTTCTGCATGAATATTATTTGTCAAGACTGAAGCGATATGGTTGAAGGTACGGGCATCATGATAGCTTATCAAAGATGTTGACTGTCTGCAAGGCTGACAATCCTACTTTAGATACTTGTGCTAGCAATATGTCATCAGAGGAAAATGGTGTATTTGAGGCTGGAATGAGGTGTCTTATTTTAGAACAATTGCCTTAGTTTCACATGGAGGGAAGCTATTTTAACCTTCCTCCCTCAACTCTTTATATGGGACGCTTATAGTCGAGAAGGATTGTCTTTAGTATATTCTGTATTCTTGTACCTCTGCCACCCTTTTCAAAAGGGGAGCTCAATGCTTTCAATGTTGCAAAATCCTTTCCCATTACACATTCCACTTGCCTTGCAGTCATAATTACAGATAGTTACCTAGTGCGGAATTGCTAATGCCTCATTGTTCTGTGTAATTTTCATCCATGGCTACTCATCAAGATGTGCCCTGACATCATAAAGCTACAGCAGGATGTCATCTGACTTGAGGGCAAGCTATAGGATACATTTATCATGTTACTGAAATGGGTAGCAGGCTAATCAGGACTCCCAGCTGTAGGCAAAGATGGGGAGATTGAAGAAACACAGGCATTATTTGAGATGTATTCATTTGTTCAAGGTATGGGTGATAATAATATTCTCAGGTTCTCTATATGTTAACTGATAGGGATGTGCAAGAAGGAAGATGGTAGTACCTGTTGTTCATAGTTTTTATCATTACCAGTAACTGCAGCATAAACCTTCCTCCATAAACGTATCGGATCACTTAATAGTTATAGGCCTACCATAGTCTAAAATAATTCAAGTGAGCAGATTATGCTGTCACTTGGCTAGCAATGAGGTCTTTTTGTATTTACATTCTAATATAGGTGGTAGAGTTGTGTAGAGAGCGGTAGCAAATGAGTCTTAGGATTGGGAGATGTATGATAGGTTGAAAACATTTGAGATTTGAATTCTTTTTGAGCTGTGGGATTTTACAATATTACAGCCGCCATAGTACTGATTATTAACTCTTTATCAAAATGTGTTTGTTGTTGTGTTGTATTACTTTGGAAATATTCAAGTTCTGTTAATAGACTAACAGTGGACTTTCCCATTTGCAGAATATATTGAATGACCAACAGAGGGAGTGCTGCAGAAGAAACTTTCTCGGAGTTGCTGACAACCCAAAAAAGAAAGTTCAGCAGCTTTCGGCTTGATTTACCAATTTACATGGTGAGTCAAACTCTCAATTTATAATTTTGCTTTTCCTTAATGAAGTTCATAGCATCTGACGGCTCTCAGCACCTTTTAGTGTGGGCTTCTGCATGAATATTATTTGTCAAGACTGAAGCGATATGGTTGAAGGTACGGGCATCATGATAGCTTATCAAAGATGTTGACTGTCTGCAAGGCTGACAATCCTACTTTAGATACTTGTGCTAGCAATATGTCATCAGAGGAAAATGGTGTATTTGAGGCTGGAATGAGGTGTCTTATTTTAGAACAATTGCCTTAGTTTCACATGGAGGGAAGCTATTTTAACCTTCCTCCCTCAACTCTTTATATGGGACGCTTATAGTCGAGAAGGATTGTCTTTAGTATATTCTGTATTCTTGTACCTCTGCCACCCTTTTCAAAAGGGGAGCTCAATGCTTTCAATGTTGCAAAATCCTTTCCCATTACACATTCCACTTGCCTTGCAGTCATAATTACAGATAGTTACCTAGTGCAGAATTGCTAATGCCTCATTGTTCTGTGTAATTTTCATCCATGGCTACTCATCAAGATGTGCCCTGACATCATAAAGCTACAGCAGGATGTCATCTGACTTGAGGGCAAGCTATAGGATACATTTATCATGTTACTGAAATGGGTAGCAGGCTAATCAGGACTCCCAGCTGTAGGCAAAGATGGGGAGATTGAAGAAACACAGGCATTATTTGAGATGTATTCATTTGTTCAAGGTATGGGTGATAATAATATTCTCAGGTTCTCTATATGTTAACTGATAGGGATGTGCAAGAAGGAAGATGGTAGTACCTGTTGTTCATAGTTTTTATCATTACCAGTAACTGCAGCATAAACCTTCCTCCATAAACGTATCGGATCACTTAATAGTTATAGGCCTACCATAGTCTAAAATAATTCAAGTGAGCAGATTATGCTGTCACTTGGCTAGCAATGAGGTCTTTTTGTATTTACATTCTAATATAGGTGGTAGAGTTGTGTAGAGAGCGGTAGCAAATGAGTCTTAGGATTGGGAGATGTATGATAGGTTGAAAACATTTGAGATTTGAATTCTTTTTGAGCTGTGGGATTTTACAATATTACAGCCGCCATAGTACTGATTATTAACTCTTTATCAAAATGTGTTTGTTGTTGTGTTGTATTACTTTGGAAATATTCAAGTTCTGTTAATAGACTAACAGTGGACTTTCCCATTTGCAGAATATATTGAATGACCAACAGAGGGAGTTCTGCAGAAGAAACTTTCTCGGAGTTGCTGACAACCCAAAAAAGAAAGTTCAGCAGCTTTCGGCTTGATTTACCAATTTACATGGTGAGTCAAACTCTCAATTTATAATTTTGCTTTTCCTTAATGAAGTTCATAGCATCTGACGGCTCTCAGCACCTTTTAGTGTGGGCTTCTGCATGAATATTATTTGTCAAGACTGAAGCGATATGGTTGAAGGTACGGGCATCATGATAGCTTATCAAAGATGTTGACTGTCTGCAAGGCTGACAATCCTACTTTAGATACTTGTGCTAGCAATATGTCATCAGAGGAAAATGGTGTATTTGAGGCTGGAATGAGGTGTCTTATTTTAGAACAATTGCCTTAGTTTCACATGGAGGGAAGCTATTTTAACCTTCCTCCCTCAACTCTTTATATGGGACGCTTATAGTCGAGAAGGATTGTCTTTAGTATATTCTGTATTCTTGTACCTCTGCCACCCTTTTCAAAAGGGGAGCTCAATGCTTTCAATGTTGCAAAATCCTTTCCCATTACACATTCCACTTGCCTTGCAGTCATAATTACAGATAGTTACCTAGTGCAGAATTGCTAATGCCTCATTGTTCTGTGTAATTTTCATCCATGGCTACTCATCAAGATGTGCCCTGACATCATAAAGCTACAGCAGGATGTCATCTGACTTGAGGGCAAGCTATAGGATACATTTATCATGTTACTGAAATGGGTAGCAGGCTAATCAGGACTCCCAGCTGTAGGCAAAGATGGGGAGATGGAAGAAACACAGGCATTATTTGAGATGTATTCATTTGTTCAAGGTATGGGTGATAATAATATTCTCAGGTTCTCTATATGTTAACTGATAGGGATGTGCAAGAAGGAAGATGGTAGTACCTGTTGTTCATAGTTTTTATCATTACCAGTTACTGCAGCATAAACCTTCCTCCATAAACGTATCGGATCACTTAATAGTTATAGGCGTACCATAGTCTAAAATAATTCAAGTGAGCAGATTATATTGTCACTTGGCTAGCAATGAGGTCTTTTTGTATTTACATTCTAATATAGGTGGTAGAGTTGTGTAGAGAGCGGTAGCAAATGAGTCTTAGGATTGGGAGATGTATGATAGGTTGAAAACATTTGAGATTTGAATTCTTTTTGAGCTGTGGGATTTTACAATATTACAGCCGCCATAGTACTGATTATTAACTCTTTATCAAAATGTGTTTGTTGTTGTGTTGTATTACTTTGGAAATATTCAAGTTCTGTTAATAGACTAACAGTGGACTTTCCCATTTGCAGAATATATTGAATGACCAACAGAGGGAGTTCTGCAGAAGAAACTTTCTCGAAGTTGCTGACAACCCAAAAAAGAAAGTTCAGCAGCTTTCGGCTTGATTTACCAATTTACATGGTGAGTCAAACTCTCAATTTATAATTTTGCTTTTCCTTAATGAAGTTCATAGCATCTGACGGCTCTCAGCACCTTTTAGTGTGGGCTTCTGCATGAATATTATTTGTCAAGACTGAAGCGATATGGTTGAAGGTACGGGCATCATGATAGCTTATCAAAGATGTTGACTGTCTGCAAGGCTGACAATCCTACTTTAGATACTTGTGCTAGCAATATGTCATCAGAGGAAATTGGTGTGTTTGAGGCTGGAATGAGGTGTCTTATTTTAGAACAATTGCCTTAGTTTCACATGGAGGGAAGCTATTTTAACCTTCCTCCCTCAACTCTTTATATGGGACGCTTATAGTCGAGAAGGATTGTCTTTAGTATATTCTGTATTCTTGTACCTCTGCCACCCTTTTCAAAAGGGGAGCTCAATGCTTTCAATGTTGCAAAATCCTTTCCCATTACACATTCCACTTGCCTTGCAGTCATAATTACAGATAGTTACCTAGTGCGGAATTGCTAATGCCTCATTGTTCTGTGTAATTTTCATCCATGGCTACTCATCAAGATGTGCCCTGACATCATAAAGCTACAGCAGGATGTCATCTGACTTGAGGGCAAGCTATAGGATACATTTATCATGTTACTGAAATGGGTAGCAGGCTAATCAGGACTCCCAGCTGTAGGCAAAGATGGGGAGATGGAAGAAACACAGGCATTATTTGAGATGTATTCATTTGTTCAAGGTATGGGTGATAATAATATTCCCAGGTTCTCTATATGTTAACTGATAGGGATGTGCAAGAAGGAAGATGGTAGTACCTGTTGTTCATAGTTTTTATCATTACCAGTAACTGCAGCATAAACCTTCCTCCATAAACGTATCGGATCACTTAATAGTTATAGGCCTACCATAGTCTAAAATAATTCAAGTGAGCAGATTATGCTGTCACTTGGCTAGCAATGAGGTCTTTTGTATTTACATTCTGATATAGGTGGTAGAGTTGTGTAGAGAGCGGTAGCAAATGAGTCTTAGGATTGGGAGATGTATGATAGGTTGAAAACATTTGAGATTTGAATTCTTTTTGAGCTGTGGGATTTTACAATATTACAGCCGCCATAGTACTGATTATTAACTCTTTATCAAAATGTGTTTGTTGTTGTGTTGTATTACTTTGGAAATATTCAAGTTCTGTTAATAGACTAACAGTGGACTTTCCCATTTGCAGAATATATTGAATGACCAACAGAGGGAGTTCTGCAGAATAAAATTTCTCGGAGTTGCTGACAACCCAAAAAAGAAAGTTCAGCAGCTTTCGGCTTGATTTACCAATTTACATGGTGAGTCAAACTCTCAATTTATAATTTTGCTTTTCCTTAATGAAGTTCATAGCATCTGACGGCTCTCAGCACCTTTTAGTGTGGGCTTCTGCATGAATATTATTTGTCAAGACTGAAGCGATATGGTTGAAGGTACGGGCATCATGATAGCTTATCAAAGATGTTGACTGTCTGCAAGGCTGACAATCCTACTTTAGATACTTGTGCTAGCAATATGTCATCAGAGGAAAATGGTGTATTTGAGGCTGGAATGAGGTGTCTTATTTTAGAACAATTGCCTTAGTTTCACATGGAGGGAAGCTATTTTAACCTTCCTCCCTCAACTCTTTATATGGGACGCTTATAGTCGAGAAGGATTGTCTTTAGTATATTCTGTATTCTTGTACCTCTGCCACCCTTTTCAAAAGGGGAGCTCAATGCTTTCAATGTTGCAAAATCCTTTCCCATTACACATTCCACTTGCCTTGCAGTCATAATTACAGATAGTTACCTAGTGCGGAATTGCTAATGCCTCATTGTTCTGTGTAATTTTCATCCATGGCTACTCATCAAGATGTGCCCTGACATCATAAAGCTACAGCAGGATGTCATCTGACTTGAGGGCAAGCTATAGGATACATTTATCATGTTACTGAAATGGGTAGCAGGCTAATCAGGACTCCCAGCTGTAGGCAAAGATGGGGAGATGGAAGAAACACAGGCATTATTTGAGATGTATTCATTTGTTCAAGGTATGGGTGATAATAATATTCCCAGGTTCTCTATATGTTAACTGATAGGGATGTGCAAGAAGGAAGATGGTAGTACCTGTTGTTCATAGTTTTTATCATTACCAGTAACTGCAGCATAAACCTTCCTCCATAAACGTATCGGATCACTTAATAGTTATAGGCCTACCATAGTCTAAAATAATTCAAGTGAGCAGATTATGCTGTCACTTGGCTAGCAATGAGGTCTTTTTGTATTTACATTCTAATATAGGTGGTAGAGTTGTGTAGAGAGCGGTAGCAAATGAGTCTTAGGATTGGGAGATGTATGATAGGTTGAAAACATTTGAGATTTGAATTCTTTTTGAGCTGTGGGATTTTACAATATTACAGCCGCCATAGTACTGATTATTAACTCTTTATCAAAATGTGTTTGTTGTTGTGTTGTATTACTTTGGAAATATTCAAGTTCTGTTAATAGACTAACAGTGGACTTTCCCATTTGCAGAATATATTGAATGACCAACAGAGGGAGTTCTGCAGAATAAAATTTCTCGGAGTTGCTGACAACCCAAAAAAGAAAGTTCAGCAGCTTTCGGCTTGATTTACCAATTTACATGGTGAGTCAAACTCTCAATTTATAATTTTGCTTTTCCTTAATGAAGTTCATAGCATCTGACGGCTCTCAGCACCTTTTAGTGTGGGCTTCTGCATGAATATTATTTGTCAAGACTGAAGCGATATGGTTGAAGGTACGGGCATCATGATAGCTTATCAAAGATGTTGACTGTCTGCAAGGCTGACAATCCTACTTTAGATACTTGTGCTAGCAATATGTCATCAGAGGAAAATGGTGTATTTGAGGCTGGAATGAGGTGTCTTATTTTAGAACAATTGCCTTAGTTTCACATGGAGGGAAGCTATTTTAACCTTCCTCCCTCAACTCTTTATATGGGACGCTTATAGTCGAGAAGGATTGTCTTTAGTATATTCTGTATTCTTGTACCTCTGCCACCCTTTTCAAAAGGGGAGCTCAATGCTTTCAATGTTGCAAAATCCTTTCCCATTACACATTCCACTTGCCTTGCAGTCATAATTACAGATAGTTACCTAGTGCGGAATTGCTAATGCCTCATTGTTCTGTGTAATTTTCATCCATGGCTACTCATCAAGATGTGCCCTGACATCATAAAGCTACAGCAGGATGTCATCTGACTTGAGGGCAAGCTATAGGATACATTTATCATGTTACTGAAATGGGTAGCAGGCTAATCAGGACTCCCAGCTGTAGGCAAAGATGGGGAGATTGAAGAAACACAGGCATTATTTGAGATGTATTCATTTGTTCAAGGTATGGGTGATAATAATATTCTCAGGTTCTCTATATGTTAACTGATAGGGATGTGCAAGAAGGAAGATGGTAGTACCTGTTGTTCATAGTTTTTATCATTACCAGTAACTGCAGCATAAACCTTCCTCCATAAACGTATCGGATCACTTAATAGTTATAGGCCTACCATAGTCTAAAATAATTCAAGTGAGCAGATTATGCTGTCACTTGGCTAGCAATGAGGTCTTTTTGTATTTACATTCTAATATAGGTGGTAGAGTTGTGTAGAGAGCGGTAGCAAATGAGTCTTAGGATTGGGAGATGTATGATAGGTTGAAAACATTTGAGATTTGAATTCTTTTTGAGCTGTGGGATTTTACAATATTACAGCCGCCATAGTACTGATTATTAACTCTTTATCAAAATGTGTTTGTTGTTGTGTTGTATTACTTTGGAAATATTCAAGTTCTGTTAATAGACTAACAGTTGACTTTCCCATTTGCAGAATATATTGAATGACCAACAGAGGGAGTGCTGCAGAAGAAACTTTCTCGGAGTTGCTGACAACCCAAAAAAGAAAGTTCAGCAGCTTTCGGCTTGATTTACCAATTTACATGGTGAGTCAAACTCTCAATTTATAATTTTGCTTTTCCTTAATGAAGTTCATAGCATCTGACGGCTCTCAGCACCTTTTAGTGTGGGCTTCTGCATGAATATTATTTGTCAAGACTGAAGCGATATGGTTGAAGGTACGGGCATCATGATAGCTTATCAAAGATGTTGACTGTCTGCAAGGCTGACAATCCTACTTTAGATACTTGTGCTAGCAATATGTCATCAGAGGAAAATGGTGTATTTGAGGCTGGAATGAGGTGTCTTATTTTAGAACAATTGCCTTAGTTTCACATGGAGGGAAGCTATTTTAACCTTCCTCCCTCAACTCTTTATATGGGACGCTTATAGTCGAGAAGGATTGTCTTTAGTATATTCTGTATTCTTGTACCTCTGCCACCCTTTTCAAAAGGGGAGCTCAATGCTTTCAATGTTGCAAAATCCTTTCCCATTACACATTCCACTTGCCTTGCAGTCATAATTACAGATAGTTACCTAGTGCAGAATTGCTAATGCCTCATTGTTCTGTGTAATTTTCATCCATGGCTACTCATCAAGATGTGCCCTGACATCATAAAGCTACAGCAGGATGTCATCTGACTTGAGGGCAAGCTATAGGATACATTTATCATGTTACTGAAATGGGTAGCAGGCTAATCAGGACTCCCAGCTGTAGGCAAAGATGGGGAGATTGAAGAAACACAGGCATTATTTGAGATGTATTCATTTGTTCAAGGTATGGGTGATAATAATATTCTCAGGTTCTCTATATGTTAACTGATAGGGATGTGCAAGAAGGAAGATGGTAGTACCTGTTGTTCATAGTTTTTATCATTACCAGTAACTGCAGCATAAACCTTCCTCCATAAACGTATCGGATCACTTAATAGTTATAGGCCTACCATAGTCTAAAATAATTCAAGTGAGCAGATTATGCTGTCACTTGGCTAGCAATGAGGTCTTTTTGTATTTACATTCTAATATAGGTGGTAGAGTTGTGTAGAGAGCGGTAGCAAATGAGTCTTAGGATTGGGAGATGTATGATAGGTTGAAAACATTTGAGATTTGAATTCTTTTTGAGCTGTGGGATTTTACAATATTACAGCCGCCATAGTACTGATTATTAACTCTTTATCAAAATGTGTTTGTTGTTGTGTTGTATTACTTTGGAAATATTCAAGTTCTGTTAATAGACTAACAGTGGACTTTCCCATTTGCAGAATATATTGAATGACCAACAGAGGGAGTGCTGCAGAAGAAACTTTCTCGGAGTTGCTGACAACCCAAAAAAGAAAGTTCAGCAGCTTTCGGCTTGATTTACCAATTTACATGGTGAGTCAAACTCTCAATTTATAATTTTGCTTTTCCTTAATGAAGTTCATAGCATCTGACGGCTCTCAGCACCTTTTAGTGTGGGCTTCTGCATGAATATTATTTGTCAAGACTAAAGCGATATGGTTGAAGGTACGGGCATCATGATAGCTTATCAAAGATGTTGACTGTCTGCAAGGCTGACAATCCTACTTTAGATACTTGTGCTAGCAATATGTCATCAGAGGAAATTGGTGTGTTTGAGGCTGGAATGAGGTGTCTTATTTTAGAACAATTGCCTTAGTTTCACATGGAGGGAAGCTATTTTAACCTTCCTCCCTGAACTCTTTATATGGGACGCTTATAGTCGAGAAGGATTGTCTTTAGTATATTCTGTATTCTTGTACCTCTGCCACCCTTTTCAAAAGGGGAGCTCAATGCTTTCAACGTTGCAAAATCCTTTCCCATTACACATTCCACTTGCCTTGCAGTCATAATTACAGATAGTTACCTAGTGCGGAATTGCTAATGCCTCATTGTTCTGTGTAATTTTCATCCATGGCTACTCATCAAGATGTGCCCTGACATCATAAAGCTACAGCAGGATGTCATCTGACTTGAGGGAAAGCTATGGAATACATTTATCATGTTACTGAAATGGGTAGCAGGCTAATCAGGACTCCCAGCTGTAGGCAAAGATGGGGAGATGGAAGAAACACAGGCATTATTTGAGATGTATTCATTTGTTCAAGGTATGGGTGATAATAATATTCTCAGGTTCTCTATATGTTAACTGATAGGGATGTGCAAGAAGGAAGATGGTAGTACCTGTTGTTCATAGTTTTTATCATTACCAGTAACTGCAGCATAAACCTTCCTCCATAAACGTATCGGATCACTTATTAGTTATAGGCGTACCATAGTCTAAAATAATTCAAGTGAGCAGATTATGCTGTCACTTGGCTAGCAATGAGGTCTTTTGTATTTACATTCTGATATAGGTGGTAGAGTTGTGTAGAGAGCGGTAGCAAATGAGTCTTAGGATTGGGAGATGTATGATAGGTTGAAAAAATTTGAGATTTGAATTCTTTTTGAGCTGTGGGATTTTACAATATTACAGCCGCCATAGTACTGATTATTAACTCTTTATCAAAATGTGTTTGTTGTTGTGTTGTATTACTTTGGAAATATTCAAGTTCTGTTAATAGACTAACAGTGGACTTTCCCATTTGCAGAATATATTGAATGACCAACAGAGGGAGTGCTGCAGAAGAAACTTTCTCGGAGTTGCTGACAACCCAAAAAAGAAAGTTCAGCAGCTTTCGGCTTGATTTACCAATTTACATGGTGAGTCAAACTCTCAATTTATAATTTTGCTTTTCCTTAATGAAGTTCATAGCATCTGACGGCTCTCAGCACCTTTTAGTGTGGGCTTCTGCATGAATATTATTTGTCAAGACTGAAGCGATATGGTTGAAGGTACGGGCATCATGATAGCTTATCAAAGATGTTGACTGTCTGCAAGGCTGACAATCCTACTTTAGATACTTGTGCTAGCAATATGTCATCAGAGGAAAATGGTGTATTTGAGGCTGGAATGAGGTGTCTTATTTTAGAACAATTGCCTTAGTTTCACATGGAGGGAAGCTATTTTAACCTTCCTCCCTCAACTCTTTATATGGGACGCTTATAGTCGAGAAGGATTGTCTTTAGTATATTCTGTATTCTTGTACCTCTGCCACCCTTTTCAAAAGGGGAGCTCAATGCTTTCAATGTTGCAAAATCCTTTCCCATTACACATTCCACTTGCCTTGCAGTCATAATTACAGATAGTTACCTAGTGCGGAATTGCTAATGCCTCATTGTTCTGTGTAATTTTCATCCATGGCTACTCATCAAGATGTGCCCTGACATCATAAAGCTACAGCAGGATGTCATCTGACTTGAGGGCAAGCTATAGGATACATTTATCATGTTACTGAAATGGGTAGCAGGCTAATCAGGACTCCCAGCTGTAGGCAAAGATGGGGAGATGGAAGAAACACAGGCATTATTTGAGATGTATTCATTTGTTCAAGGTATGGGTGATAATAATATTCCCAGGTTCTCTATATGTTAACTGATAGGGATGTGCAAGAAGGAAGATGGTAGTACCTGTTGTTCATAGTTTTTATCATTACCAGTAACTGCAGCATAAACCTTCCTCCATAAACATATCGGATCACTTAATAGTTATAGGCCTACCATAGTCTAAAATAATTCAAGTGAGCAGATTATGCTGTCACTTGGCTAGCAATGAGGTCTTTTTGTATTTACATTCTAATATAGGTGGTAGAGTTGTGTAGAGAGCGGTAGCAAATGAGTCTTAGGATTGGGAGATGTATGATAGGTTGAAAACATTTGAGATTTGAATTCTTTTTGAGCTGTGGGATTTTACAATATTACAGCCGCCATAGTACTGATTATTAACTCTTTATCAAAATGTGTTTGTTGTTGTGTTGTATTACTTTGGAAATATTCAAGTTCTGTTAATAGACTAACAGTGGACTTTCCCATTTGCAGAATATATTGAATGACCAACAGAGGGAGTTCTGCAGAAGAAACTTTCTCGGAGTTGCTGACAACCCAAAAAAGAAAGTTCAGCAGCTTTCGGCTTGATTTACCAATTTACATGGTGAGTCAAACTCTCAATTTATAATTTTGCTTTTCCTTAATGAAGTTCAT
Organism: Lissotriton vulgaris; assembly: GCF_964263255.1. Taxonomy (NCBI): domain Eukaryota; kingdom Metazoa; phylum Chordata; class Amphibia; order Caudata; family Salamandridae; genus Lissotriton; species Lissotriton vulgaris. Next base: position 537,013,500 of record NC_141699.1, on the reverse strand, counting down.
AGCATCTGACGGCTCTCAGCACCTTTTAGTGTGGGCTTCTGCATGAATATTATTTGTCAAGACTGAAGCGATATGGTTGAAGGTACGGGCATCATGATAGCTTATCAAAGATGTTGACTGTCTGCAAGGCTGACAATCCTACTTTAGATACTTGTGCTAGCAATATGTCATCAGAGGAAAATGGTGTATTTGAGGCTGGAATGAGGTGTCTTATTTTAGAACAATTGCCTTAGTTTCACATGGAGGGAAGCTATTTTAACCTTCCTCCCTCAACTCTTTATATGGGACGCTTATAGTCGAGAAGGATTGTCTTTAGTATATTCTGTATTCTTGTACCTCTGCCACCCTTTTCAAAAGGGGAGCTCAATGCTTTCAATGTTGCAAAATCCTTTCCCATTACACATTCCACTTGCCTTGCAGTCATAATTACAGATAGTTACCTAGTGCAGAATTGCTAATGCCTCATTGTTCTGTGTAATTTTCATCCATGGCTACTCATCAAGATGTGCCCTGACATCATAAAGCTACAGCAGGATGTCATCTGACTTGAGGGCAAGCTATAGGATACATTTATCATGTTACTGAAATGGGTAGCAGGCTAATCAGGACTCCCAGCTGTAGGCAAAGATGGGGAGATTGAAGAAACACAGGCATTATTTGAGATGTATTCATTTGTTCAAGGTATGGGTGATAATAATATTCTCAGGTTCTCTATATGTTAACTGATAGGGATGTGCAAGAAGGAAGATGGTAGTACCTGTTGTTCATAGTTTTTATCATTACCAGTTACTGCAGCATAAACCTTCCTCCATAAACGTATCGGATCACTTAATAGTTATAGGCGTACCATAGTCTAAAATAATTCAAGTGAGCAGATTATATTGTCACTTGGCTAGCAATGAGGTCTTTTTGTATTTACATTCTAATATAGGTGGTAGAGTTGTGTAGAGAGCGGTAGCAAATGAGTCTTAGGATTGGGAGATGTATGATAGGTTGAAAACATTTGAGATTTGAATTCTTTTTGAGCTGTGGGATTTTACAATATTACAGCCGCCATAGTACTGATTATTAACTCTTTATCAAAATGTGTTTGTTGTTGTGTTGTATTACTTTGGAAATATTCAAGTTCTGTTAATAGACTAACAGTGGACTTTCCCATTTGCAGAATATATTGAACGACCAACAGAGGGAGTTCTACAGAAGAAACTTTCTCGAAGTTGCTGACAACCCAAAAAAGAAAGTTCAGCAGCTTTCGGCTTGATTTACCAATTTACATGGTGAGTCAAACTCTCAATTTATAATTTTGCTTTTCCTTAATGAAGTTCATAGCATCTGACGGCTCTCAGCACCTTTTAGTGTGGGCTTCTGCATGAATATTATTTGTCAAGACTAAAGCGATATGGTTGAAGGTACGGGCATCATGATAGCTTATCAAAGATGTTGACTGTCTGCAAGGCTGACAATCCTACTTTAGATACTTGTGCTAGCAATATGTCATCAGAGGAAATTGGTGTGTTTGAGGCTGGAATGAGGTGTCTTATTTTAGAACAATTGCCTTAGTTTCACATGGAGGGAAGCTATTTTAACCTTCCTCCCTGAACTCTTTATATGGGACACTTATAGTCGAGAAGGATTGTCTTTAGTATATTCTGTATTCTTGTACCTCTGCCACCCTTTTCAAAAGGGGAGCTCAATGCTTTCAACGTTGCAAAATCCTTTCCCATTACACATTCCACTTGCCTTGCAGTCATAATTACAGATAGTTACCTAGTGCGGAATTGCTAATGCCTCATTGTTCTGTGTAATTTTCATCCATGGCTACTCATCAAGATGTGCCCTGACATCATAAAGCTACAGCAGGATGTCATCTGACTTGAGGGAAAGCTATGGAATACATTTATCATGTTACTGAAATGGGTAGCAGGCTAATCAGGACTCCCAGCTGTAGGCAAAGATGGGGAGATGGAAGAAACACAGGCATTATTTGAGATGTATTCATTTGTTCAAGGTATGGGTGATAATAATATTCTCAGGTTCTCTATATGTTAACTGATAGGGATGTGCAAGAAGGAAGATGGTAGTACCTGTTGTTCATAGTTTTTATCATTACCAGTAACTGCAGCATAAACCTTCCTCCATAAACGTATCGGATCACTTATTAGTTATAGGCGTACCATAGTCTAAAATAATTCAAGTGAGCAGATTATGCTGTCACTTGGCTAGCAATGAGGTCTTTTGTATTTACATTCTGATATAGGTGGTAGAGTTGTGTAGAGAGCGGTAGCAAATGAGTCTTAGGATTGGGAGATGTATGATAGGTTGAAAAAATTTGAGATTTGAATTCTTTTTGAGCTGTGGGATTTTACAATATTACAGCCGCCATAGTACTGATTATTAACTCTTTATCAAAATGTGTTTGTTGTTGTGTTGTATTACTTTGGAAATATTCAAGTTCTGTTAATAGACTAACAGTGGACTTTCCCATTTGCAGAATATATTGAATGACCAACAGAGGGAGTGCTGCAGAAGAAACTTTCTCGGAGTTGCTGACAACCCAAAAAAGAAAGTTCAGCAGCTTTCGGCTTGATTTACCAATTTACATGGTGAGTCAAACTCTCAATTTATAATTTTGCTTTTCCTTAATGAAGTTCATAGCATCTGACGGCTCTCAGCACCTTTTAGTGTGGGCTTCTGCATGAATATTATTTGTCAAGACTGAAGCGATATGGTTGAAGGTACGGGCATCATGATAGCTTATCAAAGATGTTGACTGTCTGCAAGGCTGACAATCCTACTTTAGATACTTGTGCTAGCAATATGTCATCAGAGGAAAATGGTGTATTTGAGGCTGGAATGAGGTGTCTTATTTTAGAACAATTGCCTTAGTTTCACATGGAGGGAAGCTATTTTAACCTTCCTCCCTCAACTCTTTATATGGGACGCTTATAGTCGAGAAGGATTGTCTTTAGTATATTCTGTATTCTTGTACCTCTGCCACCCTTTTCAAAAGGGGAGCTCAATGCTTTCAATGTTGCAAAATCCTTTCCCATTACACATTCCACTTGCCTTGCAGTCATAATTACAGATAGTTACCTAGTGCGGAATTGCTAATGCCTCATTGTTCTGTGTAATTTTCATCCATGGCTACTCATCAAGATGTGCCCTGACATCATAAAGCTACAGCAGGATGTCATCTGACTTGAGGGCAAGCTATAGGATACATTTATCATGTTACTGAAATGGGTAGCAGGCTAATCAGGACTCCCAGCTGTAGGCAAAGATGGGGAGATTGAAGAAACACAGGCATTATTTGAGATGTATTCATTTGTTCAAGGTATGGGTGATAATAATATTCTCAGGTTCTCTATATGTTAACTGATAGGGATGTGCAAGAAGGAAGATGGTAGTACCTGTTGTTCATAGTTTTTATCATTACCAGTAACTGCAGCATAAACCTTCCTCCATAAACGTATCGGATCACTTAATAGTTATAGGCCTACCATAGTCTAAAATAATTCAAGTGAGCAGATTATGCTGTCACTTGGCTAGCAATGAGGTCTTTTTGTATTTACATTCTAATATAGGTGGTAGAGTTGTGTAGAGAGCGGTAGCAAATGAGTCTTAGGATTGGGAGATGTATGATAGGTTGAAAACATTTGAGATTTGAATTCTTTTTGAGCTGTGGGATTTTACAATATTACAGCCGCCATAGTACTGATTATTAACTCTTTATCAAAATGTGTTTGTTGTTGTGTTGTATTACTTTGGAAATATTCAAGTTCTGTTAATAGACTAACAGTGGACTTTCCCATTTGCAGAATATATTGAATGACCAACAGAGGGAGTGCTGCAGAAGAAACTTTCTCGGAGTTGCTGACAACCCAAAAAAGAAAGTTCAGCAGCTTTCGGCTTGATTTACCAATTTACATGGTGAGTCAAACTCTCAATTTATAATTTTGCTTTTCCTTAATGAAGTTCATAGCATCTGACGGCTCTCAGCACCTTTTAGTGTGGGCTTCTGCATGAATATTATTTGTCAAGACTGAAGCGATATGGTTGAAGGTACGGGCATCATGATAGCTTATCAAAGATGTTGACTGTCTGCAAGGCTGACAATCCTACTTTAGATACTTGTGCTAGCAATATGTCATCAGAGGAAAATGGTGTATTTGAGGCTGGAATGAGGTGTCTTATTTTAGAACAATTGCCTTAGTTTCACATGGAGGGAAGCTATTTTAACCTTCCTCCCTCAACTCTTTATATGGGACGCTTATAGTCGAGAAGGATTGTCTTTAGTATATTCTGTATTCTTGTACCTCTGCCACCCTTTTCAAAAGGGGAGCTCAATGCTTTCAATGTTGCAAAATCCTTTCCCATTACACATTCCACTTGCCTTGCAGTCATAATTACAGATAGTTACCTAGTGCAGAATTGCTAATGCCTCATTGTTCTGTGTAATTTTCATCCATGGCTACTCATCAAGATGTGCCCTGACATCATAAAGCTACAGCAGGATGTCATCTGACTTGAGGGCAAGCTATAGGATACATTTATCATGTTACTGAAATGGGTAGCAGGCTAATCAGGACTCCCAGCTGTAGGCAAAGATGGGGAGATTGAAGAAACACAGGCATTATTTGAGATGTATTCATTTGTTCAAGGTATGGGTGATAATAATATTCTCAGGTTCTCTATATGTTAACTGATAGGGATGTGCAAGAAGGAAGATGGTAGTACCTGTTGTTCATAGTTTTTATCATTACCAGTAACTGCAGCATAAACCTTCCTCCATAAACGTATCGGATCACTTAATAGTTATAGGCCTACCATAGTCTAAAATGATTCAAGTGAGCAGATTATGCTGTCACTTGGCTAGCAATGAGGTCTTTTTGTATTTACATTCTAATATAGGTGGTAGAGTTGTGTAGAGAGCGGTAGCAAATGAGTCTTAGGATTGGGAGATGTATGATAGGTTGAAAACATTTGAGATTTGAATTCTTTTTGAGCTGTGGGATTTTACAATATTACAGCCGCCATAGTACTGATTATTAACTCTTTATCAAAATGTGTTTGTTGTTGTGTTGTATTACTTTGGAAATATTCAAGTTCTGTTAATAGACTAACAGTGGACTTTCCCATTTGCAGAATATATTGAATGACCAACAGAGGGAGTTCTGCAGAATAAAATTTCTCGGAGTTGCTGACAACCCAAAAAAGAAAGTTCAGCAGCTTTCGGCTTGATTTACCAATTTACATGGTGAGTCAAACTCTCAATTTATAATTTTGCTTTTCCTTAATGAAGTTCATAGCATCTGACGGCTCTCAGCACCTTTTAGTGTGGGCTTCTGCATGAATATTATTTGTCAAGACTGAAGCGATATGGTTGAAGGTACGGGCATCATGATAGCTTATCAAAGATGTTGACTGTCTGCAAGGCTGACAATCCTACTTTAGATACTTGTGCTAGCAATATGTCATCAGAGGAAAATGGTGTATTTGAGGCTGGAATGAGGTGTCTTATTTTAGAACAATTGCCTTAGTTTCACATGGAGGGAAGCTATTTTAACCTTCCTCCCTCAACTCTTTATATGGGACGCTTATAGTCGAGAAGGATTGTCTTTAGTATATTCTGTATTCTTGTACCTCTGCCACCCTTTTCAAAAGGGGAGCTCAATGCTTTCAATGTTGCAAAATCCTTTCCCATTACACATTCCACTTGCCTTGCAGTCATAATTACAGATAGTTACCTAGTGCGGAATTGCTAATGCCTCATTGTTCTGTGTAATTTTCATCCATGGCTACTCATCAAGATGTGCCCTGACATCATAAAGCTACAGCAGGATGTCATCTGACTTGAGGGCAAGCTATAGGATACATTTATCATGTTACTGAAATGGGTAGCAGGCTAATCAGGACTCCCAGCTGTAGGCAAAGATGGGGAGATTGAAGAAACACAGGCATTATTTGAGATGTATTCATTTGTTCAAGGTATGGGTGATAATAATATTCTCAGGTTCTCTATATGTTAACTGATAGGGATGTGCAAGAAGGAAGATGGTAGTACCTGTTGTTCATAGTTTTTATCATTACCAGTAACTGCAGCATAAACCTTCCTCCATAAACGTATCGGATCACTTAATAGTTATAGGCCTACCATAGTCTAAAATAATTCAAGTGAGCAGATTATGCTGTCACTTGGCTAGCAATGAGGTCTTTTTGTATTTACATTCTAATATAGGTGGTAGAGTTGTGTAGAGAGCGGTAGCAAATGAGTCTTAGGATTGGGAGATGTATGATAGGTTGAAAACATTTGAGATTTGAATTCTTTTTGAGCTGTGGGATTTTACAATATTACAGCCGCCATAGTACTGATTATTAACTCTTTATCAAAATGTGTTTGTTGTTGTGTTGTATTACTTTGGAAATATTCAAGTTCTGTTAATAGACTAACAGTGGACTTTCCCATTTGCAGAATATATTGAATGACCAACAGAGGGAGTGCTGCAGAAGAAACTTTCTCGGAGTTGCTGACAACCCAAAAAAGAAAGTTCAGCAGCTTTCGGCTTGATTTACCAATTTACATGGTGAGTCAAACTCTCAATTTATAATTTTGCTTTTCCTTAATGAAGTTCATAGCATCTGACGGCTCTCAGCACCTTTTAGTGTGGGCTTCTGCATGAATATTATTTGTCAAGACTGAAGCGATATGGTTGAAGGTACGGGCATCATGATAGCTTATCAAAGATGTTGACTGTCTGCAAGGCTGACAATCCTACTTTAGATACTTGTGCTAGCAATATGTCATCAGAGGAAAATGGTGTATTTGAGGCTGGAATGAGGTGTCTTATTTTAGAACAATTGCCTTAGTTTCACATGGAGGGAAGCTATTTTAACCTTCCTCCCTCAACTCTTTATATGGGACGCTTATAGTCGAGAAGGATTGTCTTTAGTATATTCTGTATTCTTGTACCTCTGCCACCCTTTTCAAAAGGGGAGCTCAATGCTTTCAATGTTGCAAAATCCTTTCCCATTACACATTCCACTTGCCTTGCAGTCATAATTACAGATAGTTACCTAGTGCAGAATTGCTAATGCCTCATTGTTCTGTGTAATTTTCATCCATGGCTACTCATCAAGATGTGCCCTGACATCATAAAGCTACAGCAGGATGTCATCTGACTTGAGGGCAAGCTATAGGATACATTTATCATGTTACTGAAATGGGTAGCAGGCTAATCAGGACTCCCAGCTGTAGGCAAAGATGGGGAGATTGAAGAAACACAGGCATTATTTGAGATGTATTCATTTGTTCAAGGTATGGGTGATAATAATATTCTCAGGTTCTCTATATGTTAACTGATAGGGATGTGCAAGAAGGAAGATGGTAGTACCTGTTGTTCATAGTTTTTATCATTACCAGTAACTGCAGCATAAACCTTCCTCCATAAACGTATCGGATCACTTAATAGTTATAGGCCTACCATAGTCTAAAATAATTCAAGTGAGCAGATTATGCTGTCACTTGGCTAGCAATGAGGTCTTTTTGTATTTACATTCTAATATAGGTGGTAGAGTTGTGTAGAGAGCGGTAGCAAATGAGTCTTAGGATTGGGAGATGTATGATAGGTTGAAAACATTTGAGATTTGAATTCTTTTTGAGCTGTGGGATTTTACAATATTACAGCCGCCATAGTACTGATTATTAACTCTTTATCAAAATGTGTTTGTTGTTGTGTTGTATTACTTTGGAAATATTCAAGTTCTGTTAATAGACTAACAGTGGACTTTCCCATTTGCAGAATATATTGAATGACCAACAGAGGGAGTGCTGCAGAAGAAACTTTCTCGGAGTTGCTGACAACCCAAAAAAGAAAGTTCAGCAGCTTTCGGCTTGATTTACCAATTTACATGGTGAGTCAAACTCTCAATTTATAATTTTGCTTTTCCTTAATGAAGTTCATAGCATCTGACGGCTCTCAGCACCTTTTAGTGTGGGCTTCTGCATGAATATTATTTGTCAAGACTAAAGCGATATGGTTGAAGGTACGGGCATCATGATAGCTTATCAAAGATGTTGACTGTCTGCAAGGCTGACAATCCTACTTTAGATACTTGTGCTAGCAATATGTCATCAGAGGAAATTGGTGTGTTTGAGGCTGGAATGAGGTGTCTTATTTTAGAACAATTGCCTTAGTTTCACATGGAGGGAAGCTATTTTAACCTTCCTCCCTGAACTCTTTATATGGGACGCTTATAGTCGAGAAGGATTGTCTTTAGTATATTCTGTATTCTTGTACCTCTGCCACCCTTTTCAAAAGGGGAGCTCAATGCTTTCAACGTTGCAAAATCCTTTCCCATTACACATTCCACTTGCCTTGCAGTCATAATTACAGATAGTTACCTAGTGCGGAATTGCTAATGCCTCATTGTTCTGTGTAATTTTCATCCATGGCTACTCATCAAGATGTGCCCTGACATCATAAAGCTACAGCAGGATGTCATCTGACTTGAGGGAAAGCTATGGAATACATTTATCATGTTACTGAAATGGGTAGCAGGCTAATCAGGACTCCCAGCTGTAGGCAAAGATGGGGAGATGGAAGAAACACAGGCATTATTTGAGATGTATTCATTTGTTCAAGGTATGGGTGATAATAATATTCTCAGGTTCTCTATATGTTAACTGATAGGGATGTGCAAGAAGGAAGATGGTAGTACCTGTTGTTCATAGTTTTTATCATTACCAGTAACTGCAGCATAAACCTTCCTCCATAAACGTATCGGATCACTTATTAGTTATAGGCGTACCATAGTCTAAAATAATTCAAGTGAGCAGATTATGCTGTCACTTGGCTAGCAATGAGGTCTTTTGTATTTACATTCTGATATAGGTGGTAGAGTTGTGTAGAGAGCGGTAGCAAATGAGTCTTAGGATTGGGAGATGTATGATAGGTTGAAAAAATTTGAGATTTGAATTCTTTTTGAGCTGTGGGATTTTACAATATTACAGCCGCCATAGTACTGATTATTAACTCTTTATCAAAATGTGTTTGTTGTTGTGTTGTATTACTTTGGAAATATTCAAGTTCTGTTAATAGACTAACAGTGGACTTTCCCATTTGCAGAATATATTGAATGACCAACAGAGGGAGTGCTGCAGAAGAAACTTTCTCGGAGTTGCTGACAACCCAAAAAAGAAAGTTCAGCAGCTTTCGGCTTGATTTACCAATTTACATGGTGAGTCAAACTCTCAATTTATAATTTTGCTTTTCCTTAATGAAGTTCATAGCATCTGACGGCTCTCAGCACCTTTTAGTGTGGGCTTCTGCATGAATATTATTTGTCAAGACTGAAGCGATATGGTTGAAGGTACGGGCATCATGATAGCTTATCAAAGATGTTGACTGTCTGCAAGGCTGACAATCCTACTTTAGATACTTGTGCTAGCAATATGTCATCAGAGGAAAATGGTGTATTTGAGGCTGGAATGAGGTGTCTTATTTTAGAACAATTGCCTTAGTTTCACATGGAGGGAAGCTATTTTAACCTTCCTCCCTCAACTCTTTATATGGGACGCTTATAGTCGAGAAGGATTGTCTTTAGTATATTCTGTATTCTTGTACCTCTGCCACCCTTTTCAAAAGGGGAGCTCAATGCTTTCAATGTTGCAAAATCCTTTCCCATTACACATTCCACTTGCCTTGCAGTCATAATTACAGATAGTTACCTAGTGCGGAATTGCTAATGCCTCATTGTTCTGTGTAATTTTCATCCATGGCTACTCATCAAGATGTGCCCTGACATCATAAAGCTACAGCAGGATGTCATCTGACTTGAGGGCAAGCTATAGGATACATTTATCATGTTACTGAAATGGGTAGCAGGCTAATCAGGACTCCCAGCTGTAGGCAAAGATGGGGAGATGGAAGAAACACAGGCATTATTTGAGATGTATTCATTTGTTCAAGGTATGGGTGATAATAATATTCCCAGGTTCTCTATATGTTAACTGATAGGGATGTGCAAGAAGGAAGATGGTAGTACCTGTTGTTCATAGTTTTTATCATTACCAGTAACTGCAGCATAAACCTTCCTCCATAAACATATCGGATCACTTAATAGTTATAGGCCTACCATAGTCTAAAATAATTCAAGTGAGCAGATTATGCTGTCACTTGGCTAGCAATGAGGTCTTTTTGTATTTACATTCTAATATAGGTGGTAGAGTTGTGTAGAGAGCGGTAGCAAATGAGTCTTAGGATTGGGAGATGTATGATAGGTTGAAAACATTTGAGATTTGAATTCTTTTTGAGCTGTGGGATTTTACAATATTACAGCCGCCATAGTACTGATTATTAACTCTTTATCAAAATGTGTTTGTTGTTGTGTTGTATTACTTTGGAAATATTCAAGTTCTGTTAATAGACTAACAGTGGACTTTCCCATTTGCAGAATATATTGAATGACCAACAGAGGGAGTTCTGCAGAAGAAACTTTCTCGGAGTTGCTGACAACCCAAAAAAGAAAGTTCAGCAGCTTTCGGCTTGATTTACCAATTTACATGGTGAGTCAAACTCTCAATTTATAATTTTGCTTTTCCTTAATGAAGTTCATAGCATCTGACGGCTCTCAGCACCTTTTAGTGTGGGCTTCTGCATGAATATTATTTGTCAAGACTGAAGCGATATGGTTGAAGGTACGGGCATCATGATAGCTTATCAAAGATGTTGACTGTCTGCAAGGCTGACAATCCTACTTTAGATACTTGTGCTAGCAATATGTCATCAGAGGAAAATGGTGTATTTGAGGCTGGAATGAGGTGTCTTATTTTAGAACAATTGCCTTAGTTTCACATGGAGGGAAGCTATTTTAACCTTCCTCCCTCAACTCTTTATATGGGACGCTTATAGTCGAGAAGGATTGTCTTTAGTATATTCTGTATTCTTGTACCTCTGCCACCCTTTTCAAAAGGGGAGCTCAATGCTTTCAATGTTGCAAAATCCTTTCCCATTACACATTCCACTTGCCTTGCAGTCATAATTACAGATAGTTACCTAGTGCAGAATTGCTAATGCCTCATTGTTCTGTGTAATTTTCATCCATGGCTACTCATCAAGATGTGCCCTGACATCATAAAGCTACAGCAGGATGTCATCTGACTTGAGGGCAAGCTATAGGATACATTTATCATGTTACTGAAATGGGTAGCAGGCTAATCAGGACTCCCAGCTGTAGGCAAAGATGGGGAGATTGAAGAAACACAGGCATTATTTGAGATGTATTCATTTGTTCAAGGTATGGGTGATAATAATATTCTCAGGTTCTCTATATGTTAACTGATAGGGATGTGCAAGAAGGAAGATGGTAGTACCTGTTGTTCATAGTTTTTATCATTACCAGTTACTGCAGCATAAACCTTCCTCCATAAACGTATCGGATCACTTAATAGTTATAGGCGTACCATAGTCTAAAATAATTCAAGTGAGCAGATTATATTGTCACTTGGCTAGCAATGAGGTCTTTTTGTATTTACATTCTAATATAGGTGGTAGAGTTGTGTAGAGAGCGGTAGCAAATGAGTCTTAGGATTGGGAGATGTATGATAGGTTGAAAACATTTGAGATTTGAATTCTTTTTGAGCTGTGGGATTTTACAATATTACAGCCGCCATAGTACTGATTATTAACTCTTTATCAAAATGTGTTTGTTGTTGTGTTGTATTACTTTGGAAATATTCAAGTTCTGTTAATAGACTAACAGTGGACTTTCCCATTTGCAGAATATATTGAACGACCAACAGAGGGAGTTCTACAGAAGAAACTTTCTCGAAGTTGCTGACAACCCAAAAAAGAAAGTTCAGCAGCTTTCGGCTTGATTTACCAATTTACATGGTGAGTCAAACTCTCAATTTATAATTTTGCTTTTCCTTAATGAAGTTCATAGCATCTGACGGCTCTCAGCACCTTTTAGTGTGGGCTTCTGCATGAATATTATTTGTCAAGACTAAAGCGATATGGTTGAAGGTACGGGCATCATGATAGCTTATCAAAGATGTTGACTGTCTGCAAGGCTGACAATCCTACTTTAGATACTTGTGCTAGCAATATGTCATCAGAGGAAATTGGTGTGTTTGAGGCTGGAATGAGGTGTCTTATTTTAGAACAATTGCCTTAGTTTCACATGGAGGGAAGCTATTTTAACCTTCCTCCCTGAACTCTTTATATGGGACACTTATAGTCGAGAAGGATTGTCTTTAGTATATTCTGTATTCTTGTACCTCTGCCACCCTTTTCAAAAGGGGAGCTCAATGCTTTCAACGTTGCAAAATCCTTTCCCATTACACATTCCACTTGCCTTGCAGTCATAATTACAGATAGTTACCTAGTGCGGAATTGCTAATGCCTCATTGTTCTGTGTAATTTTCATCCATGGCTACTCATCAAGATGTGCCCTGACATCATAAAGCTACAGCAGGATGTCATCTGACTTGAGGGAAAGCTATGGAATACATTTATCATGTTACTGAAATGGGTAGCAGGCTAATCAGGACTCCCAGCTGTAGGCAAAGATGGGGAGATGGAAGAAACACAGGCATTATTTGAGATGTATTCATTTGTTCAAGGTATGGGTGATAATAATATTCTCAGGTTCTCTATATGTTAACTGATAGGGATGTGCAAGAAGGAAGATGGTAGTACCTGTTGTTCATAGTTTTTATCATTACCAGTAACTGCAGCATAAACCTTCCTCCATAAACGTATCGGATCACTTATTAGTTATAGGCGTACCATAGTCTAAAATAATTCAAGTGAGCAGATTATGCTGTCACTTGGCTAGCAATGAGGTCTTTTGTATTTACATTCTGATATAGGTGGTAGAGTTGTGTAGAGAGCGGTAGCAAATGAGTCTTAGGATTGGGAGATGTATGATAGGTTGAAAAAATTTGAGATTTGAATTCTTTTTGAGCTGTGGGATTTTACAATATTACAGCCGCCATAGTACTGATTATTAACTCTTTATCAAAATGTGTTTGTTGTTGTGTTGTATTACTTTGGAAATATTCAAGTTCTGTTAATAGACTAACAGTGGACTTTCCCATTTGCAGAATATATTGAATGACCAACAGAGGGAGTGCTGCAGAAGAAACTTTCTCGGAGTTGCTGACAACCCAAAAAAGAAAGTTCAGCAGCTTTCGGCTTGATTTACCAATTTACATGGTGAGTCAAACTCTCAATTTATAATTTTGCTTTTCCTTAATGAAGTTCATAGCATCTGACGGCTCTCAGCACCTTTTAGTGTGGGCTTCTGCATGAATATTATTTGTCAAGACTGAAGCGATATGGTTGAAGGTACGGGCATCATGATAGCTTATCAAAGATGTTGACTGTCTGCAAGGCTGACAATCCTACTTTAGATACTTGTGCTAGCAATATGTCATCAGAGGAAAATGGTGTATTTGAGGCTGGAATGAGGTGTCTTATTTTAGAACAATTGCCTTAGTTTCACATGGAGGGAAGCTATTTTAACCTTCCTCCCTCAACTCTTTATATGGGATGCTTATAGTCGAGAAGGATTGTCTTTAGTATATTCTGTATTCTTGTACCTCTGCCACCCTTTTCAAAAGGGGAGCTCAATGCTTTCAATGTTGCAAAATCCTTTCCCATTACACATTCCACTTGCCTTGCAGTCATAATTACAGATAGTTACCTAGTGCGGAATTGCTAATGCCTCATTGTTCTGTGTAATTTTCATCCATGGCTACTCATCAAGATGTGCCCTGACATCATAAAGCTACAGCAGGATGTCATCTGACTTGAGGGCAAGCTATAGGATACATTTATCATGTTACTGAAATGGGTAGCAGGCTAATCAGGACTCCCAGCTGTAGGCAAAGATGGGGAGATGGAAGAAACACAGGCATTATTTGAGATGTATTCATTTGTTCAAGGTATGGGTGATAATAATATTCCCAGGTTCTCTATATGTTAACTGATAGGGATGTGCAAGAAGGAAGATGGTAGTACCTGTTGTTCATAGTTTTTATCATTACCAGTAACTGCAGCATAAACCTTCCTCCATAAACGTATCGGATCACTTAATAGTTATAGGCCTACCATAGTCTAAAATGATTCAAGTGAGCAGATTATGCTGTCACTTGGCTAGCAATGAGGTCTTTTTGTATTTACATTCTAATATAGGTGGTAGAGTTGTGTAGAGAGCGGTAGCAAATGAGTCTTAGGATTGGGAGATGTATGATAGGTTGAAAACATTTGAGATTTGAATTCTTTTTGAGCTGTGGGATTTTACAATATTACAGCCGCCATAGTACTGATTATTAACTCTTTATCAAAATGTGTTTGTTGTTGTGTTGTATTACTTTGGAAATATTCAAGTTCTGTTAATAGACTAACAGTGGACTTTCCCATTTGCAGAATATATTGAATGACCAACAGAGGGAGTTCTGCAGAAGAAACTTTCTCGGAGTTGCTGACAACCCAAAAAAGAAAGTTCAGCAGCTTTCAGCTTGATTTACCAATTTACATGGTGAGTCAAACTCTCAATTTATAATTTTGCTTTTCCTTAATGAAGTTCATAGCATCTGACGGCTCTCAGCACCTTTTAGTGTGGGCTTCTGCATGAATATTATTTGTCAAGACTGAAGCGATATGGTTGAAGGTACGGGCATCATGATAGCTTATCAAAGATGTTGACTGTCTGCAAGGCTGACAATCCTACTTTAGATACTTGTGCTAGCAATATGTCATCAGAGGAAAATGGTGTATTTGAGGCTGGAATGAGGTGTCTTATTTTAGAACAATTGCCTTAGTTTCACATGGAGGGAAGCTATTTTAACCTTCCTCCCTCAACTCTTTATATGGGACGCTTATAGTCGAGAAGGATTGTCTTTAGTATATTCTGTATTCTTGTACCTCTGCCACCCTTTTCAAAAGGGGAGCTCAATGCTTTCAATGTTGCAAAATCCTTTCCCATTACACATTCCACTTGCCTTGCAGTCATAATTACAGATAGTTACCTAGTGCGGAATTGCTAATGCCTCATTGTTCTGTGTAATTTTCATCCATGGCTACTCATCAAGATGTGCCCTGACATCATAAAGCTACAGCAGGATGTCATCTGACTTGAGGGCAAGCTATAGGATACATTTATCATGTTACTGAAATGGGTAGCAGGCTAATCAGGACTCCCAGCTGTAGGCAAAGATGGGGAGATTGAAGAAACACAGGCATTATTTGAGATGTATTCATTTGTTCAAGGTATGGGTGATAATAATATTCTCAGGTTCTCTATATGTTAACTGATAGGGATGTGCAAGAAGGAAGATGGTAGTACCTGTTGTTCATAGTTTTTATCATTACCAGTAACTGCAGCATAAACCTTCCTCCATAAACGTATCGGATCACTTAATAGTTATAGGCCTACCATAGTCTAAAATAATTCAAGTGAGCAGATTATGCTGTCACTTGGCTAGCAATGAGGTCTTTTTGTATTTACATTCTAATATAGGTGGTAGAGTTGTGTAGAGAGCGGTAGCAAATGAGTCTTAGGATTGGGAGATGTATGATAGGTTGAAAACATTTGAGATTTGAATTCTTTTTGAGCTGTGGGATTTTACAATATTACAGCCGCCATAGTACTGATTATTAACTCTTTATCAAAATGTGTTTGTTGTTGTGTTGTATTACTTTGGAAATATTCAAGTTCTGTTAATAGACTAACAGTGGACTTTCCCATTTGCAGAATATATTGAATGACCAACAGAGGGAGTTCTGCAGAAGAAACTTTCTCGGAGTTGCTGACAACCCAAAAAAGAAAGTTCAGCAGCTTTCGGCTTGATTTACCAATTTACATGGTGAGTCAAACTCTCAATTTATAATTTTGCTTTTCCTTAATGAAGTTCATAGCATCTGACGGCTCTCAGCACCTTTTAGTGTGGGCTTCTGCATGAATATTATTTGTCAAGACTGAAGCGATATGGTTGAAGGTACGGGCATCATGATAGCTTATCAAAGATGTTGACTGTCTGCAAGGCTGACAATCCTACTTTAGATACTTGTGCTAGCAATATGTCATCAGAGGAAAATGGTGTATTTGAGGCTGGAATGAGGTGTCTTATTTTAGAACAATTGCCTTAGTTTCACATGGAGGGAAGCTATTTTAACCTTCCTCCCTCAACTCTTTATATGGGACGCTTATAGTCGAGAAGGATTGTCTTTAGTATATTCTGTATTCTTGTACCTCTGCCACCCTTTTCAAAAGGGGAGCTCAATGCTTTCAATGTTGCAAAATCCTTTCCCATTACACATTCCACTTGCCTTGCAGTCATAATTACAGATAGTTACCTAGTGCGGAATTGCTAATGCCTCATTGTTCTGTGTAATTTTCATCCATGGCTACTCATCAAGATGTGCCCTGACATCATAAAGCTACAGCAGGATGTCATCTGACTTGAGGGCAAGCTATAGGATACATTTATCATGTTACTGAAATGGGTAGCAGGCTAATCAGGACTCCCAGCTGTAGGCAAAGATGGGGAGATTGAAGAAACACAGGCATTATTTGAGATGTATTCATTTGTTCAAGGTATGGGTGATAATAATATTCTCAGGTTCTCTATATGTTAACTGATAGGGATGTGCAAGAAGGAAGATGGTAGTACCTGTTGTTCATAGTTTTTATCATTACCAGTAACTGCAGCATAAACCTTCCTCCATAAACGTATCGGATCACTTAATAGTTATAGGCCTACCATAGTCTAAAATAATTCAAGTGAGCAGATTATGCTGTCACTTGGCTAGCAATGAGGTCTTTTTGTATTTACATTCTAATATAGGTGGTAGAGTTGTGTAGAGAGCGGTAGCAAATGAGTCTTAGGATTGGGAGATGTATGATAGGTTGAAAACATTTGAGATTTGAATTCTTTTTGAGCTGTGGGATTTTACAATATTACAGCCGCCATAGTACTGATTATTAACTCTTTATCAAAATGTGTTTGTTGTTGTGTTGTATTACTTTGGAAATATTCAAGTTCTGTTAATAGACTAACAGTGGACTTTCCCATTTGCAGAATATATTGAATGACCAACAGAGGGAGTGCTGCAGAAGAAACTTTCTCGGAGTTGCTGACAACCCAAAAAAGAAAGTTCAGCAGCTTTCGGCTTGATTTACCAATTTACATGGTGAGTCAAACTCTCAATTTATAATTTTGCTTTTCCTTAATGAAGTTCATAGCATCTGACGGCTCTCAGCACCTTTTAGTGTGGGCTTCTGCATGAATATTATTTGTCAAGACTGAAGCGATATGGTTGAAGGTACGGGCATCATGATAGCTTATCAAAGATGTTGACTGTCTGCAAGGCTGACAATCCTACTTTAGATACTTGTGCTAGCAATATGTCATCAGAGGAAAATGGTGTATTTGAGGCTGGAATGAGGTGTCTTATTTTAGAACAATTGCCTTAGTTTCACATGGAGGGAAGCTATTTTAACCTTCCTCCCTCAACTCTTTATATGGGACGCTTATAGTCGAGAAGGATTGTCTTTAGTATATTCTGTATTCTTGTACCTCTGCCACCCTTTTCAAAAGGGGAGCTCAATGCTTTCAATGTTGCAAAATCCTTTCCCATTACACATTCCACTTGCCTTGCAGTCATAATTACAGATAGTTACCTAGTGCAGAATTGCTAATGCCTCATTGTTCTGTGTAATTTTCATCCATGGCTACTCATCAAGATGTGCCCTGACATCATAAAGCTACAGCAGGATGTCATCTGACTTGAGGGCAAGCTATAGGATACATTTATCATGTTACTGAAATGGGTAGCAGGCTAATCAGGACTCCCAGCTGTAGGCAAAGATGGGGAGATTGAAGAAACACAGGCATTATTTGAGATGTATTCATTTGTTCAAGGTATGGGTGATAATAATATTCTCAGGTTCTCTATATGTTAACTGATAGGGATGTGCAAGAAGGAAGATGGTAGTACCTGTTGTTCATAGTTTTTATCATTACCAGTAACTGCAGCATAAACCTTCCTCCATAAACGTATCGGATCACTTAATAGTTATAGGCCTACCATAGTCTAAAATAATTCAAGTGAGCAGATTATGCTGTCACTTGGCTAGCAATGAGGTCTTTTTGTATTTACATTCTAATATAGGTGGTAGAGTTGTGTAGAGAGCGGTAGCAAATGAGTCTTAGGATTGGGAGATGTATGATAGGTTGAAAACATTTGAGATTTGAATTCTTTTTGAGCTGTGGGATTTTACAATATTACAGCCGCCATAGTACTGATTATTAACTCTTTATCAAAATGTGTTTGTTGTTGTGTTGTATTACTTTGGAAATATTCAAGTTCTGTTAATAGACTAACAGTGGACTTTCCCATTTGCAGAATATATTGAATGACCAACAGAGGGAGTTCTGCAGAAGAAACTTTCTCGGAGTTGCTGACAACCCAAAAAAGAAAGTTCAGCAGCTTTCGGCTTGATTTACCAATTTACATGGTGAGTCAAACTCTCAATTTATAATTTTGCTTTTCCTTAATGAAGTTCATAGCATCTGACGGCTCTCAGCACCTTTTAGTGTGGGCTTCTGCATGAATATTATTTGTCAAGACTGAAGCGATATGGTTGAAGGTACGGGCATCATGATAGCTTATCAAAGATGTTGACTGTCTGCAAGGCTGACAATCCTACTTTAGATACTTGTGCTAGCAATATGTCATCAGAGGAAAATGGTGTATTTGAGGCTGGAATGAGGTGTCTTATTTTAGAACAATTGCCTTAGTTTCACATGGAGGGAAGCTATTTTAACCTTCCTCCCTCAACTCTTTATATGGGACGCTTATAGTCGAGAAGGATTGTCTTTAGTATATTCTGTATTCTTGTACCTCTGCCACCCTTTTCAAAAGGGGAGCTCAATGCTTTCAATGTTGCAAAATCCTTTCCCATTACACATTCCACTTGCCTTGCAGTCATAATTACAGATAGTTACCTAGTGCGGAATTGCTAATGCCTCATTGTTCTGTGTAATTTTCATCCATGGCTACTCATCAAGATGTGCCCTGACATCATAAAGCTACAGCAGGATGTCATCTGACTTGAGGGCAAGCTATAGGATACATTTATCATGTTACTGAAATGGGTAGCAGGCTAATCAGGACTCCCAGCTGTAGGCAAAGATGGGGAGATTGAAGAAACACAGGCATTATTTGAGATGTATTCATTTGTTCAAGGTATGGGTGATAATAATATTCTCAGGTTCTCTATATGTTAACTGATAGGGATGTGCAAGAAGGAAGATGGTAGTACCTGTTGTTCATAGTTTTTATCATTACCAGTAACTGCAGCATAAACCTTCCTCCATAAACGTATCGGATCACTTAATAGTTATAGGCCTACCATAGTCTAAAATAATTCAAGTGAGCAGATTATGCTGTCACTTGGCTAGCAATGAGGTCTTTTTGTATTTACATTCTAATATAGGTGGTAGAGTTGTGTAGAGAGCGGTAGCAAATGAGTCTTAGGATTGGGAGATGTATGATAGGTTGAAAACATTTGAGATTTGAATTCTTTTTGAGCTGTGGGATTTTACAATATTACAGCCGCCATAGTACTGATTATTAACTCTTTATCAAAATGTGTTTGTTGTTGTGTTGTATTACTTTGGAAATATTCAAGTTCTGTTAATAGACTAACAGTGGACTTTCCCATTTGCAGAATATATTGAATGACCAACAGAGGGAGTGCTGCAGAAGAAACTTTCTCGGAGTTGCTGACAACCCAAAAAAGAAAGTTCAGCAGCTTTCGGCTTGATTTACCAATTTACATGGTGAGTCAAACTCTCAATTTATAATTTTGCTTTTCCTTAATGAAGTTCATAGCATCTGACGGCTCTCAGCACCTTTTAGTGTGGGCTTCTGCATGAATATTATTTGTCAAGACTGAAGCGATATGGTTGAAGGTACGGGCATCATGATAGCTTATCAAAGATGTTGACTGTCTGCAAGGCTGACAATCCTACTTTAGATACTTGTGCTAGCAATATGTCATCAGAGGAAAATGGTGTATTTGAGGCTGGAATGAGGTGTCTTATTTTAGAACAATTGCCTTAGTTTCACATGGAGGGAAGCTATTTTAACCTTCCTCCCTCAACTCTTTATATGGGACGCTTATAGTCGAGAAGGATTGTCTTTAGTATATTCTGTATTCTTGTACCTCTGCCACCCTTTTCAAAAGGGGAGCTCAATGCTTTCAATGTTGCAAAATCCTTTCCCATTACACATTCCACTTGCCTTGCAGTCATAATTACAGATAGTTACCTAGTGCGGAATTGCTAATGCCTCATTGTTCTGTGTAATTTTCATCCATGGCTACTCATCAAGATGTGCCCTGACATCATAAAGCTACAGCAGGATGTCATCTGACTTGAGGGCAAGCTATAGGATACATTTATCATGTTACTGAAATGGGTAGCAGGCTAATCAGGACTCCCAGCTGTAGGCAAAGATGGGGAGATGGAAGAAACACAGGCATTATTTGAGATGTATTCATTTGTTCAAGGTATGGGTGATAATAATATTCCCAGGTTCTCTATATGTTAACTGATAGGGATGTGCAAGAAGGAAGATGGTAGTACCTGTTGTTCATAGTTTTTATCATTACCAGTAACTGCAGCATAAACCTTCCTCCATAAACGTATCGGATCACTTAATAGTTATAGGCCTACCATAGTCTAAAATAATTCAAGTGAGCAGATTATGCTGTCACTTGGCTAGCAATGAGGTCTTTTTGTATTTACATTCTAATATAGGTGGTAGAGTTGTGTAGAGAGCGGTAGCAAATGAGTCTTAGGATTGGGAGATGTATGATAGGTTGAAAACATTTGAGATTTGAATTCTTTTTGAGCTGTGGGATTTTACAATATTACAGCCGCCATAGTACTGATTATTAACTCTTTATCAAAATGTGTTTGTTGTTGTGTTGTATTACTTTGGAAATATTCAAGTTCTGTTAATAGACTAACAGTGGACTTTCCCATTTGCAGAATATATTGAATGACCAACAGAGGGAGTTCTGCAGAAGAAACTTTCTCGGAGTTGCTGACAACCCAAAAAAGAAAGTTCAGCAGCTTTCAGCTTGATTTACCAATTTACATGGTGAGTCAAACTCTCAATTTATAATTTTGCTTTTCCTTAATGAAGTTCATAGCATCTGACGGCTCTCAGCACCTTTTAGTGTGGGCTTCTGCATGAATATTATTTGTCAAGACTGAAGCGATATGGTTGAAGGTACGGGCATCATGATAGCTTATCAAAGATGTTGACTGTCTGCAAGGCTGACAATCCTACTTTAGATACTTGTGCTAGCAATATGTCATCAGAGGAAAATGGTGTATTTGAGGCTGGAATGAGGTGTCTTATTTTAGAACAATTGCCTTAGTTTCACATGGAGGGAAGCTATTTTAACCTTCCTCCCTCAACTCTTTATATGGGACGCTTATAGTCGAGAAGGATTGTCTTTAGTATATTCTGTATTCTTGTACCTCTGCCACCCTTTTCAAAAGGGGAGCTCAATGCTTTCAATGTTGCAAAATCCTTTCCCATTACACATTCCACTTGCCTTGCAGTCATAATTACAGATAGTTACCTAGTGCGGAATTGCTAATGCCTCATTGTTCTGTGTAATTTTCATCCATGGCTACTCATCAAGATGTGCCCTGACATCATAAAGCTACAGCAGGATGTCATCTGACTTGAGGGCAAGCTATAGGATACATTTATCATGTTACTGAAATGGGTAGCAGGCTAATCAGGACTCCCAGCTGTAGGCAAAGATGGGGAGATTGAAGAAACACAGGCATTATTTGAGATGTATTCATTTGTTCAAGGTATGGGTGATAATAATATTCTCAGGTTCTCTATATGTTAACTGATAGGGATGTGCAAGAAGGAAGATGGTAGTACCTGTTGTTCATAGTTTTTATCATTACCAGTAACTGCAGCATAAACCTTCCTCCATAAACGTATCGGATCACTTAATAGTTATAGGCCTACCATAGTCTAAAATAATTCAAGTGAGCAGATTATGCTGTCACTTGGCTAGCAATGAGGTCTTTTTGTATTTACATTCTAATATAGGTGGTAGAGTTGTGTAGAGAGCGGTAGCAAATGAGTCTTAGGATTGGGAGATGTATGATAGGTTGAAAACATTTGAGATTTGAATTCTTTTTGAGCTGTGGGATTTTACAATATTACAGCCGCCATAGTACTGATTATTAACTCTTTATCAAAATGTGTTTGTTGTTGTGTTGTATTACTTTGGAAATATTCAAGTTCTGTTAATAGACTAACAGTGGACTTTCCCATTTGCAGAATATATTGAATGACCAACAGAGGGAGTGCTGCAGAAGAAACTTTCTCGGAGTTGCTGACAACCCAAAAAAGAAAGTTCAGCAGCTTTCGGCTTGATTTACCAATTTACATGGTGAGTCAAACTCTCAATTTATAATTTTGCTTTTCCTTAATGAAGTTCATAGCATCTGACGGCTCTCAGCACCTTTTAGTGTGGGCTTCTGCATGAATATTATTTGTCAAGACTGAAGCGATATGGTTGAAGGTACGGGCATCATGATAGCTTATCAAAGATGTTGACTGTCTGCAAGGCTGACAATCCTACTTTAGATACTTGTGCTAGCAATATGTCATCAGAGGAAAATGGTGTATTTGAGGCTGGAATGAGGTGTCTTATTTTAGAACAATTGCCTTAGTTTCACATGGAGGGAAGCTATTTTAACCTTCCTCCCTCAACTCTTTATATGGGACGCTTATAGTCGAGAAGGATTGTCTTTAGTATATTCTGTATTCTTGTACCTCTGCCACCCTTTTCAAAAGGGGAGCTCAATGCTTTCAATGTTGCAAAATCCTTTCCCATTACACATTCCACTTGCCTTGCAGTCATAATTACAGATAGTTACCTAGTGCGGAATTGCTAATGCCTCATTGTTCTGTGTAATTTTCATCCATGGCTACTCATCAAGATGTGCCCTGACATCATAAAGCTACAGCAGGATGTCATCTGACTTGAGGGCAAGCTATAGGATACATTTATCATGTTACTGAAATGGGTAGCAGGCTAATCAGGACTCCCAGCTGTAGGCAAAGATGGGGAGATGGAAGAAACACAGGCATTATTTGAGATGTATTCATTTGTTCAAGGTATGGGTGATAATAATATTCCCAGGTTCTCTATATGTTAACTGATAGGGATGTGCAAGAAGGAAGATGGTAGTACCTGTTGTTCATAGTTTTTATCATTACCAGTAACTGCAGCATAAACCTTCCTCCATAAACATATCGGATCACTTAATAGTTATAGGCCTACCATAGTCTAAAATAATTCAAGTGAGCAGATTATGCTGTCACTTGGCTAGCAATGAGGTCTTTTTGTATTTACATTCTAATATAGGTGGTAGAGTTGTGTAGAGAGCGGTAGCAAATGAGTCTTAGGATTGGGAGATGTATGATAGGTTGAAAACATTTGAGATTTGAATTCTTTTTGAGCTGTGGGATTTTACAATATTACAGCCGCCATAGTACTGATTATTAACTCTTTATCAAAATGTGTTTGTTGTTGTGTTGTATTACTTTGGAAATATTCAAGTTCTGTTAATAGACTAACAGTGGACTTTCCCATTTGCAGAATATATTGAATGACCAACAGAGGGAGTTCTGCAGAAGAAACTTTCTCGGAGTTGCTGACAACCCAAAAAAGAAAGTTCAGCAGCTTTCGGCTTGATTTACCAATTTACATGGTGAGTCAAACTCTCAATTTATAATTTTGCTTTTCCTTAATGAAGTTCATAGCATCTGACGGCTCTCAGCACCTTTTAGTGTGGGCTTCTGCATGAATATTATTTGTCAAGACTGAAGCGATATGGTTGAAGGTACGGGCATCATGATAGCTTATCAAAGATGTTGACTGTCTGCAAGGCTGACAATCCTACTTTAGATACTTGTGCTAGCAATATGTCATCAGAGGAAAATGGTGTATTTGAGGCTGGAATGAGGTGTCTTATTTTAGAACAATTGCCTTAGTTTCACATGGAGGGAAGCTATTTTAACCTTCCTCCCTCAACTCTTTATATGGGACGCTTATAGTCGAGAAGGATTGTCTTTAGTATATTCTGTATTCTTGTACCTCTGCCACCCTTTTCAAAAGGGGAGCTCAATGCTTTCAATGTTGCAAAATCCTTTCCCATTACACATTCCACTTGCCTTGCAGTCATAATTACAGATAGTTACCTAGTGCGGAATTGCTAATGCCTCATTGTTCTGTGTAATTTTCATCCATGGCTACTCATCAAGATGTGCCCTGACATCATAAAGCTACAGCAGGATGTCATCTGACTTGAGGGCAAGCTATAGGATACATTTATCATGTTACTGAAATGGGTAGCAGGCTAATCAGGACTCCCAGCTGTAGGCAAAGATGGGGAGATTGAAGAAACACAGGCATTATTTGAGATGTATTCATTTGTTCAAGGTATGGGTGATAATAATATTCTCAGGTTCTCTATATGTTAACTGATAGGGATGTGCAAGAAGGAAGATGGTAGTACCTGTTGTTCATAGTTTTTATCATTACCAGTAACTGCAGCATAAACCTTCCTCCATAAACGTATCGGATCACTTAATAGTTATAGGCCTACCATAGTCTAAAATAATTCAAGTGAGCAGATTATGCTGTCACTTGGCTAGCAATGAGGTCTTTTTGTATTTACATTCTAATATAGGTGGTAGAGTTGTGTAGAGAGCGGTAGCAAATGAGTCTTAGGATTGGGAGATGTATGATAGGTTGAAAACATTTGAGATTTGAATTCTTTTTGAGCTGTGGGATTTTACAATATTACAGCCGCCATAGTACTGATTATTAACTCTTTATCAAAATGTGTTTGTTGTTGTGTTGTATTACTTTGGAAATATTCAAGTTCTGTTAATAGACTAACAGTGGACTTTCCCATTTGCAGAATATATTGAATGACCAACAGAGGGAGTGCTGCAGAAGAAACTTTCTCGGAGTTGCTGACAACCCAAAAAAGAAAGTTCAGCAGCTTTCGGCTTGATTTACCAATTTACATGGTGAGTCAAACTCTCAATTTATAATTTTGCTTTTCCTTAATGAAGTTCATAGCATCTGACGGCTCTCAGCACCTTTTAGTGTGGGCTTCTGCATGAATATTATTTGTCAAGACTGAAGCGATATGGTTGAAGGTACGGGCATCATGATAGCTTATCAAAGATGTTGACTGTCTGCAAGGCTGACAATCCTACTTTAGATACTTGTGCTAGCAATATGTCATCAGAGGAAAATGGTGTATTTGAGGCTGGAATGAGGTGTCTTATTTTAGAACAATTGCCTTAGTTTCACATGGAGGGAAGCTATTTTAACCTTCCTCCCTCAACTCTTTATATGGGACGCTTATAGTCGAGAAGGATTGTCTTTAGTATATTCTGTATTCTTGTACCTCTGCCACCCTTTTCAAAAGGGGAGCTCAATGCTTTCAATGTTGCAAAATCCTTTCCCATTACACATTCCACTTGCCTTGCAGTCATAATTACAGATAGTTACCTAGTGCAGAATTGCTAATGCCTCATTGTTCTGTGTAATTTTCATCCATGGCTACTCATCAAGATGTGCCCTGACATCATAAAGCTACAGCAGGATGTCATCTGACTTGAGGGCAAGCTATAGGATACATTTATCATGTTACTGAAATGGGTAGCAGGCTAATCAGGACTCCCAGCTGTAGGCAAAGATGGGGAGATTGAAGAAACACAGGCATTATTTGAGATGTATTCATTTGTTCAAGGTATGGGTGATAATAATATTCTCAGGTTCTCTATATGTTAACTGATAGGGATGTGCAAGAAGGAAGATGGTAGTACCTGTTGTTCATAGTTTTTATCATTACCAGTTACTGCAGCATAAACCTTCCTCCATAAACGTATCGGATCACTTAATAGTTATAGGCGTACCATAGTCTAAAATAATTCAAGTGAGCAGATTATATTGTCACTTGGCTAGCAATGAGGTATTTTTGTATTTACATTCTAATATAGGTGGTAGAGTTGTGTAGAGAGCGGTAGCAAATGAGTCTTAGGATTGGGAGATGTATGATAGGTTGAAAACATTTGAGATTTGAATTCTTTTTGAGCTGTGGGATTTTACAATATTACAGCCGCCATAGTACTGATTATTAACTCTTTATCAAAATGTGTTTGTTGTTGTGTTGTATTACTTTGGAAATATTCAAGTTCTGTTAATAGACTAACAGTGGACTTTCCCATTTGCAGAATATATTGAACGACCAACAGAGGGAGTTCTACAGAAGAAACTTTCTCGAAGTTGCTGACAACCCAAAAAAGAAAGTTCAGCAGCTTTCGGCTTGATTTACCAATTTACATGGTGAGTCAAACTCTCAATTTATAATTTTGCTTTTCCTTAATGAAGTTCATAGCATCTGACGGCTCTCAGCACCTTTTAGTGTGGGCTTCTGCATGAATATTATTTGTCAAGACTAAAGCGATATGGTTGAAGGTACGGGCATCATGATAGCTTATCAAAGATGTTGACTGTCTGCAAGGCTGACAATCCTACTTTAGATACTTGTGCTAGCAATATGTCATCAGAGGAAATTGGTGTGTTTGAGGCTGGAATGAGGTGTCTTATTTTAGAACAATTGCCTTAGTTTCACATGGAGGGAAGCTATTTTAACCTTCCTCCCTGAACTCTTTATATGGGACACTTATAGTCGAGAAGGATTGTCTTTAGTATATTCTGTATTCTTGTACCTCTGCCACCCTTTTCAAAAGGGGAGCTCAATGCTTTCAACGTTGCAAAATCCTTTCCCATTACACATTCCACTTGCCTTGCAGTCATAATTACAGATAGTTACCTAGTGCGGAATTGCTAATGCCTCATTGTTCTGTGTAATTTTCATCCATGGCTACTCATCAAGATGTGCCCTGACATCATAAAGCTACAGCAGGATGTCATCTGACTTGAGGGAAAGCTATGGAATACATTTATCATGTTACTGAAATGGGTAGCAGGCTAATCAGGACTCCCAGCTGTAGGCAAAGATGGGGAGATGGAAGAAACACAGGCATTATTTGAGATGTATTCATTTGTTCAAGGTATGGGTGATAATAATATTCTCAGGTTCTCTATATGTTAACTGATAGGGATGTGCAAGAAGGAAGATGGTAGTACCTGTTGTTCATAGTTTTTATCATTACCAGTAACTGCAGCATAAACCTTCCTCCATAAACGTATCGGATCACTTATTAGTTATAGGCGTACCATAGTCTAAAATAATTCAAGTGAGCAGATTATGCTGTCACTTGGCTAGCAATGAGGTCTTTTGTATTTACATTCTGATATAGGTGGTAGAGTTGTGTAGAGAGCGGTAGCAAATGAGTCTTAGGATTGGGAGATGTATGATAGGTTGAAAAAATTTGAGATTTGAATTCTTTTTGAGCTGTGGGATTTTACAATATTACAGCCGCCATAGTACTGATTATTAACTCTTTATCAAAATGTGTTTGTTGTTGTGTTGTATTACTTTGGAAATATTCAAGTTCTTTTAATAGACTAACAGTGGACTTTCCCATTTGCAGAATATATTGAATGACCAACAGAGGGAGTGCTGCAGAAGAAACTTTCTCGGAGTTGCTGACAACCCAAAAAAGAAAGTTCAGCAGCTTTCGGCTTGATTTACCAATTTACATGGTGAGTCAAACTCTCAATTTATAATTTTGCTTTTCCTAAATGAAGTTCATAGCATCTGACGGCTCTCAGCACCTTTTAGTGTGGGCTTCTGCATGAATATTATTTGTCAAGACTGAAGCGATATGGTTGAAGGTACGGGCATCATGATAGCTTATCAAAGATGTTGACTGTCTGCAAGGCTGACAATCCTACTTTAGATACTTGTGCTAGCAATATGTCATCAGAGGAAAATGGTGTATTTGAGGCTGGAATGAGGTGTCTTATTTTAGAACAATTGCCTTAGTTTCACATGGAGGGAAGCTATTTTAACCTTCCTCCCTCAACTCTTTATATGGGACGCTTATAGTCGAGAAGGATTGTCTTTAGTATATTCTGTATTCTTGTACCTCTGCCACCCTTTTCAAAAGGGGAGCTCAATGCTTTCAATGTTGCAAAATCCTTTCCCATTACACATTCCACTTGCCTTGCAGTCATAATTACAGATAGTTACCTAGTGCGGAATTGCTAATGCCTCATTGTTCTGTGTAATTTTCATCCATGGCTACTCATCAAGATGTGCCCTGACATCGTAAAGCTACAGCAGGATGTCATCTGACTTGAGGGCAAGCTATAGGATACATCTATCATGTTACTGAAATGGGTAGCAGGCTAATCAGGACTCCCAGCTGTAGGCAAAGATGGGGAGATGGAAGAAACACAGGCATTATTTGAGATGTATTCATTTGTTCAAGGTATGGGTGATAATAATATTCTCAGGTTCTCTATATGTTAACTGATAGGGATGTGCAAGAAGGAAGATGGTAGTACCTGTTGTTCATAGTTTTTATCATTACCAGTAACTGCAGCATAAACCTTCCTCCATAAACGTATCGGATCACTTATTAGTTATAGGCGTACCATAGTCTAAAATAATTCAAGTGAGCAGATTATGCTGTCACTTGGCTAGCAATGAGGTCTTTTTGTATTTACATTCTGATATAGGTGGTAGAGTTGTGTAGAGAGCGGTAGCAAATGAGTCTTAGGATTGGGAGATGTATGATAGGTTGAAAAAATTAGAGATTTGAATTCTTTTTGAGATGTGGGATTTTACAATATTACTGCCGCCATAGTACTGATTATTAACTCTTTATCAAAATGTGTTTGTTGTTGTGTTGTATTACTTTGGAAATATTCAAGTTCTGTTAATAGACTAACAGTGGACTTTCCCATTTGCAGAATATATTGAATGACCAACAGAGGGAGTGCTGCAGAAGAAACTTTCTCGGAGTTGCTGACAACCCAAAAAAAAAAGTTCAGCAGCTTTCAGCTTGATTTACCAATTTACATGGTGAGTCAAACTCTCAATTTATCATTTTGCTTTTCCTTAATGAAGTTCATAGCATCTGACGGCTCTCAGCACCTTTTAGTGTGGTCTTCTGCATGAATATTATTTGTCAAGACTGAAGCGATATGGTTGAAGGTACGGGCATCATGATAGCTTATCAAAGATGTTGCCTGTCTGCAAGGCTGACAATCCTACTTTAGATACTTGTGCTAGCAATATGTCATCAGAGGAAATTGGTGTGTTTGAGGCTGGAATGAGGTGTCTTATTTTAGAACAATTGCCTTAGTTTCACAAGGAGGGAAGCTATTTTAACCTTCCTCCCTCAACTCTTTATATGGGACGTTTATAGTCGAGAAGGATTGTCTTTAGTATATTCTGTATTCTTGTACCTCTGCCACCCTTTTCAAAAGGGGAGCTCGATGCTTTCAATGTTGCAGAGTCCTTTCCCATTACACATTCCACTTGCCTTGCAGTCATAATTACAGATAGTTACCTAGTGCGGAATTGCTAATGCCTCATTGTTCTGTTTAATTGTCATCCATGGCTACTCATCAAGATGTGCCCTGACATCATAAAGCTACAGCAGGATGTCATCTGACTTGAGGGCAAGCTATAATATACATTTATCATGTTACTGAAATGGGTAGTAGGCTAATCAGGACTCCCAGCTGAAGGCAAAGATGGGGAGATGGAAGAAATACAGGCATTATTTGAGATGTATTCATGTATTCAAGGTATGGGTGATAATATTCTCAGGTTCTCTATATGTTAAATGATAGGGATGTGCAAGAAGGACAATGGTAGAACCTGTTGTTCATAGTTTTTATCATTACCAGTTACTGCAGCATAAACCTTCCTCCATAAACGTATCGGATCACTTAATAGTTATAGGCGTACCATAGTCTAAAATAATTCAAGTGAGCAGATTATGCTGTCACTTGGCTAGCAATGAGGTCTTTTTGTATTTACATTCTAATATAGGTGGTAGAGTTGTGTAGAGAGCGGTAGCAAATGAGTCTTAGGATTGGGAGATGTATGATAGGTTGAAAACATTTGAGATTTGAATTCTTTTTGAGCTGTGGGATTTTTACAATATTACAGCCGCCATAGTACTGATTATTAACTCTTTATCAAAATGTGTTTGTTGTTGTGTTGTATTACTTTGGAAATATTCAAGTTCTGTTAATAGACTAACAGTGGACTTTCCCATTTGCAGAATATATTGAATGACCAACAGAGGGAGTTCTGCAGAAGAAACTTTCTCGGAGTTGCTGACAACCCAAAAAAGAAAGTTCAGCAGCTTTCGGCTTGATTTACCAATTTACATGGTGAGTCAAACTCTCAATTTATAATTTTGCTTTTCCTTAATGAAGTTCATAGCATCTGACGGCTCTCATCACCTTTTAGTGTGAGCTTCTGCATGAATATTATTTGTCAAGACTAAAGCGATATGGTTGAAGGTACGGGCATCATGATAGCTTATCAAAGATGTTGACTGTCTGCAAGGCTGACAATCCTACTTTAGATACTTGTGCTAGCAATATGTCATCAGAGGAAATTGGTGTGTTTGAGGCTGGAATGAGGTGTCTTATTTTAGAACAATTGCCTTAGTTTCACATGGAGGGAAGCTATTTTAACCTTCCTCCCTGAACTCTTTATATGGGACGCTTATAGTCGAGAAGGATTGTCTTTAGTATATTCTGTATTCTTGTACCTCTGCCACCCTTTTCAAAAGGGGAGCTCAATGCTTTCAACGTTGCAAAATCCTTTCCCATTACACATTCCACTTGCCTTGCAGTCATAATTACAGATAGTTACCTAGTGCGGAATTGCTAATGCCTCATTGTTCTGTGTAATTTTCATCCATGGCTACTCATCAAGATGTGCCCTGACATCATAAAGCTACAGCAGGATGTCATCTGACTTGAGGGCAAGCTATGGAATACATTTATCATGTTACTGAAATGGGTAGCAGGCTAATCAGGACTCCCAGCTGTAGGCAAAGATGGGGAGATGGAAGAAACACAGGCATTATTTGAGATGTATTCATTTGTTCAAGGTATGGGTGATAATAATATTCTCAGGTTCTCTATATGTTAACTGATAGGGATGTGCAAGAAGGAAGATGGTAGTACCTGTTGTTCATAGTTTTTATCATTACCAGTAACTGCAGCATAAACCTTCCTCCATAAACGTATCGGATCACTTATTAGTTATAGGCGTACCATAGTCTAAAATAATTCAAGTGAGCAGATTATGCTGTCACTTGGCTAGCAATGAGGTCTTTTGTATTTACATTCTGATATAGGTGGTAGAGTTGTGTAGAGAGCGGTAGCAAATGAGTCTTAGGATTGGGAGATGTATGATAGGTTGAAAAAATTTGAGATTTGAATTCTTTTTGAGCTGTGGGATTTTACAATATTACAGCCGCCATAGTACTGATTATTAACTCTTTATCAAAATGTGTTTGTTGTTGTGTTGTATTACTTTGGAAATATTCAAGTTCTGTTAATAGACTAACAGTGGACTTTTCCATTTGCAGAATATATTGAATGACCAACAGAGGGAGTGCTGCAGAAGAAACTTTCTCGGAGTTGCTGACAACCCAAAAAAGAAAGTTCAGCAGCTTTCGGCTTGATTTACCAATTTACATGGTGAGTCAAACTCTCAATTTATAATTTTGCTTTTCCTTAATGAAGTTCATAGCATCTGACGGCTCTCAGCACCTTTTAGTGTGGGCTTCTGCATGAATATTATTTGTCAAGACTGAAGCGATATGGTTGAAGGTACGGGCATCATGATAGCTTATCAAAGATGTTGACTGTCTGCAAGGCTGACAATCCTACTTTAGATACTTGTGCTAGCAATATGTCATCAGAGGAAAATGGTGTATTTGAGGCTGGAATGAGGTGTCTTATTTTAGAACAATTGCCTTAGTTTCACATGGAGGGAAGCTATTTTAACCTTCCTCCCTCAACTCTTTATATGGGACGCTTATAGTCGAGAAGGATTGTCTTTAGTATATTCTGTATTCTTGTACCTCTGCCACCCTTTTCAAAAGGGGAGCTCAATGCTTTCAATGTTGCAAAATCCTTTCCCATTACACATTCCACTTGCCTTGCAGTCATAATTACAGATAGTTACCTAGTGCGGAATTGCTAATGCCTCATTGTTCTGTGTAATTTTCATCCATGGCTACTCATCAAGATGTGCCCTGACATCGTAAAGCTACAGCAGGATGTCATCTGACTTGAGGGCAAGCTATAGGATACATCTATCATGTTACTGAAATGGGTAGCAGGCTAATCAGGACTCCCAGCTGTAGGCAAAGATGGGGAGATGGAAGAAACACAGGCATTATTTGAGATGTATTCATTTGTTCAAGGTATGGGTGATAATAATATTCTCAGGTTCTCTATATGTTAACTGATAGGGATGTGCAAGAAGGAAGATGGTAGTACCTGTTGTTCATAGTTTTTATCATTACCAGTAACTGCAGCATAAACCTTCCTCCATAAACGTATCGGATCACTTATTAGTTATAGGCGTACCATAGTCTAAAATAATTCAAGTGAGCAGATTATGCTGTCACTTGGCTAGCAATGAGGTCTTTTTGTATTTACATTCTGATATAGGTGGTAGAGTTGTGTAGAGAGCGGTAGCAAATGAGTCTTAGGATTGGGAGATGTATGATAGGTTGAAAAAATTAGAGATTTGAATTCTTTTTGAGATGTGGGATTTTACAATATTACTGCCGCCATAGTACTGATTATTAACTCTTTATCAAAATGTGTTTGTTGTTGTGTTGTATTACTTTGGAAATATTCAAGTTCTGTTAATAGACTAACAGTGGACTTTCCCATTTGCAGAATATATTGAATGACCAACAGAGGGAGTGCTGCAGAAGAAACTTTCTCGGAGTTGCTGACAACCCAAAAAAAAAAGTTCAGCAGCTTTCAGCTTGATTTACCAATTTACATGGTGAGTCAAACTCTCAATTTATCATTTTGCTTTTCCTTAATGAAGTTCATAGCATCTGACGGCTCTCAGCACCTTTTAGTGTGGTCTTCTGCATGAATATTATTTGTCAAGACTGAAGCGATATGGTTGAAGGTACGGGCATCATGATAGCTTATCAAAGATGTTGCCTGTCTGCAAGGCTGACAATCCTACTTTAGATACTTGTGCTAGCAATATGTCATCAGAGGAAATTGGTGTGTTTGAGGCTGGAATGAGGTGTCTTATTTTAGAACAATTGCCTTAGTTTCACAAGGAGGGAAGCTATTTTAACCTTCCTCCCTCAACTCTTTATATGGGACGTTTATAGTCGAGAAGGATTGTCTTTAGTATATTCTGTATTCTTGTACCTCTGCCACCCTTTTCAAAAGGGGAGCTCGATGCTTTCAATGTTGCAGAGTCCTTTCCCATTACACATTCCACTTGCCTTGCAGTCATAATTACAGATAGTTACCTAGTGCGGAATTGCTAATGCCTCATTGTTCTGTTTAATTGTCATCCATGGCTACTCATCAAGATGTGCCCTGACATCATAAAGCTACAGCAGGATGTCATCTGACTTGAGGGCAAGCTATAATATACATTTATCATGTTACTGAAATGGGTAGTAGGCTAATCAGGACTCCCAGCTGAAGGCAAAGATGGGGAGATGGAAGAAATACAGGCATTATTTGAGATGTATTCATGTATTCAAGGTATGGGTGATAATATTCTCAGGTTCTCTATATGTTAAATGATAGGGATGTGCAAGAAGGACAATGGTAGAACCTGTTGTTCATAGTTTTTATCATTACCAGTTACTGCAGCATAAACCTTCCTCCATAAACGTATCGGATCACTTAATAGTTATAGGCGTACCATAGTCTAAAATAATTCAAGTGAGCAGATTATGCTGTCACTTGGCTAGCAATGAGGTCTTTTTGTATTTACATTCTAATATAGGTGGTAGAGTTGTGTAGAGAGCGGTAGCAAATGAGTCTTAGGATTGGGAGATGTATGATAGGTTGAAAACATTTGAGATTTGAATTCTTTTTGAGCTGTGGGATTTTTACAATATTACAGCCGCCATAGTACTGATTATTAACTCTTTATCAAAATGTGTTTGTTGTTGTGCTGTATTACTTTGGAAATATTCAAGTTCTGTTAATAGACTAACAGTGGACTTTCCCATTTGCAGAATATATTGAATGACCAACAGAGGGAGTTCTGCAGAAGAAACTTTCTCGGAGTTGCTGACAACCCAAAAAAGAAAGTTCAGCAGCTTTCGGCTTGATTTACCAATTTACATGGTGAGTCAAACTCTCAATTTATAATTTTGCTTTTCCTTAATGAAGTTCATAGCATCTGACGGCTCTCATCACCTTTTAGTGTGAGCTTCTGCATGAATATTATTTGTCAAGACTAAAGCGATATGGTTGAAGGTACGGGCATCATGATAGCTTATCAAAGATGTTGACTGTCTGCAAGGCTGACAATCCTACTTTAGATACTTGTGCTAGCAATATGTCATCAGAGGAAATTGGTGTGTTTGAGGCTGGAATGAGGTGTCTTATTTTAGAACAATTGCCTTAGTTTCACATGGAGGGAAGCTATTTTAACCTTCCTCCCTGAACTCTTTATATGGGACGCTTATAGTCGAGAAGGATTGTCTTTAGTATATTCTGTATTCTTGTACCTCTGCCACCCTTTTCAAAAGGGGAGCTCAATGCTTTCAACGTTGCAAAATCCTTTCCCATTACACATTCCACTTGCCTTGCAGTCATAATTACAGATAGTTACCTAGTGCGGAATTGCTAATGCCTCATTGTTCTGTGTAATTTTCATCCATGGCTACTCATCAAGATGTGCCCTGACATCATAAAGCTACAGCAGGATGTCATCTGACTTGAGGGCAAGCTATGGAATACATTTATCATGTTACTGAAATGGGTAGCAGGCTAATCAGGACTCCCAGCTGTAGGCAAAGATGGGGAGATGGAAGAAACACAGGCATTATTTGAGATGTATTCATTTGTTCAAGGTATGGGTGATAATAATATTCTCAGGTTCTCTATATGTTAACTGATAGGGATGTGCAAGAAGGAAGATGGTAGTACCTGTTGTTCATAGTTTTTATCATTACCAGTAACTGCAGCATAAACCTTCCTCCATAAACGTATCGGATCACTTATTAGTTATAGGCGTACCATAGTCTAAAATAATTCAAGTGAGCAGATTATGCTGTCACTTGGCTAGCAATGAGGTCTTTTGTATTTACATTCTGATATAGGTGGTAGAGTTGTGTAGAGAGCGGTAGCAAATGAGTCTTAGGATTGGGAGATGTATGATAGGTTGAACAAATTTGAGATTTGAATTCTTTTTGAGCTGTGGGATTTTACAATATTACAGCCGCCATAGTACTGATTATTAACTCTTTATCAAAATGTGTTTGTTGTTGTGTTGTATTACTTTGGAAATATTCAAGTTCTGTTAATAGACTAACAGTGGACTTTCCCATTTGCAGAATATATTGAATGACCAACAGAGGGAGTGCTGCAGAAGAAACTTTCTCGGAGTTGCTGACAACCCAAAAAAGAAAGTTCAGCAGCTTTCGGCTTGATTTACCAATTTACATGGTGAGTCAAACTCTCAATTTATAATTTTGCTTTTCCTTAATGAAGTTCATAGCATCTGACGGCTCTCAGCACCTTTTAGTGTGGGCTTCTGCATGAATATTATTTGTCAAGACTGAAGCGATATGGTTGAAGGTACGGGCATCATGATAGCTTATCAAAGATGTTGACTGTCTGCAAGGCTGACAATCCTACTTTAGATACTTGTGCTAGCAATATGTCATCAGAGGAAAATGGTGTATTTGAGGCTGGAATGAGGTGTCTTATTTTAGAACAATTGCCTTAGTTTCACATGGAGGGAAGCTATTTTAACCTTCCTCCCTCAACTCTTTATATGGGACGCTTATAGTCGAGAAGGATTGTCTTTAGTATATTCTGTATTCTTGTACCTCTGCCACCCTTTTCAAAAGGGGAGCTCAATGCTTTCAATGTTGCAAAATCCTTTCCCATTACACATTCCACTTGCCTTGCAGTCATAATTACAGATAGTTACCTAGTGCGGAATTGCTAATGCCTCATTGTTCTGTGTAATTTTCATCCATGGCTACTCATCAAGATGTGCCCTGACATCGTAAAGCTACAGCAGGATGTCATCTGACTTGAGGGCAAGCTATAGGATACATTTATCATGTTACTGAAATGGGTAGCAGGCTAATCAGGACTCCCAGCTGTAGGCAAAGATGGGGAGATGGAAGAAACACAGGCATTATTTGAGATGTATTCATTTGTTCAAGGTATGGGTGATAATAATATTCTCAGGTTCTCTATATGTTAACTGATAGGGATGTGCAAGAAGGAAGATGGTAGTACCTGTTGTTCATAGTTTTTATCATTACCAGTAACTGCAGCATAAACCTTCCTCCATAAACGTATCGGATCACTTATTAGTTATAGGCGTACCATAGTCTAAAATAATTCAAGTGAGCAGATTATGCTGTCACTTGGCTAGCAATGAGGTCTTTTTGTATTTACATTCTGATATAGGTGGTAGAGTTGTGTAGAGAGCGGTAGCAAATGAGTCTTAGGATTGGGAGATGTATGATAGGTTGAAAAAATTAGAGATTTGAATTCTTTTTGAGATGTGGGATTTTACAATATTACTGCCGCCATAGTACTGATTATTAACTCTTTATCAAAATGTGTTTGTTGTTGTGTTGTATTACTTTGGAAATATTCAAGTTCTGTTAATAGACTAACAGTGGACTTTCCCATTTGCAGAATATATTGAATGACCAACAGAGGGAGTGCTGCAGAAGAAACTTTCTCGGAGTTGCTGACAACCCAAAAAAAAAGTTCAGCAGCTTTCGGCTTGATTTACCAATTTACATGGTGAGTCAAACTCTCAATTTATCATTTTGCTTTTCCTTAATGAAGTTCATAGCATCTGACGGCTCTCAGCACCTTTTAGTGTGGTCTTCTGCATGAATATTATTTGTCAAGACTGAAGCGATATGGTTGAAGGTACGGGCATCATGATAGCTTATCAAAGATGTTGCCTGTCTGCAAGGCTGACAATCCTACTTTAGATACTTTTGCTAGCAATATGTCATCAGAGGAAATTGGTGTGTTTGAGGCTGGAATGAGGTGTCTTATTTTAGAACAATTGCCTTAGTTTCACATGGAGGGAAGCTATTTTAACCTTCCTCCCTCAACTCTTTATATGGGACGCTTATAGTCGAGAAGGATTGTCTTTAGTATATTCTGTATTCTTGTACCTCTGCCACCCTTTTCAAAAGGGGAGCTCGATGCTTTCAATGTTGCAGAGTCCTTTCCCATTACACATTCCACTTGCATTGCAGTCATAATTACAGATAGTTACCTAGTGCGGAATTGCTAATGCCTCATTGTTCTGTTTAATTGTCATCCATGGCTACTCATCAAGATGTGCCCTGACATCATAAAGCTACAGCAGGATGTCATCTGACTTGAGGGCAAGCTATAGGATACATTTATCATGTTACTGAAATGGGTAGTAGGCTAATCAGGACTCCCAGCTGAAGGCAAAGATGGGGAGATGGAAGAAATACAGGCATTATTTGAGATGTATTCATGTATTCAAGGTATGGGTGATAATATTCTCAGGTTCTCTATATGTTAAATGATAGGGATGTGCAAGAAGGACGATGGTAGAACCTGTTGTTCATAGTTTTTATCATTACCAGTTACTGCAGCATAAACCTTCCTCCATAAACGTATCGGATCACTTAATAGTTATAGGCGTACCATAGTCTAAAATAATTCAAGTGAGCAGATTATGCTGTCACTTGGCTAGCAATGAGGTCTTTTTGTATTTACATTCTAATATAGGTGGTAGAGTTGTGTAGAGAGCGGTAGCAAATGAGTCTTAGGATTTGGAGATGTATGATAGGTTGAAAACATTTGAAATTTGAATTCTTTTTGAGCTGTGGGATTTTACAATATTACAGCCGCCATAGTACTGATTATTAACTCTTTATCAAAATGTGTTTGTTGTTGTGTTGTATTACTTTGGAAATATTCAAGTTCTGTTAATAGACTAACAGTGGACTTTCCCATTTGCAGAATATATTGAATGACCAACAGAGGGAGTTCTGCAGAAGAAACTTTCTCGGAGTTGCTGACAACCCAAAAAAGAAAGTTCAGCAGCTTTCGGCTTGATTTACCAATTTACATGGTGAGTCAAACTCTCAATTTATAATTTTGCTTTTCCTTAATGAAGTTCATAGCATCTGACGGCTCTCAGCACCTTTTAGTGTGGGCTTCTGCATGAATATTATTTGTCAAGACTAAGCGATATGGTTGAAGGTACGGGCATCATGATAGCTTATCAAAGATGTTGACTGTCTGCAAGGCTGACAATCCTACTTTAGATACTTGTGCTAGCAATATGTCATCAGAGGAAATTGGTGTGTTTGAGGCTGGAATGAGGTGTCTTATTTTAGAACAATTGCCTTAGTTTCACATGGAGGGAAGCTATTTTAACCTTCCTCCCTGAACTCTTTATATGGGACGCTTATAGTCGAGAAGGATTGTCTTTAGTATATTCTGTATTCTTGTACCTCTGCCACCCTTTTCAAAAGGGGAGCTCAATGCTTTCAATGTTGCAAAATCCTTTCCCATTACACATTCCACTTGCCTTGCAGTCATAATTACAGATAGTTACCTAGTGCGGAATTGCTAATGCCGCATTGTTCTGTGAAATTTTCATCCATGGCTACTCATCAAGATGTGCCCTGACATCATAAAGCTACAGCAGGATGTCATCTGACTTGAGGGCAAGCTATAGGATACATTTATCATGTTACTGAAATGGGTAGCAGGCTAATCAGGACTCCCAGCTGTAGGCAAAGATGGGGAGATGGAAGAAACACAGGCATTATTTGAGATGTATTCATTTGTTCAAGGTATGGGTGATAATATTCTCAGGTTCTCTATTTGTTAACTGATAGGGATGTGCAAGAAGGAAGATGGTAGTACCTGTTGTTCATATTTTTTATCATTACCAGTAACTGCAGCATAAACCTTCCTCCATAAACGTATCGGATCACTTATTAGTTATAGGCGTACCATAGTCTAAAATAATTCAAGTGAGCAGATTATGCTGTCACTTGGCTAGCAATGAGGTCTTTTTGTATTTACATTCTGATATAGGTGGTAGAGTTGTGTAGAGAGCGGTAGCAAATGAGTCTTAGGATTGGGAGATGTATGATAGGTTGAAAAAATTAGAGATTTGAATTCTTTTTGAGCTGTGGGATTTTACAATATTACAGCCGCCATAGTACTGATTATTAACTCTTTATCAAAATGTGTTTGTTGTTGTGTTGTATTACTTTGGAAATATTCAAGTTCTGTTAATAGACTAACAGTGGACTTTCCCATTTGCAGAATATATTGAATGACCAACAGAGGGAGTGCTGCAGAAGAAACTTTCTCGGAGTTGCTAACAACCCAAAAAAAAAAGTTCAGCAGCTTTCGGCTTGATTTACTAATTTACATGGTGAGTCAAACTCTCAATTTATCATTTTGCTTTTCCTTAATGAAGTTCATAGCATCTGACGGCTCTCAGCACCTTTTAGTGTGGTCTTCTGCATGAATATTATTTGTCAAGACTGAAGCGATATGGTTGAAGGTACGGGCATCATGATAGCTTATCAAAGATGTTGACTGTCTGCAAGGCTGACAATCCTACTTTAGATACTTGTGCTAGCAATATGTCATCAGAGGAAATTGGTGTGTTTGAGGCTGGAATGAGGTGTCTTATTTTAGAACAATTGCCTTAGTTTCACATGGAGGGAAGCTATTTTAACTTTCCTCCCTCAACTCTTTATAAGGGACGCTTATAGTCGAGAAGGATTGTCTTTAGTATATTCTGTATTCTTGTACCTCTGCCACCCTTTTCAAAAGGGGAGCTCGATGCTTTCAATGTTGCAGAGTCCTTTCCCATTACACATTCCACTTGCCTTGCAGTCATAATTACAGATAGTTACCTAGTGCGGAATTGCTAATGCCTCATTGTTCTGTTTAATTGTCATCCATGGCTACTCATCAAGATGTGCCCTGACATCATAAAGCTACAGCAGGATGTCATCTGACTTGAGGGCAAGCTGTGGAATACATTTATCATGTTACTGAAATGGGTAGCAGGCTAATCAGGACTCCCAGCTGTAGGCAAAGATGGGGAGATGGAAGAAACACAGGCATTATTTGAGATGTATTCATTTGTTCAAGGTATGGGTGATAATAATATTCTCAGGTTCTCTATATGTTAACTGATAGGGATGTGCAAGAAGGAAGATGGTAGTACCTGTTGTTCATAGTTTTTATCATTACCAGTAACTGCAGCATAAACCTTCCTCCATAAACGTATCGGATCACTTAATAGTTATAGGCGTACCATAGTCTAAAATAATTCAAGTGAGCAGATTATGCTGTCACTTGGCTAGCAATGAGGTCTTTTTGTATTTACATTCTAATATAGGTGGTAGAGTTGTGTAGAGAGCGGTAGCAAATGAGTCTTAGGATTTGGAGATGTATGATAGGTTGAAAACATTTGAGATTTGAATTCTTTTTGAGCTGTGGGATTTTACAATATTACAGCCGCCATAGTACTGATTATTAACTCTTTATCAAAATGTGTTTGTTGTTGTGTTGTATTACTTTGGAAATATTCAAGTTCTGTTAGTAGACTAACAGTGGACTTTCCCATTTGCAGAATATATTGAATGACCAACAGAGGGAGTTCTGCAGAAGAAACTTTCTCGGAGTTGCTGACAATCCAAAAAAGAAAGTTCAGCAGCTTTCGGCTTGATTTACCAATTTACATGGTGAGTCAAACTCTCAATTTATAATTTTGCTTTTCCTTAATGAAGTTCATAGCATCTGACGGCTCTCAGCACCTTTTAGTGTGGTCTTCTGCATGAATATTATTTGTCAAGACTGAAGCGATATGGTTGAAGGTACGGGCATCATGATAGCTTATCAAAGATGTTGCCTGTCTGCAAGGCTGACAATCCTACTTTAGATACTTGTGCTAGCAATATGTCATCAGAGGAAATTGGTGTGTTTGAGGCTGGAATGAGGTGTCTTATTTTAGAACAATTGCCTTAGTTTCACATGGAGGGAAGCTATTTTAACCTTCCTCCCTCAACTCTTTATATGGGACACTTATAGTCGAGAAGGATTGTCTTTAGTATATTCTGTATTCTTGTACCTCTGAAACCCTTTTCAAAAGGGGAGCTCAATGCTTTCAATGTTGCAGAGTCCTTTCCCATTACAC
The DNA here is from genome assembly GCF_964263255.1 of Lissotriton vulgaris. Lineage (NCBI taxonomy): Eukaryota > Metazoa > Chordata > Amphibia > Caudata > Salamandridae > Lissotriton > Lissotriton vulgaris. Next base: position 536,971,979 of record NC_141699.1, on the reverse strand, counting down.
ATTCCACTTGCCTTGCAGTCATAATTACAGATAGTTACCTAGTGCGGAATTGCTAATGCCGCATTGTTCTGTGAAATTTTCATCCATGGCTACTCATCAAGATGTGCCCTGACATCATAAAGCTACAGCAGGATGTCATCTGACTTGAGGGCAAGCTATAGGATACATTTATCATGTTACTGAAATGGGTAGCAGGCTAATCAGGACTCCCAGCTGTAGGCAAAGATGGGGAGATGGAAGAAACACAGGCATTATTTGAGATGTATTCATTTGTTCAAGGTATGGGTGATAATATTCTCAGGTTCTCTATTTGTTAACTGATAGGGATGTGCAAGAAGGAAGATGGTAGTACCTGTTGTTCATATTTTTTATCATTACCAGTAACTGCAGCATAAACCTTCCTCCATAAACGTATCGGATCACTTATTAGTTATAGGCGTACCATAGTCTAAAATAATTCAAGTGAGCAGATTATGCTGTCACTTGGCTAGCAATGAGGTCTTTTTGTATTTACATTCTGATATAGGTGGTAGAGTTGTGTAGAGAGCGGTAGCAAATGAGTCTTAGGATTGGGAGATGTATGATAGGTTGAAAAAATTAGAGATTTGAATTCTTTTTGAGCTGTGGGATTTTACAATATTACAGCCGCCATAGTACTGATTATTAACTCTTTATCAAAATGTGTTTGTTGTTGTGTTGTATTACTTTGGAAATATTCAAGTTCTGTTAATAGACTAACAGTGGACTTTCCCATTTGCAGAATATATTGAATGACCAACAGAGGGAGTTCTGCAGAAGAAACTTTCCCGGAGTTGCTGACAATCCAAAAAAGAAAGTTCAGCAGCTTTCGGCTTGATTTACCAATTTACATGGTGAGTCAAACTCTCAATTTATAATTTAGCTTTTCCTTAATGAAGTTCATAGCATCTGACGGCTCTCAGCACCTTTTAGTGTGGTCTTCTGCATGAATATTATTTGTCAAGACTGAAGCGATATGGTTGAAGGTACGGGCATCATGATAGCTTATCAAAGATGTTGCCTGTCTGCAAGGCTGACAATCCTACTTTAGATACTTGTGCTAGCAATATGTCATCAGAGGAAATTGGTGTGTTTGAGGCTGGAATGAGGTGTCTTATTTTAGAACAATTGCCTTAGTTTCACATGGAGGGAAGCTATTTTAACCTTCCTCCCTCAACTCTTTATATGGGACACTTATAGTCGAGAAGGATTGTCTTTAGTATATTCTGTATTCTTGTACCTCTGAAACCCTTTTCAAAAGGGGAGCTCAATGCTTTCAATGTTGCAGAGTCCTTTCCCATTACACATTCCACTTGCCTTGCAGTCATAATTACCGATAGTTACCTAGTGCGGAATTGCTAATGCCTCATTGTTCTGTTTAATTGTCATCCATGGCTACTCATCAAGATGTGCCCTGACATCATAAAGCTACAGCAGGATGTCATCTGACTTGAGGGCAAGCTATAGGATACATTTATCATGTTACTGAAATGGGTAGCAGGCTAATCAGGACTCCCAGCTGAAGGCAAAGATGGGGAGATGGAAGAAATACAGGCATTATTTGAGATGTATTCATTTATTCAAGGTATGGGTAATAATATTCTCAGGTTCTCTATATGTTAACTGATAGGGATGTGCAAGAAGGACGATGGTAGAACCTGTTTTTCATAGTTTTTATCATTACCAGTTACTGCAGCATAAACCTTCCTCCATAAACGTATCGGATCACTTATTAGTTATAGGCGTACCATAGTCTAAAATAATTCAAGTGAGCAGATTATGCTGTCACTTGGCTAGCAATGAGGTCTTTTTGTATTTACATTCTAATATAGGTGGTAGAGTTGTGTAGAGAGCGGTAGCAAATGAGTCTTAGGATTGGGAGATGTATGATAGGTTGAAAAAATTAGAGATTTGAATTCTTTTTGAGCTGTGGGATTTTACAATATTACAGCCGCCATAGTACTGATTATTAACTCTTTATCAAAATGTGTTTGTTGTTGTGTTGTATTACTTTGGAAATATTCAAGTTCTGTTAATAGACTAACAGTGGACTTTCCCATTTGCAGAATATATTGAATGACCAACAGAGGGAGTGGTACAGAAGAAACTTTCTCGGAGTTGCTGACAACCCAAAAAAGAAAGTTCAGCAGCTTTCGGCTTGATTTACCAATTTACATGGTGAGTCAAACTCTCAATTTATAATTTTGCTTTTCCTTAATGAAGTTCATAGCATCTGACGGCTCTCAGCACCTTTTAGTGTGGGCTTCTGCATGAATATTATTTGTCAAGACTGAAGCGATATGGTTGAAGGTACGGGCATCATGATAGCTTATCAAAGATGTTGACTGTCTGCAAGGCTGACAATCCTACTTTAGATACTTGTGCTAGCAATATGTCATCAGAGGAAATTGGTGTGTTTGAGGCTGGAATGAGGTGTCTTATTTTAGAACAATTGCCTTAATTTCACATGGAGGGAAGCTATTTTAACCTTCCTCCCTCAACTCTTTATATACGACGCTTATAGTCGAGAAGGATTGTCTTTAGTATATTCTGTATTCTTGTACCTCTGAAACCCTTTTCAAAAGGGGAGCTCAATGCTTTCAATGTTGCAGAGTCCTTTCCCATTACACATTCCACTTGCCTTGCAGTCATAATTACCGATAGTTACCTAGTGCGGAATTGCTAATGCCTCATTGTTCTGTTTAATTGTCATCCATGGCTACTCATCAAGATGTGCCCTGACATCATAAAGCTACAGCAGGATGTCATCTGACTTGAGGGCAAGCTATAGGATACATTTATCATGTTACTGAAATAGGTAGCAGGCTAATCAGGACTCCCAGCTGAAGGCAAAGATGGGGAGATGGAAGAAATACAGGCATTATTTGAGATGTATTCATTTATTCAAGGTATGGGTGATAATATTCTCAGGTTCTCTATATGTTAACTGATAGGGATGTGCAAGAAGGACGATGGTAGAACCTGTTTTTCATAGTTTTTATCATTACCAGTTACTGCAGCATAAACCTTCCTCCATAAACGTATCGGATCACTTATTAGTTATAGGCGTACCATAGTCTAAAATAATTCAAGTGAGCAGATTATGCTGTCACTTGGCTAGCAATGAGGTCTTTTTGTATTTACATTCTGATATAGGTGGTAGAGTTGTGTAGAGAGCGGTAGCAAATGAGTCTTAGGATTGGGAGATGTATGATAGGTTGAAAAAATTAGAGATTTGAATTCTTTTTGAGCTGTGGGATTTTACAATATTACAGCCGCCATAGTACTGATTATTAACTCTTTATCAAAATGTGTTTGTTGTTGTGTTGTATTACTTTGGAAATATTCAAGTTCTGTTAATAGACTAACAGTGGACTTTCCCATTTGCAGAATATATTGAATGACCAACAGAGGGAGTGCTGCAGAAGAAACTTTCTCGGAGTTGCTGACAACCCAAAAAAGAAAGTTCAGCAGCTTTCGGCTTGATTTACCAATTTACATGGTTAGTCAAACTCTCAATTTATAATTTTGCTTTTCCTTAATGAAGTTCATAGCATCTGACGGCTCTCAGCACCTTTTAGTGTGGGCTTCTGCATGAATAATATTTGTCAAGACTGAAGCGATATGGTTGAAGGTACGGGCATCATGATAGCTTATCAAAGATGTTGACTGTCTGCAAGGCTGACAATCCTATTTTAGATACTTGTGCTAGCAATATGTCATCAGAGGAAATTGGTGTGTTTGAGGCTGGAATGAGGTGTCTTATTTTAGAACAATTGCCTTAGTTTCACATGGAGGGAAGCTATTTTAACCTTCCTCCCTCAACTCTTTATATGGGACGCTTATAGTCGAGAAGGATTGTCTTTAGTATATTCTGTATTCTTGTACCTCTGCCACCCTTTTCAAAAGGGGAGCTCGATGCTTTCAATGTTGCAGAGTCCTTTCCCATTACACATTCCACTTGCCTTGCAGTCATAATTACAGATAGTTACCTAGTGCGGAATTGCTAATGCCTCATTGTTCTGTTTAATTGTCATCCATGGCTACTCATCAAGATGTGCCCTGACATCATAAAGCTACAGCAGGATGTCATCTGACTTGAGGGCAAGCTATAGGATACATTTATCATGTTACTGAAATGGGGAGCAGGCTAATCAGGACTCCCAGCTGTAGGCAAAGATGGGGAGATGGAAGAAACACAGGCATTATTTGAGATGTATTCATTTATTCAAGGTATGGGTGATAATATTCTCAGGTTCTCTATATGTTAACTGATAGGGATGTTCAAGAAGGACGATGGTAGAACCTGTTGTTCATAGTTTTTATCATTACCAGTTACTGCAGCATAAACCTTCCTCCATAAACGTATCGGATCATTTAATAGTTATAGGCGTACCATAGTCTAAAATAATTCAAGTGAGCAGATTATGCTGTCACTTGGCTAGCAATGAGGTCTTTTTGTATTTACATTCTAATATAGGTGGTAGAGTTGTGTAGAGAGCGGTAGCAAATGAGTCTTAGGATTGGGAGATGTATGATAGGTTGAAAACATTTGAGATTTGAATTCTTTTTGAGCTGTGGGATTTTACAATATTACAGCCGCCATAGTACTGATTATTAACTCTTTATCAAAATGTGTTTGTTGTTGTGTTGTATTACTTTGGAAATATTCAAGTTCTGTTAATAGACTAACAGTGGACTTTCCCATTTGCAGAATATATTGAATGACCAACAGAGGGAGTGCTGCAGAAGAAACTTTCTCGGAGTTGCTGACAACCCAAAAAAGAAAGTTCAGCAGCTTTCGGCTTGATTTACCAATTTACATGGTGAGTCAAACTCTCAATTTATAATTTTGCTTTTCCTTAATGAAGTTCATAGCATCTGACGGCTCTCAGCACCTTTTAGTGTGGGCTTCTGCATGAATATTATTTGTCAAGACTGAAGCGATATGGTTGAAGGTACGGGCATCATGATAGCTTATCAAAGATGTTGACTGTCTGCAAGGCTGACAATCCTACTTTAGATACTTGTGCTAGCAATATGTCATCAGAGGAAATTGGTGTATTTGAGGCTGGAATGAGGTGTTTTATTTTAGAACAATTGCCTTAGTTTCACATGGAGGGAAGCTATTTTAACCTTCCTCCCTCAACTCTTTATATGGGACGCTTATAGTCGAGAAGGATTGTCTTTAGTATATTCTGTATTCTTGTACCTCTGCCACCCTTTTCAAAAGGGGAGCTCAATGCTTTCAATGTTGCAAAATCCTTTCCCATTACACATTCCACTTGCCTTGCAGTCATAATTACAGATAGTTACCTAGTGCGGAATTGCTAATGCCTCCTTTATCTGTGTAATTTTCATCCCTGGCTACTCATCAAGATGTGCCCTGACATCATAAAGCTACAGCAGGATGTCATCTGACTTGAGGGCAAGCTATAGGATACATTTATCATGTTACTGAAATGGGTAGCAGGCTAATCAGGACTCCCAGCTGTAGGCAAAGATGGGGAGATGGAAGAAACACAGGCATTATTTGAGATGTATTCATTTGTTCAAGGTATGGGTGATAATATTCTCAGGTTCTCTATTTGTTAACTGATAGGGATGTGCAAGAAGGAAGATGGTAGTACCTGTTGTTCATATTTTTTATCATTACCAGTAACTGCAGCATAAACCTTCCTCCATAAACGTATCGGATCACTTATTAGTTATAGGCGTACCATAGTCTAAAATAATTCAAGTGAGCAGATTATGCTGTCACTTGGCTAGCAATGAGGTCTTTTTGTATTTACATTCTGATATAGGTGGTAGAGTTGTGTAGAGAGCGGTAGCAAATGAGTCTTAGGATTGGGAGATGTATGATAGGTTGAAAAAATTAGAGATTTGAATTCTTTTTGAGCTGTGGGATTTTACAATATTACAGCCGCCATAGTACTGATTATTAACTCTTTATCAAAATGTGTTTGTTGTTGTGTTGTATTACTTTGGAAATATTCAAGTTCTGTTAATAGACTAACAGTGGACTTTCCCATTTGCAGAATATATTGAATGACCAACAGAGGGAGTGCTGCAGAAGAAACTTTCTCGGAGTTGCTAACAACCCAAAAAAAAAAGTTCAGCAGCTTTCGGCTTGATTTACTAATTTACATGGTGAGTCAAACTCTCAATTTATCATTTTGCTTTTCCTTAATGAAGTTCATAGCATCTGACGGCTCTCAGCACCTTTTAGTGTGGTCTTCTGCATGAATATTATTTGTCAAGACTGAAGCGATATGGTTGAAGGTACGGGCATCATGATAGCTTATCAAAGATGTTGACTGTCTGCAAGGCTGACAATCCTACTTTAGATACTTGTGCTAGCAATATGTCATCAGAGGAAATTGGTGTGTTTGAGGCTGGAATGAGGTGTCTTATTTTAGAACAATTGCCTTAGTTTCACATGGAGGGAAGCTATTTTAACTTTCCTCCCTCAACTCTTTATAAGGGACGCTTATAGTCGAGAAGGATTGTCTTTAGTATATTCTGTATTCTTGTACCTCTGCCACCCTTTTCAAAAGGGGAGCTCGATGCTTTCAATGTTGCAGAGTCCTTTCCCATTACACATTCCACTTGCCTTGCAGTCATAATTACAGATAGTTACCTAGTGCGGAATTGCTAATGCCTCATTGTTCTGTTTAATTGTCATCCATGGCTACTCATCAAGATGTGCCCTGACATCATAAAGCTACAGCAGGATGTCATCTGACTTGAGGGCAAGCTGTGGAATACATTTATCATGTTACTGAAATGGGTAGCAGGCTAATCAGGACTCCCAGCTGTAGGCAAAGATGGGGAGATGGAAGAAACACAGGCATTATTTGAGATGTATTCATTTGTTCAAGGTATGGGTGATAATAATATTCTCAGGTTCTCTATATGTTAACTGATAGGGATGTGCAAGAAGGAAGATGGTAGTACCTGTTGTTCATAGTTTTTATCATTACCAGTAACTGCAGCATAAACCTTCCTCCATAAACGTATCGGATCACTTAATAGTTATAGGCGTACCATAGTCTAAAATAATTCAAGTGAGCAGATTATGCTGTCACTTGGCTAGCAATGAGGTCTTTTTGTATTTACATTCTAATATAGGTGGTAGAGTTGTGTAGAGAGCGGTAGCAAATGAGTCTTAGGATTTGGAGATGTATGATAGGTTGAAAACATTTGAGATTTGAATTCTTTTTGAGATGTGGGATTTTACAATATTACAGCCGCCATAGTACTGATTATTAACTCTTTATCAAAATGTGTTTGTTGTTGTGTTGTATTACTTTGGAAATATTCAAGTTCTGTTAGTAGACTAACAGTGGACTTTCCCATTTGCAGAATATATTGAATGACCAACAGAGGGAGTTCTGCAGAAGAAACTTTCTCGGAGTTGCTGACAATCCAAAAAAGAAAGTTCAGCAGCTTTCGGCTTGATTTACCAATTTACATGGTGAGTCAAACTCTCAATTTATAATTTTGCTTTTCCTTAATGAAGTTCATAGCATCTGACGGCTCTCAGCACCTTTTAGTGTGGTCTTCTGCATGAATATTATTTGTCAAGACTGAAGCGATATGGTTGAAGGTACGGGCATCATGATAGCTTATCAAAGATGTTGCCTGTCTGCAAGGCTGACAATCCTACTTTAGATACTTGTGCTAGCAATATGTCATCAGAGGAAATTGGTGTGTTTGAGGCTGGAATGAGGTGTCTTATTTTAGAACAATTGCCTTAGTTTCACATGGAGGGAAGCTATTTTAACCTTCCTCCCTCAACTCTTTATATGGGACACTTATAGTCGAGAAGGATTGTCTTTAGTATATTCTGTATTCTTGTACCTCTGAAACCCTTTTCAAAAGGGGAGCTCAATGCTTTCAATGTTGCAGAGTCCTTTCCCATTACACATTCCACTTGCCTTGCAGTCATAATTACAGATAGTTACCTAGTGCGGAATTGCTAATGCCGCATTGTTCTGTGAAATTTTCATCCATGGCTACTCATCAAGATGTGCCCTGACATCATAAAGCTACAGCAGGATGTCATCTGACTTGAGGGCAAGCTATAGGATACATTTATCATGTTACTGAAATGGGTAGCAGGCTAATCAGGACTCCCAGCTGTAGGCAAAGATGGGGAGATGGAAGAAACACAGGCATTATTTGAGATGTATTCATTTGTTCAAGGTATGGGTGATAATATTCTCAGGTTCTCTATTTGTTAACTGATAGGGATGTGCAAGAAGGAAGATGGTAGTACCTGTTGTTCATATTTTTTATCATTACCAGTAACTGCAGCATAAACCTTCCTCCATAAACGTATCGGATCACTTATTAGTTATAGGCGTACCATAGTCTAAAATAATTCAAGTGAGCAGATTATGCTGTCACTTGGCTAGCAATGAGGTCTTTTTGTATTTACATTCTGATATAGGTGGTAGAGTTGTGTAGAGAGCGGTAGCAAATGAGTCTTAGGATTGGGAGATGTATGATAGGTTGAAAAAATTAGAGATTTGAATTCTTTTTGAGCTGTGGGATTTTACAATATTACAGCCGCCATAGTACTGATTATTAACTCTTTATCAAAATGTGTTTGTTGTTGTGTTGTATTACTTTGGAAATATTCAAGTTCTGTTAATAGACTAACAGTGGACTTTCCCATTTGCAGAATATATTGAATGACCAACAGAGGGAGTTCTGCAGAAGAAACTTTCCCGGAGTTGCTGACAATCCAAAAAAGAAAGTTCAGCAGCTTTCGGCTTGATTTACCAATTTACATGGTGAGTCAAACTCTCAATTTATAATTTAGCTTTTCCTTAATGAAGTTCATAGCATCTGACGGCTCTCAGCACCTTTTAGTGTGGTCTTCTGCATGAATATTATTTGTCAAGACTGAAGCGATATGGTTGAAGGTACGGGCATCATGATAGCTTATCAAAGATGTTGCCTGTCTGCAAGGCTGACAATCCTACTTTAGATACTTGTGCTAGCAATATGTCATCAGAGGAAATTGGTGTGTTTGAGGCTGGAATGAGGTGTCTTATTTTAGAACAATTGCCTTAGTTTCACATGGAGGGAAGCTATTTTAACCTTCCTCCCTCAACTCTTTATATGGGACACTTATAGTCGAGAAGGATTGTCTTTAGTATATTCTGTATTCTTGTACCTCTGAAACCCTTTTCAAAAGGGGAGCTCAATGCTTTCAATGTTGCAGAGTCCTTTCCCATTACACATTCCACTTGCCTTGCAGTCATAATTACCGATAGTTACCTAGTGCGGAATTGCTAATGCCTCATTGTTCTGTTTAATTGTCATCCATGGCTACTCATCAAGATGTGCCCTGACATCATAAAGCTACAGCAGGATGTCATCTGACTTGAGGGCAAGCTATAGGATACATTTATCATGTTACTGAAATGGGTAGCAGGCTAATCAGGACTCCCAGCTGAAGGCAAAGATGGGGAGATGGAAGAAATACAGGCATTATTTGAGATGTATTCATTTATTCAAGGTATGGGTAATAATATTCTCAGGTTCTCTATATGTTAACTGATAGGGATGTGCAAGAAGGACGATGGTAGAACCTGTTTTTCATAGTTTTTATCATTACCAGTTACTGCAGCATAAACCTTCCTCCATAAACGTATCGGATCACTTATTAGTTATAGGCGTACCATAGTCTAAAATAATTCAAGTGAGCAGATTATGCTGTCACTTGGCTAGCAATGAGGTCTTTTTGTATTTACATTCTAATATAGGTGGTAGAGTTGTGTAGAGAGCGGTAGCAAATGAGTCTTAGGATTGGGAGATGTATGATAGGTTGAAAAAATTAGAGATTTGAATTCTTTTTGAGCTGTGGGATTTTACAATATTACAGCCGCCATAGTACTGATTATTAACTCTTTATCAAAATGTGTTTGTTGTTGTGTTGTATTACTTTGGAAATATTCAAGTTCTGTTAATAGACTAACAGTGGACTTTCCCATTTGCAGAATATATTGAATGACCAACAGAGGGAGTGGTACAGAAGAAACTTTCTCGGAGTTGCTGACAACCCAAAAAAGAAAGTTCAGCAGCTTTCGGCTTGATTTACCAATTTACATGGTGAGTCAAACTCTCAATTTATAATTTTGCTTTTCCTTAATGAAGTTCATAGCATCTGACGGCTCTCAGCACCTTTTAGTGTGGGCTTCTGCATGAATATTATTTGTCAAGACTGAAGCGATATGGTTGAAGGTACGGGCATCATGATAGCTTATCAAAGATGTTGACTGTCTGCAAGGCTGACAATCCTACTTTAGATACTTGTGCTAGCAATATGTCATCAGAGGAAATTGGTGTGTTTGAGGCTGGAATGAGGTGTCTTATTTTAGAACAATTGCCTTAGTTTCACATGGAGGGAAGCTATTTTAACCTTCCTCCCTCAACTCTTTATATACGACGCTTATAGTCGAGAAGGATTGTCTTTAGTATATTCTGTATTCTTGTACCTCTGAAACCCTTTTCAAAAGGGGAGCTCAATGCTTTCAATGTTGCAGAGTCCTTTCCCATTACACATTCCACTTGCCTTGCAGTCATAATTACCGATAGTTACCTAGTGCGGAATTGCTAATGCCTCATTGTTCTGTTTAATTGTCATCCATGGCTACTCATCAAGATGTGCCCTGACATCATAAAGCTACAGCAGGATGTCATCTGACTTGAGGGCAAGCTATAGGATACATTTATCATGTTACTGAAATAGGTAGCAGGCTAATCAGGACTCCCAGCTGAAGGCAAAGATGGGGAGATGGAAGAAATACAGGCATTATTTGAGATGTATTCATTTATTCAAGGTATGGGTGATAATATTCTCAGGTTCTCTATATGTTAACTGATAGGGATGTGCAAGAAGGACGATGGTAGAACCTGTTTTTCATAGTTTTTATCATTACCAGTTACTGCAGCATAAACCTTCCTCCATAAACGTATCGGATCACTTATTAGTTATAGGCGTACCATAGTCTAAAATAATTCAAGTGAGCAGATTATGCTGTCACTTGGCTAGCAATGAGGTCTTTTTGTATTTACATTCTGATATAGGTGGTAGAGTTGTGTAGAGAGCGGTAGCAAATGAGTCTTAGGATTGGGAGATGTATGATAGGTTGAAAAAATTAGAGATTTGAATTCTTTTTGAGCTGTGGGATTTTACAATATTACAGCCGCCATAGTACTGATTATTAACTCTTTATCAAAATGTGTTTGTTGTTGTGTTGTATTACTTTGGAAATATTCAAGTTCTGTTAATAGACTAACAGTGGACTTTCCCATTTGCAGAATATATTGAATGACCAACAGAGGGAGTGCTGCAGAAGAAACTTTCTCGGAGTTGCTGACAACCCAAAAAAGAAAGTTCAGCAGCTTTCGGCTTGATTTACCAATTTACATGGTTAGTCAAACTCTCAATTTATAATTTTGCTTTTCCTTAATGAAGTTCATAGCATCTGACGGCTCTCAGCACCTTTTAGTGTGGGCTTCTGCATGAATAATATTTGTCAAGACTGAAGCGATATGGTTGAAGGTACGGGCATCATGATAGCTTATCAAAGATGTTGACTGTCTGCAAGGCTGACAATCCTATTTTAGATACTTGTGCTAGCAATATGTCATCAGAGGAAATTGGTGTGTTTGAGGCTGGAATGAGGTGTCTTATTTTAGAACAATTGCCTTAGTTTCACATGGAGGGAAGCTATTTTAACCTTCCTCCCTCAACTCTTTATATGGGACGCTTATAGTCGAGAAGGATTGTCTTTAGTATATTCTGTATTCTTGTACCTCTGCCACCCTTTTCAAAAGGGGAGCTCGATGCTTTCAATGTTGCAGAGTCCTTTCCCATTACACATTCCACTTGCCTTGCAGTCATAATTACAGATAGTTACCTAGTGCGGAATTGCTAATGCCTCATTGTTCTGTTTAATTGTCATCCATGGCTACTCATCAAGATGTGCCCTGACATCATAAAGCTACAGCAGGATGTCATCTGACTTGAGGGCAAGCTATAGGATACATTTATCATGTTACTGAAATGGGGAGCAGGCTAATCAGGACTCCCAGCTGTAGGCAAAGATGGGGAGATGGAAGAAACACAGGCATTATTTGAGATGTATTCATTTATTCAAGGTATGGGTGATAATATTCTCAGGTTCTCTATATGTTAACTGATAGGGATGTTCAAGAAGGACGATGGTAGAACCTGTTGTTCATAGTTTTTATCATTACCAGTTACTGCAGCATAAACCTTCCTCCATAAACGTATCGGATCATTTAATAGTTATAGGCGTACCATAGTCTAAAATAATTCAAGTGAGCAGATTATGCTGTCACTTGGCTAGCAATGAGGTCTTTTTGTATTTACATTCTAATATAGGTGGTAGAGTTGTGTAGAGAGCGGTAGCAAATGAGTCTTAGGATTGGGAGATGTATGATAGGTTGAAAACATTTGAGATTTGAATTCTTTTTGAGCTGTGGGATTTTACAATATTACAGCCGCCATAGTACTGATTATTAACTCTTTATCAAAATGTGTTTGTTGTTGTGTTGTATTACTTTGGAAATATTCAAGTTCTGTTAATAGACTAACAGTGGACTTTCCCATTTGCAGAATATATTGAATGACCAACAGAGGGAGTGCTGCAGAAGAAACTTTCTCGGAGTTGCTGACAACCCAAAAAAGAAAGTTCAGCAGCTTTCGGCTTGATTTACCAATTTACATGGTGAGTCAAACTCTCAATTTATAATTTTGCTTTTCCTTAATGAAGTTCATAGCATCTGACGGCTCTCAGCACCTTTTAGTGTGGGCTTCTGCATGAATATTATTTGTCAAGACTGAAGCGATATGGTTGAAGGTACGGGCATCATGATAGCTTATCAAAGATGTTGACTGTCTGCAAGGCTGACAATCCTACTTTAGATACTTGTGCTAGCAATATGTCATCAGAGGAAATTGGTGTATTTGAGGCTGGAATGAGGTGTTTTATTTTAGAACAATTGCCTTAGTTTCACATGGAGGGAAGCTATTTTAACCTTCCTCCCTCAACTCTTTATATGGGACGCTTATAGTCGAGAAGGATTGTCTTTAGTATATTCTGTATTCTTGTACCTCTGCCACCCTTTTCAAAAGGGGAGCTCAATGCTTTCAATGTTGCAAAATCCTTTCCCATTACACATTCCACTTGCCTTGCAGTCATAATTACAGATAGTTACCTAGTGCGGAATTGCTAATGCCTCCTTTATCTGTGTAATTTTCATCCCTGGCTACTCATCAAGATGTGCCCTGACATCATAAAGCTACAGCAGGATGTGATCTGCCTTGAGGGCAAGCTATAGGATACATTTATCATGTTACTGAAATGGGTAGCAGGCTAATCAGGACTCCCAGCTGTAGGCAAAGTTGGGGAGATGGAAGAAACACAGGCATTATTTGAGATGTATTCATTTGTTCAAGGTATGGGTGATAATAATATTCTCAGGTTCTCTATATGTTAACTGATAGGGATGTGCAAGAAGGAAGATGGTAGTACCTGTTGTTCATAGTTTTTATCATTACCAGTAACTGCAGCATAAACCTTCCTCCATAAACGTATCGGATCACTTATTAGTTATAGGCGTACCATAGTCTAAAATAATTCAAGTGAGCAGATTATGCTGTCACTTGGCTAGCAATTAGGTCTTTTTGTATTTACATTCTGATATAGGTGGTAGAGTTGTGTAGAGAGCGGTAGCAAATGAGTCTTAGGATTGGGAGATGTATGATAGGTTGAAAAAATTAGAGATTTGAATTCTTTTTGAGCTGTGGGATTTTACAATATTACAGCCGCCATAGTACTGATTATTAACTCTTTATCAAAATGTGTTTGTTGTTGTGTTGTATTACTTTGGAAATATTCAAGTTCTGTTAATAGACTAACAGTGGACTTTCCCATTTGCAGAATATATTGAATGACCAACAGAGGGAGTGCTGCAGAAGAAACTTTCTCGGAGTTGCTGACAACCCAAAAAAAAAGTTCAGCAGCTTTCGGCTTGATTTACCAATTTACATGGTGAGTCAAACTCTCAATTTATCATTTTGCTTTTCCTTAAAGAAGTTCATAGCATCTGATGGCTCTCAGCACCTTTTAGTGTGGTCTTCTGCATGAATATTATTTGTCAAGACTGAAGCGATATGGTTGAAGCTACAGGCATCATGATAGCTCATCAAAGATGTTGACTGTCTGCAAGGCTGACAATCCTACTTTAGATACTTGTGCTAGCAAGATGTCATCAGAGGAAATTGGTGTGTTTGAGGCTGGAATGAGGTGTCTTTTTTTTAGAACAATTGCCTTAGTTTCACATGGAGGGAAGCTATTTTAACCTTCCTCCCTCAACTCTTTATATGGGACGCTTATAGTCGAGAAGGATTGTCTTTAGTATATTCTGTATTCTTGTACCTCTGCCACCCTTTTCAAAAGGGGAGCTCAATGCTTTCAATGTTGCAGAGTCTTTTCCCATTACACATTCCACTTGCCTTGCAGTCATAATTACAGATAGTTACCTAGTGCGGAATTGCTAATGCCTCATTGTTCTGTGTAATTTTCATCCATGGCTACTCATCAAGATGTGCCCTGACATCATAAAGCTACAGCAGGATGTCATCTGACTTGAGGGCAAGCTATAGGATACATTTATCATGTTACTGAAATGGGTAGCAGGCTAATCAGGATTCCCAGCTGTAGACAAAGATGGGGAGATGGAAGAAACACAGGCATTATTTGAGATGTATTCATTTGTTCAAGGTATGGGTGATAATAATATTCTCAGGTTCTCTATATGTTAACTGATAGGGATGTGCAAGAAGGAAGATGGTAGTACCTGTTGTTCATAGTTTTTATCATTACCAGTAACTGCAGCATAAACCTTCCTCCATAAACGTATCGGATCACTTATTAGTTATAGGCGTACCATAGTCTAAAATAATTCAAGTGAGCAGATTATGCTGTCACTTGGCTAGCAATGAGGTCTTTTTGTATTTACATTCTGATATAGGTGGTAGAGTTGTGTAGAGAGCGGTAGCAAATGAGTCTTAGGATTGGGAGATGTATGATAGGTTGAAAAAATTAGAGATTTGAATTCTTTTTGAGCTGTGGGATTTTACAATATTACAGCCGCCATAGTACTGATTATTAACTCTTTATCAAAATGTGTTTGTTGTTGTGTTGTATTACTTTGGAAATATTCAAGTTCTGTTAATAGACTAACAGTGGACTTTCCCATTTGCAGAATATATTGAATGACCAACAGAGGGAGTGCTGCAGAAGAAACTTTCTCGGAGTTGCTGACAACCCAAAAAAAAAGTTCAGCAGCTTTCGGCTTGATTTACCAATTTACATGGTGAGTCAAACTCTCAATTTATAATTTTGCTTTTCCTTAATGAAGTTCATAGCATCTGACGGCTCTCAGCACCTTTTAGTGTGGTCTAATGCATGAATATTATTTGTCAAGACTGAAGCGATATGGTTGAAGGTACAGGCATCATGATAGCTCATCAAAGATGTTGACTGTCTGCAAGGCTGACAATCCTACTTTAGATACTTGTGATAGCAATATGTCATCAGAGGAAATTGGTGTGTTTGAGGCTGGAATGAGGTGTCTTATTTTAGAACAATTGCCTTAGTTTCACATGGAGGGAAGCTATTTTAACCTTCCTCCCTCAACTCTTTATATGGGACGCTTATAGTCGAGAAGGATTGTCTTTAGTATATTCTGTATTCTTGTACCTCTGCCACCCTTTTCAAAAGGGGAGCTCAATGCTTTCAATGTTGCAAAATCCTTTCCCATTACACATTCCACTTGCCTTGCAGTCATAATTACAGATAGTTACCTAGTGCGGAATTGCTAATGCCTCATTGTTCTGTGTAATTTTCATCCCTGGCTACTCATCAAGATGTGCCCTGACATCATAAAGCTACAGCAGGATGTGATCTGCCTTGAGGGCAAGCTATAGGATACATTTATCATGTTACTGAAATGGGTAGCAGGCTAATCAGGACTCCCAGCTGTAGGCAAAGTTGGGGAGATGGAAGAAACACAGGCATTATTTGAGATGTATTCATTTGTTCAAGGTATGGGTGATAATAATATTCTCAGGTTCTCTATATGTTAACTGATAGGGATGTGCAAGAAGGAAGATGGTAGTACCTGTTGTTCATAGTTTTTATCATTACCAGTAACTGCAGCATAAACCTTCCTCCATAAACGTATCGGATCACTTATTAGTTATAGGCGTACCATAGTCTAAAATAATTCAAGTGAGCAGATTATGCTGTCACTTGGCTAGCAATTAGGTCTTTTTGTATTTACATTCTGATATAGGTGGTAGAGTTGTGTAGAGAGCGGTAGCAAATGAGTCTTAGGATTGGGAGATGTATGATAGGTTGAAAAAATTAGAGATTTGAATTCTTTTTGAGCTGTGGGATTTTACAATATTACAGCCGCCATAGTACTGATTATTAACTCTTTATCAAAATGTGTTTGTTGTTGTGTTGTATTACTTTGGAAATATTCAAGTTCTGTTAATAGACTAACAGTGGACTTTCCCATTTGCAGAATATATTGAATGACCAACAGAGGGAGTGCTGCAGAAGAAACTTTCTCGGAGTTGCTGACAACCCAAAAAAAAAGTTCAGCAGCTTTCGGCTTGATTTACCAATTTACATGGTGAGTCAAACTCTCAATTTATCATTTTGCTTTTCCTTAAAGAAGTTCATAGCATCTGATGGCTCTCAGCACCTTTTAGTGTGGTCTTCTGCATGAATATTATTTGTCAAGACTGAAGCGATATGGTTGAAGCTACAGGCATCATGATAGCTCATCAAAGATGTTGACTGTCTGCAAGGCTGACAATCCTACTTTAGATACTTGTGCTAGCAAGATGTCATCAGAGGAAATTGGTGTGTTTGAGGCTGGAATGAGGTGTCTTTTTTTTAGAACAATTGCCTTAGTTTCACATGGAGGGAAGCTATTTTAACCTTCCTCCCTCAACTCTTTATATGGGACGCTTATAGTCGAGAAGGATTGTCTTTAGTATATTCTGTATTCTTGTACCTCTGCCACCCTTTTCAAAAGGGGAGCTCAATGCTTTCAATGTTGCAGAGTCTTTTCCCATTACACATTCCACTTGCCTTGCAGTCATAATTACAGATAGTTACCTAGTGCGGAATTGCTAATGCCTCATTGTTCTGTGTAATTTTCATCCATGGCTACTCATCAAGATGTGCCCTGACATCATAAAGCTACAGCAGGATGTCATCTGACTTGAGGGCAAGCTATAGGATACATTTATCATGTTACTGAAATGGGTAGCAGGCTAATCAGGATTCCCAGCTGTAGACAAAGATGGGGAGATGGAAGAAACACAGGCATTATTTGAGATGTATTCATTTGTTCAAGGTATGGGTGATAATATAATTCTCAGGTTCTCTATATGTTAACTGATAGGGATGTGCAAGAAGGAAGATGGTAGTACCTGTTGTTCATAGTTTTTATCATTACCAGTAACTGCAGCATAAACCTTCCTCCATAAACGTATCGGATCACTTATTAGTTATAGGCGTACCATAGTCTAAAATAATTCAAGTGAGCAGATTATGCTGTCACTTGGCTAGCAATGAGGTCTTTTTGTATTTACATTCTGATATAGGTGGTAGAGTTGTGTAGAGAGCGGTAGCAAATGAGTCTTAGGATTGGGAGATGTATGATAGGTTGAAAAAATTAGAGATTTGAATTCTTTTTGAGCTGTGGGATTTTACAATATTACAGCCGCCATAGTACTGATTATTAACTCTTTATCAAAATGTGTTTGTTGTTGTGTTGTATTACTTTGGAAATATTCAAGTTCTGTTAATAGACTAACAGTGGACTTTCCCATTTGCAGAATATATTGAATGACCAACAGAGGGAGTGCTGCAGAAGAAACTTTCTCGGAGTTGCTGACAACCCAAAAAAAAAGTTCAGCAGCTTTCGGCTTGATTTACCAATTTACATGGTGAGTCAAACTCTCAATTTATAATTTTGCTTTTCCTTAATGAAGTTCATAGCATCTGACGGCTCTCAGCACCTTTTAGTGTGGTCTAATGCATGAATATTATTTGTCAAGACTGAAGCGATATGGTTGAAGGTACAGGCATCATGATAGCTCATCAAAGATGTTGACTGTCTGCAAGGCTGACAATCCTACTTTAGATACTTGTGATAGCAATATGTCATCAGAGGAAATTGGTGTGTTTGAGGCTGGAATGAGGTGTCTTATTTTAGAACAATTGCCTTAGTTTCACATGGAGGGAAGCTATTTTAACCTTCCTCCCTCAACTCTTTATATGGGACGCTTATAGTCGAGAAGGATTGTCTTTAGTATATTCTGTATTCTTGTACCTCTGCCACCCTTTTCAAAAGGGGAGCTCAATGCTTTCAATGTTGCAAAATCCTTTCCCATTACACATTCCACTTGCCTTGCAGTCATAATTACAGATAGTTACCTAGTGCGGAATTGCTAATGCCTCATTGTTCTGTGTAATTTTCATCCCTGGCTACTCATCAAGATGTGCCCTGACATCATAAAGCTACAGCAGGATGTGATCTGCCTTGAGGGCAAGCTATAGGATACATTTATCATGTTACTGAAATGGGTAGCAGGCTAATCAGGACTCCCAGCTGTAGGCAAAGTTGGGGAGATGGAAGAAACACAGGCATTATTTGAGATGTATTCATTTGTTCAAGGTATGGGTGATAATAATATTCTCAGGTTCTCTATATGTTAACTGATAGGGATGTGCAAGAAGGAAGATGGTAGTACCTGTTGTTCATAGTTTTTATCATTACCAGTAACTGCAGCATAAACCTTCCTCCATAAACGTATCGGATCACTTATTAGTTATAGGCGTACCATAGTCTAAAATAATTCAAGTGAGCATATTATGCTGTCACTTGGCTAGCAATGAGGTCTTTTTGTATTTACATTCTGATATAGGTGGTAGAGTTGTGTAGAGAGTGGTAGCAAATGAGTCTTAGGATTGGGAGATGTATGATAGGTTGAAAAAATTAGAGATTTGAATTCTTTTTGAGCTGTGGGATTTTACAATATTACAGCGCCATAGTACTGATTATTACTAAGCATGAGCGAATTTTGCGGATCTCGCGTTCGCAAATTTTGCGGATTTGCGGATTCGCAATCCGCAAAATCCGCGAATTCTCGCGAATTTGCGGATTTTTTTTTTTTGTGTTTGCGCGGGTTTCTGCCAGTTCGGGAGGGTTTTGTACAATGTCGCAAATTGCGAACTTACCTGTCGGGTCGCAAGTTTCGCGAACTTGTTGTTTCTACGTGTCCAGCCTGTTTGGGACACTCTTCTTCATCACTGCCACTCTCTGTCACCACTGCCACTCTCTGACTACTCATGCCACCCTCTGGCCCACCCATGCCACCCTCTGTTTCATCACCACACCCTCTGGTTGTCCAGTGTACATTATTTTCGGCAAAGCAAAGCACACCTTCCCTGCCTCAAGTGACCTGAATTAATTTGGGGCTGATTAATGTGTCACAGAATATTTTTTTAGCTGGCACCTGCTTCCTTAGTGCGCCCTGATTAGTGATCTTTTGCACTTGCTAAGTGCTTTCATTGTTGCAAAATTAGTTACAACACCTGCCCTGCCCCAACTGACAATAATGAATTAGGGGCTGATTAATGGATTTTAACTTCCAGCCTGGCTCCTGCTTGTCTCCCTTAGCTGTAATTCAGGACCTTTGTGGCATATGTGTAACTATTCTGAGGTTCAGAGCAGGGTCACATAATAGTTTCAACTGGCAACTGAACTCTGGAGGGGCCCCTCAGGAAGCACTACAGGAAATGGCTACTAATGATGAGCCTGAACTTTTGAACCTGGTAAGTAGTTACTTTCAGTTTTGCTAAGATCGTATTTCTGCAATTTTGCACTTATTCGCGGGGCGCTAACTCACGCGAACAGTGCGAGCAGTGCGAGCAAAATCCGCTGCTCGCGGATTTGCGGATTTTGCGGGAGATTCGCGAATCTCGCGGATTGCGAATTTCCCGAAAATCCGCAAAATCCGCGAGCGGAACGGATTTTCCGCCCATGCCTAATTATTACCTCTTTATCAAAATGTGTTTGTTGTTGTGTTGTATTACTTTGGAAATATTCAAGTTCTGTTAATAGACTAACAGTGGACTTTCCCATTTGCAGGATATATTGAATGACCAACAGAGGGAGTGCTGCAGAAGAAACTTTCCCGGAGTTGCTGACAACCCAAAAAAAAAAGTTCAGCAGCTTTCGGCTTGATTTACCAATTTACATGGTGAGTCAAACTCTCAATTTATCATTTTGCTTTTCCTTAATGAAGTTCATAGCATCTGACGGCTCTCAGCACCTTTTAGTGTGGTCTTCTGCATGAATATTATTTGTCAAGACTGAAGCTATATGGTTGAAGGTACGGGCATCATGATAGCTTATCAAAGATGTTGACTGTCTGCAAGGCTGACAATCCTACTTTAGATACTTGTGATAGCAATATGTCATCAGAGGAAATTGGTGTGTTTGAGGCTGGAATGAGGTGTCTTATTTTAGAACAATTGCCTTAGTTTCACATGGAGGGAAGCTATTTTAACCTTCCTCCCTCAACTCTTTATATGGGACGCTTATAGTCGAGAAGGATTGTCTTTAGTATATTCTGTATTCTTGTACCTCTGCCACCCTTTTCAAAAGGGGAGCTCAATGCTTTCAATGTTGCAAAATCCTTTCCCATTACACATTCCACTTGCCTTGCAGTCATAATTACAGATAGTTACCTAGTGCGGAATTGCTAATGCCTCATTGTTCTGTGTAATTTTCATCCCTGGCTACTCATCAAGATGTGCCCTGACATCATAAAGCTACAGCAGGATGTGATCTGCCTTGAGGGCAAGCTATAGGATACATTTATCATGTTACTGAAATGGGTAGCAGGCTAATCAGGACTCCCAGCTGTAGGCAAAGTTGGGGAGATGGAAGAAACACAGGCATTATTTGAGATGTATTCATTTGTTCAAGGTATGGGTGATAATAATATTCTCAGGTTCTCTATATGTTAACTGATAGGGATGTGCAAGAAGGAAGATGGTAGTACCTGTTGTTCATAGTTTTTATCATTACCAGTAACTGCAGCATAAACCTTCCTCCATAAACGTATCGGATCACTTATTAGTTATAGGCGTACCATAGTCTAAAATAATTCAAGTGAGCAGATTATGCTGTCACTTGGCTAGCAATGAGGTCTTTTGTATTTACATTCTGATATAGGTGGTAGAGTTGTGTAGAGAGCGGTAGCAAATGAGTCTTAGGATTGGGAGATGTATGATAGGTTGAAAAAATTAGAGATTTGAATTCTTTTTGAGCTGTGGGATTTTACAATATTACAGCCGCCATAGTACTGATTATTAACTCTTTATCAAAATGTGTTTGTTGTTGTGTTGTATTACTTTGGAAATATTCAAGTTCTGTTAATAGACTAACAGTGGACTTTCCCATTTGCAGAATATATTGAATGACCAACAGAGGGAGTGCTGCAGAAGAAACTTTCTCGGAGTTGCTGACAACCCAAAAAAAAAGTTCAGCAGCTTTCGGCTTGATTTACCAATTTACATGGTGAGTCAAACTCTCAATTTATCATTTTGCTTTTCCTTAAAGAAGTTCATAGCATCTGATGGCTCTCAGCACCTTTTAGTGTGGTCTTCTGCATGAATTTTATTTGTCAAGACTGAAGCGATATGGTTGAAGCTACAGGCATCATGATAGCTCATCAAAGATGTTGACTGTCTGCAAGGCTGACAATCCTACTTTAGATACTTGTGCTAGCAAGATGTCATCAGAGGAAATTGGTGTGTTTGAGGCTGGAATGAGGTGTCTTTTTTTTTGAACAATTGCCTTAGTTTCACATGGAGGGAAGCTATTTTAACCTTCCTCCCTCAACTCTTTATATGGGACGCTTATAGTCGAGAAGGATTGTCTTTAGTATATTCTGTATTCTTGTACCTCTGCCACCCTTTTCAAAAGGGGAGCTCAATGCTTTCAATGTTGCAGAGTCTTTTCCCATTACACATTCCACTTGCCTTGCAGTCATAATTACAGATAGTTACCTAGTGCGGAATTGCTAATGCCTCATTGTTCTGTGTAATTTTCATCCATGGCTACTCATCAAGATGTGCCCTGACATCATAAAGCTACAGCAGGATGTCATCTGACTTGAGGGCAAGCTATAGGATACATTTATCATGTTACTGAAATGGGTAGCAGGATAATCAGGATTCCCAGCTGTAGACAAAGATGGGGAGATGGAAGAAACACAGGCATTATTTGAGATGTATTCATTTGTTCAAGGTATGGGTGATAATAATATTCTCAGGTTCTCTATATGTTAACTGATAGGGATGTGCAAGAAGGAAGATGGTAGTACCTGTTGTTCATAGTTTTTATCATTACCAGTAACTGCAGCATAAACCTTCCTCCATAAACGTATCGGATCACTTATTAGTTATAGGCGTACCATAGTCTAAAATAATTCAAGTGAGCAGATTATGCTGTCACTTGGCTAGCAATGAGGTCTTTTTGTATTTACATTCTGATATAGGTGGTAGAGTTGTGTAGAGAGCGGTAGCAAATGAGTCTTAGGATTGGGAGATGTATGATAGGTTGAAAAAATTAGAGATTTGAATTCTTTTTGAGCTGTGGGATTTTACAATATTACAGCCGCCATAGTACTGATTATTAACTCTTTATCAAAATGTGTTTGTTGTTGTGTTGTATTACTTTGGAAATATTCAAGTTCTGTTAATAGACTAACAGTGGACTTTCCCATTTGCAGAATATATTGAATGACCAACAGAGGGAGTGCTGCAGAAGAAACTTTCTCGGAGTTGCTGACAACCCAAAAAAAAAGTTCAGCAGCTTTCGGCTTGATTTACCAATTTACATGGTGAGTCAAACTCTCAATTTATCATTTTGCTTTTCCTTAAAGAAGTTCATAGCATCTGATGGCTCTCAGCACCTTTTAGTGTGGTCTTCTGCATGAATTTTATTTGTCAGGACTGAAGCGATATGGTTGAAGCTACAGGCATCATGATAGCTCATCAAAGATGTTGACTGTCTGCAAGGCTGACAATCCTACTTTAGATACTTGTGCTAGCAAGATGTCATCAGAGGAAATTGGTGTGTTTGAGGCTGGAATGAGGTGTCTTTTTTTTTGAACAATTGCCTTAGTTTCACATGGAGGGAAGCTATTTTAACCTTCCTCCCTCAACTCTTTATATGGGACGCTTATAGTCGAGAAGGATTGTCTTTAGTATATTCTGTATTCTTGTACCTCTGCCACCCTTTTCAAAAGGGGAGCTCAATGCTTTCAATGTTGCAGAGTCTTTTCCCATTACACATTCCACTTGCCTTGCAGTCATAATTACAGATAGTTACCTAGTGCGGAATTGCTAATGCCTCATTGTTCTGTGTAATTTTCATCCATGGCTACTCATCAAGATGTGCCCTGACATCATAAAGCTACAGCAGGATGTCATCTGACTTGAGGGCAAGCTATAGGATACATTTATCATGTTACTGAAATGGGTAGCAGGATAATCAGGATTCCCAGCTGTAGACAAAGATGGGGAGATGGAAGAAACACAGGCATTATTTGAGATGTATTCATTTGTTCAAGGTATGGGTGATAATAATATTCTCAGGTTCTCTATATGTTAACTGATAGGGATGTGCAAGAAGGAAGATGGTAGTACCTGTTGTTCATAGTTTTTATCATTACCAGTAACTGCAGCATAAACCTTCCTCCATAAACGTATCGGATCACTTATTAGTTATAGGCGTACCATAGTCTAAAATAATTCAAGTGAGCAGATTATGCTGTCACTTGGCTAGCAATGAGGTCTTTTTGTATTTACATTCTGATATAGGTGGTAGAGTTGTGTAGAGAGCGGTAGCAAATGAGTCTTAGGATTGGGAGATGTATGATAGGTTGAAAAAATTAGAGATTTGAATTCTTTTTGAGCTGTGGGATTTTACAATATTACAGCCGCCATAGTACTGATTATTAACTCTTTATCAAAATGTGTTTGTTGTTGTGTTGTATTACTTTGGAAATATTCAAGTTCTGTTAATAGACTAACAGTGGACTTTCCCATTTGCAGAATATATTGAATGACCAACAGAGGGAGTGCTGCAGAAGAAACTTTCTCGGAGTTGCTGACAACCCAAAAAAAAAGTTCAGCAGCTTTCGGCTTGATTTACCAATTTACATGGTGAGTCAAACTCTCAATTTATAATTTTGCTTTTCCTTAATGAAGTTCATAGCATCTGACGGCTCTCAGCACCTTTTAGTGTGGTCTAATGCATGAATATTATTTGTCAAGACTGAAGCGATATGGTTGAAGGTACAGGCATCATGATAGCTCATCAAAGATGTTGACTGTCTGCAAGGCTGACAATCCTACTTTAGATACTTGTGATAGCAATATGTCATCAGAGGAAATTGGTGTGTTTGAGGCTGGAATGAGGTGTCTTATTTTAGAACAATTGCCTTAGTTTCACATGGAGGGAAGCTATTTTAACCTTCCTCCCTCAACTCTTTATATGGGACGCTTATAGTCGAGAAGGATTGTCTTTAGTATATTCTGTATTCTTGTACCTCTGCCACCCTTTTCAAAAGGGGAGCTCAATGCTTTCAATGTTGCAAAATCCTTTCCCATTACACATTCCACTTGCCTTGCAGTCATAATTACAGATAGTTACCTAGTGCGGAATTGCTAATGCCTCATTGTTCTGTGTAATTTTCATCCCTGGCTACTCATCAAGATGTGCCCTGACATCATAAAGCTACAGCAGGATGTGATCTGCCTTGAGGGCAAGCTATAGGATACATTTATCATGTTACTGAAATGGGTAGCAGGCTAATCAGGACTCCCAGCTGTAGGCAAAGTTGGGGAGATGGAAGAAACACAGGCATTATTTGAGATGTATTCATTTGTTCAAGGTATGGGTGATAATAATATTCTCAGGTTCTCTATATGTTAACTGATAGGGATGTGCAAGAAGGAAGATGGTAGTACCTGTTGTTCATAGTTTTTATCATTACCAGTAACTGCAGCATAAACCTTCCTCCATAAACGTATCGGATCACTTATTAGTTATAGGCGTACCATAGTCTAAAATAATTCAAGTGAGCAGATTATACTGTCACTTGGCTAGCAATGAGGTCTTTTTGTATTTACATTCTGATATAGGTGGTAGAGTTGTGTAGAGAGCGGTAGCAAATGAGTCTTAGGATTGGGAGATGTATGATAGGTTGAAAAAATTAGAGATTTGAATTCTTTTTGAGCTGTGGGATTTTACAATATTACAGACGCCATAGTACTGATTATTAACTCTTTATCAAAATGTGTTTGTTGTTGTGTTGTATTACTTTGGAAATATTCAAGTTCTGTTAATAGACTAACAGTGGACTTTCCCATTTGCAGAATATATTGAATGACCAACTGAGGGAGTGCTGCAGAAGAAACTTTCCCGGAGTTGCTGACAACCCAAAAAATAAAGTTCAGCAGCTTTCGGCTTGATTTACCAATTTACATGGTGAGTCAAACTCTCAATTTATAATTTTGCTTTTCCTTAATGAAGTTCATAGCATCTGACGGCTCTCAGCACCTTTTAGTGTGGTCTTCTGCATGAATATTATTTGTCAAGACTGAAGCGATATGGTTGAAGGTACGGGCATCATGATAGCTTATCAAAGATGTTGACTGTCTGCAAGGCTGACAATCCTACTTTAGATACTTGTGCTAGCAATATGTCATCAGAGGAAATTGGTGTGTTTGAGGCTGGAATGAGGTGTCTTATTTTAGAACAATTGCCTTAGTTTCACATAGAGGGAAGCTATTTTAACCTTCCTCCCTCAACTCTTTATATGGGACGCTTATAGTCGAGAAGGATTGTCTTTAGTATATTCTGTATTCTTGTACCTCTGCCACCCTTTTCAAAAGGGGAGCTCAATGCTTTCAATGTTGCAGAGTCCTTTCCCATTACACATTCCACTTGCCTTGCAGTCATAATTACAGATAGTTAGCTAGTGCGGAATTGCTAATGCCTCATTGTTCTGTGTAATTGTCATCCATGGCTACTCATCAAGATGTGCCCTGACATCATAAAGCTACAGCAGGATGTCATCTGACTTGAGGGCAAGCTATAGGATACATTTATCATGTTACTGAAATGGGTAGCAGGCTAATCAGGACTCCCAGCTGTAGGCAAAGATGGGGAGATGGAAGAAACACAGGCATTATTTGAGATGTATTCATTTATTCAAGGTATGGGTGATAATATTCTCAGGTTCTCTATATGTTAACTGATAGGGATGTGCAAGAAGGACGATGGTAGAACCTGTTGTTTATAGTTTTTATCATTACCAGTTACTGGAGCATAAACCTTCCTCCATAAACGTATCGGATCACTTATTAGTTATAGGCGTACCATAGTCTAAAATAATTCAAGTGAGCAGATTATGCTGTCACTTGGCTGGCAATGAGGTCTTTTTGTATTTACATTCTGATATAGGTGGTAGAGTTGTGTAGAGAGCGGTAGCAAATGAGTCTTAGGATTGGGAGATGTATGATAGGTTGAAAAAATTAGAGATTTGAATTCTTTTTGAGCTGTGGGATTTTACAATATTACAGCCGCCATAGTACTGATTATTAACTCTTTATCAAAATGTGTTTGTTGTTGTGTTGTATTACTTTGGAAATATTCAAGTTCTGTTAATAGACTAACAGTGGACTTTCCCATTTGCAGAATATATTGAATGACCAACAGAGGGAGTGCTGCAGAAGAAACTTTCTCGGAGTTGCTGACAACCCAAAAAAAAAGTTCAGCAGCTTTCGGCTTGATTTACCAATTTACATGGTGAGTCAAACTCTCAATTTATCATTTTGCTTTTCCTTAATGAAGTTCATAGCATCTGATGGCTCTCAGCACCTTTTAGTGTGGTCTTCTGCATGAATATTATTTGTCAAGACTGAAGCGATATGGTTGAAGCTACAGGCATCATGATAGCTCATCAAAGATGTTGACTGTCTGCAAGGCTGACAATCCTACTTTAGATACTTGTGCTAGCAAGATGTCATCAGAGGAAATTGGTGTGTTTGAGGCTGGAATGAGGTGTCTTTTTTAGAACAATTGCCTTAGTTTCATATGGAGGGAAGCTATTTTAACCTTCCTCCCTCAACTCTTTATATGGGACGCTTCTAGTCGAGAAGGATTGTCTTTAGTATATTCTGTATTCTTGTACCTCTGCCACCCTTTTCAAAAGGGGAGCTCAATGCTTTCAATGTTGCAAAATCCTTTCCCATTACACATTCCACTTGCCTTGCAGTCATAATTACAGATAGTTACCTAGTGCGGAATTGCTAATGCCTCATTGTTCTGTGTAATTTTCATCCCTGGCTACTCATCAAGATGTGCCCTGACATCATAAAGCTACAGCAGGATGTGATCTGCCTTGAGGGCAAGCTATAGGATACATTTATCATGTTACTGAAATGGGTAGCAGGCTAATCAGGACTCCCAGCTGTAGGCAAAGATGGGGAGATGGAAGAAACACAGGCATTATTTGAGATGTATTCATTTGTTCAAGGTATGGGTGATAATAATATTCTCAGGTTCTCTATATGTTAACTGATAGGGATGTGCAAGAAGGAAGATGGTAGTACCTGTTGTTCATAGTTTTTATCATTACCAGTAACTGCAGCATAAACCTTCCTCCATAACCGTATCGGATCACTTATTAGTTATAGGCGTACCATAGTCTAAAATAATTCAAGTGAGCATATTATGCTGTCACTTGGCTAGCAATGAGGTCTTTTTGTATTTACATTCTGATATAGGTGGTAGAGTTGTGTAGAGAGTGGTAGCAAATGAGTCTTAGGATTGGGAGATGTATGATAGGTTGAAAAAATTAGAGATTTGAATTCTTTTTGAGCTGTGGGATTTTACAATATTACAGCCGCCATAGTACTGATTATTACCTCTTTATCAAAATGTGTTTGTTGTTGTGTTGTATTACTTTGGAAATATTCAAGTTCTGTTAATAGACTAACAGTGGACTTTCCCATTTGCAGGATATATTGAATGACCAACAGAGGGAGTGCTGCAGAAGAAACTTTCCCGGAGTTGCTGACAACCCAAAAAAAAAAGTTTAGCAGCTTTCGGCTTGATTTACCAATTTACATGGTGAGTCAAACTCTCAATTTATCATTTTGCTTTTCCTTAATGAAGTTCATAGCATCTGACGGCTCTCAGCACCTTTTAGTGTGGTCTAATGCATGAATATTATTTGTCAAGACTGAAGCGATATGGTTGAAGCTACGGGCATCATGATAGCTCATCAAAGATGTTGACTGTCTGCAAGGCTGACAATCCTACTTTAGATACTTGTGCTAGCAAGATGTCATCAGAGGAAATTGGTGTGTTTGAGGCTGGAATGAGGTGTCTTTTTTTAGAACAATTGCCTTAGTTTCACATGGAGGGAAGCTATTTTAACCTTCCTCCCTCAACTCTTTATATGGGACGCTTATAGTCGAGAAGGATTGTCTTTAGTATATTCTGTATTCTTGTACCTCTGCCACCCTTTTCAAAAGGGGAGCTCAATGCTTTCAATGTTGCAAAATCCTTTCCCATTACACATTCCACTTGCCTTGCAGTCATAATTACAGATAGTTACCTAGTGCGGAATTGCTAATGCCTCATTGTTCTGTGTAATTTTCATCCATGGCTACTCATCAAGATGTGCCCTGACATCATAAAGCTACAGCAGGATGTCATCTGACTTGAGGGCAAGCAATAGGATACATTTATCATGTTACTGAAGTGGGTAGCAGGCATATCAGGACTCCCAGCTGTAGGCAAAGATGGGGAGATGGAAGAAACACAGGCATTATTTGAGATGTATTCATTTATTCAAGGTATGGGTGATAATATTCTCAGGTTCTCTATATGTTAACTGATAGGGATGTGCAAGAAGGACGATGGTAGAACCTGTTGTTTATAGTTTTTATCATTACCAGTTACTGGAGCATAAACCTTCCTCCATAAACGTATCGGATCACTTATTAGTTATAGGCGTACCATAGTCTAAAATAATTCAAGTGAGCAGATTATGCTGTCACTTGGCTGGCAATGAGGTCTTTTTGTATTTACATTCTGATATAGGTGGTAGAGTTGTGTAGAGAGCGGTAGCAAATGAGTCTTAGGATTGGGAGATGTATTATAGGTTGAAAAAATTAGAGATTTGAATTCTTTTTGAGCTGTGGGATTTTACAATATTACAGCCGCCATAGTACTTATTATTAACTCTTTATCAAAATGTGTTTGTTGTTGTGTTGTATTACTTTGGAAATATTCAAGTTCTGTTAATAGACTAACAGTGGACTTTCCCATTTGCAGAATATATTGAATGACCAACAGAGGGAGTGCTGCAGAAGAAACTTTCTCGGAGTTGCTGACAACCCAAAAAAAAAGTTCAGCAGCTTTCGGCTTGATTTACCAATTTACATGGTGAGTCAAACTCTCAATTTATCATTTTGCTTTTCCTTAATGAAGTTCATAGCATCTGATGGCTCTCAGCACCTTTTAGTGTGGTCTTCTGCATGAATATTATTTGTCAAGACTGAAGCGATATGGTTGAAGCTACAGGCATCATGATAGCTCATCAAAGATGTTGACTGTCTGCAAGGCTGACAATCCTACTTTAGATACTTGTGCTAGCAAGATGTCATCAGAGGAAATTGGTGTGTTTGAGGCTGGAATGAGGTGTCTTTTTTTAGAACAATTGCCTTAGTTTCACATGGAGGGAAGCTATTTTAACCTTCCTCCCTCAACTCTTTATATGGGACGCTTATAGTCGAGAAGGATTGTCTTTAGTATATTCTGTATTCTTGTACCTCTGCCACCCTTTTCAAAAGGGGAGCTCAATGCTTTCAATGTTGCAGAGTCTTTTCCCATTACACATTCCACTTGCCTTGCAGTCATAATTACAGATAGTTACCTAGTGCGGAATTGCTAATGCCTCATTGTTCTGTGTAATTTTCATCCATGGCTACTCATCAAGATGTGCCCTGACCATAAAGCTACAGCAGGATGTCATCTGACTTGAGGGCAAGCTATAGGATACATTTATCATGTTACTGAAATGGGTAGCAGGCTAATCAGGATTCCCAGCTGTAGGCAAAGATGGGGAGATGGAAGAAACACAGGCATTATTTGAGATGTATTCATTTATTCAAGGTATGGGTGATAATATTCTCAGGTTCTCTATATGTTAACTGATAGGGATGTGCAAGAAGGACGATGGTAGAACCTGTTGTTTATAGTTTTTATCATTACCAGTTACTGGAGCATAAACCTTCCTCCATAAACGTATCGGATCACTTATTAGTTATAGGCGTACCATAGTCTAAAATAATTCAAGTGAGCAGATTATGCTGTCACTTGGCTGGCAATGAGGTCTTTTTGTATTTACATTCTGATATAGGTGGTAGAGTTGTGTAGAGAGCGGTAGCAAATGAGTCTTAGGATTGGGAGATGTATGATAGGTTGAAAAAATTAGAGATTTGAATTCTTTTTGAGCTGTGGGATTTTACAATATTACAGCCGCCATAGTACTTATTATTAACTCTTTATCAAAATGTGTTTGTTGTTGTGTTGTATTACTTTGGAAATATTCAAGTTCTGTTAATAGACTAACAGTGGACTTTCCCATTTGCAGAATATATTGAATGACCAACAGAGGGAGTGCTGCAGAAGAAACTTTCTCGGAGTTGCTGACAACCCAAAAAAAAAGTTCAGCAGCTTTCGGCTTGATTTACCAATTTACATGGTGAGTCAAACTCTCAATTTATCATTTTGCTTTTCCTTAATGAAGTTCATAGCATCTGATGGCTCTCAGCACCTTTTAGTGTGGTCTTCTGCATGAATATTATTTGTCAAGACTGAAGCGATATGGTTGAAGCTACAGGCATCATGATAGCTCATCAAAGATGTTGACTGTCTGCAAGGCTGACAATCCTACTTTAGATACTTGTGCTAGCAAGATGTCATCAGAGGAAATTGGTGTGTTTGAGGCTGGAATGAGGTGTCTTTTTTTAGAACAATTGCCTTAGTTTCACATGGAGGGAAGCTATTTTAACCTTCCTCCCTCAACTTTTTATATGGGACGCTTATAGTCGAGAAGGATTGTCTTTAGTATATTCTGTATTCTTGTACCTCTGCCACCCTTTTCAAAAGGGGAGCTCAATGCTTTCAATGTTGCAGAGTCTTTTCCCATTACACATTCCACTTGCCTTGCAGTCATAATTACAGATAGTTACCTAGTGCGGAATTGCTAATGCCTCATTGTTCTGTGTAATTTTCATCCATGGCTACTCATCAAGATGTGCCCTGACATCATAAAGCTACAGCAGGATGTCATCTGACTTGAGGGCAAGCTATAGGATACATTTATCATGTTACTGAAATGGGTAGCAGGCTAATCAGGATTCCCAGCTGTAGACAAAGATGGGGAGATGGAAGAAACACAGGCATTATTTGAGATGTATTCATTTGTTCAAGGTATGGGTGATAATAATATTCTCAGGTTCTCTATATGTTAACTGATAGGGATGTGCAAGAAGGACGATGGTAGAACCTGTTGTTCATAGTTTTTATCATTACCAGTTACTGGAGCATAAACCTTCGTCCATAAACGTATCGGATCACTTAATAGTTATAGGCCTACCATAGTCTAAAATAATTCAAGTGAGCAGATTATACTGTCACTTGGCTAGCAATGAGGTCTTTTTGTATTTACATTCTGATATAGGTGGTAGAGTTGTGTAGAGAGCGGTAGCAAATGAGTCTTAGGATTGGGAGATGTATGATAGGTTGAAAAAATTAGAGATTTGAATTCTTTTTGAGCTGTGGGATTTTACAATATTACAGCCGCCATAGTACTGATTATTAACTCTTTATCAAAATGTGTTTGTTGTTGTGTTGTATTACTTTGGAAATATTCAAGTTCTGTTAATAGACTAACAGTGGACTTTCCCATTTGCAGAATATATTGAATGACCAACTGAGGGAGTGCTGCAGAAGAAACTTTCCCGGAGTTGCTGACAACCCAAAAAAAAAAGTTCAGCAGCTTTCGGCTTGATTTGCCAATTTACATGGTGAGTCAAACTCTCAATTTATCATTTTGCTTTTCCTTAATGAAGTTCATAGCATCTGACGGCTCTCAGCACCTTTTAGTGTGGTCTTCTGCATGAATATTATTTGTCAAGACTGAAGCGATATGGTTGAAGGTACGGGCATCATGATAGCTTATCAAAGATGTTGACTGTCTGCAAGGCTGACAATCCTACTTTAGATACTTGTGCTAGCAATATGTCATCAGAGGAAATTGGTGTGTTTGAGGCTGGAATGAGGTGTCTTATTTTAGAACAATTGCCTTAGTTTCACATGGAGGGAAGCTATTTTAACCTTCCTCAACTCTTTATATGGGACGCTTATAGTCGAGAAGGATTGTCTTTAGTATATTCTGTATTCTTGTACCTCTGCCACCCTTTTCAAAAGGGGAGCTCAATGCTTTCAATGTTGCAGAGTCCTTTCCCATTACACATTCCACTTGCCTTGCAGTCATAATTACAGATAGTTAGCTAGTGCGGAATTGCTAATGCCTCATTGTTCTGTGTAATTGTCATCCATGGCTACTCATCAAGATGTGCCCTGACATCATAAAGCTACAGCAGGATGTCATCTGACTTGAGGGCAAGCTATAGGATACATTTATCATGTTACTGAAATGGGTAGCAGGCTAATCAGGACTCCCAGCTGTAGGCAAAGATGGGGAGATGGAAGAAACACAGGCATTATTTGAGATGTATTCATTTATTCAAGGTATGGGTGATAATATTCTCAGGTTCTCTATATGTTAACTGATAGGGATGTGCAAGAAGGACGATGGTAGAACCTGTTGTTTATAGTTTTTATCATTACCAGTTACTGGAGCATAAACCTTCCTCCATAAACGTATCGGATCACTTATTAGTTATAGGCGTACCATAGTCTAAAATAATTCAAGTGAGCAGATTATGCTGTCACTTGGCTGGCAATGAGGTCTTTTTGTATTTACATTCTGATATAGGTGGTAGAGTTGTGTAGAGAGCGGTAGCAAATGAGTCTTAGGATTGGGAGATGTATGATAGGTTGAAAAAATTAGAGATTTGAATTCTTTTTGAGCTGTGGGATTTTACAATATTACAGCCGCCATAGTACTGATTATTAACTCTTTATCAAAATGTGTTTGTTGTTGTGTTGTATTACTTTGGAAATATTCAAGTTCTGTTAATAGACTAACAGTGGACTTTCCCATTTGCAGAATATATTGAATGACCAACTGAGGGAGTGCTGCAGAAGAAACTTTCCCGGAGTTGCTGACAACCCAAAAAATAAAGTTCAGCAGCTTTCGGCTTGATTTACCAATTTACATGGTGAGTCAAACTCTCAATTTATCATTTTGCTTTTCCTTAATGAAGTTCATAGCATCTGACGGCTCTCAGCACCTTTTAGTGTGGTCTTCTGCATGAATATTATTTGTCAAGACTGAAGCGATATGGTTGAAGGTACGGGCATCATGATAGCTTATCAAAGATGTTGACTGTCTGCAAGGCTGACAATCCTACTTTAGATACTTGTGCTAGCAATATGTCATCAGAGGAAATTGGTGTGTTTGAGGCTGGAATGAGGTGTCTTATTTTAGAACAATTGCCTTAGTTTCACATGGAGGGAAGCTATTTTAACCTTCCTCCCGCAACTCTTTATATGGGACGCTTATAGTCGAGAAGGATTGTCTTTAGTATATTCTGTATTCTTGTACCTCTGCCACCCTTTTCAAAAGGGGAGCTCAATGCTTTCAATGTTGCAGAGTCCTTTCCCATTACACATTCCACTTGCCTTGCAGTCATAATTACAGATAGTTAGCTAGTGCGGAATTGCTAATGCCTCATTGTTCTGTGTAATTGTCATCCATGGCTACTCATCAAGATGTGCCCTGACATCATAAAGCTACAGCAGGATGTCATCTGACTTGAGGGCAAGCTATAGGATACATTTATCATGTTACTGAAATGGGTAGCAGGCTAATCAGGACTCCCAGCTGTAGGCAAAGATGGGGAGATGGAAGAAACACAGGCATTATTTGAGATGTATTCATTTATTCAAGGTATGGGTGATAATATTCTCAGGTTCTCTATATGTTAACTGATAGGGATGTGCAAGAAGGACGATGGTAGAACCTGTTGTTCATAGTTTTTATCATTACCAGTTACTGGAGCATAAACCTTCGTCCATAAACTTATCGGATCACTTAATAGTTATAGGCCTACCATAGTCAAAAATAATTCAAGTGAGCAGATTATACTGTCACTTGGCTAGCAATGAGGTCTTTTTGTATTTACATTCTGATATAGGTGGTAGAGTTGTGTAGAGAGCGGTAGCAAATGAGTCTTAGGATTGGGAGATGTATGATAGGTTGAAAAAATTAGAGATTTGAATTCTTTTTGAGCTGTGGGATTTTACAATATTACAGCCGCCATAGTACTGATTATTAACTCTTTATCAAAATGTGTTTGTTGTTGTGTTGTATTACTTTGGAAATATTCAAGTTCTGTTAATAGACTAACAGTGGACTTTCCCATTTGCAGAATATATTGAATGACCAACTGAGGGAGTGCTGCAGAAGAAACTTTCCCGGAGTTGCTGACAACCCAAAAAAAAAAGTTCAGCAGCTTTCGGCTTGATTTACCAATTTACATGGTGAGTCAAACTCTCAATCTATCATTTTGCTTTTCCTTAATGAAGGTCATAGCATCTGACGGCTCTCAGCACCTTTTAGTGTGGTCTAATGCATGAATATTATTTGTCAAGACTGAAGCGATATGGTTGAAGCTACGGGCATCATGATAGCTCATCAAAGATGTTGACTGTCTGCAAGGCTGACAATCCTACTTTAGATACTTGTGCTAGCAAGATGTCATCAGAGGAAATTGGTGTGTTTGAGGCTGGAATGAGGTGTCTTTTTTAGAACAATTGCCTTAGTTTCACATGGAGGGAAGCTATTTTAACCTTCCTCCCTCAACTCTTTATATGGGACGCTTATAGTCGAGAAGGATTGTCTTTAGTATATTCTGTATTCTTGTACCTCTGCCACCCTTTTCAAAAGGGGAGCTCAATGCTTTCAATGTTGCAAAATCCTTTCCCATTACACATTCCACTTGCCTTGCAGTCATAATTACAGATAGTTACCTAGTGCGGAATTGCTAATGCCTCAT
Organism: Lissotriton vulgaris; assembly: GCF_964263255.1. Lineage (NCBI taxonomy): Eukaryota > Metazoa > Chordata > Amphibia > Caudata > Salamandridae > Lissotriton > Lissotriton vulgaris. The sequence continues at coordinate 536,936,478 of NC_141699.1, read as the reverse complement.
TGTTCTGTGTAATTTTCATCCATGGCTACTCATCAAGATGTGCCCTGACATCATAAAGCTACAGCAGGATGTCATCTGACTTGAGGGAAAGCTATAGGATACATTTATCATGTTACTGAAATGGGTAGCAGGCTAATCAGGATTCCCAGCTGTAGACAAAGATGGGGAGATGGAAGAAACACAGGCATTATTTGAGATGTATTCATTTGTTCAAGGTATGGGTGATAATAATATTCTCAGGTTCTCTATATGTTAACTGATAGGGATGTGCAAGAAGGAAGATGGTAGTACCTGTTGTTCATAGTTTTTATCATTACCAGTAACTGCAGCATAAACCTTCCTCCATAAACGTATCGGATCACTTATTAGTTATAGGCGTACCATAGTCTAAAATAATTCAAGTGAGCAGATTATGCTGTCACTTGGCTAGCAATGAGGTCTTTTTGTATTTACATTCTGATATAGGTGGTAGAGTTGTGTAGAGAGCGGTAGCAAATGAGTCTTAGGATTGGGAGATGTATGATAGGTTGAAAAAATTAGAGATTTGAATTCTTTTTGAGCTGTGGGATTTTACAATATTACAGCCGCCATAGTACTGATTATTAACTCTTTATCAAAATGTGTTTGTTGTTGTGTTGTATTACTTTGGAAATATTCAAGTTCTGTTAATAGACTAACAGTGGACTTTCCCATTTGCAGAATATATTGAATGACCAACTGAGGGAGTGCTGCAGAAGAAACTTTCCCGGAGTTGCTGACAACCCAAAAAATAAAGTTCAGCAGCTTTCGGCTTGATTTACCAATTTACATGGTGAGTCAAACTCTCAATTTATCATTTTGCTTTTCCTTAATGAAGTTCATAGCATCTGACGGCTCTCAGCACCTTTTAGTGTGGTCTTCTGCATGAATATTATTTGTCAAGACTGAAGCGATATGGTTGAAGGTACGGGCATCATGATAGCTTATCAAAGATGTTGACTGTCTGCAAGGCTGACAATCCTACTTTAGATACTTGTGCTAGCAATATGTCATCAGAGGAAATTGGTGTGTTTGAGGCTGGAATGAGGTGTCTTATTTTAGAACAATTGCCTTAGTTTCACATGGAGGGAAGCTATTTTAACCTTCCTCCCTCAACTCTTTATATGGGACGCTTATAGTCGAGAAGGATTGTCTTTAGTATATTCTGTATTCTTGTACCTCTGCCACCCTTTTCAAAAGGGGAGCTCAATGCTTTCAATGTTGCAGAGTCCTTTCCCATTACACATTCCACTTGCCTTGCAGTCATAATTACAGATAGTTAGCTAGTGCGGAATTGCTAATGCCTCATTGTTCTGTGTAATTGTCATCCATGGCTACTCATCAAGATGTGCCCTGACATCATAAAGCTACAGCAGGATGTCATCTGACTTGAGGGCAAGCTATAGGATACATTTATCATGTTACTGAAATGGGTAGCAGGGTAATCAGGACTCCCAGCTGTAGGCAAAGATGGGGAGATGGAAGAAACACAGGCATTATTTGAGATGTATTCATTTATTCAAGGTATGGGTGATAATATTCTCAGGTTCTCTATATGTTAACTGATAGGGATGTGCAAGAAGGACAATGGTAGAACCTGTTGTTTATAGTTTTTATCATTACCAGTTACTGGAGCATAAACCTTCCTCCATAAACGTATCGGATCACTTATTAGTTATAGGCGTACCATAGTCTAAAATAATTCAAGTGAGCAGATTATGCTGTCACTTAGCTGGCAATGAGGTCTTTTTGTATTTACATTCTGATATAGGTGGTAGAGTTGTGTAGAGAGCGGTAGCAAATGAGTCTTAGGATTGGGAGATGTATGATAGGTTGAAAAAATTAGAGATTTGACTTCTTTTTGAGCTGTGGGATTTTACAATATTACAGCCGCCATAGTACTGATTATTAACTCTTTATCAAAATGTGTTTGTTGTTGTGTTGTATTACTTTGGAAATATTCAAGTTCTGTTAATAGACTAACAGTGGACTTTCCCATTTGCAGAATATATTGAATGACCAACAGAGGGAGTGCTGCAGAAGAAACTTTCTCGGAGTTGCTGACAACCCAAAAAAAAAGTTCAGCAGCTTTCGGCTTGATTTACAATTTACATGGTGAGTCAAACTCTCAATTTATCATTTTGCTTTTCCTTAATGAAGTTCATAGCATCTGATGGCTCTCAGCACCTTTTAGTGTGGTCTTCTGCATGAATATTATTTGTCAAGACTAAAGCGATATGGTTGAAGCTACAGGCATCATGATAGCTCATCAAAGATGTTGACTGTCTGCAAGGCTGACAATCCTACTTTAGATACTTGTGCTAGCAAGATGTCATCAGAGGAAATTGGTGTGTTTGAGGCTGGAATGAGGTGTCTTTTTTTAGAACAATTGCCTTAGTTTCACATGGAGGGAAGCTATTTTAACCTTCCTCCCTCAACTCTTTATATGGGACGCTTATAGTCGAGAAGGATTGTCTTTAGTATATTCTGTATTCTTGTACCTCTGCCACCCTTTTCAAAAGGGGAGCTCAATGCTTTCAATGTTGCAGAGTCTTTTCCCATTACACATTCCACTTGCCTTGCAGTCATAATTACAGATAGTTACCTAGTGCGGAATTGCTAATGCCTCATTGTTCTGTGTAATTTTCATCCATGGCTACTCATCAAGATGTGCCCTGACATCATAAAGCTACAGCAGGATGTCATCTGACTTGAGGGCAAGCTATAGGATACATTTATCATGTTACTGAAATGGGTAGCAGGCTAATCAGGATTCCCAGCTGTAGACAAAGATGGGGAGATGGAAGAAACACAGGCATTATTTGAGATGTATTCATTTGTTCAAGGTATGGGTGATAATAATATTCTCAGGTTCTCTATATGTTAACTGATAGGGATGTGCAAGAAGGACGATGGTAGAACCTGTTGTTCATAGTTTTTATCATTACCAGTTACTGGAGCATAAACCTTCGTCCATAAACGTATCGGACCACTTAATAGTTATAGGCCTACCATAGTCTAAAATAATTCAAGTGAGCAGATTATACTGTCACTTGGCTAGCAATGAGGTCTTTTTGTATTTACATTCTGATATAGGTGGTAGAGTTGTGTAGAGAGCGGTAGCAAATGAGTCTTAGGATTGGGAGATGTATGATAGGTTGAAAAAATTAGAGATTTGAATTCTTTTTGAGCTGTGGGATTTTACAATATTACAGCCGCCATAGTACTGATTATTAACTCTTTATCAAAATGTGTTTGTTGTTGTGTTGTATTACTTTGGAAATATTCAAGTTCTGTTAATAGACTAACAGTGGACTTTCCCATTTGCAGAATATATTGAATGACCAACTGAGGGAGTGCTGCAGAAGAAACTTTCCCGGAGTTGCTGACAACCCAAAAAAAAAGTTCAGCAGCTTTCGGCTTGATTTACCAATTTACATGGTGAGTCAAACTCTAAATTTATCATTTTGCTTTTCCTTAATGAAGTTCATAGCATCTGATGGCTCTCAGCACCTTTTAGTGTGGTCTTCTGCATGAATATTATTTGTCAAGACTGAAGCGATATGGTTGAAGCTACAGGCATCATGATAGCTCATCAAAGATGTTGACTGTCTGCAAGGCTGACAATCCTACTTTAGATACTTGTGCTAGCAATATGTCATCAGAGGAAATTGGTGTGTTTGAGGCTGGAATGAGGTGTCTTATTTTAGAACAATTGCCTTAGTTTCACATGGAGGGAAGCTATTTTAACCTTCCTCCCGCAACTCTTTATATGGGACGCTTATAGTCGAGAAGGATTGTCTTTAGTATATTCTGTATTCTTGTACCTCTGCCACCCTTTTCAAAAGGGGAGCTCAATGCTTTCAATGTTGCAGAGTCCTTTCCCATTACACATTCCACTTGCCTTGCAGTCATAATTACAGATAGTTAGCTAGTGCGGAATTGCTAATGCCTCATTGTTCTGTGTAATTGTCATCCATGGCTACTCATCAAGATGTGCCCTGACATCATAAAGCTACAGCAGGATGTCATCTGACTTGAGGGCAAGCTATAGGATACATTTATCATGTTACTGAAATGGGTAGCAGGCTAATCAGGATTCCCAGCTGTAGACAAAGATGGGGAGATGGAAGAAACACAGGCATTATTTGAGATGTATTCATTTGTTCAAGGTATGGGTGATAATAATATTCTCAGGTTCTCTATATGTTAACTGATAGGGATGTGCAAGAAGGAAGATGGTAGTACCTGTTGTTCATAGTTTTTATCATTACCAGTAACTGCAGCATAAACCTTCCTCCATAAACGTATCGGATCACTTATTAGTTATAGGCGTACCATAGTCTAAAATAATTCAAGTGAGCAGATTATGCTGTCACTTGGCTAGCAATGAGGTCTTTTTGTATTTACATTCTGATATAGGTGGTAGAGTTGTGTAGAGGGCGGTAGCAAATGAGTCTTAGGATTGGGAGATGTATGATAGGTTGAAAAAATTAGAGATTTGAATTCTTTTTGAGCTGTGGGATTTTACAATATTACAGCCGCCATAGTACTGATTATTAACTCTTTATCAAAATGTGTTTGTTGTTGTGTTGTATTACTTTGGAAATATTCAAGTTCTGTTAATAGACTAACAGTGGACTTTCCCATTTGCAGAATATATTGAATGACCAACAGAGGGAGTGCTGCAGAAGAAACTTTCCCGGAGTTGCTGACAACCCAAAAAAAAAAGTTCAGCAGCTTTCGGCTTGATTTACCAATTTACATGGTGAGTCAAACTCTCAATTTATAATTTTGCTTTTCCTTAATGAAGTTCATAGCATCTGACGGCTCTCAGCACCTTTTAGTGTGGTCTTCTGCATGAATATTATTTGTCAAGACTGAAGCGATATGGTTGAAGCTACAGGCATCATGATAGCTCATCAAAGATGTTGACTGTCTGCAAGGCTGACAATCCTACTTTAGATACTTGTGCTAGCAATATGTCATCAGAGGAAATTGGTGTGTTTGAGGCTGGAATGAGGTGTCTTATTTTAGAACAATTGCCTTAGTTTCACATGGAGGGAAGCTATTTTAACCTTCCTCCCTCAACTCTTTATATGGGACGCTTATAGTCGAGAAGGATTGTCTTTAGTATATTCCGTATTCTTGTACCTCTGCCACCCTTTTCAAAAGGGGAGCTCAATGCTTTCAATGTTGCAGAGTCATTTCCCATTACACATTCCACTTGCCTTGCAGTCATAATTACAGATAGTTACCTAGTGTGGAATTGCTAATGCCTCATTGTTCTGTGTAATTGTCATCCATGGCTACTCATCAAGATGTGCCCTGACATCATAAAGCTACAGCAGGATGTCATCTGACTTGAGGGCAAGCTATAGGATACATTTATCATGTTACTGAAATGGGTAGCAGGCTAATCAGGATTCCCAGCTGTAGACAAAGATGGGGAGATGGAAGAAACACAGGCATTATTTGAGATGTATTCATTTGTTCAAGGTATGGGTGATAATAATATTCTCAGGTTCTCTATATGTTAACTGATAGGGATGTGCAAGAAGGAAGATGGTAGTACCTGTTGTTCATAGTTTTTATCATTACCAGTAACTGCAGCATAAACCTTCCTCCATAAACGTATCGGATCACTTATTAGTTATAGGCGTACCATAGTCTAAAATAATTCAAGTGAGCAGATTATGCTGTCACTTGGCTAGCAATGAGGTCTTTTTGTATTTACATTCTGATATAGGTGGTAGAGTTGTGTAGAGAGCGGTAGCAAATGAGTCTTAGGATTGGGAGATGTATGATAGGTTGAAAAAATTTGAGATTTGAATTCTTTTTGAGCTGTGGGATTTTACAATATTACAGCCGCCATAGTACTGATTATTAACTCTTTATCAAAATGTGTTTGTTGTTGTGTTGTATTACTTTGGAAATATTCAAGTTCTGTTAATAGACTAACAGTGGACTTTCCCATTTGCAGAATATATTGAATGACCAACAGAGGGAGTGCTGCAGAAGAAACTTTCCCGGAGTTGCTGACAACCCAAAAAAAAAAGTTCAGCAGCTTTCGGCTTGATTTACCAATTTACATGGTGAGTCAAACTCTCAATTTATAATTTTGCTTTTCCTTAATGAAGTTCATAGCATCTGACGGCTCTCAGCACCTTTTAGTGTGGTCTTCTGCATGAATATTATTTGTCAAGACTGAAGCGATATGGTTGAAGGTACGGGCATCATGATAGCTTATCAAAGATGTTGACTGTCTGCAAGGCTGACAATCCTACTTTAGATACTTGTGCTAGCAATATGTCATCAGAGGAAATTGGTGTGTTTGAGGCTGGAATGAGGTGTCTTATTTTAGAACAATTGCCTTAGTTTCACATGGAGGGAAGCTATTTTAACCTTCCTCCCTCAACTCTTTATATGGGACGCTTCTAGTCGAGAAGGATTGTCTTTAGTATGTTCTGTTTTCTTGTACCTCTGCAACCCTTTTCAAAAGGGGAGCTCAATGCTTTCAATGTTGCAGAGTCCTTTCCCATTACACATTCCACTTGCCTTGCAGTCATAATTACAGATAGTTACCTAGTGCGGAATTGCTAATGCCTCATTGTTCTGTGTAATTGTCATCCATGGCTACTCATCAAGATGTGCCCTGACATCATAAAGCTACAGCACAATGTCATCTGACTTGAGGGCAAGCTATAGGATACATTTATCATGTTACTGAAATGGGTAGCAGGCTAATCAGGACTCCCAGCTGTAGGCAAAGATGGGGAGATGGAAGAAACACAGGCATTATTTGAGATGTATTCATTTATTCAAGGTATGGGTGATAACATTCTCAGGTTCTCTATATGTTAACTGATAGGGATGTCCAAGAAGGACGATGGTAGAACCTGTTGTTCATAGTTTTTATCATTACCAGTTACTGGAGCATAAACCTTCCTCCATAAACGTATCGGATCACTTAATAGTTATAGGCCTACCATAGTCTAAAATAATTCAAGTGAGCAGATTATGCTGTCACTTGGCTAGCAATGAGGTCTTTTTGTATTTACATTCTAATATAGGTGGTAGAGTTGTGTAGAGAGCGGTAGCAAATGAGTCTTAGGATTGGGAGATGTATGATAGGTTGAAAAAATTAGAGATTTGAATTCTTTTTGAGCTGTGGGATTTTACAATATTACAGCCGCCATAGTACTGATTATTAACTCTTTATCAAAATGTGTTTGTTGTTGTGTTGTATTACATTGGAAATATTCAAGTTCTGTTAATAGACTAACAGTGGACTTTCCCATTTGCAGAATATATTGAATGACCAACAGAGGGAGTGCTGCAGAAGAAACTTTCTCGGAGTTGCTGACAACCCAAAAAAAAAAGTTCAGCAGCTTTCGGCTTGATTTACCAGTTTACATGGTGAGTCAACCTCTCAATTTATCATTTTGCTTTTCCTTAATGAAGTTCATAGCATCTGACGGCTCTCAGCACCTTTTAGTGTGGTCTTCTGCATGAATATTATTTGTCAAGACTGAAGCGATATGGTTGAAGGTACGGGCATCATGATAGCTTATCAAAGATGTTGACTGTCTGCAAGGCTGACAATCCTACTTTAGATACTTGTGCTAGCAATATGTCATCAGAGGAAATTGGTGTGTTTGAGGCTGGAATGAGGTGTCTTATTTTAGAACAATTGCCTTAGTTTCACATGGAGGGAAGCTATTTTAACCTTCATCCCTCAACTCTTTATATGGGACGCTTCTAGTCGAGAAGGATTGTCTTTAGTATGTTCTGTATTCTTGTACCTCTGCAACCCTTTTCAAAAGGGGAGCTCAATGCTTTCAATGTTGCAGAGTCCTTTCCCATCACACATTCCACTTGCCTTGCAGTCATAATTACAGATAGTTACCTAGTGCGGAATTGCTAATGCCTCATTGTTCTGTGTAATTGTCATCCATGGCTACTCATCAAGATGTGCCCTGACATCATAAAGCTACAGCACGATGTCATCTGACTTGAGGGCAAGCTATAGGATACATTTATCATGTTACTGAAATGGGTAGCAGGCTAATCAGGACTCCCAGCTGTAGGCAAAGATGAGGAGATGGAAGAAACACAGGCATTATTTGAGATGTATTCATTTATTCAAGGTATGGGTGATAATATTCTCAGGTTCTCTATATGTTAACTGATAGGGATGTGCAAGAAGGACGATGGTAGAACCTGTTGTTCATAGTTTTTATCATTACCAGTTACTGGAGCATAAACCTTCGTCCATAAACGTATCGGATCACTTAATAGTTATAGGCCTACCATAGTCTAAAATAATTCAAGTGAGCAGATTATGCTGTCACTTGGCTATCAATGAGGTCTTTTTGTATTTACATTCTAATATAGGTGGTAGAGTTGTGTAGAGAGCGGTAGCAAATGAGTCTTAGGATTGGGAGATGTATGATAGGTTGAAAAAATTAGAGATTTGAATTCTTTTTGAGCTGTGGGATTTTACAATATTACAGCCGCCATAGTACTGATTATTAACTCTTTATCAAAATGTGTTTGTTGTTGTGTTGTATTACTTTGGAAATATTCAAGTTCTGTTAATAGACTAACAGTGGACTTTTCCATTTGCAGAATATATTGAATGACCAACAGAGGGAGTGCTGCAGAAGAAACTTTCTCGGAGTTGCTGACAACCCAAAAAAAAAGGTTCAGCAGCTTTCGGCTTGATTTACCAATTTACATGGTGAGTCAAACTCTCAATTTATCATTTTGCTTTTCCTTAATGAAGTTCATAGCATCTGACGGCTCTCAGCACCTTTTAGTGTGGTCTTCTGCATGAATATTTTTTGTCAAGACTGAAGCGATATGGTTGAAGCTACGGGCATCATGATAGCTCATCAAAGATGTTGACTGTCTGCAAGGCTGACAATCCTACTTTAGATACTTGTGCTAGCAAGATGTCATCAGAGGAAATTGGTGTGTTTGAGGCTGGAATGAGGTGTCTTTTTTTAGAACAATTGCCTTAGTTTCACATGGAGGGAAGCTATTTTAACCTTCCTCCCTCAACTCTTTATATGGGACGCTTATAGTCGAGAAGGATTGTCTTTAGTATATTCTGTATTCTTGTACCTCTGCCACCCTTTTCAAAAGGGGAGCTCAATGCTTTCAATGTTGCAGAGTCTTTTCCCATTACACATTCCACTTGCCTTGCAGTCATAATTACAGATAGTTACCTAGTGCGGAATTGCTAATGCCTCATTGTTCTGTGTAATTTTCATCCATGGCTACTCATCAAGATGTGCCCTGACATCATAAAGCTACAGCAGGATGTCATCTGACTTGAGGGCAAGCTATAGGATACATTTATCATGTTACTGAAATGGGTAGCAGGCTAATCAGGATTCCCAGCTGTAGGCAAAGATGGGGAGATGGAAGAAACACAGGCATTATTTGAGATGTATTCATTTATTCGAAGTATGGGTGATAATAATATTCTCAGGTTCTCTATATGTTAACTGATAGGGATGTCCAAGAAGGACGATGGTAGAACCTGTTGTTCATAGTTTTTATCATTACCAGTTACTGGAGCATAAACCTTCCTCCATAAACGTATCGGATCACTTAATAGTTATAGGCGTACCATAGTCTAAAATAATTCAAGTGAGCAGATTATATTGTCACTTGGCTAGCAATGAGGTCTTTTTGTATTTACATTCTAATATAGGTGGTAGAGTTGTGTAGAGAGCGGTAGCAAATGAGTCTTAGGATTGGGAGATGTATGATAGGTTGAAAACATTTGAGATTTGAATTCTTTTTGAGCTGTGGGATTTTACAATATTACAGCCGCCATAGTACTGATTATTAACTCTTTATCAAAATGTGTTTGTTGTTGTGTTGTATTACTTTGGAAATATTCAAGTTCTGTTAATAGACTAACAGTGGACTTTCCCATTTGCAGAATATATTGAATGACCAACAGAGGGAGTTCTGCAGAAGAAACTTTCTCGGAGTTGCTGACAACCCAAAAAAGAAAGTTCAGCAGCTTTCGGCTTGATTTACCAATTTACATGGTGAGTCAAACTCTCAATTTATAATTTTGCTTTTCCTTAATGAAGTTCATAGCATCTGACGGCTCTCAGCACCTTTTAGTGTGGGGTTCTGCATGAATATTATTTGTCAAGACTAAAGCGATATGGTTGAAGGTACGGGCATCATGATAGCTTATCAAAGATGTTTCCTGTCTGCAAGGCTGACAATCCTACTTTAGATACTTGTGCTAGCAATATGTCATCAGAGGAAATTGGTGTGTTTGAGGCTGGAATGAGGTGTCTTATTTTAGAACAATTGCCTTAGTTTCACATGGAGGGAAGCTATTTTAACCTTCCTCCCTCAACTCTTTATATGGGACGCTTATAGTCGAGAAGGATTGTCTTTAGTATATTCTGTATTCTTGTACCTCTGCCACCCTTTTCAAAAGGGGAGCTCGATGCTTTCAATGTTGCAGAGTCCTTTCCCATTACACATTCCACTTGCCTTGCAGTCATAATTACAGATAGTTACCTAGTGCGGAATTGCTAATGCCTCATTGTTCTGTTTAATTGTCATCCATGGCTACTCATCAAGATGTGCCCTGACATCATAAAGCTACAGCAGGATGTCATCTGACTTGAGGGCAAGCTATAGGATACATTTATCATGTTACTGAAATGGGTAGCAGGCTAATCAGGACTCCCAGCTGTAGGCAAAGATGAGGAGATGGAAGAAACACGGGCATTATTTGAGATGTATTCATTTATTCAAGGTATGGGTGATAATATTCTCAGGTTCTCTATATGTTAACTGATAGGGATGTCCAAGAAGGACGATGGTAGAACCTGTTGTTCATAGTTTTTATCATTACCAGTTACTGGAGCATAAACCTTCCTCCATAAACGTATCGGATCACTTAATAGTTATAGGCCTACCATAGTCTAAAATAATTCAAGTGAGCAGATTATGCTGTCACTTGGCTAGCAATGAGGTCTTTTTGTATTTACATTCTGATATAGGTGGTAGAGTTGTGTAGAGAGCGGTAGCAAATGAGTCTTAGGATTGGGAGATGTATGATAGGTTGAAAAAATTAGAGATTTGAATTCTTTTTGAGCTGTGGGATTTTACAATATTACAGCCGCCATAGTACTGATTATTAACTCTTTATCAAAATGTGTTTGTTGTTGTGTTGTATTACTTTGGAAATATTCAAGTTCTGTTAATAGACTAACAGTGGACTTTCCCATTTGCAGAATATATTGAATGACCAACAGAGGGAGTGCTGCAGAAGAAACTTTCTCGGAGTTGCTGACAACCGAAAAAAAAAAGTTCAGCAGCTTTCGGCTTGATTTACCAGTTTACATGGTGAGTCAAACTCTCAATTTATCATTTTGCTTTTCCTTAATGAAGTTCATAGCATCTGACGGCTCTCAGCACCTTTTAGTGTGGTCTTCTGCATGAATATTATTTGTCAAGACTGAAGCGATATGGTTGAAGGTACGGGCATCATGATAGCTTATCAAAGATGTTGACTGTCTGCAAGGCTGACAATCCTACTTTAGATACTTGTGCTAGCAATATGTCATCAGAGGAAATTGGTGTTTTTGAGGCTGGAATGAGGTGTCTTATTTTAGAACAATTGCCTTAGTTTCACATGGAGGGAAGCTATTTTAACCTTCATCCCTCAACTCTTTATATGGGACGCTTCTAGTCGAGAAGGATTGTCTTTAGTATGTTCTGTATTCTTGAACCTCTGCAACCCTTTTCAAAAGGGGAGCTCAATGCTTTCAATGTTGCAGAGTCCTTTCCCATTACACATTCCACTTGCCTTGCAGTCATAATTACAGATAGTTACATAGTGCGGAATTGCTAATCCCTCATTGTTCTGTGTAATTGTCATCCATGGCTACTCATCAAGATGTGCCCTGACATCATAAAGCTACAGCACGATGTCATCTGACTTGAGGGCAAGCTATAGGATACATTTATCATGTTACTGAAATGGGTAGCAGGCTAATCAGGACTCCCAGCTGTAGGCAAAGATGAGGAGATGGAAGAAACACAGGCATTATTTGAGATGTATTCATTTATTCAAGGTATGGGTGATAATATTCTCAGGTTCTCTATATGTTAACTGATAGGGATGTCCAAGAAGGACGATGGTAGAATCTGTTGTTCATAGTTTTTATCATTACCAGTTACTGGAGCATAAACCTTCCTCCATAAACGTATCGGATCACTTAATAGTTATAGGCCTACCATAGTCTAAAATAATTCAAGTGAGCAGATTATGCTGTCACTTGGCTAGCAATGAGGTCTTTTTGTATTTACATTCTGATATAGGTGGTAGAGTTGTGTAGAGAGCGGTAGCAAATGAGTCTTAGGATTGGGAGATGTATGATAGGTTGAAAAAATTAGAGATTTGAATTCTTTTTGAGCTGTGGGATTTTACAATATTACAGCCGCCATAGTCCTGATTATTAACTCTTTATCAAAATGTGTTTGTTGTTGTGTTGTATTACTTTGGAAATATTCAAGTTCTGTTAATAGACTAACAGTGGACTTTCCCATTTGCAGAATATATTGAATGACCAACAGAGGGAGTGCTGCAGAAGAAACTTTCTCGGAGTTGCTGACAACCCAAAAAAAAAAGTTCAGCAGCTTTCGGCTTGATTTACCAGTTTACATGGTGAGTCAAACTCTCAATTTATCATTTTGCTTTTCCTTAATGAAGTTCATAGCATCTGACGGCTCTCAGCACCTTTTAGTGTGGTCTTCTGCATGAATATTATTTGTCAAGACTGAAGCGATATGGTTGAAGGTAAGGGCATCATGATAGCTTATCAAAGATGTTGACTGTCTGCAAGGCTGACAATCCTACTTTAGATACTTGTGCTAGCAATATGTCATCAGAGGAAATTGGTGTGTTTGAGGCTGGAATGAGGTGTCTTATTTTAGAACAATTGCCTTAGTTTCACATGGAGGGAAGCTATTTTAACCTTCATCCCTCAACTCTTTATATGGGACGCTTCTAGTCGAGAAGGATTGTCTTTAGTATGTTCTGTATTCTTGTACCTCTGCAACCCTTTTCAAAAGGGGAGCTCAATGCTTTCAATGTTGCAGAGTCCTTTCCCATTACACATTCCACTTGCCTTGCAGTCATAATTACAGATAGTTACCTAGTGCGGAATTGCTAATGCCTCATTGTTCTGTGTAATTGTCATCCATGGCTACTCATCAAGATGTGCCCTGACATCATAAAGCTACAGCACGATGTCATCTGACTTGAGGGCAAGCTATAGGATACATTTATCATGTTACTGAAATGGGTAGCAGGCTAATCAGGACTCCCAGCTGTAGGCAAAGATGAGGAGATGGAAGAAACACAGGCATTATTTGAGATGTATTCATTTATTCAAGGTATGGGTGATAATATTCTCAGGTTCTCTATATGTTAACTGATAGGGATGTGCAAGAAGGACGATGGTAGAACCTGTTGTTCATAGTTTTTATCATTACCAGTTACTGGAGCATAAACCTTTGTCCATAAACGTATCGGATCACTTAATAGTTATAGGCCTACCATAGTCTAAAATAATTCAAGTGAGCAGATTATGCTGTCACTTGGCTAGCAATGAGGTCTTTTTGTATTTACATTCTGATATAGGTGGTAGAGTTGTGTAGAGAGCGGTAGCAAATGAGTCTTAGGATTGGGAGATGTATGATAGGTTGAAAAAATTAGAGATTTGAATTCTTTTTGAGCTGTGGGATTTTACAATATTACAGCCGCCATAGTACTGATTATTAACTCTTTATCAAAATGTGTTTGTTGTTGTGTTGTATTACTTTGGAAATATTCAAGTTCTGTTAATAGACTAACAGTGGACTTTCCCATTTGCAGAATATATTGAATGACCAACTGAGGGAGTGCTGCAGAAGAAACTTTCCCGGAGTTGCTGACAACCCAAAAAATAAAGTTCAGCAGCTTTCGGCTTGATTTACCAATTTACATGGTGAGTCAAACTCTCAATTTATCATTTTGCTTTTCCTTAATGAAGTTCATAGCATCTGACGGCTCTCAGCACCTTTTAGTGTGGTCTTCTGCATGAATATTATTTGTCAAGACTGAAGCGATATGGTTGAAGATGCGGGCATCATGATAGCTTATCAAAGATGTTGACTGTCTGCAAGGCTGACAATCCTACTTTAGATACTTGTGCTAGCAATATGTCATCAGAGGAAATTGGTGTGTTTGAGGCTGGAATGAGGTGTCTTATTTTAGAACAATTGCCTTAGTTTCACATGGAGGGAAGCTATTTTAACCTTCCTCAACTCTTTATATGGGACGCTTATAGTCGAGAAGGATTGTCTTTAGTATATTCTGTATTCTTGTACCTCTGCCACCCTTTTCAAAAGGGGAGCTCAATGCTTTCAATGTTGCAGAGTCCTTTCCCATTACACATTCCACTTGCCTTGCAGTCATAATTACAGATAGTTAGCTAGTGCGGAATTGCTAATGCCTCATTGTTCTGTGTAATTGTCATCCATGGCTACTCATCAAGATGTGCCCTGACATCATAAAGCTACAGCAGGATGTCATCTGACTTGAGGGCAAGCTATAGGATACATTTATCATGTTACTGAAATGGGTAGCAGGCTAATCAGGACTCCCAGCTGTAGGCAAAGATGGGGAGATGGAAGAAACACAGGCATTATTTGAGATGTATTCATTTATTCAAGGTATGGGTGATAATATTCTCAGGTTCTCTATATGTTAACTGATAGGGATGTGCAAGAAGGACGATGGTAGAACCTGTTGTTTATAGTTTTTATCATTACCAGTTACTGGAGCATAAACCTTCCTCCATAAACGTATCGGATCACTTATTAGTTATAGGCGTACCATAGTCTAAAATAATTCAAGTGAGCAGATTATGCTGTCACTTGGCTGGCAATGAGGTCTTTTTGTATTTACATTCTGATATAGGTGGTAGAGTTGTGTAGAGAGCGGTAGCAAATGAGTCTTAGGATTGGGAGATGTATGATAGGTTGAAAAAATTAGAGATTTGAATTCTTTTTGAGCTGTGGGATTTTACAATATTACAGCCGCCATAGTACTGATTATTAACTCTTTATCAAAATGTGTTTGTTGTTGTGTTGTATTACTTTGGAAATATTCAAGTTCTGTTAATAGACTAACAGTGGACTTTCCCATTTGCAGAATATATTGAATGACCAACTGAGGGAGTGCTGCAGAAGAAACTTTCCCGGAGTTGCTGACAACCCAAAAAATAAAGTTCAGCAGCTTTCGGCTTGATTTACCAATTTACATGGTGAGTCAAACTCTCAATTTATCATTTTGCTTTTCCTTAATGAAGTTCATAGCATCTGACGGCTCTCAGCACCTTTTAGTGTGGTCTTCTGCATGAATATTATTTGTCAAGACTGAAGCGATATGGTTGAAGGTACGGGCATCATGATAGCTTATCAAAGATGTTGACTGTCTGCAAGGCTGACAATCCTACTTTAGATACTTGTGCTAGCAATATGTCATCAGAGGAAATTGGTGTGTTTGAGGCTGGAATGAGGTGTCTTATTTTAGAACAATTGCCTTAGTTTCACATGGAGGGAAGCTATTTTAACCTTCCTCCCGCAACTCTTTATATGGGACGCTTATAGTCGAGAAGGATTGTCTTTAGTATATTCTGTATTCTTGTACCTCTGCCACCCTTTTCAAAAGGGGAGCTCAATGCTTTCAATGTTGCAGAGTCCTTTCCCATTACACATTCCACTTGCCTTGCAGTCATAATTACAGATAGTTAGCTAGTGCGGAATTGCTAATGCCTCATTGTTCTGTGTAATTGTCATCCATGGCTACTCATCAAGATGTGCCCTGACATCATAAAGCTACAGCAGGATGTCATCTGACTTGAGGGCAAGCTATAGGATACATTTATCATGTTACTGAAATGGGTAGCAGGCTAATCAGGACTCCCAGCTGTAGGCAAAGATGGGGAGATGGAAGAAACACAGGCATTATTTGAGATGTATTCATTTATTCAAGGTATGGGTGATAATATTCTCAGGTTCTCTATATGTTAACTGATAGGGATGTGCAAGAAGGACGATGGTAGAACCTGTTGTTTATAGTTTTTATCATTACCAGTTACTGGAGCATAAACCTTCCTCCATAAACGTATCGGATCACTTATTAGTTATAGGCGTACCATAGTCTAAAATAATTCAAGTGAGCAGATTATGCTGTCACTTGGCTGGCAATGAGGTCTTTTTGTATTTACATTCTGATATAGGTGGTAGAGTTGTGTAGAGAGCGGTAGCAAATGAGTCTTAGGATTGGGAGATGTATGATAGGTTGAAAAAATTAGAGATTTGAATTCTTTTTGAGCTGTGGGATTTTACAATATTACAGCCGCCATAGTACTGATTATTAACTCTTTATCAAAATGTGTTTGTTGTTGTGTTGTATTACTTTGGAAATATTCAGGTTCTGTTAATAGACTAACAGTGGACTTTCCCATTTGCAGAATATATTGAATGACCAACTGAGGGAGTGCTGCAGAAGAAACTTTCCCGGAGTTGCTGACAACCCAAAAAATAAAGTTCAGCAGCTTTCGGCTTGATTTACCAATTTACATGGTGAGTCAAACTCTCAATTTATCATTTTGCTTTTCCTTAATGAAGTTCATAGCATCTGACGGCTCTCAGCACCTTTTAGTGTGGTCTTCTGCATGAATATTATTTGTCAAGACTGAAGCGATATGGTTGAAGGTACGGGCATCATGATAGCTTATCAAAGATGTTGACTGTCTGCAAGGCTGACAATCCTACTTTAGATACTTGTGCTAGCAATATGTCATCAGAGGAAATTGGTGTGTTTGAGGCTGGAATGAGGTGTCTTATTTTAGAACAATTGCCTTAGTTTCACATGGAGGGAAGCTATTTTAACCTTCCTCCCGCAACTCTTTATATGGGACGCTTATAGTCGAGAAGGATTGTCTTTAGTATATTCTGTATTCTTGTACCTCTGCCACCCTTTTCAAAAGGGGAGCTCAATGCTTTCAATGTTGCAGAGTCCTTTCCCATTACACATTCCACTTGCCTTGCAGTCATAATTACAGATAGTTAGCTAGTGCGGAATTGCTAATGCCTCATTGTTCTGTGTAATTGTCATCCATGGCTACTCATCAAGATGTGCCCTGACATCATAAAGCTACAGCAGGATGTCATCTGACTTGAGGGCAAGCTATAGGATACATTTATCATGTTACTGAAATGGGTAGCAGGCTAATCAGGATTCCCAGCTGTAGACAAAGATGGGGAGATGGAAGAAACACAGGCATTATTTGAGATGTATTCATTTGTTCAAGGTATGGGTGATAATAATATTCTCAGGTTCTCTATATGTTAACTGATAGGGATGTGCAAGAAGGAAGATGGTAGTACCTGTTGTTCATAGTTTTTATCATTACCAGTAACTGCAGCATAAACCTTCCTCCATAAACGTATCGGATCACTTATTAGTTATAGGCGTACCATAGTCTAAAATAATTCAAGTGAGCAGATTATGCTGTCACTTGGCTAGCAATGAGGTCTTTTTGTATTTACATTCTGATATAGGTGGTAGAGTTGTGTAGAGGGCGGTAGCAAATGAGTCTTAGGATTGGGAGATGTATGATAGGTTGAAAAAATTAGAGATTTGAATTCTTTTTGAGCTGTGGGATTTTACAATATTACAGCCGCCATAGTACTGATTATTAACTCTTTATCAAAATGTGTTTGTTGTTGTGTTGTATTACTTTGGAAATATTCAAGTTCTGTTAATAGACTAACAGTGGACTTTCCCATTTGCAGAATATATTGAATGACCAACAGAGGGAGTGCTGCAGAAGAAACTTTCCCGGAGTTGCTGACAACCCAAAAAAAAAAGTTCAGCAGCTTTCGGCTTGATTTACCAATTTACATGGTGAGTCAAACTCTCAATTTATAATTTTGCTTTTCCTTAATGAAGTTCATAGCATCTGACGGCTCTCAGCACCTTTTAGTGTGGTCTTCTGCATGAATATTATTTGTCAAGACTGAAGCGATATGGTTGAAGCTACAGGCATCATGATAGCTCATCAAAGATGTTGACTGTCTGCAAGGCTGACAATCCTACTTTAGATACTTGTGCTAGCAATATGTCATCAGAGGAAATTGGTGTGTTTGAGGCTGGAATGAGGTGTCTTATTTTAGAACAATTGCCTTAGTTTCACATGGAGGGAAGCTATTTTAACCTTCCTCCCTCAACTCTTTATATGGGACGCTTATAGTCGAGAAGGATTGTCTTTAGTATATTCCGTATTCTTGTACCTCTGCCACCCTTTTCAAAAGGGGAGCTCAATGCTTTCAATGTTGCAGAGTCATTTCCCATTACACATTCCACTTGCCTTGCAGTCATAATTACAGATAGTTACCTAGTGTGGAATTGCTAATGCCTCATTGTTCTGTGTAATTGTCATCCATGGCTACTCATCAAGATGTGCCCTGACATCATAAAGCTACAGCAGGATGTCATCTGACTTGAGGGCAAGCTATAGGATACATTTATCATGTTACTGAAATGGGTAGCAGGCTAATCAGGATTCCCAGCTGTAGACAAAGATGGGGAGATGGAAGAAACACAGGCATTATTTGAGATGTATTCATTTGTTCAAGGTATGGGTGATAATAATATTCTCAGGTTCTCTATATGTTAACTGATAGGGATGTGCAAGAAGGAAGATGGTAGTACCTGTTGTTCATAGTTTTTATCATTACCAGTAACTGCAGCATAAACCTTCCTCCATAAACGTATCGGATCACTTATTAGTTATAGGCGTACCATAGTCTAAAATAATTCAAGTGAGCAGATTATGCTGTCACTTGGCTAGCAATGAGGTCTTTTTGTATTTACATTCTGATATAGGTGGTAGAGTTGTGTAGAGAGCGGTAGCAAATGAGTCTTAGGATTGGGAGATGTATGATAGGTTGAAAAAATTTGAGATTTGAATTCTTTTTGAGCTGTGGGATTTTACAATATTACAGCCGCCATAGTACTGATTATTAACTCTTTATCAAAATGTGTTTGTTGTTGTGTTGTATTACTTTGGAAATATTCAAGTTCTGTTAATAGACTAACAGTGGACTTTCCCATTTGCAGAATATATTGAATGACCAACAGAGGGAGTGCTGCAGAAGAAACTTTCCCGGAGTTGCTGACAACCCAAAAAAAAAAGTTCAGCAGCTTTCGGCTTGATTTACCAATTTACATGGTGAGTCAAACTCTCAATTTATAATTTTGCTTTTCCTTAATGAAGTTCATAGCATCTGACGGCTCTCAGCACCTTTTAGTGTGGTCTTCTGCATGAATATTATTTGTCAAGACTGAAGCGATATGGTTGAAGGTACGGGCATCATGATAGCTTATCAAAGATGTTGACTGTCTGCAAGGCTGACAATCCTACTTTAGATACTTGTGCTAGCAATATGTCATCAGAGGAAATTGGTGTGTTTGAGGCTGGAATGAGGTGTCTTATTTTAGAACAATTGCCTTAGTTTCACATGGAGGGAAGCTATTTTAACCTTCCTCCCTCAACTCTTTATATGGGACGCTTCTAGTCGAGAAGGATTGTCTTTAGTATGTTCTGTTTTCTTGTACCTCTGCAACCCTTTTCAAAAGGGGAGCTCAATGCTTTCAATGTTGCAGAGTCCTTTCCCATTACACATTCCACTTGCCTTGCAGTCATAATTACAGATAGTTACCTAGTGCGGAATTGCTAATGCCTCATTGTTCTGTGTAATTGTCATCCATGGCTACTCATCAAGATGTGCCCTGACATCATAAAGCTACAGCACAATGTCATCTGACTTGAGGGCAAGCTATAGGATACATTTATCATGTTACTGAAATGGGTAGCAGGCTAATCAGGATTCCCAGCTGTAGACAAAGATGGGGAGATGGAAGAAACACAGGCATTATTTGAGATGTATTCATTTATTCAAGGTATGGGTGATAATATTCTCAGGTTCTCTATATGTTAACTGATAGGGATGTGCAAGAAGGACGATGGTAGAACCTGTTGTTCATAGTTTTTATCATTACCAGTTACTGGAGCATAAACCTTCGTCCATAAACGTATCGGATCACTTAATAGTTATAGGCCTACCATAGTCTAAAATAATTCAAGTGAGCAGATTATGCTGTCACTTGGCTATCAATGAGGTCTTTTTGTATTTACATTCTAATATAGGTGGTAGAGTTGTGTAGAGAGCGGTAGCAAATGAGTCTTAGGATTGGGAGATGTATGATAGGTTGAAAAAATTAGAGATTTGAATTCTTTTTGAGCTGTGGGATTTTACAATATTACAGCCGCCATAGTACTGATTATTAACTCTTTATCAAAATGTGTTTGTTGTTGTGTTGTATTACTTTGGAAATATTCAAGTTCTGTTAATAGACTAACAGTGGACTTTTCCATTTGCAGAATATATTGAATGACCAACAGAGGGAGTGCTGCAGAAGAAACTTTCTCGGAGTTGCTGACAACCCAAAAAAAAAGGTTCAGCAGCTTTCGGCTTGATTTACCAATTTACATGGTGAGTCAAACTCTCAATTTATCATTTTGCTTTTCCTTAATGAAGTTCATAGCATCTGACGGCTCTCAGCACCTTTTAGTGTGGTCTTCTGCATGAATATTTTTTGTCAAGACTGAAGCGATATGGTTGAAGCTACGGGCATCATGATAGCTCATCAAAGATGTTGACTGTCTGCAAGGCTGACAATCCTACTTTAGATACTTGTGCTAGCAAGATGTCATCAGAGGAAATTGGTGTGTTTGAGGCTGGAATGAGGTGTCTTTTTTTAGAACAATTGCCTTAGTTTCACATGGAGGGAAGCTATTTTAACCTTCCTCCCTCAACTCTTTATATGGGACGCTTATAGTCGAGAAGGATTGTCTTTAGTATATTCTGTATTCTTGTACCTCTGCCACCCTTTTCAAAAGGGGAGCTCAATGCTTTCAATGTTGCAGAGTCTTTTCCCATTACACATTCCACTTGCCTTGCAGTCATAATTACAGATAGTTACCTAGTGCGGAATTGCTAATGCCTCATTGTTCTGTGTAATTTTCATCCATGGCTACTCATCAAGATGTGCCCTGACATCATAAAGCTACAGCAGGATGTCATCTGACTTGAGGGCAAGCTATAGGATACATTTATCATGTTACTGAAATGGGTAGCAGGCTAATCAGGATTCCCAGCTGTAGGCAAAGATGGGGAGATGGAAGAAACACAGGCATTATTTGAGATGTATTCATTTATTCGAAGTATGGGTGATAATAATATTCTCAGGTTCTCTATATGTTAACTGATAGGGATGTCCAAGAAGGACGATGGTAGAACCTGTTGTTCATAGTTTTTATCATTACCAGTTACTGGAGCATAAACCTTCCTCCATAAACGTATCGGATCACTTAATAGTTATAGGCGTACCATAGTCTAAAATAATTCAAGTGAGCAGATTATATTGTCACTTGGCTAGTAATGAGGTCTTTTTGTATTTACATTCTAATATAGGTGGTAGAGTTGTGTAGAGAGCGGTAGCAAATGAGTCTTAGGATTGGGAGATGTATGATAGGTTGAAAACATTTGAGATTTGAATTCTTTTTGAGCTGTGGGATTTTACAATATTACAGCCGCCATAGTACTGATTATTAACTCTTTATCAAAATGTGTTTGTTGTTGTGTTGTATTACTTTTGAAATATTCAAGTTCTGTTAATAGACTAACAGTGGACTTTCCCATTTGCAGAATATATTGAATGACCAACAGAGGGAGTTCTGCAGAAGAAACTTTCTCGGAGTTGCTGACAACCCAAAAAAGAAAGTTCAGCAGCTTTCGGCTTGATTTACCAATTTACATGGTGAGTCAAACTCTCAATTTATAATTTTGCTTTTCCTTAATGAAGTTCATAGCATCTGACGGCTCTCAGCACCTTTTAGTGTGGGGTTCTGCATGAATATTATTTGTCAAGACTAAAGCGATATGGTTGAAGGTACGGGCATCATGATAGCTTATCAAAGATGTTTCCTGTCTGCAAGGCTGACAATCCTACTTTAGATACTTGTGCTAGCAATATGTCATCAGAGGAAATTGGTGTGTTTGAGGCTGGAATGAGGTGTCTTATTTTAGAACAATTGCCTTAGTTTCACATGGAGGGAAGCTATTTTAACCTTCCTCCCTCAACTCTTTATATGGGACGCTTATAGTCGAGAAGGATTGTCTTTAGTATATTCTGTATTCTTGTACCTCTGCCACCCTTTTCAAAAGGGGAGCTCGATGCTTTCAATGTTGCAGAGTCCTTTCCCATTACACATTCCACTTGCCTTGCAGTCATAATTACAGATAGTTACCTAGTGCGGAATTGCTAATGCCTCATTGTTCTGTTTAATTGTCATCCATGGCTACTCATCAAGATGTGCCCTGACATCATAAAGCTACAGCAGGATGTCATCTGACTTGAGGGCAAGCTATAGGATACATTTATCATGTTACTGAAATGGGTAGCAGGCTAATCAGGACTCCCAGCTGTAGGCAAAGATGGGGAGATGAAAGAAACACAGGCATTATTTGAGATGTATTCATTTGTTCAAGGTATGGGTGATAATAATATTCTCAGGTTCTCTATATGTTAACTGATAGGGATGTGCAAGAAGGAAGATGGTAGTACCTGTTGTTCATAGTTTTTATCATTACCAGTAACTGCAGCATAAACCTTCCTCCATAAACGTATCGGATCACTTATTAGTTATAGGCGTACCATAGTCTAAAATAATTCAAGTGAGCAGATTATGCTGTCACTTGGCTAGCAATGAGGTCTTTTTGTATTTACATTCTGATATAGGTGGTAGAGTTGTGTAGAGAGCGGTAGCAAATGAGTCTTAGGATTGGGAGATGTATGATAGGTTGAAAAAATTTGAGATTTGAATTCTTTTTGAGCTGTGGGATTTTACAATATTACAGCCGCCATAGTACTGATTATTAACTCTTTATCAAAATGTGTTTGTTGTTGTGTTGTATTACTTTGGAAATATTCAAGTTCTGTTAATAGACTAACAGTGGACTTTCCCATTTGCAGAATATATTGAATGACCAACAGAGGGAGTGCTGCAGAAGAAACTTTCTCGGAGTTGCTGACAATCCAAAAAAAAAAGTTCAGCAGCTTTCGGCTTGATTTACCAATTTACATGGTGAGTCAAACTCTCAATTTATCATTTTGCTTTTCCTTAATGAAGTTCATAGCATCTGACGGCTCTCAGCACCTTTTAGTGTGGTCTTCTGCATGAATATTATTTGTCAAGACTGAAGCGATATGGTTGAAGGTACGGGCATCATGATAGCTTATCAAAGATGTTGCCTGTCTGCAAGGCTGACAATCCTACTTTAGATACTTGTGCTAGCAATATGTCATCAGAGGAAATTGGTGTGTTTGAGGCTGGAATGAGGTGTCTTATTTTAGAACAATTGCCTTAGTTTCACATGGAGGGAAGCTATTTTAACCTTCCTCCCTCAACTCTTTATATGGGACGCTTCTAGTCGAGAAGGATTGTCTTTAGTATATTCTGTATTCTTGTACCTCTGCCACCCTTTTCAAAAGGGGAGCTCAATGCTTTCAATGTTGCAGAGTCCTTTCCCATTACACATTCCACTTGCCTTGCAGTCATAATTACAGATAGTTACCTAGTGCGGAATTGCTAATGCCTCATTGTTCTGTGTAATTGTCATCCATGGCTACTCATCAAGATGTGCCCTGACATCATAAAGCTACAGCACGATGTCATCTGACTTGAGGGCAAGCTATAGGATACATTTATCATGTTACTGAAATGGGTAGCAGGCTAATCAGGACTCCCAGCTGTAGGCAAAGATGAGGAGATGGAAGAAACACGGGCATTATTTGAGATGTATTCATTTATTCAAGGTATGGGTGATAATATTCTCAGGTTCTCTATATGTTAACTGATAGGGATGTCCAAGAAGGACGATGGTTGAACCTGTTGTTCATAGTTTTTATCATTACCAGTTACTGGAGCATAAACCTTCCTCCATAAACGTATCGGATCACTTAATAGTTATAGGCCTACCATAGTCTAAAATAATTCAAGTGAGCAGATTATGCTGTCACTTGGCTAGCAATGAGGTCTTTTTGTATTTACATTCTGATATAGGTGGTAGAGTTGTGTAGAGAGCGGTAGCAAATGAGTCTTAGGATTGGGAGATGTATGATAGGTTGAAAAAATTAGAGATTTGAATTCTTTTTGAGCTGTGGGATTTTACAATATTACAGCCGCCATAGTACTGATTATTAACTCTTTATCAAAATGTGTTTGTTGTTGTGTTGTATTACTTTGGAAATATTCAAGTTCTGTTAATAGACTAACAGTGGACTTTCCCATTTGCAGAATATATTGAATGACCAACAGAGGGAGTGCTGCAGAAGAAACTTTCTCGGAGTTGCTGACAACCGAAAAAAAAAAGTTCAGCAGCTTTCGGCTTGATTTACCAGTTTACATGGTGAGTCAAACTCTCAATTTATCATTTTGCTTTTCCTTAATGAAGTTCATAGCATCTGACGGCTCTCAGCACCTTTTAGTGTGGTCTTCTGCATGAATATTATTTGTCAAGACTGAAGCGATATGGTTGAAGGTACGGGCATCATGATAGCTTATCAAAGATGTTGACTGTCTGCAAGTCTGACAATCCTACTTTAGATACTTGTGCTAGCAATATGTCATCAGAGGAAATTGGTGTTTTTGAGGCTGGAATGAGGTGTCTTATTTTAGAACAATTGCCTTAGTTTCACATGGAGGGAAGCTATTTTAACCTTCATCCCTCAACTCTTTATATGGGACGCTTCTAGTCGAGAAGGATTGTCTTTAGTATGTTCTGTATTCTTGTACCTCTGCAACCCTTTTCAAAAGGGGAGCTCAATGCTTTCAATGTTGCAGAGTCCTTTCCCATTACACATTCCACTTGCCTTGCAGTCATAATTACAGATAGTTACATAGTGCGGAATTGCTAATCCCTCATTGTTCTGTGTAATTGTCATCCATGGCTACTCATCAAGATGTGCCCTGACATCATAAAGCTACAGCACGATGTCATCTGACTTGAGGGCAAGCTATAGGATACATTTATCATGTTACTGAAATGGGTAGCAGGCTAATCAGGACTCCCAGCTGTAGGCAAAGATGAGGAGATGGAAGAAACACAGGCATTATTTGAGATGTATTCATTTATTCAAGGTATGGGTGATAATATTCTCAGGTTCTCTATATGTTAACTGATAGGGATGTCCAAGAAGGACGATGGTAGAACCTGTTGTTCATAGTTTTTATCATTACCAGTTACTGGAGCATAAACCTTCCTCCATAAACGTATCGGATCACTTAATAGTTATAGGCCTACCATCGTCTAAAATAATTCAAGTGAGCAGATTATGCTGTCACTTGGCTAGCAATGAGGTCTTTTTGTATTTACATTCTGATATAGGTGGTAGAGTTGTGTAGAGAGCGGTAGCAAATGAGTCTTAGGATTGGGAGATGTATGATAGGTTGAAAAAATTAGAGATTTGAATTCTTTTTGAGCTGTGGGATTTTACAATATTACAGCCGCCATAGTCCTGATTATTAACTCTTTATCAAAATGTGTTTGTTGTTGTGTTGTATTACTTTGGAAATATTCAAGTTCTGTTAATAGACTAACAGTGGACTTTCCCATTTGCAGAATATATTGAATGACCAACAGAGGGAGTGCTGCAGAAGAAACTTTCTCGGAGTTGCTGACAACCCAAAAAAAAAAGTTCAGCAGCTTTCGGCTTGATTTACCAGTTTACATGGTGAGTCAAACTCTCAATTTATCATTTTGCTTTTCCTTAATGAAGTTCATAGCATCTGACGGCTCTCAGCACCTTTTAGTGTGGTCTTCTGCATGAATATTATTTGTCAAGACTGAAGCGATATGGTTGAAGGTACGGGCATCATGATAGCTTATCAAAGATGTTGACTGTCTGCAAGGCTGACAATCCTACTTTAGATACTTGTGCTAGCAATATGTCATCAGAGGAAATTGGTGTGTTTGAGGCTGGAATGAGGTGTCTTATTTTAGAACAATTGCCTTAGTTTCACATGGAGGGAAGCTATTTTAACCTTCATCCCTCAACTCTTTATATGGGACGCTTCTAGTCGAGAAGGATTGTCTTTAGTATGTTCTGTATTCTTGTACCTCTGCAACCCTTTTCAAAAGGGGAGCTCAATGCTTTCAATGTTGCAGAGTCCTTTCCCATTACACATTCCACTTGCCTTGCAGTCATAATTACAGATAGTTACCTAGTGCGGAATTGCTAATGCCTCATTGTTCTGTGTAATTGTCATCCATGGCTACTCATCAAGATGTGCCCTGACATCATAAAGCTACAGCACGATGTCATCTGACTTGAGGGCAAGCTATAGGATACATTTATCATGTTACTGAAATGGGTAGCAGGCTAATCAGGACTCCCAGCTGTAGGCAAAGATGAGGAGATGGAAGAAACACAGGCATTATTTGAGATGTATTCATTTATTCAAGGTATGGGTGATAATATTCTCAGGTTCTCTATATGTTAACTGATAGGGATGTGCAAGAAGGACGATGGTAGAACCTGTTGTTCATAGTTTTTATCATTACCAGTTACTGGAGCATAAACCTTTGTCCATAAACGTATCGGATCACTTAATAGTTATAGGCCTACCATAGTCTAAAATAATTCAAGTGAGCAGATTATGCTGTCACTTGGCTAGCAATGAGGTCTTTTTGTATTTACATTCTGATATAGGTGGTAGAGTTGTGTAGAGAGCGGTAGCAAATGAGTCTTAGGATTGGGAGATGTATGATAGGTTGAAAAAATTAGAGATTTGAATTCTTTTTGAGCTGTGGGATTTTACAATATTACAGCCGCCATAGTACTGATTATTAACTCTTTATCAAAATGTGTTTGTTGTTGTGTTGTATTACTTTGGAAATATTCAAGTTCTGTTAATAGACTAACAGTGGACTTTCCCATTTGCAGAATATATTGAATGACCAACAGAGGGAGTGCTGCAGAAGAAACTTTCTCGGAGTTGCTGACAACCCAAAAAAAAAAGTTCAGCAGCTTTCGGCTTGATTTACCAGTTTACATGGTGAGTCAAACTCTCAATTTATCATTTTGCTTTTCCTTAATGAAGTTCATAGCATCTGACGGCTCTCAGCACCTTTTAGTGTGGTCTTCTGCATGAATATTATTTGTCAAGACTGAAGCGATATGGTTGAAGGTACGGGCATCATGATAGCTTATCAAAGATGTTGACTGTCTGCAAGGCTGACAATCCTACTTTAGATACTTGTGCTAGCAATATGTCATCAGAGGAAATTGGTGTGTTTGAGGCTGGAATGAGGTGTCTTATTTTAGAACAATTGCCTTAGTTTCACATGGAGGGAAGCTATTTTAACCTTCATCCCTCAACTCTTTATATGGGACGCTTCTAGTCGAGAAGGATTGTCTTTAGTATGTTCTGTATTCTTGTACCTCTGCAACCCTTTTCAAAAGGGGAGCTCAATGCTTTCAATGTTGCAGAGTCCTTTCCCATTACACATTCCACTTGCCTTGCAGTCATAATTACAGATAGTTACCTAGTGCGGAATTGCTAATGCCTCATTGTTCTGTGTAATTGTCATCCATGGCTACTCATCAAGATGTGCCCTGACATCATAAAGCTACAGCACGATGTCATCTGACTTGAGGGCAAGCTATAGGATACATTTATCATGTTACTGAAATGGGTAGCAGGCTAATCAGGACTCCCAGCTGTAGGCAAAGATGAGGAGATGGAAGAAACACAGGCATTATTTGAGATGTATTCATTTATTCAAGGTATGGGTGATAATATTCTCAGGTTCTCTATATGTTAACTGATAGGGATGTGCAAGAAGGACGATGGTAGAACCTGTTGTTCATAGTTTTTATCATTAGAAGTTACTGGAGCATAAACCTTCGTCCATAAACGTATCGGATCACTTAATAGTTATAGGCCTACCATAGTCTAAAATAATTCAAGTGAGCAGATTATGCTGTCACTTGGCTAGCAATGAGGTCTTTTTGTATTTACATTCTAATATAGGTGGTAGAGTTGTGTAGAGAGCGGTAGCAAATGAGTCTTAGGATTGGGAGATGTATGATAGGTTGAAAAAATTAGAGATTTGAATTCTTTTTGAGCTGTGGGATTTTACAATATTACAGCCGCCATAGTACTGATTATTAACTCTTTATCAAAATGTGTTTGTTGTTGTGTTGTATTACTTTGGAAATATTCAAGTTCTGTTAATAGACTAACAGTGGACTTTCCCATTTGCAGAATATATTGAATGACCAACAGAGGGAGTGCTGCAGAAGAAACTTTCTCGGAGTTGCTGACAACCCAAAAAAAAAAGTTCAGCAGCTTTCGGCTTGATTTACCAGTTTACATGGTGAGTCAAACTCTCAATTTATCATTTTGCTTTTCCTTAATGAAGTTCATAGCATCTGACGGCTCTCAGCACCTTTTAGTGTGGTCTTCTGCATGAATATTATTTGTCAAGACTGAAGCGATATGGTTGAAGGTACGGGCATCATGATAGCTTATCAAAGATGTTGACTGTCTGCAAGGCTGACAATCCTACTTTAGATACTTGTGCTAGCAATATGTCATCAGAGGAAATTGGTGTGTTTGAGGCTGGAATGAGGTGTCTTATTTTAGAACAATTGCCTTAGTTTCACATGGAGGGAAGCTATTTTAACCTTCCTCCCTCAACTCTTTATATGGGACGCTTCTAGTCGAGAAGGATTGTCTTTAGTATATTCTGTATTCTTGTACCTCTGCCACCCTTTTCAAAAGGGGAGCTCAATGCTTTCAATGTTGCAGAGTCCTTTCCCATTACACATTCCACTTGCCTTGCAGTCATAATTACAGATAGTTACCTGGTGCGGAATTGCTAATGCCTCATTGTTCTGTGTAATTGTCATCCATGGCTACTCATCAAGATGTGCCCTGACATCATAAAGCTACAGCAGGATGTCATCTGACTTGAGGGCAAGCTATAGGATACATTTATCATGTTACTGAAATGGGTAGCAGGCTAATCAGGACTCCCAGCTGTAGGCAAAGATGGGGAGATGGAAGAAACACAGGCATTATTTGAGATGTATTCATTTATTCAAGGTATGGGTGATAACATTCTCAGGTTCTCTATATGTTAACTGATAGGGATGTCCAAGAAGGACGATGGTAGAACCTGTTGTTCATAGTTTTTATCATTACCAGTTACTGGAGCATAAACCTTCCTCCATAAACGTATCGGATCACTTAATAGTTATAGGCCTACCATAGTCTACAATAATTCAAGTGAGCAGATTATGCTGTCACTTGGCTAGCAATGAGGTCTTTTTGTATTTACATTCTAATATAGGTGGTAGAGTTGTGTAGAGAGCGGTAGCTAATGAGTCCTCGGATTGGGAGATGTATGATAGGTTGAAAAAATTAGAGATTTGAATTCTTTTTGAGCTGTGGGATTTTACAATATTACAGCCGCCATAGTACTGATTATTAACTCTTTATCAAAATGTGTTTGTTGTTGTGTTGTATTACTTTGGAAATATTCAAGTTCTGTTAATAGACTAACAGTGGACTTTCCCATTTGCAGAATATATTGAATGACCAACAGAGGGAGTGCTGCAGAAGAAACTTTCTCGGAGTTGCTGACAACCCAAAAAAAAAAGTTCAGCAGCTTTCGGCTTGATTTACCAATTTACATGGTGAGTCAAACTCTCAATTTATCATTTTGCTTTTCCTTAACGAAGTTCATAGCATCTGACGGCTCTCAGCACCTTTTAGTGTGGTCTTCTGCATGAATATTATTTGTCAAGACTGAAGCGATATGGTTGAAGCTACGGGCATCATGATAGCTTATCAAAGATGTTGACTGTCTGCAAGGCTGACAATCCTACTTTAGATACTTGTGCTAGCAAGATGTCATCAGAGGAAATTGGTGTGTTTGAGGCTGGAATGAGGTGTCTTATTTTAGAACAATTGCCTTAGTTTCACATGGAGGGAAGCTATTTTAACCTTCCTCCCTCAACTCTCTATATGGGACGCTTATAGTCGAGAAGGATTGTCTTTAGTATATTCTGTATTCTTGTACCTCTGCCACCCTTTTCAAAAGGGGAGCTCAATGCTTTCAATGTTGCAGAGTCTTTTCCCATTACACATTCCACTTGCCTTGCAGTCATAATTACAGATAGTTACCTAGTGCGGAATTCCTAATGCCTCATTGTTCTGTGTAATTGTCATCCATGGCTACTCTTCAAGATGTGCCCTGACATCGTAAAGCTACAGCAGGATGTCATCTGACTTGAGGGCAAGCTATAGGATACATTTATCATGTTACTGAAATCGGTAGCAGGCTAATCAGGACTCCCAGCTGTAGGCAAAGATGGGGAGAGGGAAGAAACACAGGCATTATTTGAGATGTATTCATTTGTTCAAGGTATGGGTGATAATAATATTCTCAGGTTCTCTATATGTTAACTGATAGGGATGTGCAAGAAGGACGATGGTAGAACCTGTTGTTTATAGTTTTTATCATTACCAGTTACTGGAGCATAAACCTTCCTCCATAAACGTATCGGATCACTTAATAGTTATAGGCCTACCATAGTCTAAAATAATTCAAGTGAGCAGATTATGCTGTCACTTGGCTAGCAATGAGGTCTTTTTGTATTTACATTCTAATATAGGTGGTAGAGTTGTGTAGAGAGCGGTAGCAAATGAGTCTTAGGATTGGGAGATGTATGATAGGTTGAAAAAATTAGAGATTTGAATTCTTTTTGAGCTGTGGGATTTTACAATATTACAGCTGCCATAGTACTGATTATTAACTCTTTATCAAAATGTGTTTGTTGTTGTGTTGTATTACTTTGGAAATATTCAAGTTCTGTTAATAGACTAACAGTGGACTTTCCCATTTGCAGAATATATTGAATGACCAACAGAGGGAGTGCTGCAGAAGAAACTTTCTCGGAGTTGCTGACAACCCAAAAAAAAAGGTTCAGCAGCTTTCGGCTTGATTTACCAATTTACATGGTGAGTCAAACTCTCAATTTATTATTTTGCTTTTCCTTAATGAAGTTCATAGCATCTGACGGCTCTCAGCACCTTTTAGTGTGGTCTTCTGCATGAATATTATTTGTCAAGACTGAAGCGATATGGTTGAAGGTACGGGCATCATGATAGCTTATCAAAGATGTTGACTGTCTGCAAGGCTGACAATCCTACTTTAGATACTTGTGCTAGCAATATGTCATCAGAGGAAATTGGTGTGTTTGAGGCTGGAATGAGGTGTCTTATTTTAGAACAATTGCCTTAGTTTCACATGGAGGGAAGCTATTTTAACCTTCCTCCCTCAACTCTTTATATGGGACGCTTCTAGTCGAGAAGGATTGTCTTTAGTATATTCTGTATTCTTGTACCTCTGCCACCCTTTTCAAAAGGGGAGCTCAATGCTTTCAATGTTGCAGAGTCCTTTCCCATTACACATTCCACTTGCCTTGCAGTCATAATTACAGATAGTTACCTAGTTCGGAATTGCTAATGCCTCATTGTTCTGTGTAATTGTCATCCATGGCTACTCATCAAGATGTGCCCTGACATCATAAAGCTACAGCACGATGTCATCTGACTTGAGGGCAAGCTATAGGATACATTTATCATGTTACTGAAATGGGTAGCAGGCTAATCAGGACTCCCAGCTGTAGGCAAAGATGAGGAGATGGAAGAAACACAGGCATTATTTGAGATGTATTCATTTATTCAAGGTATGGGTGATAATATTCTCAGGTTCTCTATATGTTAACTGATAGGGATGTGCAAGAAGGACGATGGTAGAACCTGTTGTTCATAGTTTTTATCATTACCAGTTACTGGAGCATAAACCTTTGTCCATAAACGTATCGGATCACTTAATAGTTATAGGCCTACCATAGTCTAAAATAATTCAAGTGAGCAGATTATGCTGTCACTTGGCTAGCAATGAGGTCTTTTTGTATTTACATTCTGATATAGGTGGTAGAGTTGTGTAGAGAGCGGTAGCAAATGAGTCTTAGGATTGGGAGATGTATGATAGGTTGAAAAAATTAGAGATTTGAATTCTTTTTGAGCTGTGGGATTTTACAATATTACAGCCGCCATAGTACTGATTATTAACTCTTTATCAAAATGTGTTTGTTGTTGTGTTGTATTACTTTGGAAATATTCAAGTTCTGTTAATAGACTAACAGTGGACTTTCCCATTTGCAGAATATATTGAATGACCAACAGAGGGAGTGCTGCAGAAGAAACTTTCTCGGAGTTGCTGACAACCCAAAAAAAAAAGTTCAGCAGCTTTCGGCTTGATTTACCAGTTTACATGGTGAGTCAAACTCTCAATTTATCATTTTGCTTTTCCTTAATGAAGTTCATAGCATCTGACGGCTCTCAGCACCTTTTAGTGTGGTCTTCTGCATGAATATTATTTGTCAAGACTGAAGCGATATGGTTGAAGGTACGGGCATCATGATAGCTTATCAAAGATGTTGACTGTCTGCAAGGCTGACAATCCTACTTTAGATACTTGTGCTAGCAATATGTCATCAGAGGAAATTGGTGTGTTTGAGGCTGGAATGAGGTGTCTTATTTTAGAACAATTGCCTTAGTTTCACATGGAGGGAAGCTATTTTAACCTTCATCCCTCAACTCTTTATATGGGACGCTTCTAGTCGAGAAGGATTGTCTTTAGTATGTTCTGTATTCTTGTACCTCTGCAACCCTTTTCAAAAGGGGAGCTCAATGCTTTCAATGTTGCAGAGTCCTTTCCCATTACACATTCCACTTGCCTTGCAGTCATAATTACAGATAGTTACCTAGTGCGGAATTGCTAATGCCTCATTGTTCTGTGTAATTGTCATCCATGGCTACTCATCAAGATGTGCCCTGACATCATAAAGCTACAGCACGATGTCATCTGACTTGAGGGCAAGCTATAGGATACATTTATCATGTTACTGAAATGGGTAGCAGGCTAATCAGGACTCCCAGCT
The DNA here is from genome assembly GCF_964263255.1 of Lissotriton vulgaris. Lineage (NCBI taxonomy): Eukaryota > Metazoa > Chordata > Amphibia > Caudata > Salamandridae > Lissotriton > Lissotriton vulgaris. The sequence continues at coordinate 536,903,204 of NC_141699.1, read as the reverse complement.
GTAGGCAAAGATGAGGAGATGGAAGAAACACAGGCATTATTTGAGATGTATTCATTTATTCAAGGTATGGGTGATAATATTCTCAGGTTCTCTATATGTTAACTGATAGGGATGTGCAAGAAGGACGATGGTAGAACCTGTTGTTCATAGTTTTTATCATTAGAAGTTACTGGAGCATAAACCTTCGTCCATAAACGTATCGGATCACTTAATAGTTATAGGCCTACCATAGTCTAAAATAATTCAAGTGAGCAGATTATGCTGTCACTTGGCTAGCAATGAGGTCTTTTTGTATTTACATTCTAATATAGGTGGTAGAGTTGTGTAGAGAGCGGTAGCAAATGAGTCTTAGGATTGGGAGATGTATGATAGGTTGAAAAAATTAGAGATTTGAATTCTTTTTGAGCTGTGGGATTTTACAATATTACAGCCGCCATAGTACTGATTATTAACTCTTTATCAAAATGTGTTTGTTGTTGTGTTGTATTACTTTGGAAATATTCAAGTTCTGTTAATAGACTAACAGTGGACTTTCCCATTTGCAGAATATATTGAATGACCAACAGAGGGAGTGCTGCAGAAGAAACTTTCCCGGAGTTGCTGACAACCCAAAAAAAAAAGTTCAGCAGCTTTCGGCTTGATTTACCAATTTACATGGTGAGTCAAACTCTCAATTTATAATTTTGCTTTTCCTTAATGAAGTTCATAGCATCTGACGGCTCTCAGCACCTTTTAGTGTGGTCTTCTGCATGAATATTATTTGTCAAGACTGAAGCGATATGGTTGAAGGTACGGGCATCATGATAGCTTATCAAAGATGTTGACTGTCTGCAAGGCTGACAATCCTACTTTAGATACTTGTGCTAGCAATATGTCATCAGAGGAAATTGGTGTGTTTGAGGCTGGAATGAGGTGTCTTATTTTAGAACAATTGCCTTAGTTTCACATGGAGGGAAGCTATTTTAACCTTCCTCCCTCAACTCTTTATATGGGACGCTTCTAGTCGAGAAGGATTGTCTTTAGTATGTTCTGTTTTCTTGTACCTCTGCAACCCTTTTCAAAAGGGGAGCTCAATGCTTTCAATGTTGCAGAGTCCTTTCCCATTACACATTCCACTTGCCTTGCAGTCATAATTACAGATAGTTACCTAGTGCGGAATTGCTAATGCCTCATTGTTCTGTGTAATTGTCATCCATGGCTACTCATCAAGATGTGCCCTGACATCATAAAGCTACAGCACAATGTCATCTGACTTGAGGGCAAGCTATAGGATACATTTATCATGTTACTGAAATGGGTAGCAGGCTAATCAGGACTCCCAGCTGTAGGCAAAGATGGGGAGATGGAAGAAACACAGGCATTATTTGAGATGTATTCATTTATTCAAGGTATGGGTGATAACATTCTCAGGTTCTCTATATGTTAACTGATAGGGATGTCCAAGAAGGACGATGGTAGAACCTGTTGTTCATAGTTTTTATCATTACCAGTTACTGGAGCATAAACCTTCCTCCATAAACGTATCGGATCACTTAATAGTTATAGGCCTACCATAGTCTAAAATAATTCAAGTGAGCAGATTATGCTGTCACTTGGCTAGCAATGAGGTCTTTTTGTATTTACATTCTAATATAGGTGGTAGAGTTGTGTAGAGAGCGGTAGCAAATGAGTCTTAGGATTGGGAGATGTATGATAGGTTGAAAAATTAGAGATTTGAATTCTTTTTGAGCTGTGGGATTTTACAATATTACAGCCGCCATAGTACTGATTATTAACTCTTTATCAAAATGTGTTTGTTGTTGTGTTGTATTACATTGGAAATATTCAAGTTCTGTTAATAGACTAACAGTGGACTTTCCCATTTGCAGAATATATTGAATGACCAACAGAGGGAGTGCTGCAGAAGAAACTTTCTCGGAGTTGCTGACAACCCAAAAAAAAAAGTTCAGCAGCTTTCGGCTTGATTTACCAGTTTACATGGTGAGTCAACCTCTCAATTTATCATTTTGCTTTTCCTTAATGAAGTTCATAGCATCTGACGGCTCTCAGCACCTTTTAGTGTGGTCTTCTGCATGAATATTATTTGTCAAGACTGAAGCGATATGGTTGAAGGTACGGGCATCATGATAGCTTATCAAAGATGTTGACTGTCTGCAAGGCTGACAATCCTACTTTAGATACTTGTGCTAGCAATATGTCATCAGAGGAAATTGGTGTGTTTGAGGCTGGAATGAGGTGTCTTATTTTAGAACAATTGCCTTAGTTTCACATGGAGGGAAGCTATTTTAACCTTCATCCCTCAACTCTTTATATGGGACGCTTCTAGTCGAGAAGGATTGTCTTTAGTATGTTCTGTATTCTTGTACCTCTGCAACCCTTTTCAAAAGGGGAGCTCAATGCTTTCAATGTTGCAGAGTCCTTTCCCATTACACATTCCACTTGCCTTGCAGTCATAATTACAGATAGTTACCTAGTGCGGAATTGCTAATGCCTCATTGTTCTGTGTAATTGTCATCCATGGCTACTCATCAAGATGTGCCCTGACATCATAAAGCTACAGCACGATGTCATCTGACTTGAGGGCAAGCTATAGGATACATTTATCATGTTACTGAAATGGGTAGCAGGCTAATCAGGACTCCCAGCTGTAGGCAAAGATGAGGAGATGGAAGAAACACAGGCATTATTTGAGATGTATTCATTTATTCAAGGTATGGGTGATAATATTCTCAGGTTCTCTATATGTTAACTGATAGGGATGTGCAAGAAGGACGATGGTAGAACCTGTTGTTCATAGTTTTTATCATTACCAGTTACTGGAGCATAAACCTTCGTCCATAAACGTATCGGATCACTTAATAGTTATAGGCCTACCATAGTCTAAAATAATTCAAGTGAGCAGATTATGCTGTCACTTGGCTATCAATGAGGTCTTTTTGTATTTACATTCTAATATAGGTGGTAGAGTTGTGTAGAGAGCGGTAGCAAATGAGTCTTAGGATTGGGAGATGTATGATAGGTTGAAAAAATTAGAGATTTGAATTCTTTTTGAGCTGTGGGATTTTACAATATTACAGCCGCCATAGTACTGATTATTAACTCTTTATCAAAATGTGTTTGTTGTTGTGTTGTATTACTTTGGAAATATTCAAGTTCTGTTAATAGACTAACAGTGGACTTTCCCATTTGCAGAATATATTGAATGACCAACAGAGGGAGTGCTGCAGAAGAAACTTTCCCGGAGTTGCTGACAACCCAAAAAAAAAAGTTCAGCAGCTTTCGGCTTGATTTACCAATTTACATGGTGAGTCAAACTCTCAATTTATAATTTTGCTTTTCCTTAATGAAGTTCATAGCATCTGACGGCTCTCAGCACCTTTTAGTGTGGTCTTCTGCATGAATATTATTTGTCAAGACTGAAGCGATATGGTTGAAGGTACGGGCATCATGATAGCTTATCAAAGATGTTGACTGTCTGCAAGGCTGACAATCCTACTTTAGATACTTGTGCTAGCAATATGTCATCAGAGGAAATTGGTGTGTTTGAGGCTGGAATGAGGTGTCTTATTTTAGAACAATTGCCTTAGTTTCACATGGAGGGAAGCTATTTTAACCTTCCTCCCTCAACTCTTTATATGGGACGCTTCTAGTCGAGAAGGATTGTCTTTAGTATGTTCTGTTTTCTTGTACCTCTGCAACCCTTTTCAAAAGGGGAGCTCAATGCTTTCAATGTTGCAGAGTCCTTTCCCATTACACATTCCACTTGCCTTGCAGTCATAATTACAGATAGTTACCTAGTGCGGAATTGCTAATGCCTCATTGTTCTGTGTAATTGTCATCCATGGCTACTCATCAAGATGTGCCCTGACATCATAAAGCTACAGCACAATGTCATCTGACTTGAGGGCAAGCTATAGGATACATTTATCATGTTACTGAAATGGGTAGCAGGCTAATCAGGACTCCCAGCTGTAGGCAAAGATGGGGAGATGGAAGAAACACAGGCATTATTTGAGATGTATTCATTTATTCAAGGTATGGGTGATAACATTCTCAGGTTCTCTATATGTTAACTGATAGGGATGTCCAAGAAGGACGATGGTAGAACCTGTTGTTCATAGTTTTTATCATTACCAGTTACTGGAGCATAAACCTTCCTCCATAAACGTATCGGATCACTTAATAGTTATAGGCCTACCATAGTCTAAAATAATTCAAGTGAGCAGATTATGCTGTCACTTGGCTAGCAATGAGGTCTTTTTGTATTTACATTCTAATATAGGTGGTAGAGTTGTGTAGAGAGCGGTAGCAAATGAGTCTTAGGATTGGGAGATGTATGATAGGTTGAAAAATTAGAGATTTGAATTCTTTTTGAGCTGTGGGATTTTACAATATTACAGCCGCCATAGTACTGATTATTAACTCTTTATCAAAATGTGTTTGTTGTTGTGTTGTATTACATTGGAAATATTCAAGTTCTGTTAATAGACTAACAGTGGACTTTCCCATTTGCAGAATATATTGAATGACCAACAGAGGGAGTGCTGCAGAAGAAACTTTCTCGGAGTTGCTGACAACCCAAAAAAAAAAGTTCAGCAGCTTTCGGCTTGATTTACCAGTTTACATGGTGAGTCAACCTCTCAATTTATCATTTTGCTTTTCCTTAATGAAGTTCATAGCATCTGACGGCTCTCAGCACCTTTTAGTGTGGTCTTCTGCATGAATATTATTTGTCAAGACTGAAGCGATATGGTTGAAGGTACGGGCATCTGATAGCTTATCAAAGATGTTGACTGTCTGCAAGGCTGACAATCCTACTTTAGATACTTGTGCTAGCAATATGTCATCAGAGGAAATTGGTGTGTTTGAGGCTGGAATGAGGTGTCTTATTTTAGAACAATTGCCTTAGTTTCACATGGAGGGAAGCTATTTTAACCTTCATCCCTCAACTCTTTATATGGGACGCTTCTAGTCGAGAAGGATTGTCTTTAGTATGTTCTGTATTCTTGTACCTCTGCAACCCTTTTCAAAAGGGGAGCTCAATGCTTTCAATGTTGCAGAGTCCTTTCCCATTACACATTCCACTTGCCTTGCAGTCATAATTACAGATAGTTACCTAGTGCGGAATTGCTAATGCCTCATTGTTCTGTGTAATTGTCATCCATGGCTACTCATCAAGATGTGCCCTGACATCATAAAGCTACAGCACGATGTCATCTGACTTGAGGGCAAGCTATAGGATACATTTATCATGTTACTGAAATGGGTAGCAGGCTAATCAGGACTCCCAGCTGTAGGCAAAGATGAGGAGATGGAAGAAACACAGGCATTATTTGAGATGTATTCATTTATTCAAGGTATGGGTGATAATATTCTCAGGTTCTCTATATGTTAACTGATAGGGATGTGCAAGAAGGACGATGGTAGAACCTGTTGTTCATAGTTTTTATCATTACCAGTTACTGGAGCATAAACCTTCGTCCATAAACGTATCGGATCACTTAATAGTTATAGGCCTACCATAGTCTAAAATAATTCAAGTGAGCAGATTATGCTGTCACTTGGCTATCAATGAGGTCTTTTTGTATTTACATTCTAATATAGGTGGTAGAGTTGTGTAGAGAGCGGTAGCAAATGAGTCTTAGGATTGGGAGATGTATGATAGGTTGAAAAAATTAGAGATTTGAATTCTTTTTGAGCTGTGGGATTTTACAATATTACAGCCGCCATAGTACTGATTATTAACTCTTTATCAAAATGTGTTTGTTGTTGTGTTGTATTACATTGGAAATATTCAAGTTCTGTTAATAGACTAACAGTGGACTTTCCCATTTGCAGAATATATTGAATGACCAACAGAGGGAGTGCTGCAGAAGAAACTTTCTCGGAGTTGCTGACAACCCAAAAAAAAAAGTTCAGCAGCTTTCGGCTTGATTTACCAGTTTACATGGTGAGTCAACCTCTCAATTTATCATTTTGCTTTTCCTTAATGAAGTTCATAGCATCTGACGGCTCTCAGCACCTTTTAGTGTGGTCTTCTGCATGAATATTATTTGTCAAGACTGAAGCGATATGGTTGAAGGTACGGGCATCATGATAGCTTATCAAAGATGTTGACTGTCTGCAAGGCTGACAATCCTACTTTAGATACTTGTGCTAGCAATATGTCATCAGAGGAAATTGGTGTGTTTGAGGCTGGAATGAGGTGTCTTATTTTAGAACAATTGCCTTAGTTTCACATGGAGGGAAGCTATTTTAACCTTCATCCCTCAACTCTTTATATGGGACGCTTCTAGTCGAGAAGGATTGTCTTTAGTATGTTCTGTATTCTTGTACCTCTGCAACCCTTTTCAAAAGGGGAGCTCAATGCTTTCAATGTTGCAGAGTCCTTTCCCATTACACATTCCACTTGCCTTGCAGTCATAATTACAGATAGTTACCTAGTGCGGAATTGCTAATGCCTCATTGTTCTGTGTAATTGTCATCCATGGCTACTCATCAAGATGTGCCCTGACATCATAAAGCTACAGCACGATGTCATCTGACTTGAGGGCAAGCTATAGGATACATTTATCATGTTACTGAAATGGGTAGCAGGCTAATCAGGACTCCCAGCTGTAGGCAAAGATGAGGAGATGGAAGAAACACAGGCATTATTTGAGATGTATTCATTTATTCAAGGTATGGGTGATAATATTCTCAGGTTCTCTATATGTTAACTGATAGGGATGTGCAAGAAGGACGATGGTAGAACCTGTTGTTCATAGTTTTTATCATTACCAGTTACTGGAGCATAAACCTTCGTCCATAAACGTATCGGATCACTTAATAGTTATAGGCCTACCATAGTCTAAAATAATTCAAGTGAGCAGATTATGCTGTCACTTGGCTATCAATGAGGTCTTTTTGTATTTACATTCTAATATAGGTGGTAGAGTTGTGTAGAGAGCGGTAGCAAATGAGTCTTAGGATTGGGAGATGTATGATAGGTTGAAAAATTAGAGATTTGAATTCTTTTTGAGCTGTGGGATTTTACAATATTACAGCCGCCATAGTACTGATTATTAACTCTTTATCAAAATGTGTTTGTTGTTGTGTTGTATTACATTGGAAATATTCAAGTTCTGTTAATAGACTAACAGTGGACTTTCCCATTTGCAGAATATATTGAATGACCAACAGAGGGAGTGCTGCAGAAGAAACTTTCTCGGAGTTGCTGACAACCCAAAAAAAAAAGTTCAGCAGCTTTCGGCTTGATTTACCAGTTTACATGGTGAGTCAACCTCTCAATTTATCATTTTGCTTTTCCTTAATGAAGTTCATAGCATCTGACGGCTCTCAGCACCTTTTAGTGTGGTCTTCTGCATGAATATTATTTGTCAAGACTGAAGCGATATGGTTGAAGGTACGGGCATCATGATAGCTTATCAAAGATGTTGACTGTCTGCAAGGCTGACAATCCTACTTTAGATACTTGTGCTAGCAATATGTCATCAGAGGAAATTGGTGTGTTTGAGGCTGGAATGAGGTGTCTTATTTTAGAACAATTGCCTTAGTTTCACATGGAGGGAAGCTATTTTAACCTTCATCCCTCAACTCTTTATATGGGACGCTTCTAGTCGAGAAGGATTGTCTTTAGTATGTTCTGTATTCTTGTACCTCTGCAACCCTTTTCAAAAGGGGAGCTCAATGCTTTCAATGTTGCAGAGTCCTTTCCCATTACACATTCCACTTGCCTTGCAGTCATAATTACAGATAGTTACCTAGTGCGGAATTGCTAATGCCTCATTGTTCTGTGTAATTGTCATCCATGGCTACTCATCAAGATGTGCCCTGACATCATAAAGCTACAGCACGATGTCATCTGACTTGAGGGCAAGCTATAGGATACATTTATCATGTTACTGAAATGGGTAGCAGGCTAATCAGGACTCCCAGCTGTAGGCAAAGATGAGGAGATGGAAGAAACACAGGCATTATTTGAGATGTATTCATTTATTCAAGGTATGGGTGATAATATTCTCAGGTTCTCTATATGTTAACTGATAGGGATGTGCAAGAAGGACGATGGTAGAACCTGTTGTTCATAGTTTTTATCATTACCAGTTACTGGAGCATAAACCTTCGTCCATAAACGTATCGGATCACTTAATAGTTATAGGCCTACCATAGTCTAAAATAATTCAAGTGAGCAGATTATGCTGTCACTTGGCTATCAATGAGGTCTTTTTGTATTTACATTCTAATATAGGTGGTAGAGTTGTGTAGAGAGCGGTAGCAAATGAGTCTTAGGATTGGGAGATGTATGATAGGTTGAAAAAATTAGAGATTTGAATTCTTTTTGAGCTGTGGGATTTTACAATATTACAGCCGCCATAGTACTGATTATTAACTCTTTATCAAAATGTGTTTGTTGTTGTGTTGTATTACTTTGGAAATATTCAAGTTCTGTTAATAGACTAACAGTGGACTTTCCCATTTGCAGAATATATTGAATGACCAACAGAGGGAGTGCTGCAGAAGAAACTTTCCCGGAGTTGCTGACAACCCAAAAAAAAAAGTTCAGCAGCTTTCGGCTTGATTTACCAATTTACATGGTGAGTCAAACTCTCAATTTATAATTTTGCTTTTCCTTAATGAAGTTCATAGCATCTGACGGCTCTCAGCACCTTTTAGTGTGGTCTTCTGCATGAATATTATTTGTCAAGACTGAAGCGATATGGTTGAAGGTACGGGCATCATGATAGCTTATCAAAGATGTTGACTGTCTGCAAGGCTGACAATCCTACTTTAGATACTTGTGCTAGCAATATGTCATCAGAGGAAATTGGTGTGTTTGAGGCTGGAATGAGGTGTCTTATTTTAGAACAATTGCCTTAGTTTCACATGGAGGGAAGCTATTTTAACCTTCCTCCCTCAACTCTTTATATGGGACGCTTCTAGTCGAGAAGGATTGTCTTTAGTATGTTCTGTTTTCTTGTACCTCTGCAACCCTTTTCAAAAGGGGAGCTCAATGCTTTCAATGTTGCAGAGTCCTTTCCCATTACACATTCCACTTGCCTTGCAGTCATAATTACAGATAGTTACCTAGTGCGGAATTGCTAATGCCTCATTGTTCTGTGTAATTGTCATCCATGGCTACTCATCAAGATGTGCCCTGACATCATAAAGCTACAGCACAATGTCATCTGACTTGAGGGCAAGCTATAGGATACATTTATCATGTTACTGAAATGGGTAGCAGGCTAATCAGGACTCCCAGCTGTAGGCAAAGATGGGGAGATGGAAGAAACACAGGCATTATTTGAGATGTATTCATTTATTCAAGGTATGGGTGATAACATTCTCAGGTTCTCTATATGTTAACTGATAGGGATGTCCAAGAAGGACGATGGTAGAACCTGTTGTTCATAGTTTTTATCATTACCAGTTACTGGAGCATAAACCTTCCTCCATAAACGTATCGGATCACTTAATAGTTATAGGCCTACCATAGTCTAAAATAATTCAAGTGAGCAGATTATGCTGTCACTTGGCTAGCAATGAGGTCTTTTTGTATTTACATTCTAATATAGGTGGTAGAGTTGTGTAGAGAGCGGTAGCAAATGAGTCTTAGGATTGGGAGATGTATGATAGGTTGAAAAATTAGAGATTTGAATTCTTTTTGAGCTGTGGGATTTTACAATATTACAGCCGCCATAGTACTGATTATTAACTCTTTATCAAAATGTGTTTGTTGTTGTGTTGTATTACATTGGAAATATTCAAGTTCTGTTAATAGACTAACAGTGGACTTTCCCATTTGCAGAATATATTGAATGACCAACAGAGGGAGTGCTGCAGAAGAAACTTTCTCGGAGTTGCTGACAACCCAAAAAAAAAAGTTCAGCAGCTTTCGGCTTGATTTACCAGTTTACATGGTGAGTCAACCTCTCAATTTATCATTTTGCTTTTCCTTAATGAAGTTCATAGCATCTGACGGCTCTCAGCACCTTTTAGTGTGGTCTTCTGCATGAATATTATTTGTCAAGACTGAAGCGATATGGTTGAAGGTACGGGCATCTGATAGCTTATCAAAGATGTTGACTGTCTGCAAGGCTGACAATCCTACTTTAGATACTTGTGCTAGCAATATGTCATCAGAGGAAATTGGTGTGTTTGAGGCTGGAATGAGGTGTCTTATTTTAGAACAATTGCCTTAGTTTCACATGGAGGGAAGCTATTTTAACCTTCATCCCTCAACTCTTTATATGGGACGCTTCTAGTCGAGAAGGATTGTCTTTAGTATGTTCTGTATTCTTGTACCTCTGCAACCCTTTTCAAAAGGGGAGCTCAATGCTTTCAATGTTGCAGAGTCCTTTCCCATTACACATTCCACTTGCCTTGCAGTCATAATTACAGATAGTTACCTAGTGCGGAATTGCTAATGCCTCATTGTTCTGTGTAATTGTCATCCATGGCTACTCATCAAGATGTGCCCTGACATCATAAAGCTACAGCACGATGTCATCTGACTTGAGGGCAAGCTATAGGATACATTTATCATGTTACTGAAATGGGTAGCAGGCTAATCAGGACTCCCAGCTGTAGGCAAAGATGAGGAGATGGAAGAAACACAGGCATTATTTGAGATGTATTCATTTATTCAAGGTATGGGTGATAATATTCTCAGGTTCTCTATATGTTAACTGATAGGGATGTGCAAGAAGGACGATGGTAGAACCTGTTGTTCATAGTTTTTATCATTACCAGTTACTGGAGCATAAACCTTCGTCCATAAACGTATCGGATCACTTAATAGTTATAGGCCTACCATAGTCTAAAATAATTCAAGTGAGCAGATTATGCTGTCACTTGGCTATCAATGAGGTCTTTTTGTATTTACATTCTAATATAGGTGGTAGAGTTGTGTAGAGAGCGGTAGCAAATGAGTCTTAGGATTGGGAGATGTATGATAGGTTGAAAAAATTAGAGATTTGAATTCTTTTTGAGCTGTGGGATTTTACAATATTACAGCCGCCATAGTACTGATTATTAACTCTTTATCAAAATGTGTTTGTTGTTGTGTTGTATTACATTGGAAATATTCAAGTTCTGTTAATAGACTAACAGTGGACTTTCCCATTTGCAGAATATATTGAATGACCAACAGAGGGAGTGCTGCAGAAGAAACTTTCTCGGAGTTGCTGACAACCCAAAAAAAAAAGTTCAGCAGCTTTCGGCTTGATTTACCAGTTTACATGGTGAGTCAACCTCTCAATTTATCATTTTGCTTTTCCTTAATGAAGTTCATAGCATCTGACGGCTCTCAGCACCTTTTAGTGTGGTCTTCTGCATGAATATTATTTGTCAAGACTGAAGCGATATGGTTGAAGGTACGGGCATCATGATAGCTTATCAAAGATGTTGACTGTCTGCAAGGCTGACAATCCTACTTTAGATACTTGTGCTAGCAATATGTCATCAGAGGAAATTGGTGTGTTTGAGGCTGGAATGAGGTGTCTTATTTTAGAACAATTGCCTTAGTTTCACATGGAGGGAAGCTATTTTAACCTTCATCCCTCAACTCTTTATATGGGACGCTTCTAGTCGAGAAGGATTGTCTTTAGTATGTTCTGTATTCTTGTACCTCTGCAACCCTTTTCAAAAGGGGAGCTCAATGCTTTCAATGTTGCAGAGTCCTTTCCCATTACACATTCCACTTGCCTTGCAGTCATAATTACAGATAGTTACCTAGTGCGGAATTGCTAATGCCTCATTGTTCTGTGTAATTGTCATCCATGGCTACTCATCAAGATGTGCCCTGACATCATAAAGCTACAGCACGATGTCATCTGACTTGAGGGCAAGCTATAGGATACATTTATCATGTTACTGAAATGGGTAGCAGGCTAATCAGGACTCCCAGCTGTAGGCAAAGATGAGGAGATGGAAGAAACACAGGCATTATTTGAGATGTATTCATTTATTCAAGGTATGGGTGATAATATTCTCAGGTTCTCTATATGTTAACTGATAGGGATGTGCAAGAAGGACGATGGTAGAACCTGTTGTTCATAGTTTTTATCATTACCAGTTACTGGAGCATAAACCTTCGTCCATAAACGTATCGGATCACTTAATAGTTATAGGCCTACCATAGTCTAAAATAATTCAAGTGAGCAGATTATGCTGTCACTTGGCTATCAATGAGGTCTTTTTGTATTTACATTCTAATATAGGTGGTAGAGTTGTGTAGAGAGCGGTAGCAAATGAGTCTTAGGATTGGGAGATGTATGATAGGTTGAAAAAATTAGAGATTTGAATTCTTTTTGAGCTGTGGGATTTTACAATATTACAGCCGCCATAGTACTGATTATTAACTCTTTATCAAAATGTGTTTGTTGTTGTGTTGTATTACTTTGGAAATATTCAAGTTCTGTTAATAGACTAACAGTGGACTTTTCCATTTGCAGAATATATTGAATGACCAACAGAGGGAGTGCTGCAGAAGAAACTTTCTCGGAGTTGCTGACAACCCAAAAAAAAAGGTTCAGCAGCTTTCGGCTTGATTTACCAATTTACATGGTGAGTCAAACTCTCAATTTATCATTTTGCTTTTCCTTAATGAAGTTCATAGCATCTGACGGCTCTCAGCACCTTTTAGTGTGGTCTTCTGCATGAATATTTTTTGTCAAGACTGAAGCGATATGGTTGAAGCTACGGGCATCATGATAGCTCATCAAAGATGTTGACTGTCTGCAAGGCTGACAATCCTACTTTAGATACTTGTGCTAGCAAGATGTCATCAGAGGAAATTGGTGTGTTTGAGGCTGGAATGAGGTGTCTTTTTTTAGAACAATTGCCTTAGTTTCACATGGAGGGAAGCTATTTTAACCTTCCTCCCTCAACTCTTTATATGGGACGCTTATAGTCGAGAAGGATTGTCTTTAGTATATTCTGTATTCTTGTACCTCTGCCACCCTTTTCAAAAGGGGAGCTCAATGCTTTCAATGTTGCAGAGTCTTTTCCCATTACACATTCCACTTGCCTTGCAGTCATAATTACAGATAGTTACCTAGTGCGGAATTGCTAATGCCTCATTGTTCTGTGTAATTTTCATCCATGGCTACTCATCAAGATGTGCCCTGACATCATAAAGCTACAGCAGGATGTCATCTGACTTGAGGGCAAGCTATAGGATACATTTATCATGTTACTGAAATGGGTAGCAGGCTAATCAGGATTCCCAGCTGTAGGCAAAGATGGGGAGATGGAAGAAACACAGGCATTATTTGAGATGTATTCATTTATTCGAAGTATGGGTGATAATAATATTCTCAGGTTCTCTATATGTTAACTGATAGGGATGTCCAAGAAGGACGATGGTAGAACCTGTTGTTCATAGTTTTTATCATTACCAGTTACTGGAGCATAAACCTTCCTCCATAAACGTATCGGATCACTTAATAGTTATAGGCGTACCATAGTCTAAAATAATTCAAGTGAGCAGATTATATTGTCACTTGGCTAGCAATGAGGTCTTTTTGTATTTACATTCTAATATAGGTGGTAGAGTTGTGTAGAGAGCGGTAGCAAATGAGTCTTAGGATTGGGAGATGTATGATAGGTTGAAAACATTTGAGATTTGAATTCTTTTTGAGCTGTGGGATTTTACAATATTACAGCCGCCATAGTACTGATTATTAACTCTTTATCAAAATGTGTTTGTTGTTGTGTTGTATTACTTTGGAAATATTCAAGTTCTGTTAATAGACTAACAGTGGACTTTCCCATTTGCAGAATATATTGAATGACCAACAGAGGGAGTTCTGCAGAAGAAACTTTCTCGGAGTTGCTGACAACCCAAAAAAGAAAGTTCAGCAGCTTTCGGCTTGATTTACCAATTTACATGGTGAGTCAAACTCTCAATTTATAATTTTGCTTTTCCTTAATGAAGTTCATAGCATCTGACGGCTCTCAGCACCTTTTAGTGTGGGGTTCTGCATGAATATTATTTGTCAAGACTAAAGCGATATGGTTGAAGGTACGGGCATCATGATAGCTTATCAAAGATGTTTCCTGTCTGCAAGGCTGACAATCCTACTTTAGATACTTGTGCTAGCAATATGTCATCAGAGGAAATTGGTGTGTTTGAGGCTGGAATGAGGTGTCTTATTTTAGAACAATTGCCTTAGTTTCACATGGAGGGAAGCTATTTTAACCTTCCTCCCTCAACTCTTTATATGGGACGCTTATAGTCGAGAAGGATTGTCTTTAGTATATTCTGTATTCTTGTACCTCTGCCACCCTTTTCAAAAGGGGAGCTCGATGCTTTCAATGTTGCAGAGTCCTTTCCCATTACACATTCCACTTGCCTTGCAGTCATAATTACAGATAGTTACCTAGTGCGGAATTGCTAATGCCTCATTGTTCTGTTTAATTGTCATCCATGGCTACTCATCAAGATGTGCCCTGACATCATAAAGCTACAGCAGGATGTCATCTGACTTGAGGGCAAGCTATAGGATACATTTATCATGTTACTGAAATGGGTAGCAGGCTAATCAGGACTCCCAGCTGTAGGCAAAGATGGGGAGATGAAAGAAACACAGGCATTATTTGAGATGTATTCATTTGTTCAAGGTATGGGTGATAATAATATTCTCAGGTTCTCTATATGTTAACTGATAGGGATGTGCAAGAAGGAAGATGGTAGTACCTGTTGTTCATAGTTGTTATCATTACCAGTAACTGCAGCATAAACCTTCCTCCATAAACGTATCGGATCACTTATTAGTTATAGGCGTACCATAGTCTAAAATAATTCAAGTGAGCAGATTATGCTGTCACTTGGCTAGCAATGAGGTCTTTTTGTATTTACATTCTGATATAGGTGGTAGAGTTGTGTAGAGAGCGGTAGCAAATGAGTCTTAGGATTGGGAGATGTATGATAGGTTGAAAAAATTTGAGATTTGAATTCTTTTTGAGCTGTGGGATTTTACAATATTACAGCCGCCATAGTACTGATTATTAACTCTTTATCAAAATGTGTTTGTTGTTGTGTTGTATTACTTTGGAAATATTCAAGTTCTGTTAATAGACTAACAGTGGACTTTCCCATTTGCAGAATATATTGAATGACCAACAGAGGGAGTGCTGCAGAAGAAACTTTCTCGGAGTTGCTGACAACCCAAAAAAAAAAGTTCAGCAGCTTTCGGCTTGATTTACCAATTTACATGGTGAGTCAAACTCTCAATTTATCATTTTGCTTTTCCTTAATGAAGTTCATAGCATCTGACGGCTCTCAGCACCTTTTAGTGTGGTCTTCTGCATGAATAATATTTGTCAAGACTGAAGCGATATGGTTGAAGGTACGGGCATCATGATAGCTTATCAAAGATGTTGCCTGTCTGCAAGGCTGACAATCCTACTTTAGATACTTGTGCTAGCAATATGTCATAAGAGGAAATTGGTGTGTTTGAGGCTGGAATGAGGTGTCTTATTTTAGAACAATTGCCTTAGTTTCACATGGAGGGAAGCTATTTTAACCTTCCTCCCTCAACTCTTTATATGGGACGCTTCTAGTCGAGAAGGATTGTCTTTAGTATATTCTGTATTCTTGTACCTCTGCCACCCTTTTCAAAAGGGGAGCTCAATGCTTTCAATGTTGCAGAGTCCTTTCCCATTACACATTCCACTTGCCTTGCAGTCATAATTACAGATAGTTACCTAGTGCGGAATTGCTAATGCCTCATTGTTCTGTGTAATTGTCATCCATGGCTACTCATCAAGATGTGCCCTGACATCATAAAGCTACAGCACGATGTCATCTGACTTGAGAGCAAGCTATAGGATACATTTATCATGTTACTGAAATGGGTAGCAGGCTAATCAGGACTCCCAGCTGTAGGCAAAGATGAGGAGATGGAAGAAACAGGGGCATTATTTGAGATGTATTCATTTATTCAAGGTATGGGTGATAATATTCTCAGGTTCTCTATATGTTAACTGATAGGGATGTCCAAGAAGGACGATGGTAGAACCTGTTGTTCATAGTTTTTATCATTACCAGTTACTGGAGCATAGACCTTCCTCCATAAACGTATCGGATCACTTAATAGTTATAGGCCTACCATAGTCTAAAATAATTCAAGTGAGCAGATTATGCTGTCACTTGGCTAGCAATGAGGTCTTTTTGTATTTACATTCTGATATAGGTGGTAGAGTTGTGTAGAGAGCGGTAGCAAATGAGTCTTAGGATTGGGAGATGTATGATAGGTTGAAAAAATTAGAGATTTGAATTCTTTTTGAGCTGTGGGATTTTACAATATTACAGCCGCCATAGTACTGATTATTAACTCTTTATCAAAATGTGTTTGTTGTTGTGTTGTATTACTTTGGAAATATTCAAGTTCTGTTAATAGACTAACAGTGGACTTTCCCATTTGCAGAATATATTGAATGACCAACAGAGGGAGTGCTGCAGAAGAAACTTTCTCGGAGTTGCTGACAACCGAAAAAAAAAAGTTCAGCAGCTTTCGGCTTGATTTACCAGTTTACATGGTGAGTCAAACTCTCAATTTATCATTTTGCTTTTCCTTAATGAAGTTCATAGCATCTGACGGCTCTCAGCACCTTTTAGTGTGGTCTTCTGCATGAATATTATTTGTCAAGACTGAAGCGATATGGTTGAAGGTACGGGCATCATGATAGCTTATCAAAGATGTTGACTGTCTGCAAGGCTGACAATCCTACTTTAGATACTTGTGCTAGCAATATGTCATCAGAGGAAATTGGTGTTTTTGAGGCTGGAATGAGGTGTCTTATTTTAGAACAATTGCCTTAGTTTCACATGGAGGGAAGCTATTTTAACCTTCATCCCTCAACTCTTTATATGGGACGCTTCTAGTCGAGAAGGATTGTCTTTAGTATGTTCTGTATTCTTGTACCTCTGCAACCCTTTTCAAAAGGGGAGCTCAATGCTTTCAATGTTGCAGAGTCCTTTCCCATTACACATTCCACTTGCCTTGCAGTCATAATTACAGATAGTTACATAGTGCGGAATTGCTAATCCCTCATTGTTCTGTGTAATTGTCATCCATGGCTACTCATCAAGATGTGCCCTGACATCATAAAGCTACAGCACGATGTCATCTGACTTGAGGGCAAGCTATAGGATACATTTATCATGTTACTGAAATGGGTAGCAGGCTAATCAGGACTCCCAGCTGTAGGCAAAGATGAGGAGATGGAAGAAACACAGGCATTATTTGAGATGTATTCATTTATTCAAGGTATGGGTGATAATATTCTCAGGTTCTCTATATGTTAACTGATAGGGATGTCCAAGAAGGACGATGGTAGAACCTGTTGTTCATAGTTTTTATCATTACCAGTTACTGGAGCATAAACCTTCCTCCATAAACGTATCGGATCACTTAATAGTTATAGGCCTACCATAGTCTAAAATAATTCAAGTGAGCAGATTATGCTGTCACTTGGCTAGCAATGAGGTCTTTTTGTATTTACATTCTGATATAGGTGGTAGAGTTGTGTAGAGAGCGGTAGCAAATGAGTCTTAGGATTGGGAGATGTATGATAGGTTGAAAAAATTAGAGATTTGAATTCTTTTTGAGCTGTGGGATTTTACAATATTACAGCCGCCATAGTCCTGATTATTAACTCTTTATCAAAATGTGTTTGTTGTTGTGTTGTATTACTTTGGAAATATTCAAGTTCTGTTAATAGACTAACAGTGGACTTTCCCATTTGCAGAATATATTGAATGACCAACAGAGGGAGTGCTGCAGAAGAAACTTTCTCGGAGTTGCTGACAACCCAAAAAAAAAAGTTCAGCAGCTTTCGGCTTGATTTACCAGTTTACATGGTGAGTCAAACTCTCAATTTATCATTTTGCTTTTCCTTAATGAAGTTCATAGCATCTGACGGCTCTCAGCACCTTTTAGTGTGGTCTTCTGCATGAATATTATTTGTCAAGACTGAAGCGATATGGTTGAAGGTACGGGCATCATGATAGCTTATCAAAGATGTTGACTGTCTGCAAGGCTGACAATCCTACTTTAGATACTTGTGCTAGCAATATGTCATCAGAGGAAATTGGTGTGTTTGAGGCTGGAATGAGGTGTCTTATTTTAGAACAATTGCCTTAGTTTCACATGGAGGGAAGCTATTTTAACCTTCATCCCTCAACTCTTTATATGGGACGCTTCTAGTCGAGAAGGATTGTCTTTAGTATGTTCTGTATTCTTGTACCTCTGCAACCCTTTTCAAAAGGGGAGCTCAATGCTTTCAATGTTGCAGAGTCCTTTCCCATTACACATTCCACTTGCCTTGCAGTCATAATTACAGATAGTTACCTAGTGCGGAATTGCTAATGCCTCATTGTTCTGTGTAATTGTCATCCATGGCTACTCATCAAGATGTGCCCTGACATCATAAAGCTACAGCACGATGTCATCTGACTTGAGGGCAAGCTATAGGATACATTTATCATGTTACTGAAATGGGTAGCAGGCTAATCAGGACTCCCAGCTGTAGGCAAAGATGAGGAGATGGAAGAAACACAGGCATTATTTGAGATGTATTCATTTATTCAAGGTATGGGTGATAATATTCTCAGGTTCTCTATATGTTAACTGATAGGGATGTGCAAGAAGGACGATGGTAGAACCTGTTGTTCATAGTTTTTATCATTACCAGTTACTGGAGCATAAACCTTTGTCCATAAACGTATCGGATCACTTAATAGTTATAGGCCTACCATAGTCTAAAATAATTCAAGTGAGCAGATTATGCTGTCACTTGGCTAGCAATGAGGTCTTTTTGTATTTACATTCTGATATAGGTGGTAGAGTTGTGTAGAGAGCGGTAGCAAATGAGTCTTAGGATTGGGAGATGTATGATAGGTTGAAAAAATTAGAGATTTGAATTCTTTTTGAGCTGTGGGATTTTACAATATTACAGCCGCCATAGTACTGATTATTAACTCTTTATCAAAATGTGTTTGTTGTTGTGTTGTATTACTTTGGAAATATTCAAGTTCTGTTAATAGACTAACAGTGGACTTTCCCATTTGCAGAATATATTGAATGACCAACAGAGGGAGTGCTGCAGAAGAAACTTTCTCGGAGTTGCTGACAACCCAAAAAAAAAAGTTCAGCAGCTTTCGGCTTGATTTACCAGTTTACATGGTGAGTCAAACTCTCAATTTATCATTTTGCTTTTCCTTAATGAAGTTCATAGCATCTGACGGCTCTCAGCACCTTTTAGTGTGGTCTTCTGCATGAATATTATTTGTCAAGACTGAAGCGATATGGTTGAAGGTACGGGCATCATGATAGCTTATCAAAGATGTTGACTGTCTGCAAGGCTGACAATCCTACTTTAGATACTTGTGCTAGCAATATGTCATCAGAGGAAATTGGTGTGTTTGAGGCTGGAATGAGGTGTCTTATTTTAGAACAATTGCCTTAGTTTCACATGGAGGGAAGCTATTTTAACCTTCATCCCTCAACTCTTTATATGGGACGCTTCTAGTCGAGAAGGATTGTCTTTAGTATGTTCTGTATTCTTGTACCTCTGCAACCCTTTTCAAAAGGGGAGCTCAATGCTTTCAATGTTGCAGAGTCCTTTCCCATTACACATTCCACTTGCCTTGCAGTCATAATTACAGATAGTTACCTAGTGCGGAATTGCTAATGCCTCATTGTTCTGTGTAATTGTCATCCATGGCTACTCATCAAGATGTGCCCTGACATCATAAAGCTACAGCACGATGTCATCTGACTTGAGGGCAAGCTATAGGATACATTTATCATGTTACTGAAATGGGTAGCAGGCTAATCAGGACTCCCAGCTGTAGGCAAAGATGAGGAGATGGAAGAAACACAGGCATTATTTGAGATGTATTCATTTATTCAAGGTATGGGTGATAATATTCTCAGGTTCTCTATATGTTAACTGATAGGGATGTGCAAGAAGGACGATGGTAGAACCTGTTGTTCATAGTTTTTATCATTAGAAGTTACTGGAGCATAAACCTTCGTCCATAAACGTATCGGATCACTTAATAGTTATAGGCCTACCATAGTCTAAAATAATTCAAGTGAGCAGATTATGCTGTCACTTGGCTAGCAATGAGGTCTTTTTGTATTTACATTCTAATATAGGTGGTAGAGTTGTGTAGAGAGCGGTAGCAAATGAGTCTTAGGATTGGGAGATGTATGATAGGTTGAAAAAATTAGAGATTTGAATTCTTTTTGAGCTGTGGGATTTTACAATATTACAGCCGCCATAGTACTGATTATTAACTCTTTATCAAAATGTGTTTGTTGTTGTGTTGTATTACTTTGGAAATATTCAAGTTCTGTTAATAGACTAACAGTGGACTTTCCCATTTGCAGAATATATTGAATGACCAACAGAGGGAGTGCTGCAGAAGAAACTTTCTCGGAGTTGCTGACAACCCAAAAAAAAAAGTTCAGCAGCTTTCGGCTTGATTTACCAGTTTACATGGTGAGTCAAACTCTCAATTTATCATTTTGCTTTTCCTTAATGAAGTTCATAGCATCTGACGGCTCTCAGCACCTTTTAGTGTGGTCTTCTGCATGAATATTATTTGTCAAGACTGAAGCGATATGGTTGAAGGTACGGGCATCATGATAGCTTATCAAAGATGTTGACTGTCTGCAAGGCTGACAATCCTACTTTAGATACTTGTGCTAGCAATATGTCATCAGAGGAAATTGGTGTGTTTGAGGCTGGAATGAGGTGTCTTATTTTAGAACAATTGCCTTAGTTTCACATGGAGGGAAGCTATTTTAACCTTCCTCCCTCAACTCTTTATATGGGACGCTTCTAGTCGAGAAGGATTGTCTTTAGTATATTCTGTATTCTTGTACCTCTGCCACCCTTTTCAAAAGGGGAGCTCAATGCTTTCAATGTTGCAGAGTCCTTTCCCATTACACATTCCACTTGCCTTGCAGTCATAATTACAGATAGTTACCTAGTGCGGAATTGCTAATGCCTCATTGTTCTGTGTAATTGTCATCCATGGCTACTCATCAAGATGTGCCCTGACATCATAAAGCTACAGCAGGATGTCATCTGACTTGAGGGCAAGCTATAGGATACATTTATCATGTTACTGAAATGGGTAGCAGGCTAATCAGGACTCCCAGCTGTAGGCAAAGATGGGGAGATGGAAGAAACACAGGCATTATTTGAGATGTATTCATTTATTCAAGGTATGGGTGATAACATTCTCAGGTTCTCTATATGTTAACTGATAGGGATGTCCAAGAAGGACGATGGTAGAACCTGTTGTTCATAGTTTTTATCATTACCAGTTACTGGAGCATAAACCTTCCTCCATAAACGTATCGGATCACTTAATAGTTATAGGCCTACCATAGTCTACAATAATTCAAGTGAGCAGATTATGCTGTCACTTGGCTAGCAATGAGGTCTTTTTGTATTTACATTCTAATATAGGTGGTAGAGTTGTGTAGAGAGCGGTAGCTAATGAGTCCTCGGATTGGGAGATGTATGATAGGTTGAAAAAATTAGAGATTTGAATTCTTTTTGAGCTGTGGGATTTTACAATATTACAGCCGCCATAGTACTGATTATTAACTCTTTATCAAAATGTGTTTGTTGTTGTGTTGTATTACTTTGGAAATATTCAAGTTCTGTTAATAGACTAACAGTGGACTTTCCCATTTGCAGAATATATTGAATGACCAACAGAGGGAGTGCTGCAGAAGAAACTTTCTCGGAGTTGCTGACAACCCAAAAAAAAAAGTTCAGCAGCTTTCGGCTTGATTTACCAATTTACATGGTGAGTCAAACTCTCAATTTATCATTTTGCTTTTCCTTAACGAAGTTCATAGCATCTGACGGCTCTCAGCACCTTTTAGTGTGGTCTTCTGCATGAATATTATTTGTCAAGACTGAAGCGATATGGTTGAAGCTGCGGGCATCATGATAGCTTATCAAAGATGTTGACTGTCTGCAAGGCTGACAATCCTACTTTAGATACTTGTGCTAGCAAGATGTCATCAGAGGAAATTGGTGTGTTTGAGGCTGGAATGAGGTGTCTTATTTTAGAACAATTGCCTTAGTTTCACATGGAGGGAAGCTATTTTAACCTTCCTCCCTCAACTCTCTATATGGGACGCTTATAGTCGAGAAGGATTGTCTTTAGTATATTCTGTATTCTTGTACCTCTGCCACCCTTTTCAAAAGGGGAGCTCAATGCTTTCAATGTTGCAGAGTCTTTTCCCATTACACATTCCACTTGCCTTGCAGTCATAATTACAGATAGTTACCTAGTGCGGAATTCCTAATGCCTCATTGTTCTGTGTAATTGTCATCCATGGCTACTCTTCAAGATGTGCCCTGACATCGTAAAGCTACAGCAGGATGTCATCTGACTTGAGGGCAAGCTATAGGATACATTTATCATGTTACTGAAATCGGTAGCAGGCTAATCAGGACTCCCAGCTGTAGGCAAAGATGGGGAGAGGGAAGAAACACAGGCATTATTTGAGATGTATTCATTTGTTCAAGGTATGGGTGATAATAATATTCTCAGGTTCTCTATATGTTAACTGATAGGGATGTGCAAGAAGGACGATGGTAGAACCTGTTGTTTATAGTTTTTATCATTACCAGTTACTGGAGCATAAACCTTCCTCCATAAACGTATCGGATCACTTAATAGTTATAGGCCTACCATAGTCTAAAATAATTCAAGTGAGCAGATTATGCTGTCACTTGGCTAGCAATGAGGTCTTTTTGTATTTACATTCTAATATAGGTGGTAGAGTTGTGTAGAGAGCGGTAGCAAATGAGTCTTAGGATTGGGAGATGTATGATAGGTTGAAAAAATTAGAGATTTGAATTCTTTTTGAGCTGTGGGATTTTACAATATTACAGCTGCCATAGTACTGATTATTAACTCTTTATCAAAATGTGTTTGTTGTTGTGTTGTATTACTTTGGAAATATTCAAGTTCTGTTAATAGACTAACAGTGGACTTTCCCATTTGCAGAATATATTGAATGACCAACAGAGGGAGTGCTGCAGAAGAAACTTTCTCGGAGTTGCTGACAACCCAAAAAAAAAGGTTCAGCAGCTTTCGGCTTGATTTACCAATTTACATGGTGAGTCAAACTCTCAATTTATTATTTTGCTTTTCCTTAATGAAGTTCATAGCATCTGACGGCTCTCAGCACCTTTTAGTGTGGTCTTCTGCATGAATATTATTTGTCAAGACTGAAGCGATATGGTTGAAGGTACGGGCATCATGATAGCTTATCAAAGATGTTGACTGTCTGCAAGGCTGACAATCCTACTTTAGATACTTGTGCTAGCAATATGTCATCAGAGGAAATTGGTGTGTTTGAGGCTGGAATGAGGTGTCTTATTTTAGAACAATTGCCTTAGTTTCACATGGAGGGAAGCTATTTTAACCTTCCTCCCTCAACTCTTTATATGGGACGCTTCTAGTCGAGAAGGATTGTCTTTAGTATATTCTGTATTCTTGTACCTCTGCCACCCTTTTCAAAAGGGGAGCTCAATGCTTTCAATGTTGCAGAGTCCTTTCCCATTACACATTCCACTTGCCTTGCAGTCATAATTACAGATAGTTACCTAGTGCGGAATTGCTAATGCCTCATTGTTCTGTGTAATTGTCATCCATGGCTACTCATCAAGATGTGCCCTGACATCATAAAGCTACAGCACGATGTCATCTGACTTGAGGGCAAGCTATAGGATACATTTATCATGTTACTGAAATGGGTAGCAGGCTAATCAGGACTCCCAGCTGTAGGCAAAGATGAGGAGATGGAAGAAACACGGGCATTATTTGAGATGTATTCATTTATTCAAGGTATGGGTGATAATATTCTCAGGTTCTCTATATGTTAACTGATAGGGATGTCCAAGAAGGACGATGGTAGAACCTGTTGTTCATAGTTTTTATCATTACCAGTTACTGGAGCATAAACCTTCCTCCATAAACGTATCAGATCACTTAATAGTTATAGGCCTACCATAGTCTAAAATAATTCAAGTGAGCAGATTATGCTGTCACTTGGCTAGCAATGAGGTCTTTTTGTATTTACATTCTGATATAGGTGGTAGAGTTGTGTAGAGAGCGGTAGCAAATGAGTCTTAGGATTGGGAGATGTATGATAGGTTGAAAAAATTAGAGATTTGAATTCTTTTTGAGCTGTGGGATTTTACAATATTACAGCCGCCATAGTACTGATTATTAACTCTTTATCAAAATGTGTTTGTTGTTGTGTTGTATTACTTTGGAAATATTCAAGTTCTGTTAATAGACTAACAGTGGACTTTCCCATTTGCAGAATATATTGAATGACCAACAGAGGGAGTGCTGCAGAAGAAACTTTCTCGGAGTTGCTGACAACCCAAAAAAAAAAGTTCAGCAGCTTTCGGCTTGATTTACCAGTTTACATGGTGAGTCAAACTCTCAATTTATCATTTTGCTTTTCCTTAATGAAGTTCATAGCATCTGACGGCTCTCAGCACCTTTTAGTGTGGTCTTCTGCATGAATATTATTTGTCAAGACTGAAGCGATATGGTTGAAGGTACGGGCATCATGATAGCTTATCAAAGATGTTGACTGTCTGCAAGGCTGACAATCCTACTTTAGATACTTGTGCTAGCAATATGTCATCAGAGGAAATTGGTGTGTTTGAGGCTGGAATGAGGTGTCTTATTTTAGAACAATTGCCTTAGTTTCACATGGAGGGAAGCTATTTTAACCTTCATCCCTCAACTCTTTATATGGGACGCTTCTAGTCGAGAAGGATTGTCTTTAGTATGTTCTGTATTCTTGTACCTCTGCAACCCTTTTCAAAAGGGGAGCTCAATGCTTTCAATGTTGCAGAGTCCTTTCCCATTACACATTCCACTTGCCTTGCAGTCATAATTACAGATAGTTACCTAGTGCGGAATTGCTAATGCCTCATTGTTCTGTGTAATTGTCATCCATGGCTACTCATCAAGATGTGCCCTGACATCATAAAGCTACAGCACGATGTCATCTGACTTGAGGGCAAGCTATAGGATACATTTATCATGTTACTGAAATGGGTAGCAGGCTAATCAGGACTCCCAGCTGTAGGCAAAGATGAGGAGATGGAAGAAACACAGGCATTATTTGAGATGTATTCATTTATTCAAGGTATGGGTGATAATATTCTCAGGTTCTCTATATGTTAACTGATAGGGATGTGCAAGAAGGACGATGGTAGAACCTGTTGTTCATAGTTTTTATCATTACCAGTTACTGGAGCATAAACCTTTGTCCATAAACGTATCGGATCACTTAATAGTTATAGGCCTACCATAGTCTAAAATAATTCAAGTGAGCAGATTATGCTGTCACTTGGCTAGCAATGAGGTCTTTTTGTATTTACATTCTGATATAGGTGGTAGAGTTGTGTAGAGAGCGGTAGCAAATGAGTCTTAGGATTGGGAGATGTATGATAGGTTGAAAAAATTAGAGATTTGAATTCTTTTTGAGCTGTGGGATTTTACAATATTACAGCCGCCATAGTACTGATTATTAACTCTTTATCAAAATGTGTTTGTTGTTGTGTTGTATTACTTTGGAAATATTCAAGTTCTGTTAATAGACTAACAGTGGACTTTCCCATTTGCAGAATATATTGAATGACCAACAGAGGGAGTGCTGCAGAAGAAACTTTCTCGGAGTTGCTGACAACCCAAAAAAAAAAGTTCAGCAGCTTTCGGCTTGATTTACCAGTTTACATGGTGAGTCAAACTCTCAATTTATCATTTTGCTTTTCCTAATGAAGTTCATAGCATCTGACGGCTCTCAGCACCTTTTAGTGTGGTCTTCTGCATGAATATTATTTGTCAAGACTGAAGCGATATGGTTGAAGGTACGGGCATCATGATAGCTTATCAAAGATGTTGACTGTCTGCAAGGCTGACAATCCTACTTTAGATACTTGTGCTAGCAATATGTCATCAGAGGAAATTGGTGTGTTTGAGGCTGGAATGAGGTGTCTTATTTTAGAACAATTGCCTTAGTTTCACATGGAGGGAAGCTATTTTAACCTTCATCCCTCAACTCTTTATATGGGACGCTTCTAGTCGAGAAGGATTGTCTTTAGTATGTTCTGTATTCTTGTACCTCTGCAACCCTTTTCAAAAGGGGAGCTCAATGCTTTCAATGTTGCAGAGTCCTTTCCCATTACACATTCCACTTGCCTTGCAGTCATAATTACAGATAGTTACCTAGTGCGGAATTGCTAATGCCTCATTGTTCTGTGTAATTGTCATCCATGGCTACTCATCAAGATGTGCCCTGACATCATAAAGCTACAGCACGATGTCATCTGACTTGAGGGCAAGCTATAGGATACATTTATCATGTTACTGAAATGGGTAGCAGGCTAATCAGGACTCGCAGCTGTAGGCAAAGATGAGGAGATGGAAGAAACACAGGCATTATTTGAGATGTATTCATTTATTCAAGGTATGGGTGATAATAATATTCTCAGGTTCTCTATATGTTAACTGATAGGGATGTGCAAGAAGGACGATGGTAGAACCTGTTGTTTATAGTTTTTATCATTACCAGTTACTGGAGCATAAACCTTCCTCCATAAACGTATCGGATCACTTAATAGTTATAGGCCTACCATAGTCTAAAATAATTCAAGTGAGCAGATTATGCTGTCACTTGGCTAGCAATGAGGTCTTTTTGTATTTACATTCTAATATAGGTGGTAGAGTTGTGTAGAGAGCGGTAGCAAATGAGTCTTAGGATTGGGAGATGTATGATAGGTTGAAAAAATTAGAGATTTGAATTCTTTTTGAGCTGTGGGATTTTACAATATTACAGCTGCCATAGTACTGATTATTAACTCTTTATCAAAATGTGTTTGTTGTTGTGTTGTATTACTTTGGAAATATTCAAGTTCTGTTAATAGACTAACAGTGGACTTTCCCATTTGCAGAATATATTGAATGACCAACAGAGGGAGTGCTGCAGAAGAAACTTTCTCGGAGTTGCTGACAACCCAAAAAAAAAGGTTCAGCAGCTTTCGGCTTGATTTACCAATTTACATGGTGAGTCAAACTCTCAATTTATTATTTTGCTTTTCCTTAATGAAGTTCATAGCATCTGACGGCTCTCAGCACCTTTTAGTGTGGTCTTCTGCATGAATATTATTTGTCAAGACTGAAGCGATATGGTTGAAGCTACGGGCATCATGATAGCTCATCAAAGATGTTGACTGTCTGCAAGGCTGACAATCCTACTTTAGATACTTGTGCTAGCAAGATGTCATCAGAGGAAATTGGTGTGTTTGAGGCTGGAATGAGGTGTCTTTTTTTTAGAACAATTGCCTTAGTTTCACATGGAGGGAAGCTATTTTAACCTTCCTTCCTCAACTCTTTATATGGGACGCTTATAGTCGAGAAGGATTGTCTTTAGTATATTCTGTATTCTTGTACCTCTGCCACCCTTTTCAAAAGGGGAGCTCAATGCTTTCAATGTTGCAGAGTCCTTTCCCATTACACATTCCACTTGCCTTGCAGTCATAATTACAGATAGTTACCTAGTGCGGAATTGCTAATGCCTCATTGTTCTGTGTAATTGTCATCTATGGCTACTCATCAAGATGTGCCCTGACATCATAAAGCTACAGCAGGATGTCATCTGACTTGAGGGCAAGCTATAGGATACATTTATCATGTTACTGAAATGGGTAGCAGGCTAATCAGGACTCCCAGCTGTAGGCAAAGATGGGGAGATGGAAGAAACACAGGCATTATTTGAGATGTATTCATTTATTCAAGGTATGGGTGATAATAATATTCTCAGGTTCTCTATATGTTAACTGATAGGGATGTGCAAGAAGGACGATGGTAGAACCTGTTGTTTATAGTTTTTATCATTACCAGTTACTGGAGCATAAACCTTCCTCCATAAACGTATCGGATCACTTAATAGTTATAAGCCTACCATAGTCTAAAATAATTCAAGTGAGCAGATTATGCTGTCACTTGGCTAGCAATGAGGTATTTTTGTATTTACATTCTAATATAGGTGGTAGAGTTGTGTAGAGAGCGGTAGCAAATGAGTCTTAGGATTGGGAGATGTATGATAGGTTGAAAAAATTAGAGATTTGAATTCTTTTTGAGCTGTGGGATTTTACAATATTACAGCCGCCATAGTACTGATTATTAACTCTTTATCAAAATGTGTTTGTTGTTGTGTTGTATTACTTTAAAAATATTCAAGTTCTGTTAATAGACTAACAGTGGACTTTCCCATTTGCAGAATATATTGAATGACCAACAGAGGGAGTGCTGCAGAAGAAACTTTCTCGGAGTTGCTGACAACCCAAAAAAAAAAGTTCAGCAGCTTTCGGCTTGATTTACCAGTTTACATGGTGAGTCAACCTCTCAATTTATCATTTTGCTTTTCCTTAATGAAGTTCATAGCATCTGACGGCTCTCAGCACCTTTTAGTGTGGTCTTCTGCATGAATATTATTTGTCAAGACTGAAGCGATATGGTTGAAGGTACGGGCATCATGATAGCTTATCAAAGATGTTGACTGTCTGCAAGGCTGACAATCCTACTTTAGATACTTGTGCTAGCAATATGTCATCAGAGGAAATTGGTGTGTTTGAGGCTGGAATGAGGTGTCTTATTTTAGAACAATTGCCTTAGTTTCACATGGAGGGAAGCTATTTTAACCTTCCTCCCTCAACTCTTTATATGGGACGCTTCTAGTCGAGAAGGATTGTCTTTAGTATATTCTGTATTCTTGTACCTCTGCCACCCTTTTCAAAAGGGGAGCTCAATGCTTTCAATGTTGCAGAGTCCTTTCCCATTACACATTCCACTTGCCTTGCAGTCATAATTACAGATAGTTACCTAGTGCGGAATTGCTAATGCCTCATTGTTCTGTGTAATTGTCATCCATGGCTACTCATCAAGATGTGCCCTGACATCATAAAGCTACAGCACGATGTCATCTGACTTGAGGGCAAGCTATAGGATACATTTATCATGTTACTGAAATGGGTAGCAGGCTAATCAGGACTCCCAGCTGTAGGCAAAGATGAGGAGATGGAAGAAACACGGGCATTATTTGAGATGTATTCATTTATTCAAGGTATGGGTGATAACATTCTCAGGTTCTCTATATGTTAACTGATAGGGATGTCCAAGAAGGACGATGGTAGAACCTGTTGTTCATAGTTTTTATCATTACCAGTTACTGGAGCATAAACCTTCCTCCATAAACGTATCGGATCACTTAATAGTTATAGGCCTACCATAGTCTAAAATAATTCAAGTGAGCAGATTATGCTGTCACTTGGCTAGCAATGAGGTCTTTTTGTATTTACATTCTAATATAGGTGGTAGAGTTGTGTAGAGAGCGGTAGCAAATGAGTCTTAGGATTGGGAGATGTATGATAGGTTGAAAAATTAGAGATTTGAATTCTTTTTGAGCTGTGGGATTTTACAATATTACAGCCGCCATAGTACTGATTATTAACTCTTTATCAAAATGTGTTTGTTGTTGTGTTGTATTACATTGGAAATATTCAAGTTCTGTTAATAGACTAACAGTGGACTTTCCCATTTGCAGAATATATTGAATGACCAACAGAGGGAGTGCTGCAGAAGAAACTTTCTCGGAGTTGCTGACAACCCAAAAAAAAAAGTTCAGCAGCTTTCGGCTTGATTTACCAGTTTACATGGTGAGTCAACCTCTCAATTTATCATTTTGCTTTTCCTTAATGAAGTTCATAGCATCTGACGGCTCTCAGCACCTTTTAGTGTGGTCTTCTGCATGAATATTATTTGTCAAGACTGAAGCGATATGGTTGAAGGTACGGGCATCTGATAGCTTATCAAAGATGTTGACTGTCTGCAAGGCTGACAATCCTACTTTAGATACTTGTGCTAGCAATATGTCATCAGAGGAAATTGGTGTGTTTGAGGCTGGAATGAGGTGTCTTATTTTAGAACAATTGCCTTAGTTTCACATGGAGGGAAGCTATTTTAACCTTCATCCCTCAACTCTTTATATGGGACGCTTCTAGTCGAGAAGGATTGTCTTTAGTATGTTCTGTATTCTTGTACCTCTGCAACCCTTTTCAAAAGGGGAGCTCAATGCTTTCAATGTTGCAGAGTCCTTTCCCATTACACATTCCACTTGCCTTGCAGTCATAATTACAGATAGTTACCTAGTGCGGAATTGCTAATGCCTCATTGTTCTGTGTAATTGTCATCCATGGCTACTCATCAAGATGTGCCCTGACATCATAAAGCTACAGCACGATGTCATCTGACTTGAGGGCAAGCTATAGGATACATTTATCATGTTACTGAAATGGGTAGCAGGCTAATCAGGACTCCCAGCTGTAGGCAAAGATGAGGAGATGGAAGAAACACAGGCATTATTTGAGATGTATTCATTTATTCAAGGTATGGGTGATAATATTCTCAGGTTCTCTATATGTTAACTGATAGGGATGTGCAAGAAGGACGATGGTAGAACCTGTTGTTCATAGTTTTTATCATTACCAGTTACTGGAGCATAAACCTTCGTCCATAAACGTATCGGATCACTTAATAGTTATAGGCCTACCATAGTCTAAAATAATTCAAGTGAGCAGATTATGCTGTCACTTGGCTATCAATGAGGTCTTTTTGTATTTACATTCTAATATAGGTGGTAGAGTTGTGTAGAGAGCGGTAGCAAATGAGTCTTAGGATTGGGAGATGTATGATAGGTTGAAAAAATTAGAGATTTGAATTCTTTTTGAGCTGTGGGATTTTACAATATTACAGCCGCCATAGTACTGATTATTAACTCTTTATCAAAATGTGTTTGTTGTTGTGTTGTATTACATTGGAAATATTCAAGTTCTGTTAATAGACTAACAGTGGACTTTCCCATTTGCAGAATATATTGAATGACCAACAGAGGGAGTGCTGCAGAAGAAACTTTCTCGGAGTTGCTGACAACCCAAAAAAAAAAGTTCAGCAGCTTTCGGCTTGATTTACCAGTTTACATGGTGAGTCAACCTCTCAATTTATCATTTTGCTTTTCCTTAATGAAGTTCATAGCATCTGACGGCTCTCAGCACCTTTTAGTGTGGTCTTCTGCATGAATATTATTTGTCAAGACTGAAGCGATATGGTTGAAGGTACGGGCATCATGATAGCTTATCAAAGATGTTGACTGTCTGCAAGGCTGACAATCCTACTTTAGATACTTGTGCTAGCAATATGTCATCAGAGGAAATTGGTGTGTTTGAGGCTGGAATGAGGTGTCTTATTTTAGAACAATTGCCTTAGTTTCACATGGAGGGAAGCTATTTTAACCTTCATCCCTCAACTCTTTATATGGGACGCTTCTAGTCGAGAAGGATTGTCTTTAGTATGTTCTGTATTCTTGTACCTCTGCAACCCTTTTCAAAAGGGGAGCTCAATGCTTTCAATGTTGCAGAGTCCTTTCCCATTACACATTCCACTTGCCTTGCAGTCATAATTACAGATAGTTACCTAGTGCGGAATTGCTAATGCCTCATTGTTCTGTGTAATTGTCATCCATGGCTACTCATCAAGATGTGCCCTGACATCATAAAGCTACAGCACGATGTCATCTGACTTGAGGGCAAGCTATAGGATACATTTATCATGTTACTGAAATGGGTAGCAGGCTAATCAGGACTCCCAGCTGTAGGCAAAGATGAGGAGATGGAAGAAACACAGGCATTATTTGAGATGTATTCATTTATTCAAGGTATGGGTGATAATATTCTCAGGTTCTCTATATGTTAACTGATAGGGATGTGCAAGAAGGACGATGGTAGAACCTGTTGTTCATAGTTTTTATCATTACCAGTTACTGGAGCATAAACCTTCGTCCATAAACGTATCGGATCACTTAATAGTTATAGGCCTACCATAGTCTAAAATAATTCAAGTGAGCAGATTATGCTGTCACTTGGCTATCAATGAGGTCTTTTTGTATTTACATTCTAATATAGGTGGTAGAGTTGTGTAGAGAGCGGTAGCAAATGAGTCTTAGGATTGGGAGATGTATGATAGGTTGAAAAAATTAGAGATTTGAATTCTTTTTGAGCTGTGGGATTTTACAATATTACAGCCGCCATAGTACTGATTATTAACTCTTTATCAAAATGTGTTTGTTGTTGTGTTGTATTACTTTGGAAATATTCAAGTTCTGTTAATAGACTAACAGTGGACTTTTCCATTTGCAGAATATATTGAATGACCAACAGAGGGAGTGCTGCAGAAGAAACTTTCTCGGAGTTGCTGACAACCCAAAAAAAAAGGTTCAGCAGCTTTCGGCTTGATTTACCAATTTACATGGTGAGTCAAACTCTCAATTTATCATTTTGCTTTTCCTTAATGAAGTTCATAGCATCTGACGGCTCTCAGCACCTTTTAGTGTGGTCTTCTGCATGAATATTTTTTGTCAAGACTGAAGCGATATGGTTGAAGCTACGGGCATCATGATAGCTCATCAAAGATGTTGACTGTCTGCAAGGCTGACAATCCTACTTTAGATACTTGTGCTAGCAAGATGTCATCAGAGGAAATTGGTGTGTTTGAGGCTGGAATGAGGTGTCTTTTTTTAGAACAATTGCCTTAGTTTCACATGGAGGGAAGCTATTTTAACCTTCCTCCCTCAACTCTTTATATGGGACGCTTATAGTCGAGAAGGATTGTCTTTAGTATATTCTGTATTCTTGTACCTCTGCCACCCTTTTCAAAAGGGGAGCTCAATGCTTTCAATGTTGCAGAGTCTTTTCCCATTACACATTCCACTTGCCTTGCAGTCATAATTACAGATAGTTACCTAGTGCGGAATTGCTAATGCCTCATTGTTCTGTGTAATTTTCATCCATGGCTACTCATCAAGATGTGCCCTGACATCATAAAGCTACAGCAGGATGTCATCTGACTTGAGGGCAAGCTATAGGATACATTTATCATGTTACTGAAATGGGTAGCAGGCTAATCAGGATTCCCAGCTGTAGGCAAAGATGGGGAGATGGAAGAAACACAGGCATTATTTGAGATGTATTCATTTATTCGAAGTATGGGTGATAATAATATTCTCAGGTTCTCTATATGTTAACTGATAGGGATGTCCAAGAAGGACGATGGTAGAACCTGTTGTTCATAGTTTTTATCATTACCAGTTACTGGAGCATAAACCTTCCTCCATAAACGTATCGGATCACTTAATAGTTATAGGCGTACCATAGTCTAAAATAATTCAAGTGAGCAGATTATATTGTCACTTGGCTAGCAATGAGGTCTTTTTGTATTTACATTCTAATATAGGTGGTAGAGTTGTGTAGAGAGCGGTAGCAAATGAGTCTTAGGATTGGGAGATGTATGATAGGTTGAAAACATTTGAGATTTGAATTCTTTTTGAGCTGTGGGATTTTACAATATTACAGCCGCCATAGTACTGATTATTAACTCTTTATCAAAATGTGTTTGTTGTTGTGTTGTATTACTTTGGAAATATTCAAGTTCTGTTAATAGACTAACAGTGGACTTTCCCATTTGCAGAATATATTGAATGACCAACAGAGGGAGTTCTGCAGAAGAAACTTTCTCGGAGTTGCTGACAACCCAAAAAAGAAAGTTCAGCAGCTTTCGGCTTGATTTACCAATTTACATGGTGAGTCAAACTCTCAATTTATAATTTTGCTTTTCCTTAATGAAGTTCATAGCATCTGACGGCTCTCAGCACCTTTTAGTGTGGGGTTCTGCATGAATATTATTTGTCAAGACTAAAGCGATATGGTTGAAGGTACGGGCATCATGATAGCTTATCAAAGATGTTTCCTGTCTGCAAGGCTGACAATCCTACTTTAGATACTTGTGCTAGCAATATGTCATCAGAGGAAATTGGTGTGTTTGAGGCTGGAATGAGGTGTCTTATTTTAGAACAATTGCCTTAGTTTCACATGGAGGGAAGCTATTTTAACCTTCCTCCCTCAACTCTTTATATGGGACGCTTATAGTCGAGAAGGATTGTCTTTAGTATATTCTGTATTCTTGTACCTCTGCCACCCTTTTCAAAAGGGGAGCTCGATGCTTTCAATGTTGCAGAGTCCTTTCCCATTACACATTCCACTTGCCTTGCAGTCATAATTACAGATAGTTACCTAGTGCGGAATTGCTAATGCCTCATTGTTCTGTTTAATTGTCATCCATGGCTACTCATCAAGATGTGCCCTGACATCATAAAGCTACAGCAGGATGTCATCTGACTTGAGGGCAAGCTATAGGATACATTTATCATGTTACTGAAATGGGTAGCAGGCTAATCAGGACTCCCAGCTGTAGGCAAAGATGGGGAGATGAAAGAAACACAGGCATTATTTGAGATGTATTCATTTGTTCAAGGTATGGGTGATAATAATATTCTCAGGTTCTCTATATGTTAACTGATAGGGATGTGCAAGAAGGAAGATGGTAGTACCTGTTGTTCATAGTTGTTATCATTACCAGTAACTGCAGCATAAACCTTCCTCCATAAACGTATCGGATCACTTATTAGTTATAGGCGTACCATAGTCTAAAATAATTCAAGTGAGCAGATTATGCTGTCACTTGGCTAGCAATGAGGTCTTTTTGTATTTACATTCTGATATAGGTGGTAGAGTTGTGTAGAGAGCGGTAGCAAATGAGTCTTAGGATTGGGAGATGTATGATAGGTTGAAAAAATTTGAGATTTGAATTCTTTTTGAGCTGTGGGATTTTACAATATTACAGCCGCCATAGTACTGATTATTAACTCTTTATCAAAATGTGTTTGTTGTTGTGTTGTATTACTTTGGAAATATTCAAGTTCTGTTAATAGACTAACAGTGGACTTTCCCATTTGCAGAATATATTGAATGACCAACAGAGGGAGTGCTGCAGAAGAAACTTTCTCGGAGTTGCTGACAACCCAAAAAAAAAAGTTCAGCAGCTTTCGGCTTGATTTACCAATTTACATGGTGAGTCAAACTCTCAATTTATCATTTTGCTTTTCCTTAATGAAGTTCATAGCATCTGACGGCTCTCAGCACCTTTTAGTGTGGTCTTCTGCATGAATAATATTTGTCAAGACTGAAGCGATATGGTTGAAGGTACGGGCATCATGATAGCTTATCAAAGATGTTGCCTGTCTGCAAGGCTGACAATCCTACTTTAGATACTTGTGCTAGCAATATGTCATAAGAGGAAATTGGTGTGTTTGAGGCTGGAATGAGGTGTCTTATTTTAGAACAATTGCCTTAGTTTCACATGGAGGGAAGCTATTTTAACCTTCCTCCCTCAACTCTTTATATGGGACGCTTCTAGTCGAGAAGGATTGTCTTTAGTATATTCTGTATTCTTGTACCTCTGCCACCCTTTTCAAAAGGGGAGCTCAATGCTTTCAATGTTGCAGAGTCCTTTCCCATTACACATTCCACTTGCCTTGCAGTCATAATTACAGATAGTTACCTAGTGCGGAATTGCTAATGCCTCATTGTTCTGTGTAATTGTCATCCATGGCTACTCATCAAGATGTGCCCTGACATCATAAAGCTACAGCACGATGTCATCTGACTTGAGAGCAAGCTATAGGATACATTTATCATGTTACTGAAATGGGTAGCAGGCTAATCAGGACTCCCAGCTGTAGGCAAAGATGAGGAGATGGAAGAAACAGGGGCATTATTTGAGATGTATTCATTTATTCAAGGTATGGGTGATAATATTCTCAGGTTCTCTATATGTTAACTGATAGGGATGTCCAAGAAGGACGATGGTAGAACCTGTTGTTCATAGTTTTTATCATTACCAGTTACTGGAGCATAGACCTTCCTCCATAAACGTATCGGATCACTTAATAGTTATAGGCCTACCATAGTCTAAAATAATTCAAGTGAGCAGATTATGCTGTCACTTGGCTAGCAATGAGGTCTTTTTGTATTTACATTCTGATATAGGTGGTAGAGTTGTGTAGAGAGCGGTAGCAAATGAGTCTTAGGATTGGGAGATGTATGATAGGTTGAAAAAATTAGAGATTTGAATTCTTTTTGAGCTGTGGGATTTTACAATATTACAGCCGCCATAGTACTGATTATTAACTCTTTATCAAAATGTGTTTGTTGTTGTGTTGTATTACTTTGGAAATATTCAAGTTCTGTTAATAGACTAACAGTGGACTTTCCCATTTGCAGAATATATTGAATGACCAACAGAGGGAGTGCTGCAGAAGAAACTTTCTCGGAGTTGCTGACAACCGAAAAAAAAAAGTTCAGCAGCTTTCGGCTTGATTTACCAGTTTACATGGTGAGTCAAACTCTCAATTTATCATTTTGCTTTTCCTTAATGAAGTTCATAGCATCTGACGGCTCTCAGCACCTTTTAGTGTGGTCTTCTGCATGAATATTATTTGTCAAGACTGAAGCGATATGGTTGAAGGTACGGGCATCATGATAGCTTATCAAAGATGTTGACTGTCTGCAAGGCTGACAATCCTACTTTAGATACTTGTGCTAGCAATATGTCATCAGAGGAAATTGGTGTTTTTGAGGCTGGAATGAGGTGTCTTATTTTAGAACAATTGCCTTAGTTTCACATGGAGGGAAGCTATTTTAACCTTCATCCCTCAACTCTTTATATGGGACGCTTCTAGTCGAGAAGGATTGTCTTTAGTATGTTCTGTATTCTTGTACCTCTGCAACCCTTTTCAAAAGGGGAGCTCAATGCTTTCAATGTTGCAGAGTCCTTTCCCATTACACATTCCACTTGCCTTGCAGTCATAATTACAGATAGTTACATAGTGCGGAATTGCTAATCCCTCATTGTTCTGTGTAATTGTCATCCATGGCTACTCATCAAGATGTGCCCTGACATCATAAAGCTACAGCACGATGTCATCTGACTTGAGGGCAAGCTATAGGATACATTTATCATGTTACTGAAATGGGTAGCAGGCTAATCAGGACTCCCAGCTGTAGGCAAAGATGAGGAGATGGAAGAAACACAGGCATTATTTGAGATGTATTCATTTATTCAAGGTATGGGTGATAATATTCTCAGGTTCTCTATATGTTAACTGATAGGGATGTCCAAGAAGGACGATGGTAGAACCTGTTGTTCATAGTTTTTATCATTACCAGTTACTGGAGCATAAACCTTCCTCCATAAACGTATCGGATCACTTAATAGTTATAGGCCTACCATAGTCTAAAATAATTCAAGTGAGCAGATTATGCTGTCACTTGGCTAGCAATGAGGTCTTTTTGTATTTACATTCTGATATAGGTGGTAGAGTTGTGTAGAGAGCGGTAGCAAATGAGTCTTAGGATTGGGAGATGTATGATAGGTTGAAAAAATTAGAGATTTGAATTCTTTTTGAGCTGTGGGATTTTACAATATTACAGCCGCCATAGTCCTGATTATTAACTCTTTATCAAAATGTGTTTGTTGTTGTGTTGTATTACTTTGGAAATATTCAAGTTCTGTTAATAGACTAACAGTGGACTTTCCCATTTGCAGAATATATTGAATGACCAACAGAGGGAGTGCTGCAGAAGAAACTTTCTCGGAGTTGCTGACAACCCAAAAAAAAAAGTTCAGCAGCTTTCGGCTTGATTTACCAGTTTACATGGTGAGTCAAACTCTCAATTTATCATTTTGCTTTTCCTTAATGAAGTTCATAGCATCTGACGGCTCTCAGCACCTTTTAGTGTGGTCTTCTGCATGAATATTATTTGTCAAGACTGAAGCGATATGGTTGAAGGTACGGGCATCATGATAGCTTATCAAAGATGTTGACTGTCTGCAAGGCTGACAATCCTACTTTAGATACTTGTGCTAGCAATATGTCATCAGAGGAAATTGGTGTGTTTGAGGCTGGAATGAGGTGTCTTATTTTAGAACAATTGCCTTAGTTTCACATGGAGGGAAGCTATTTTAACCTTCATCCCTCAACTCTTTATATGGGACGCTTCTAGTCGAGAAGGATTGTCTTTAGTATGTTCTGTATTCTTGTACCTCTGCAACCCTTTTCAAAAGGGGAGCTCAATGCTTTCAATGTTGCAGAGTCCTTTCCCATTACACATTCCACTTGCCTTGCAGTCATAATTACAGATAGTTACCTAGTGCGGAATTGCTAATGCCTCATTGTTCTGTGTAATTGTCATCCATGGCTACTCATCAAGATGTGCCCTGACATCATAAAGCTACAGCACGATGTCATCTGACTTGAGGGCAAGCTATAGGATACATTTATCATGTTACTGAAATGGGTAGCAGGCTAATCAGGACTCCCAGCTGTAGGCAAAGATGAGGAGATGGAAGAAACACAGGCATTATTTGAGATGTATTCATTTATTCAAGGTATGGGTGATAATATTCTCAGGTTCTCTATATGTTAACTGATAGGGATGTGCAAGAAGGACGATGGTAGAACCTGTTGTTCATAGTTTTTATCATTACCAGTTACTGGAGCATAAACCTTTGTCCATAAACGTATCGGATCACTTAATAGTTATAGGCCTACCATAGTCTAAAATAATTCAAGTGAGCAGATTATGCTGTCACTTGGCTAGCAATGAGGTCTTTTTGTATTTACATTCTGATATAGGTGGTAGAGTTGTGTAGAGAGCGGTAGCAAATGAGTCTTAGGATTGGGAGATGTATGATAGGTTGAAAAAATTAGAGATTTGAATTCTTTTTGAGCTGTGGGATTTTACAATATTACAGCCGCCATAGTACTGATTATTAACTCTTTATCAAAATGTGTTTGTTGTTGTGTTGTATTACTTTGGAAATATTCAAGTTCTGTTAATAGACTAACAGTGGACTTTCCCATTTGCAGAATATATTGAATGACCAACAGAGGGAGTGCTGCAGAAGAAACTTTCTCGGAGTTGCTGACAACCCAAAAAAAAAAGTTCAGCAGCTTTCGGCTTGATTTACCAGTTTACATGGTGAGTCAAACTCTCAATTTATCATTTTGCTTTTCCTTAATGAAGTTCATAGCATCTGACGGCTCTCAGCACCTTTTAGTGTGGTCTTCTGCATGAATATTATTTGTCAAGACTGAAGCGATATGGTTGAAGGTACGGGCATCATGATAGCTTATCAAAGATGTTGACTGTCTGCAAGGCTGACAATCCTACTTTAGATACTTGTGCTAGCAATATGTCATCAGAGGAAATTGGTGTGTTTGAGGCTGGAATGAGGTGTCTTATTTTAGAACAATTGCCTTAGTTTCACATGGAGGGAAGCTATTTTAACCTTCATCCCTCAACTCTTTATATGGGACGCTTCTAGTCGAGAAGGATTGTCTTTAGTATGTTCTGTATTCTTGTACCTCTGCAACCCTTTTCAAAAGGGGAGCTCAATGCTTTCAATGTTGCAGAGTCCTTTCCCATTACACATTCCACTTGCCTTGCAGTCATAATTACAGATAGTTACCTAGTGCGGAATTGCTAATGCCTCATTGTTCTGTGTAATTGTCATCCATGGCTACTCATCAAGATGTGCCCTGACATCATAAAGCTACAGCACGATGTCATCTGACTTGAGGGCAAGCTATAGGATACATTTATCATGTTACTGAAATGGGTAGCAGGCTAATCAGGACTCCCAGCTGTAGGCAAAGATGAGGAGATGGAAGAAACACAGGCATTATTTGAGATGTATTCATTTATTCAAGGTATGGGTGATAATATTCTCAGGTTCTCTATATGTTAACTGATAGGGATGTGCAAGAAGGACGATGGTAGAACCTGTTGTTCATAGTTTTTATCATTAGAAGTTACTGGAGCATAAACCTTCGTCCATAAACGTATCGGATCACTTAATAGTTATAGGCCTACCATAGTCTAAAATAATTCAAGTGAGCAGATTATGCTGTCACTTGGCTAGCAATGAGGTCTTTTTGTATTTACATTCTAATATAGGTGGTAGAGTTGTGTAGAGAGCGGTAGCAAATGAGTCTTAGGATTGGGAGATGTATGATAGGTTGAAAAAATTAGAGATTTGAATTCTTTTTGAGCTGTGGGATTTTACAATATTACAGCCGCCATAGTACTGATTATTAACTCTTTATCAAAATGTGTTTGTTGTTGTGTTGTATTACTTTGGAAATATTCAAGTTCTGTTAATAGACTAACAGTGGACTTTCCCATTTGCAGAATATATTGAATGACCAACAGAGGGAGTGCTGCAGAAGAAACTTTCTCGGAGTTGCTGACAACCCAAAAAAAAAAGTTCAGCAGCTTTCGGCTTGATTTACCAGTTTACATGGTGAGTCAAACTCTCAATTTATCATTTTGCTTTTCCTTAATGAAGTTCATAGCATCTGACGGCTCTCAGCACCTTTTAGTGTGGTCTTCTGCATGAATATTATTTGTCAAGACTGAAGCGATATGGTTGAAGGTACGGGCATCATGATAGCTTATCAAAGATGTTGACTGTCTGCAAGGCTGACAATCCTACTTTAGATACTTGTGCTAGCAATATGTCATCAGAGGAAATTGGTGTGTTTGAGGCTGGAATGAGGTGTCTTATTTTAGAACAATTGCCTTAGTTTCACATGGAGGGAAGCTATTTTAACCTTCCTCCCTCAACTCTTTATATGGGACGCTTCTAGTCGAGAAGGATTGTCTTTAGTATATTCTGTATTCTTGTACCTCTGCCACCCTTTTCAAAAGGGGAGCTCAATGCTTTCAATGTTGCAGAGTCCTTTCCCATTACACATTCCACTTGCCTTGCAGTCATAATTACAGATAGTTACCTAGTGCGGAATTGCTAATGCCTCATTGTTCTGTGTAATTGTCATCCATGGCTACTCATCAAGATGTGCCCTGACATCATAAAGCTACAGCAGGATGTCATCTGACTTGAGGGCAAGCTATAGGATACATTTATCATGTTACTGAAATGGGTAGCAGGCTAATCAGGACTCCCAGCTGTAGGCAAAGATGGGGAGATGGAAGAAACACAGGCATTATTTGAGATGTATTCATTTATTCAAGGTATGGGTGATAACATTCTCAGGTTCTCTATATGTTAACTGATAGGGATGTCCAAGAAGGACGATGGTAGAACCTGTTGTTCATAGTTTTTATCATTACCAGTTACTGGAGCATAAACCTTCCTCCATAAACGTATCGGATCACTTAATAGTTATAGGCCTACCATAGTCTACAATAATTCAAGTGAGCAGATTATGCTGTCACTTGGCTAGCAATGAGGTCTTTTTGTATTTACATTCTAATATAGGTGGTAGAGTTGTGTAGAGAGCGGTAGCTAATGAGTCCTCGGATTGGGAGATGTATGATAGGTTGAAAAAATTAGAGATTTGAATTCTTTTTGAGCTGTGGGATTTTACAATATTACAGCCGCCATAGTACTGATTATTAACTCTTTATCAAAATGTGTTTGTTGTTGTGTTGTATTACTTTGGAAATATTCAAGTTCTGTTAATAGACTAACAGTGGACTTTCCCATTTGCAGAATATATTGAATGACCAACAGAGGGAGTGCTGCAGAAGAAACTTTCTCGGAGTTGCTGACAACCCAAAAAAAAAAGTTCAGCAGCTTTCGGCTTGATTTACCAATTTACATGGTGAGTCAAACTCTCAATTTATCATTTTGCTTTTCCTTAACGAAGTTCATAGCATCTGACGGCTCTCAGCACCTTTTAGTGTGGTCTTCTGCATGAATATTATTTGTCAAGACTGAAGCGATATGGTTGAAGCTGCGGGCATCATGATAGCTTATCAAAGATGTTGACTGTCTGCAAGGCTGACAATCCTACTTTAGATACTTGTGCTAGCAAGATGTCATCAGAGGAAATTGGTGTGTTTGAGGCTGGAATGAGGTGTCTTATTTTAGAACAATTGCCTTAGTTTCACATGGAGGGAAGCTATTTTAACCTTCCTCCCTCAACTCTCTATATGGGACGCTTATAGTCGAGAAGGATTGTCTTTAGTATATTCTGTATTCTTGTACCTCTGCCACCCTTTTCAAAAGGGGAGCTCAATGCTTTCAATGTTGCAGAGTCTTTTCCCATTACACATTCCACTTGCCTTGCAGTCATAATTACAGATAGTTACCTAGTGCGGAATTCCTAATGCCTCATTGTTCTGTGTAATTGTCATCCATGGCTACTCTTCAAGATGTGCCCTGACATCGTAAAGCTACAGCAGGATGTCATCTGACTTGAGGGCAAGCTATAGGA
The DNA here is from genome assembly GCF_964263255.1 of Lissotriton vulgaris. Classification (NCBI taxonomy): domain Eukaryota; kingdom Metazoa; phylum Chordata; class Amphibia; order Caudata; family Salamandridae; genus Lissotriton; species Lissotriton vulgaris. The sequence goes on along the minus strand of NC_141699.1, from coordinate 536,860,875 downwards.
TACATTTATCATGTTACTGAAATCGGTAGCAGGCTAATCAGGACTCCCAGCTGTAGGCAAAGATGGGGAGAGGGAAGAAACACAGGCATTATTTGAGATGTATTCATTTGTTCAAGGTATGGGTGATAATAATATTCTCAGGTTCTCTATATGTTAACTGATAGGGATGTGCAAGAAGGACGATGGTAGAACCTGTTGTTTATAGTTTTTATCATTACCAGTTACTGGAGCATAAACCTTCCTCCATAAACGTATCGGATCACTTAATAGTTATAGGCCTACCATAGTCTAAAATAATTCAAGTGAGCAGATTATGCTGTCACTTGGCTAGCAATGAGGTCTTTTTGTATTTACATTCTAATATAGGTGGTAGAGTTGTGTAGAGAGCGGTAGCAAATGAGTCTTAGGATTGGGAGATGTATGATAGGTTGAAAAAATTAGAGATTTGAATTCTTTTTGAGCTGTGGGATTTTACAATATTACAGCTGCCATAGTACTGATTATTAACTCTTTATCAAAATGTGTTTGTTGTTGTGTTGTATTACTTTGGAAATATTCAAGTTCTGTTAATAGACTAACAGTGGACTTTCCCATTTGCAGAATATATTGAATGACCAACAGAGGGAGTGCTGCAGAAGAAACTTTCTCGGAGTTGCTGACAACCCAAAAAAAAAGGTTCAGCAGCTTTCGGCTTGATTTACCAATTTACATGGTGAGTCAAACTCTCAATTTATTATTTTGCTTTTCCTTAATGAAGTTCATAGCATCTGACGGCTCTCAGCACCTTTTAGTGTGGTCTTCTGCATGAATATTATTTGTCAAGACTGAAGCGATATGGTTGAAGGTACGGGCATCATGATAGCTTATCAAAGATGTTGACTGTCTGCAAGGCTGACAATCCTACTTTAGATACTTGTGCTAGCAATATGTCATCAGAGGAAATTGGTGTGTTTGAGGCTGGAATGAGGTGTCTTATTTTAGAACAATTGCCTTAGTTTCACATGGAGGGAAGCTATTTTAACCTTCCTCCCTCAACTCTTTATATGGGACGCTTCTAGTCGAGAAGGATTGTCTTTAGTATATTCTGTATTCTTGTACCTCTGCCACCCTTTTCAAAAGGGGAGCTCAATGCTTTCAATGTTGCAGAGTCCTTTCCCATTACACATTCCACTTGCCTTGCAGTCATAATTACAGATAGTTACCTAGTGCGGAATTGCTAATGCCTCATTGTTCTGTGTAATTGTCATCCATGGCTACTCATCAAGATGTGCCCTGACATCATAAAGCTACAGCACGATGTCATCTGACTTGAGGGCAAGCTATAGGATACATTTATCATGTTACTGAAATGGGTAGCAGGCTAATCAGGACTCCCAGCTGTAGGCAAAGATGAGGAGATGGAAGAAACACGGGCATTATTTGAGATGTATTCATTTATTCAAGGTATGGGTGATAATATTCTCAGGTTCTCTATATGTTAACTGATAGGGATGTCCAAGAAGGACGATGGTAGAACCTGTTGTTCATAGTTTTTATCATTACCAGTTACTGGAGCATAAACCTTCCTCCATAAACGTATCAGATCACTTAATAGTTATAGGCCTACCATAGTCTAAAATAATTCAAGTGAGCAGATTATGCTGTCACTTGGCTAGCAATGAGGTCTTTTTGTATTTACATTCTGATATAGGTGGTAGAGTTGTGTAGAGAGCGGTAGCAAATGAGTCTTAGGATTGGGAGATGTATGATAGGTTGAAAAAATTAGAGATTTGAATTCTTTTTGAGCTGTGGGATTTTACAATATTACAGCCGCCATAGTACTGATTATTAACTCTTTATCAAAATGTGTTTGTTGTTGTGTTGTATTACTTTGGAAATATTCAAGTTCTGTTAATAGACTAACAGTGGACTTTCCCATTTGCAGAATATATTGAATGACCAACAGAGGGAGTGCTGCAGAAGAAACTTTCTCGGAGTTGCTGACAACCCAAAAAAAAAAGTTCAGCAGCTTTCGGCTTGATTTACCAGTTTACATGGTGAGTCAAACTCTCAATTTATCATTTTGCTTTTCCTTAATGAAGTTCATAGCATCTGACGGCTCTCAGCACCTTTTAGTGTGGTCTTCTGCATGAATATTATTTGTCAAGACTGAAGCGATATGGTTGAAGGTACGGGCATCATGATAGCTTATCAAAGATGTTGACTGTCTGCAAGGCTGACAATCCTACTTTAGATACTTGTGCTAGCAATATGTCATCAGAGGAAATTGGTGTGTTTGAGGCTGGAATGAGGTGTCTTATTTTAGAACAATTGCCTTAGTTTCACATGGAGGGAAGCTATTTTAACCTTCATCCCTCAACTCTTTATATGGGACGCTTCTAGTCGAGAAGGATTGTCTTTAGTATGTTCTGTATTCTTGTACCTCTGCAACCCTTTTCAAAAGGGGAGCTCAATGCTTTCAATGTTGCAGAGTCCTTTCCCATTACACATTCCACTTGCCTTGCAGTCATAATTACAGATAGTTACCTAGTGCGGAATTGCTAATGCCTCATTGTTCTGTGTAATTGTCATCCATGGCTACTCATCAAGATGTGCCCTGACATCATAAAGCTACAGCACGATGTCATCTGACTTGAGGGCAAGCTATAGGATACATTTATCATGTTACTGAAATGGGTAGCAGGCTAATCAGGACTCCCAGCTGTAGGCAAAGATGAGGAGATGGAAGAAACACAGGCATTATTTGAGATGTATTCATTTATTCAAGGTATGGGTGATAATATTCTCAGGTTCTCTATATGTTAACTGATAGGGATGTGCAAGAAGGACGATGGTAGAACCTGTTGTTCATAGTTTTTATCATTACCAGTTACTGGAGCATAAACCTTTGTCCATAAACGTATCGGATCACTTAATAGTTATAGGCCTACCATAGTCTAAAATAATTCAAGTGAGCAGATTATGCTGTCACTTGGCTAGCAATGAGGTCTTTTTGTATTTACATTCTGATATAGGTGGTAGAGTTGTGTAGAGAGCGGTAGCAAATGAGTCTTAGGATTGGGAGATGTATGATAGGTTGAAAAAATTAGAGATTTGAATTCTTTTTGAGCTGTGGGATTTTACAATATTACAGCCGCCATAGTACTGATTATTAACTCTTTATCAAAATGTGTTTGTTGTTGTGTTGTATTACTTTGGAAATATTCAAGTTCTGTTAATAGACTAACAGTGGACTTTCCCATTTGCAGAATATATTGAATGACCAACAGAGGGAGTGCTGCAGAAGAAACTTTCTCGGAGTTGCTGACAACCCAAAAAAAAAAGTTCAGCAGCTTTCGGCTTGATTTACCAGTTTACATGGTGAGTCAAACTCTCAATTTATCATTTTGCTTTTCCTAATGAAGTTCATAGCATCTGACGGCTCTCAGCACCTTTTAGTGTGGTCTTCTGCATGAATATTATTTGTCAAGACTGAAGCGATATGGTTGAAGGTACGGGCATCATGATAGCTTATCAAAGATGTTGACTGTCTGCAAGGCTGACAATCCTACTTTAGATACTTGTGCTAGCAATATGTCATCAGAGGAAATTGGTGTGTTTGAGGCTGGAATGAGGTGTCTTATTTTAGAACAATTGCCTTAGTTTCACATGGAGGGAAGCTATTTTAACCTTCATCCCTCAACTCTTTATATGGGACGCTTCTAGTCGAGAAGGATTGTCTTTAGTATGTTCTGTATTCTTGTACCTCTGCAACCCTTTTCAAAAGGGGAGCTCAATGCTTTCAATGTTGCAGAGTCCTTTCCCATTACACATTCCACTTGCCTTGCAGTCATAATTACAGATAGTTACCTAGTGCGGAATTGCTAATGCCTCATTGTTCTGTGTAATTGTCATCCATGGCTACTCATCAAGATGTGCCCTGACATCATAAAGCTACAGCACGATGTCATCTGACTTGAGGGCAAGCTATAGGATACATTTATCATGTTACTGAAATGGGTAGCAGGCTAATCAGGACTCGCAGCTGTAGGCAAAGATGAGGAGATGGAAGAAACACAGGCATTATTTGAGATGTATTCATTTATTCAAGGTATGGGTGATAATAATATTCTCAGGTTCTCTATATGTTAACTGATAGGGATGTGCAAGAAGGACGATGGTAGAACCTGTTGTTTATAGTTTTTATCATTACCAGTTACTGGAGCATAAACCTTCCTCCATAAACGTATCGGATCACTTAATAGTTATAGGCCTACCATAGTCTAAAATAATTCAAGTGAGCAGATTATGCTGTCACTTGGCTAGCAATGAGGTCTTTTTGTATTTACATTCTAATATAGGTGGTAGAGTTGTGTAGAGAGCGGTAGCAAATGAGTCTTAGGATTGGGAGATGTATGATAGGTTGAAAAAATTAGAGATTTGAATTCTTTTTGAGCTGTGGGATTTTACAATATTACAGCTGCCATAGTACTGATTATTAACTCTTTATCAAAATGTGTTTGTTGTTGTGTTGTATTACTTTGGAAATATTCAAGTTCTGTTAATAGACTAACAGTGGACTTTCCCATTTGCAGAATATATTGAATGACCAACAGAGGGAGTGCTGCAGAAGAAACTTTCTCGGAGTTGCTGACAACCCAAAAAAAAAGGTTCAGCAGCTTTCGGCTTGATTTACCAATTTACATGGTGAGTCAAACTCTCAATTTATTATTTTGCTTTTCCTTAATGAAGTTCATAGCATCTGACGGCTCTCAGCACCTTTTAGTGTGGTCTTCTGCATGAATATTATTTGTCAAGACTGAAGCGATATGGTTGAAGCTACGGGCATCATGATAGCTCATCAAAGATGTTGACTGTCTGCAAGGCTGACAATCCTACTTTAGATACTTGTGCTAGCAAGATGTCATCAGAGGAAATTGGTGTGTTTGAGGCTGGAATGAGGTGTCTTTTTTTTAGAACAATTGCCTTAGTTTCACATGGAGGGAAGCTATTTTAACCTTCCTTCCTCAACTCTTTATATGGGACGCTTATAGTCGAGAAGGATTGTCTTTAGTATATTCTGTATTCTTGTACCTCTGCCACCCTTTTCAAAAGGGGAGCTCAATGCTTTCAATGTTGCAGAGTCCTTTCCCATTACACATTCCACTTGCCTTGCAGTCATAATTACAGATAGTTACCTAGTGCGGAATTGCTAATGCCTCATTGTTCTGTGTAATTGTCATCTATGGCTACTCATCAAGATGTGCCCTGACATCATAAAGCTACAGCAGGATGTCATCTGACTTGAGGGCAAGCTATAGGATACATTTATCATGTTACTGAAATGGGTAGCAGGCTAATCAGGACTCCCAGCTGTAGGCAAAGATGGGGAGATGGAAGAAACACAGGCATTATTTGAGATGTATTCATTTATTCAAGGTATGGGTGATAATAATATTCTCAGGTTCTCTATATGTTAACTGATAGGGATGTGCAAGAAGGACGATGGTAGAACCTGTTGTTTATAGTTTTTATCATTACCAGTTACTGGAGCATAAACCTTCCTCCATAAACGTATCGGATCACTTAATAGTTATAAGCCTACCATAGTCTAAAATAATTCAAGTGAGCAGATTATGCTGTCACTTGGCTAGCAATGAGGTATTTTTGTATTTACATTCTAATATAGGTGGTAGAGTTGTGTAGAGAGCGGTAGCAAATGAGTCTTAGGATTGGGAGATGTATGATAGGTTGAAAAAATTAGAGATTTGAATTCTTTTTGAGCTGTGGGATTTTACAATATTACAGCCGCCATAGTACTGATTATTAACTCTTTATCAAAATGTGTTTGTTGTTGTGTTGTATTACTTTAAAAATATTCAAGTTCTGTTAATAGACTAACAGTGGACTTTCCCATTTGCAGAATATATTGAATGACCAACAGAGGGAGTGCTGCAGAAGAAACTTTCTCGGAGTTGCTGACAACCCAAAAAAAAAAGTTCAGCAGCTTTCGGCTTGATTTACCAGTTTACATGGTGAGTCAACCTCTCAATTTATCATTTTGCTTTTCCTTAATGAAGTTCATAGCATCTGACGGCTCTCAGCACCTTTTAGTGTGGTCTTCTGCATGAATATTATTTGTCAAGACTGAAGCGATATGGTTGAAGGTACGGGCATCATGATAGCTTATCAAAGATGTTGACTGTCTGCAAGGCTGACAATCCTACTTTAGATACTTGTGCTAGCAATATGTCATCAGAGGAAATTGGTGTGTTTGAGGCTGGAATGAGGTGTCTTATTTTAGAACAATTGCCTTAGTTTCACATGGAGGGAAGCTATTTTAACCTTCCTCCCTCAACTCTTTATATGGGACGCTTCTAGTCGAGAAGGATTGTCTTTAGTATATTCTGTATTCTTGTACCTCTGCCACCCTTTTCAAAAGGGGAGCTCAATGCTTTCAATGTTGCAGAGTCCTTTCCCATTACACATTCCACTTGCCTTGCAGTCATAATTACAGATAGTTACCTAGTGCGGAATTGCTAATGCCTCATTGTTCTGTGTAATTGTCATCCATGGCTACTCATCAAGATGTGCCCTGACATCATAAAGCTACAGCACGATGTCATCTGACTTGAGGGCAAGCTATAGGATACATTTATCATGTTACTGAAATGGGTAGCAGGCTAATCAGGACTCCCAGCTGTAGGCAAAGATGAGGAGATGGAAGAAACACGGGCATTATTTGAGATGTATTCATTTATTCAAGGTATGGGTGATAATATTCTCAGGTTCTCTATATGTTAACTGATAGGGATGTCCAAGAAGGACGATGGTAGAACCTGTTGTTCATAGTTTTTATCATTACCAGTTACTGGAGCATAAACCTTCCTCCATAAACGTATCGGATCACTTAATAGTTATAGGCCTACCATAGTCTAAAATAATTCAAGTGAGCAGATTATGCTGTCACTTGGCTAGCAATGAGGTCTTTTTGTATTTACATTCTGATATAGGTGGTAGAGTTGTGTAGAGAGCGGTAGCAAATGAGTCTTAGGATTGGGAGATGTATGATAGGTTGAAAAAATTAGAGATTTGAATTCTTTTTGAGCTGTGGGATTTTACAATATTACAGCCGCCATAGTACTGATTATTAACTCTTTATCAAAATGTGTTTGTTGTTGTGTTGTATTACTTTGGAAATATTCAAGTTCTGTTAATAGACTAACAGTGGACTTTCCCATTTGCAGAATATATTGAATGACCAACAGAGGGAGTGCTGCAGAAGAAACTTTCTCGGAGTTGCTGACAACCCAAAAAAAAAAGTTCAGCAGCTTTCGGCTTGATTTACCAGTTTACATGGTGAGTCAAACTCTCAATTTATCATTTTGCTTTTCCTTAATGAAGTTCATAGCATCTGACGGCTCTCAGCACCTTTTAGTGTGGTCTTCTGCATGAATATTATTTGTCAAGACTGAAGCGATATGGTTGAAGGTACGGGCATCATGATAGCTTATCAAAGATGTTGACTGTCTGCAAGGCTGACAATCCTACTTTAGATACTTGTGCTAGCAATATGTCATCAGAGGAAATTGGTGTGTTTGAGGCTGGAATGAGGTGTCTTATTTTAGAACAATTGCCTTAGTTTCACATGGAGGGAAGCTATTTTAACCTTCCTCCCTCAACTCTTTATATGGGACGCTTCTAGTCGAGAAGGATTGTCTTTAGTATATTCTGTATTCTTGTACCTCTGCCACCCTTTTCAAAAGGGGAGCTCAATGCTTTCAATGTTGCAGAGTCCTTTCCCATTACACATTCCACTTGCCTTGCAGTCATAATTACAGATAGTTACCTAGTGCTGAATTGCTAATGCCTCATTGTTCTGTGTAATTGTCATCCATGGCTACTCATCAAGATGTGCCCTGACATCATAAAGCTACAGCACGATGTCATCTGACTTGAGGGCAAGCTATAGGATACATTTATCATGTTACTGAAATGGGTAGCAGGCTAATCAGGACTCCCAGCTGTAGGCAAAGATGAGGAGATGGAAGAAACACGGGCATTATTTGAGATGTATTCATTTATTCAAGGTATGGGTGATAATATTCTCAGGTTCTCTATATGTTAACTGATAGGGATGTCCAAGAAGGACGATGGTAGAACCTGTTGTTCATAGTTTTTATCATTACCAGTTACTGGAGCATAAACCTTCCTCCATAAACGTATCGGATCACTTAATAGTTATAGGCCTACCATAGTCTAAAATAATTCAAGTGAGCAGATTATGCTGTCACTTGGCTAGCAATGAGGTCTTTTTGTATTTACATTCTGATATAGGTGGTAGAGTTGTGTAGAGAGCGGTAGCAAATGAGTCTTAGGATTGGGAGATGTATGATAGGTTGAAAAAATTAGAGATTTGAATTCTTTTTGAGCTGTGGGATTTTACAATATTACAGCCGCCATAGTACTGATTATTAACTCTTTATCAAAATGTGTTTGTTGTTGTGTTGTATTACTTTGGAAATATTCAAGTTCTGTTAATAGACTAACAGTGGACTTTCCCATTTGCAGAATATATTGAATGACCAACAGAGGGAGTGCTGCAGAAGAAACTTTCTCGGAGTTGCTGACAACCCAAAAAAAAAAGTTCAGCAGCTTTCGGCTTGATTTACCAGTTTACATGGTGAGTCAAACTCTCAATTTATCATTTTGCTTTTCCTTAATGAAGTTCATAGCATCTGACGGCTCTCAGCACCTTTTAGTGTGGTCTTCTGCATGAATATTATTTGTCAAGACTGAAGCGATATGGTTGAAGGTACGGGCATCATGATAGCTTATCAAAGATGTTGACTGTCTGCAAGGCTGACAATCCTACTTTAGATACTTGTGCTAGCAATATGTCATCAGAGGAAATTGGTGTGTTTGAGGCTGGAATGAGGTGTCTTATTTTAGAACAATTGCCTTAGTTTCACATGGAGGGAAGCTATTTTAACCTTCATCCCTCAACTCTTTATATGGGACGCTTCTAGTCGAGAAGGATTGTCTTTAGTATGTTCTGTATTCTTGTACCTCTGCAACCCTTTTCAAAAGGGGAGCTCAATGCTTTCAATGTTGCAGAGTCCTTTCCCATTACACATTCCACTTGCCTTGCAGTCATAATTACAGATAGTTACCTAGTGCGGAATTGCTAATGCCTCATTGTTCTGTGTAATTGTCATCCATGGCTACTCATCAAGATGTGCCCTGACATCATAAAGCTACAGCACGATGTCATCTGACTTGAGGGCAAGCTATAGGATACATTTATCATGTTACTGAAATGGGTAGCAGGCTAATCAGGACTCCCAGCTGTAGGCAAAGATGAGGAGATGGAAGAAACACAGGCATTATTTGAGATGTATTCATTTATTCAAGGTATGGGTGATAATATTCTCAGGTTCTCTATATGTTAACTGATAGGGATGTGCAAGAAGGACGATGGTAGAACCTGTTGTTCATAGTTTTTATCATTACCAGTTACTGGAGCATAAACCTTTGTCCATAAACGTATCGGATCACTTAATAGTTATAGGCCTACCATAGTCTAAAATAATTCAAGTGAGCAGATTATGCTGTCACTTGGCTAGCAATGAGGTCTTTTTGTATTTACATTCTGATATAGGTGGTAGAGTTGTGTAGAGAGCGGTAGCAAATGAGTCTTAGGATTGGGAGATGTATGATAGGTTGAAAAAATTAGAGATTTGAATTCTTTTTGAGCTGTGGGATTTTACAATATTACAGCCGCCATAGTACTGATTATTAACTCTTTATCAAAATGTGTTTGTTGTTGTGTTGTATTACTTTGGAAATATTCAAGTTCTGTTAATAGACTAACAGTGGACTTTCCCATTTGCAGAATATATTGAATGACCAACAGAGGGAGTGCTGCAGAAGAAACTTTCTCGGAGTTGCTGACAACCCAAAAAAAAAAGTTCAGCAGCTTTCGGCTTGATTTACCAGTTTACATGGTGAGTCAAACTCTCAATTTATCATTTTGCTTTTCCTTAATGAAGTTCATAGCATCTGACGGCTCTCAGCACCTTTTAGTGTGGTCTTCTGCATGAATATTATTTGTCAAGACTGAAGCAATATGGTTGAAGGTACGGGCATCATGATAGCTTATCAAAGATGTTGACTGTCTGCAAGGCTGACAATCCTACTTTAGATACTTGTGCTAGCAATATGTCATCAGAGGAAATTGGTGTGTTTGAGGCTGGAATGAGGTGTCTTATTTTAGAACAATTGCCTTAGTTTCACATGGAGGGAAGCTATTTTAACCTTCATCCCTCAACTCTTTATATGGGACGCTTCTAGTCGAGAAGGATTGTCTTTAGTATGTTCTGTATTCTTGTACCTCTGCCACCCTTTTCAAAAGGGGAGCTCAATGCTTTCAATGTTGCAGAGTCCTTTTCCATTACACATTCCACTTGCCTTGCAGTCATAATTACAGATAGTTACCTAGTGCGGAATTGCTAATGCCTCATTGTTCTGTGTAATTGTCATCCATGGCTACTCATCAAGATGTGCCCTGACATCATAAAGCTACAGCACGATGTCATCTGACTTGAGGGCAAGCTATAGGATACATTTATCATGTTACTGAAATGGGTAGCAGGCTAATCAGGACTCCCAGCTGTAGGCAAAGATGAGGAGATGGAAGAAACACGGGCATTATTTGAGATGTATTCATTTATTCAAGGTATGGGTGATAATATTCTCAGGTTCTCTATATGTTAACTGATAGGGATGTGCAAGAAGGACGATGGTAGAACCTGTTGTTCATAGTTTTTATCATTAGAAGTTACTGGAGCATAAACCTTCGTCCATAAACGTATCGGATCACTTAATAGTTATAGGCCTACCATAGTCTAAAATAATTCAAGTGAGCAGATTATGCTGTCACTTGGCTAGCAATGAGGTCTTTTTGTATTTACATTCTAATATAGGTGGTAGAGTTGTGTAGAGAGCGGTAGCAAATGAGTCTTAGGATTGGGAGATGTATGATAGGTTGAAAAAATTAGAGATTTGAATTCTTTTTGAGCTGTGGGATTTTACAATATTACAGCCGCCATAGTACTGATTATTAACTCTTTATCAAAATGTGTTTGTTGTTGTGTTGTATTACTTTGGAAATATTCAAGTTCTGTTAATAGACTAACAGTGGACTTTCCCATTTGCAGAATATATTGAATGACCAACAGAGGGAGTGCTGCAGAAGAAACTTTCTCGGAGTTGCTGACAACCCAAAAAAAAAAGTTCAGCAGCTTTCGGCTTGATTTACCAGTTTACATGGTGAGTCAAACTCTCAATTTATCATTTTGCTTTTCCTTAATGAAGTTCATAGCATCTGACGGCTCTCAGCACCTTTTAGTGTGGTCTTCTGCATGAATATTATTTGTCAAGACTGAAGCGATATGGTTGAAGGTACGGGCATCATGATAGCTTATCAAAGATGTTGACTGTCTGCAAGGCTGACAATCCTACTTTAGATACTTGTGCTAGCAATATGTCATCAGAGGAAATTGGTGTGTTTGAGGCTGGAATGAGGTGTCTTATTTTAGAACAATTGCCTTAGTTTCACATGGAGGGAAGCTATTTTAACCTTCCTCCCTCAACTCTTTATATGGGACGCTTCTAGTCGAGAAGGATTGTCTTTAGTATATTCTGTATTCTTGTACCTCTGCCACCCTTTTCAAAAGGGGAGCTCAATGCTTTCAATGTTGCAGAGTCCTTTCCCATTACACATTCCACTTGCCTTGCAGTCATAATTACAGATAGTTACCTAGTGCGGAATTGCTAATGCCTCATTGTTCTGTGTAATTGTCATCCATGGCTACTCATCAAGATGTGCCCTGACATCATAAAGCTACAGCACGATGTCATCTGACTTGAGGGCAAGCTATAGGATACATTTATCATGTTACTGAAATGGGTAGCAGGCTAATCAGGACTCCCAGCTGTAGGCAAAGATGAGGAGATGGAAGAAACACGGGCATTATTTGAGATGTATTCATTTATTCAAGGTATGGGTGATAATATTCTCAGGTTCTCTATATGTTAACTGATAGGGATGTCCAAGAAGGACGATGGTAGAACCTGTTGTTCATAGTTTTTATCATTACCAGTTACTGGAGCATAAACCTTCCTCCATAAACGTATCGGATCACTTAATAGTTATAGGCCTACCATAGTCTAAAATAATTCAAGTGAGCAGATTATGCTGTCACTTGGCTAGCAATGAGGTCTTTTTGTATTTACATTCTGATATAGGTGGTAGAGTTGTGTAGAGAGCGGTAGCAAATGAGTCTTAGGATTGGGAGATGTATGATAGGTTGAAAAAATTAGAGATTTGAATTCTTTTTGAGCTGTGGGATTTTACAATATTACAGCCGCCATAGTACTGATTATTAACTCTTTATCAAAATGTGTTTGTTGTTGTGTTGTATTACTTTGGAAATATTCAAGTTCTGTTAATAGACTAACAGTGGACTTTCCCATTTGCAGAATATATTGAATGACCAACAGAGGGAGTGCTGCAGAAGAAACTTTCTCGGAGTTGCTGACAACCCAAAAAAAAAAGTTCAGCAGCTTTCGGCTTGATTTACCAGTTTACATGGTGAGTCAAACTCTCAATTTATCATTTTGCTTTTCCTTAATGAAGTTCATAGCATCTGACGGCTCTCAGCACCTTTTAGTGTGGTCTTCTGCATGAATATTATTTGTCAAGACTGAAGCGATATGGTTGAAGGTACGGGCATCATGATAGCTTATCAAAGATGTTGACTGTCTGCAAGGCTGACAATCCTACTTTAGATACTTGTGCTAGCAATATGTCATCAGAGGAAATTGGTGTGTTTGAGGCTGGAATGAGGTGTCTTATTTTAGAACAATTGCCTTAGTTTCACATGGAGGGAAGCTATTTTAACCTTCATCCCTCAACTCTTTATATGGGACGCTTCTAGTCGAGAAGGATTGTCTTTAGTATGTTCTGTATTCTTGTACCTCTGCAACCCTTTTCAAAAGGGGAGCTCAATGCTTTCAATGTTGCAGAGTCCTTTCCCATTACACATTCCACTTGCCTTGCAGTCATAATTACAGATAGTTACCTAGTGCGGAATTGCTAATGCCTCATTGTTCTGTGTAATTGTCATCCATGGCTACTCATCAAGATGTGCCCTGACATCATAAAGCTACAGCACGATGTCATCTGACTTGAGGGCAAGCTATAGGATACATTTATCATGTTACTGAAATGGGTAGCAGGCTAATCAGGACTCCCAGCTGTAGGCAAAGATGAGGAGATGGAAGAAACACAGGCATTATTTGAGATGTATTCATTTATTCAAGGTATGGGTGATAATATTCTCAGGTTCTCTATATGTTAACTGATAGGGATGTGCAAGAAGGACGATGGTAGAACCTGTTGTTCATAGTTTTTATCATTACCAGTTACTGGAGCATAAACCTTTGTCCATAAACGTATCGGATCACTTAATAGTTATAGGCCTACCATAGTCTAAAATAATTCAAGTGAGCAGATTATGCTGTCACTTGGCTAGCAATGAGGTCTTTTTGTATTTACATTCTGATATAGGTGGTAGAGTTGTGTAGAGAGCGGTAGCAAATGAGTCTTAGGATTGGGAGATGTATGATAGGTTGAAAAAATTAGAGATTTGAATTCTTTTTGAGCTGTGGGATTTTACAATATTACAGCCGCCATAGTACTGATTATTAACTCTTTATCAAAATGTGTTTGTTGTTGTGTTGTATTACTTTGGAAATATTCAAGTTCTGTTAATAGACTAACAGTGGACTTTCCCATTTGCAGAATATATTGAATGACCAACAGAGGGAGTGCTGCAGAAGAAACTTTCTCGGAGTTGCTGACAACCCAAAAAAAAAAGTTCAGCAGCTTTCGGCTTGATTTACCAGTTTACATGGTGAGTCAAACTCTCAATTTATCATTTTGCTTTTCCTTAATGAAGTTCATAGCATCTGACGGCTCTCAGCACCTTTTAGTGTGGTCTTCTGCATGAATATTATTTGTCAAGACTGAAGCGATATGGTTGAAGGTACGGGCATCATGATAGCTTATCAAAGATGTTGACTGTCTGCAAGGCTGACAATCCTACTTTAGATACTTGTGCTAGCAATATGTCATCAGAGGAAATTGGTGTGTTTGAGGCTGGAATGAGGTGTCTTATTTTAGAACAATTGCCTTAGTTTCACATGGAGGGAAGCTATTTTAACCTTCATCCCTCAACTCTTTATATGGGACGCTTCTAGTCGAGAAGGATTGTCTTTAGTATGTTCTGTATTCTTGTACCTCTGCAACCCTTTTCAAAAGGGGAGCTCAATGCTTTCAATGTTGCAGAGTCCTTTTCCATTACACATTCCACTTGCCTTGCAGTCATAATTACAGATAGTTACCTAGTGCGGAATTGCTAATGCCTCATTGTTCTGTGTAATTGTCATCCATGGCTACTCATCAAGATGTGCCCTGACATCATAAAGCTACAGCACGATGTCATCTGACTTGAGGGCAAGCTATAGGATACATTTATCATGTTACTGAAATGGGTAGCAGGCTAATCAGGACTCCCAGCTGTAGGCAAAGATGAGGAGATGGAAGAAACACAGGCATTATTTGAGATGTATTCATTTATTCAAGGTATGGGTGATAATATTCTCAGGTTCTCTATATGTTAACTGATAGGGATGTGCAAGAAGGACGATGGTAGAACCTGTTGTTCATAGTTTTTATCATTAGAAGTTACTGGAGCATAAACCTTCGTCCATAAACGTATCGGATCACTTAATAGTTATAGGCCTACCATAGTCTAAAATAATTCAAGTGAGCAGATTATGCTGTCACTTGGCTAGCAATGAGGTCTTTTTGTATTTACATTCTAATATAGGTGGTAGAGTTGTGTAGAGAGCGGTAGCAAATGAGTCTTAGGATTGGGAGATGTATGATAGGTTGAAAAAATTAGAGATTTGAATTCTTTTTGAGCTGTGGGATTTTACAATATTACAGCTGCCATAGTACTGATTATTAACTCTTTATCAAAATGTGTTTGTTGTTGTGTTGTATTACTTTGGAAATATTCAAGTTCTGTTAATAGACTAACAGTGGACTTTCCCATTTGCAGAATATATTGAATGACCAACAGAGGGAGTGCTGCAGAAGAAACTTTCTCGGAGTTGCTGACAACCCAAAAAAAAAAGTTCAGCAGCTTTCGGCTTGATTTACCAGTTTACATGGTGAGTCAAACTCTCAATTTATCATTTTGCTTTTCCTTAATGAAGTTCATAGCATCTGACGGCTCTCAGCACCTTTTAGTGTGGTCTTCTGCATGAATATTATTTGTCAAGACTGAAGCGATATGGTTGAAGGTACGGGCATCATGATAGCTTATCAAAGATGTTGACTGTCTGCAAGGCTGACAATCCTACTTTAGATACTTGTGCTAGCAATATGTCATCAGAGGAAATTGGTGTGTTTGAGGCTGGAATATGGTGTCTTATTTTAGAACAATTGCCTTAGTTTCACATGGAGGGAAGCTATTTTAACCTTCCTCCCTCAACTCTTTATATGGGACGCTTATAGTCGAGAAGGATTGTCTTTAGTATATTCTGTATTCTTGTACCTCTGCCACCCTTTTCAAAAGGGGAGCTCAATGCTTTCAATGTTGCAGAGTCCTTTCCCATTACACATTCCACTTGCCTTGCAGTCATAATTACAGATAGTTACCTAGTGCGGAATTGCTAATGCCTCATTGTTCTGTGTAATTGTCATCCATGGCTACTCATCAAGATGTGCCCTGACATCATAAAGCTACACCAGGATGTCATCTGACTTGAGGGCAAGCTATAGGATACATTTATCATGTTACTGAAATGGGTAGCAGGCTAATCAGGACTCCCAGCTGTAGGCAAAGATGGGGAGATGGAAGAAACACAGGCATTATTTGAGATGTATTCATTTATTCAAGGTATGGGTGATAACATTCTCAGGTTCTCTATATGTTAACTGATAGGGATGTCCAAGAAGGACGATGGTAGAACCTGTTGTTCATAGTTTTTATCATTACCAGTTACTGGAGCATAAACCTTCCTCCATAAACGTATCGGATCACTTAATAGTTATAGGCCTACCATAGTCTACAATAATTCAAGTGAGCAGATTATGCTGTCACTTGGCTAGCAATGAGGTCTTTTTGTATTTACATTCTAATATAGGTGGTAGAGTTGTGTAGAGAGCGGTAGCTAATGAGTCCTCGGATTGGGAGATGTATGATAGGTTGAAAAAATTAGAGATTTGAATTCTTTTTGAGCTGTGGGATTTTACAATATTACAGCCGCCATAGTACTGATTATTAACTCTTTATCAAAATGTGTTTGTTGTTGTGTTGTATTACTTTGGAAATATTCAAGTTCTGTTAATAGACTAACAGTGGACTTTCCCATTTGCAGAATATATTGAATGACCAACAGAGGGAGTGCTGCAGAAGAAACTTTCTCGGAGTTGCTGACAACCCAAAAAAAAAAGTTCAGCAGCTTTCGGCTTGATTTACCAATTTACATGGTGAGTCAAACTCTCAATTTATCATTTTGCTTTTCCTTAACGAAGTTCATAGCATCTGACGGCTCTCAGCACCTTTTAGTGTGGTCTTCTGCATGAATATTATTTGTCAAGACTGAAGCGATATGGTTGAAGCTACGGGCATCATGATAGCTTATCAAAGATGTTGACTGTCTGCAAGGCTGACAATCCTACTTTAGATACTTGTGCTAGCAAGATGTCATCAGAGGAAATTGGTGTGTTTGAGGCTGGAATGAGGTGTCTTATTTTAGAACAATTGCCTTAGTTTCACATGGAGGGAAGCTATTTTAACCTTCCTCCCTCAACTCTCTATATGGGACGCTTATAGTCGAGAAGGATTGTCTTTAGTATATTCTGTATTCTTGTACCTCTGCCACCCTTTTCAAAAGGGGAGCTCAATGCTTTCAATGTTGCAGAGTCTTTTCCCATTACACATTCCACTTGCCTTGCAGTCATAATTACAGATAGTTACCTAGTGCGGAATTCCTAATGCCTCATTGTTCTGTGTAATTGTCATCCATGGCTACTCTTCAAGATGTGCCCTGACATCGTAAAGCTACAGCAGGATGTCATCTGACTTGAGGGCAAGCTATAGGATACATTTATCATGTTACTGAAATGGGTAGCAGGCTAATCAGGACTCCCAGCTGTAGGCAAAGATGGGGAGAGGGAAGAAACACAGGCATTATTTGAGATGTATTCATTTGTTCAAGGTATGGGTGATAATAATATTCTCAGGTTCTCTATATGTTAACTGATAGGGATGTGCAAGAAGGACGATGGTAGAACCTGTTGTTTATAGTTTTTATCATTACCAGTTACTGGAGCATAAACCTTCCTCCATAAACGTATCGGATCACTTAATAGTTATAGGCCTACCATAGTCTAAAATAATTCAAGTGAGCAGATTATGCTGTCACTTGGCTAGCAATGAGGTCTTTTTGTATTTACATTCTAATATAGGTGGTAGAGTTGTGTAGAGAGCGGTAGCAAATGAGTCTTAGGATTGGGAGATGTATGATAGGTTGAAAAAATTAGAGATTTGAATTCTTTTTGAGCTGTGGGATTTTACAATATTACAGCCGCCATAGTACTGATTATTAACTCTTTATCAAAATGTGTTTGTTGTTGTGTTGTATTACTTTGGAAATATTCAAGTTCTGTTAATAGACTAACAGTGGACTTTCCCATTTGCAGAATATATTGAATGACCAACAGAGGGAGTGCTGCAGAAGAAACTTTCTCGGAGTTGCTGACAACCCAAAAAAAAAGGTTCAGCAGCTTTCGGCTTGATTTACCAATTTACATGGTGAGTCAAACTCTCAATTTATCATTTTGCTTTTCCTTAATGAAGTTCATAGCATCTGACGGCTCTCAGCACCTTTTAGTGTGGTCTTCTGCATGAATATTTTTTGTCAAGACTGAAGCGATATGGTTGAAGCTACGGGCATCATGATAGCTCATCAAAGATGTTGACTGTCTGCAAGGCTGACAATCCTACTTTAGATACTTGTGCTAGCAAGATGTCATCAGAGGAAATTGGTGTGTTTGAGGCTGGAATGAGGTGTCTTTTTTTAGAACAATTGCCTTAGTTTCACATGGAGGGAAGCTATTTTAACCTTCCTCCCTCAACTCTTTATATGGGACGCTTATAGTCGAGAAGGATTGTCTTTAGTATATTCTGTATTCTTGTACCTCTGCCACCCTTTTCAAAAGGGGAGCTCAATGCTTTCAATGTTGCAGAGTCTTTTCCCATTACACATTCCACTTGCCTTGCAGTCATAATTACAGATAGTTACCTAGTGCGGAATTGCTAATGCCTCATTGTTCTGTGTAATTTTCATCCATGGCTACTCATCAAGATGTGCCCTGACATCATAAAGCTACAGCAGGATGTCATCTGACTTGAGGGCAAGCTATAGGATACATTTATCATGTTACTGAAATGGGTAGCAGGCTAATCAGGATTCCAAGCTGTAGGCAAAGATGGGGAGATGGAAGAAACACAGGCATTATTTGAGATGTATTCATTTATTCAAGGTATGGGTGATAATAATATTCGCAGGTTCTCTATATGTTAACTGATAGGGATGTCCAAGAAGGACGATGGTAGAACCTGTTGTTCATAGTTTTTATCATTACCAGTTACTGGAGCATAAACCTTCCTCCATAAACGTATCGGATCACTTAATAGTTATAGGCCTACCATAGTCTAAAATAATTCAAGTGAGCAGATTATGCTGTCACTTGGCTAGCAATGAGGTCTTTTTGTATTTACATTCTGATATAGGTGGTAGAGTTGTGTAGAGAGCGGTAGCAAATGAGTCTTAGGATTGGGAGATGTATGATAGGTTGAAAAAATTAGAGATTTGAATTCTTTTTGAGCTGTGGGATTTTACAATATTACAGCCGCCATAGTACTGATTATTAACTCTTTATCAAAATGTGTTTGTTGTTGTGTTGTATTACTTTGGAAATATTCAAGTTCTGTTAATAGACTAACAGTGGACTTTCCCATTTGCAGAATATATTGAATGACCAACAGAGGGAGTGCTGCAGAAGAAACTTTCTCGGAGTTGCTGACAACCCAAAAAAAAAGGTTCAGCAGCTTTCGGCTTGATTTACCAATTTACATGGTGAGTCAAACTCTCAATTTATCATTTTGCTTTTCCTTAATGAAGTTCATAGCATCTGACGGCTCTCAGCACCTTTTAGTGTGGTCTTCTGCATGAATATTTTTTGTCAAGACTGAAGCGATATGGTTGAAGCTACGGGCATCATGATAGCTCATCAAAGATGTTGACTGTCTGCAAGGCTGACAATCCTACTTTAGATACTTGTGCTAGCAAGATGTCATCAGAGGAAATTGGTGTGTTTGAGGCTGGAATGAGGTGTCTTTTTTTAGAACAATTGCCTTAGTTTCACATGGAGGGAAGCTATTTTAACCTTCCTCCCTCAACTCTTTATATGGGACGCTTATAGTCGAGAAGGATTGTCTTTAGTATATTCTGTATTCTTGTACCTCTGCCACCCTTTTCAAAAGGGGAGCTCAATGCTTTCAATGTTGCAGAGTCTTTTCCCATTACACATTCCACTTGCCTTGCAGTCATAATTACAGATAGTTACCTAGTGCGGAATTGCTAATGCCTCATTGTTCTGTGTAATTTTCATCCATGGCTACTCATCAAGATGTGCCCTGACATCATAAAGCTACAGCAGGATGTCATCTGACTTGAGGGCAAGCTATGGAATACATTTATCATGTTACTGAAATGGGTAGCAGGCTAATCAGGACTCCCAGCTGTAGGCAAAGATGGGGAGATGGAAGAAACACAGGCATTATTTGAGATGTATTCATTTGTTCAAGGTATGGGTGATAATAATATTCTCAGGTTCTCTATATGTTAACTGATAGGGATGTGCAAGAAGGAAGATGGTAGTACCTGTTGTTCATAGTTTTTATCATTACCAGTAACTGCAGCATAAACCTTCCTCCATAAACGTATCGGATCACTTATTAGTTATAGGCGTACCATAGTCTAAAATAATTCAAGTGAGCAGATTATGCTGTCACTTGGCTAGCAATGAGGTCTTTTTGTATTTACATTCTGATATAGGTGGTAGAGTTGTGTAGAGAGCGGTAGCAAATGAGTCTTAGGATTGGGAGATGTATGATAGGTTGAAAAAATTTGAGATTTGAATTCTTTTTGAGCTGTGGGATTTTACAATATTACAGCCGCCATAGTACTGATTATTAACTCTTTATCAAAATGTGTTTGTTGTTGTGTTGTATTACTTTGGAAATATTCAAGTTCTGTTAATAGACTAACAGTGGACTTTCCCATTTGCAGAATATATTGAATGACCAACAGAGGGAGTGCTGCAGAAGAAACTTTCTCGGAGTTGCTGACAACCCAAAAAAAAAAGTTCAGCAGCTTTCGGCTTGATTTACCAATTTACATGGTGAGTCAAACTCTCAATTTATCATTTTGCTTTTCCTTAATGAAGTTCATAGCATCTGACGGCTCTCAGCACCTTTTAGTGTGGTCTTCTGCATGAATATTATTTGTCAAGACTGAAGCGATATTGTTGAAGGTACGGGCATCATGATAGCTTATCAAAGATGTTGCCTGTCTGCAAGGCTGACAATCCTACTTTAGATACTTGTGCTAGCAATATGTCATCAGAGGAAATTGGTGTGTTTGAGGCTGGAATGAGGTGTCTTATTTTAGAACAATTGCCTTAGTTTCACATGGAGGGAAGCTATTTTAACCTTCCTCCCTCAACTCTTTATATGGGACGCTTATAGTCGAGAAGGATTGTCTTTAGTATATTCTGTATTCTTGTACCTCTGCCACCCTTTTCAAAAGGGGAGCTCGATGCTTTCAATGTTGCAGAGTCCTTTCCCATTACACATTCCACTTGCCTTGCAGTCATAATTACAGATAGTTACCTAGTGCGGAATTGCTAATGCCTCATTGTTCTGTTTAATTGTCATCCATGGCTACTCATCAAGATGTGCCCTGACATCATAAAGCTACAGCAGGATGTCATCTGACTTGAGGGCAAGCCATAGGATACATTTATCATGTTACTGAAATGGGTAGTAGGCTAATCAGGACTCCCAGCTGAAGGCAAAGATGGGGAGATGGAAGAAATACAGGCATTATTTGAGATGTATTCATGTATTCAAGGTATGGGTGATAATATTCTCAGGTTCTCTATATGTTAACTGATAGGGATGTGCAAGAAGGACGATGGTAGAACCTGTTGTTCATAGTTTTTATCATTACCAGTTACTGCAGCATAAACCTTCCTCCATAAACGTATCGGATCACTTAATAGTTATAGGCGTACCATAGTCTAAAATAATTCAAGTGAGCAGATTATGCTGTCACTTGGCTAGCAATGAGGTCTTTTTGTATTTACATTCTAATATAGGTGGTAGAGTTGTGTAGAGAGCGGTAGCAAATGAGTCTTAGGATTGGGAGATGTATGATAGGTTGAAACCATTTGAGATTTGAATTCTTTTTGAGCTGTGGGATTTTACAATATTACAGCCGCCATAGTACTGATTATTAACTCTTTATCAAAATGTGTTTCTTGTTGTGTTGTATTACTTTGGAAATATTCAAGTTCTGTTAATAGACTAACAGTGGACTTTCCCATTTGCAGAATATATTGAATGACCAACAGAGGGAGTTCTGCAGAAGAAACTTTCTCGGAGTTGCTGACAACCCAAAAAAGAAAGTTCAGCAGCTTTCGGCTTGATTTACCAATTTACATGGTGAGTCAAACTCTCAATTTATAATTTTGCTTTTCCTTAATGAAGTTCATAGCATCTGACGGCTCTCAGCACCTTTTAGTGTGGGCTTCTGCATGAATATTATTTGTCAAGACTAAAGCGATATGGTTGAAGGTACGGGCATCATGATAGCTTATCAAAGATGTTGACTGTCTGCAAGGCTGACAATCCTACTTTAGATACTTGTGCTAGCAATATGTCATCAGAGGAAATTGGTGTGTTTGAGGCTGGAATGAGGTGTCTTATTTTAGAACAATTGCCTTAGTTTCACATGGAGGGAAGCTATTTTAACCTTCCCCCCTGAACTCTTTATATGGGACGCTTATAGTCGAGAAGGATTGTCTTTAGTATATTCTGTATTCTTGTACCTCTGCCACCCTTTTCAAAAGGGGAGCTCAATGCTTTCAATGTTGCAAAATCCTTTCCCATTACACATTCCACTTGCCTTGCAGTCATAATTACAGATAGTTACCTAGTGCGGAATTGCTAATGCCTCATTGTTCTGTGTAATTTTCATCCATGGCTACTCATCAAGATGTGCCCTGACATCATAAAGCTACAGCAGGATGTCATCTGACTTGAGGGCAAGCTATGGAATACATTTATCATGTTACTGAAATGGGTAGCAGGCTAATCAGGACTCCCAGCTGTAGGCAAAGATGGGGAGATGGAAGAAACACAGGCATTATTTGAGATGTATTCATTTGTTCAAGGTATGGGTGATAATAATATTCTCAGGTTCTCTATATGTTAACTGATAGGGATGTGCAAGAAGGAAGATGGTAGTACCTGTTGTTCATAGTTTTTATCATTACCAGTAACTGCAGCATAAACCTTCCTCCATAAACGTATCGGATCACTTATTAGTTATAGGCGTACCATAGTCTAAAATAATTCAAGTGAGCAGATTATGCTGTCACTTGGCTAGCAATGAGGTCTTTTTGTATTTACATTCTGATATAGGTGGTAGAGTTGTGTACAGAGCGGTAGCAAATGAGTCTTAGGATTGGGAGATGTATGATAGGTTGAAAAAATTTGAGATTTGAATTCTTTTTGAGCTGTGGGATTTTACAATATTACAGCCGCCATAGTACTGATTATTAACTCTTTATCAAAATGTGTTTGTTGTTGTGTTGTATTACTTTGGAAATATTCAAGTTCTGTTAATAGACTAACAGTGGACTTTCCCATTTGCAGAATATATTGAATGACCAACAGAGGGAGTGCTGCAGAAGAAACTTTCTCGGAGTTGCTGACAACCCAAAAAAAAAAGTTCAGCAGCTTTCGGCTTGATTTACCAATTTACATGGTGAGTCAAACTCTCAATTTATCATTTTGCTTTTCCTTAATGAAGTTCATAGCATCTGACGGCTCTCAGCACCTTTTAGTGTGGTCTTCTGCATGAATATTATTTGTCAAGACTGAAGCGATATGGTTGAAGGTACGGGCATCATGATAGCTTATCAAAGATGTTGCCTGTCTGCAAGGCTGACAATCCTACTTTAGATACTTGTGCTAGCAATATGTCATCAGAGGAAATTGGTGTGTTTGAGGCTGGAATGAGGTGTCTTATTTTAGAACAATTGCCTTAGTTTCACATGGAGGGAAGCTATTTTAACCTTCCTCCCTCAACTCTTTATATGGGACGCTTATAGTCGAGAAGGATTGTCTTTAGTATATTCTGTATTCTTGTACCTCTGCCACCCTTTTCAAAAGGGGAGCTTGATGCTTTCAATGTTGCAGAGTCCTTTCCCATTACACATTCCACTTGCCTTGCAGTCATAATTACAGATAGTTACCTAGTGCGGAATTGCTAATGCCTCATTGTTCTGTTTAATTGTCATCCATGGCTACTCATCAAGATGTGCCCTGACATCATAAAGCTACAGCAGGATGTCATCTGACTTGAGGGCAAGCTATAGGATACATTTATCATGTTACTGAAATGGGTAGTAGGCTAATCAGGACTCCCAGCTGAAGGCAAAGATGGGGAGATGGAAGAAATACAGGCATTATTTGAGATGTATTCATGTATTCAAGGTATGGGTGATAATATTCTCAGGTTCTCTATATGTTAAATGATAGGGATGTGCAAGAAGGACGATGGTAGAACCTGTTGTTCATAGTTTTTATCATTACCAGTTACTGCAGCATAAACCTTCCTCCATAAACGTATCGGATCACTTAATAGTTATAGGCGTACCATAGTCTAAAATAATTCAAGTGAGCAGATTATATTGTCACTTGGCTAGCAATGAGGTCTTTTTGTATTTACATTCTAATATAGGTGGTAGAGTTGTGTAGAGAGCGGTAGCAAATGAGTCTTAGGATTGGGAGATGTATGATAGGTTGAAAACATTTGAGATTTGAATTCTTTTTGAGCTGTGGGATTTTACAATATTACAGCCGCCATAGTACTGATTATTAACTCTTTATCAAAATGTGTTTCTTGTTGTGTTGTATTACTTTGGAAATATTCAAGTTCTGTTAATAGACTAACAGTGGACTTTCCCATTTGCAGAACATATTGAATGACCAACAGAGGGAGTTCTGCAGAAGAAACTTTCTCGGAGTTGCTGACAACCCAAAAAAGAAAGTTCAGCAGCTTTCGGCTTGATTTACCAATTTACATGGTGAGTCAAACTCTCAATTTATAATTTTGCTTTTCCTTAATGAAGTTCATAGCATCTGACGGCTCTCAGCACCTTTTAGTGTGGGGTTCTGCATGAATAATATTTGTCAAGACTAAAGCGATATGGTTGAAGGTACGGGCATCATGATAGCTTATCAAAGATGTTGCCTGTCTGCAAGGCTGACAATCCTACTTTAGATACTTGTGCTAGCAATATGTCATCAGAGGAAATTGGTGTGTTTGAGGCTGGAATGAGGTGTCTTATTTTAGAACAATTGCCTTAGTTTCACATGGAGGGAAGCTATTTTAACCTTCCTCCCTCAACTCTTTATATGGGACGCTTATAGTCGAGAAGGATTGTCTTTAGTATATTCTGTATTCTTGTACCTCTGCCACCCTTTTCAAAAGGGGAGCTCGATGCTTTCAATGTTGCAGAGTCCTTTCCCATTACACATTCCACTTGCCTTGCAGTCATAATTACAGATAGTTACCTAGTGCGGAATTGCTAATGCCTCATTGTTCTGTTTAATTGTCATCCATGGCTACTCATCAAGATGTGCCCTGACATCATAAAGCTACAACAGGATGTCATCTGACTTGAGGGCAAGCTATAGGATACATTTATCATGTTACTGAAATGGGTAGCAGGCTAATCAGGACTCCCAGCTGAAGGCAAAGATGGGGGAAATACAGGCATTATTTGAGATGTATTCATGTATTCAAGGTATGGGTGATAATATTCTCAGGTTCTCTATATGTTAACTGATAGGGATGTGCAAGAAGGACGATGGTAGAACCTGTTGTTCATAGTTTTTATCATTACCAGTTACTGCAGCATAAACCTTCCTCCATAAACGTATCGGATCACTTAATAGTTATAGGCGTACCATAGTCTAAAATAATTCAAGTGAGCAGATTATGCTGTCACTTGGCTAGCAATGAGGTCTTTTTGTATTTACATTCTAATATAGGTGGTAGAGTTGTGTAGAGAGCGGTAGCAAATGAGTCTTAGGATTGGGAGATGTATGATAGGTTGAAACCATTTGAGATTTGAATTCTTTTTGAGCTGTGGGATTTTACAATATTACAGCCGCCATAGTACTGATTATTAACTCTTTATCAAAATGTGTTTCTTGTTGTGTTGTATTACTTTGGAAATATTCAAGTTCTGTTAATAGACTAACAGTGGACTTTCCCATTTGCAGAATATATTGAATGACCAACAGAGGGAGTTCTGCAGAAGAAACTTTCTCGGAGTTGCTGACAACCCAAAAAAGAAAGTTCAGCAGCTTTCGGCTTGATTTACCAATTTACATGGTGAGTCAAACTCTCAATTTATAATTTTGCTTTTCCTTAATGAAGTTCATAGCATCTGACGGCTCTCAGCACCTTTTAGTGTGGGCTTCTGCATGAATATTATTTGTCAAGACTAAAGCGATATGGTTGAAGGTACGGGCATCATGATAGCTTATCAAAGATGTTGACTGTCTGCAAGGCTGACAATCCTACTTTAGATACTTGTGCTAGCAATATGTCATCAGAGGAAATTGGTGTGTTTGAGGCTGGAATGAGGTGTCTTATTTTAGAACAATTGCCTTAGTTTCACATGGAGGGAAGCTATTTTAACCTTCCTCCCTGAACTCTTTATATGGGACGCTTATAGTCGAGAAGGATGGTCTTTAGTATATTCTGTATTCTTGTACCTCTGCCACCCTTTTCAAAAGGGGAGCTCAATGCTTTCAATGTTGCAAAATCCTTTCCCATTACACATTCCACTTGCCTTGCAGTCATAATTACAGATAGTTACCTAGTGCGGAATTGCTAATGCCTCATTGTTCTGTGTAATTTTCATCCATGGCTACTCATCAAGATGTGCCCTGACATCATAAAGCTACAGCAGGATGTCATCTGACTTGAGGGCAAGCTATGGAATACATTTATCATGTTACTGAAATGGGTAGCAGGCTAATCAGGACTCCCAGCTGTAGGCAAAGATGGGGAGATGGAAGAAACACAGGCATTATTTGAGATGTATTCATTTGTTCAAGGTATGGGTGATAATAATATTCTCAGGTTCTCTATATGTTAACTGATAGGGATGTGCAAGAAGGAAGATGGTAGTACCTGTTGTTCATAGTTTTTATCATTACCAGTAACTGCAGCATAAACCTTCCTCCATAAACGTATCGGATCACTTATTAGTTATAGGCGTACCATAGTCTAAAATAATTCAAGTGAGCAGATTATGCTGTCACTTGGCTAGCAATGAGGTCTTTTTGTATTTACATTCTGATATAGGTGGTAGAGTTGTGTAGAGAGCGGTAGCAAATGAGTCTTAGGATTGGGAGATGTATGATAGGTTGAAAAAATTTGAGATTTGAATTCTTTTTGAGCTGTGGGATTTTACAATATTACAGCCGCCATAGTACTGATTATTAACTCTTTATCAAAATGTGTTTGTTGTTGTGTTGTATTACTTTGGAAATATTCAAGTTCTGTTAATAGACTAACAGTGGACTTTCCCATTTGCAGAATATATTGAATGACCAACAGAGGGAGTGCTGCAGAAGAAACTTTCTCGGAGTTGCTGACAACCCAAAAAAAAAAGTTCAGCAGCTTTCGGCTTGATTTACCAATTTACATGGTGAGTCAAACTCTCAATTTATCATTTTGCTTTTCCTTAATGAAGTTCATAGCATCTGACGGCTCTCAGCACCTTTTAGTGTGGTCTTCTGCATGAATATTATTTGTCAAGACTGAAGCGATATGGTTGAAGGTACGGGCATCATGATAGCTTATCAAAGATGTTGCCTGTCTGCAAGGCTGACAATCCTACTTTAGATACTTGTGCTAGCAATATGTCATCAGAGGAAATTGGTGTGTTTGAGGCTGGAATGAGGTGTCTTATTTTAGAACAATTGCCTTAGTTTCACATGGAGGGAAGCTATTTTAACCTTCCTCCCTCAACTCTTTATATGGGACGCTTATAGTCGAGAAGGATTGTCTTTAGTATATTCTGTATTCTTGTACCTCTGCCACCCTTTTCAAAAGGGGAGCTCGATGCTTTCAATGTTGCAGAGTCCTTTCCCATTACACATTCCACTTGCCTTGCAGTCATAATTACAGATAGTTACCTAGTGCGGAATTGCTAATGCCTCATTGTTCTGTTTAATTGTCATCCATGGCTACTCATCAAGATGTGCCCTGACATCATAAAGCTACAGCAGGATGTCATCTGACTTGAGGGCAAGCTATAGGATACATTTATCATGTTACTGAAATGGGTAGTAGGCTAATCAGGACTCCCAGCTGAAGGCAAAGATGGGGAGATGGAAGAAATACAGGCATTATTTGAGATGTATTCATTTGTTCAAGGTATGGGTGATAATAATATTCTCAGGTTCTCTATATGTTAACTGATAGGGATGTGCAAGAAGGAAGATGGTAGTACCTGTTGTTCATAGTTTTTATCATTACCAGTAACTGCAGCATAAACCTTCCTCCATAAACGTATCGGATCACTTATTAGTTATAGGCGTACCATAGTCTAAAATAATTCAAGTGAGCAGATTATGCTGTCACTTGGCTAGCAATGAGGTCTTTTTGTATTTACATTCTGATATAGGTGGTAGAGTTGTGTAGAGAGCGGTAGCAAATGAGTCTTAGGATTGGGAGATGTATGATAGGTTGAAAAAATTTGAGATTTGAATTCTTTTTGAGCTGTGGGATTTTACAATATTACAGCCGCCATAGTACTGATTATTAACTCTTTATCAAAATGTGTTTGTTGTTGTGTTGTATTACTTTGGAAATATTCAAGTTCTGTTAATAGACTAACAGTGGACTTTCCCATTTGCAGAATATATTGAATGACCAACAGAGGGAGTTCTGCAGAAGAAACTTTCTCGGAGTTGCTGACAACCCAAAAAAGAAAGTTCAGCAGCTTTCGGCTTGATTTACCAATTTACATGGTGAGTCAAACTCTCAATTTATAATTTTGCTTTTCCTTAATGAAGTTCATAGCATCTGACGGCTCTCAGCACCTTTTAGTGTGGGCTTCTGCATGAATATTATTTGTCAAGACTAAAGCGATATGGTTGAAGGTACGGGCATCATGATAGCTTATCAAAGATGTTGACTGTCTGCAAGGCTGACAATCCTACTTTAGATACTTGTGCTAGCAATATGTCATCAGAGGAAATTGGTGTGTTTGAGGCTGGAATGAGGTGTCTTATTTTAGAACAATTGCCTTAGTTTCACATGGAGGGAAGCTATTTTAACCTTCCTCCCTGAACTCTTTATATGGGACGCTTATAGTCGAGAAGGATTGTCTTTAGTATATTCTGTATTCTTGTACCTCTGCCACCCTTTTCAAAAGGGGAGCTCAATGCTTTCAATGTTGCAAAATCCTTTCCCATTACACATTCCACTTGCCTTGCAGTCATAATTACAGATAGTTACCTAGTGCGGAATTGCTAATGCCTCATTGTTCTGTGTAATTTTCATCCATGGCTACTCATCAAGATGTGCCCTGACATCATAAAGCTACAGCAGGATGTCATCTGACTTGAGGGCAAGCTATGGAATACATTTATCATGTTACTGAAATGGGTAGTAGGCTAATCAGGACTCCCAGCTGAAGGCAAAGATGGGGAGATGGAAGAAATACAGGCATTATTTGAGATGTATTCATGTATTCAAGGTATGGGTGATAATATTCTCAGGTTCTCTATATGTTAAATGATAGGGATGTGCAAGAAGGACGATGGTAGAACCTGTTGTTCATAGTTTTTATCATTACCAGTTACTGCAGCATAAACCTTCCTCCATAAACGTATCGGATCACTTAATAGTTATAGGCGTACCATAGTCTAAAATAATTCAAGTGAGCAGATTATATTGTCACTTGGCTAGCAATGAGGTCTTTTTGTATTTACATTCTAATATAGGTGGTAGAGTTGTGTAGAGAGCGGTAGCAAATGAGTCTTAGGATTGGGAGATGTATGATAGGTTGAAAACATTTGAGATTTGAATTCTTTTTGAGCTGTGGGATTTTACAATATTACAGCCGCCATAGTACTGATTATTAACTCTTTATCAAAATGTGTTTGTTGTTGTGTTGTATTACTTTGGAAATATTCAAGTTCTGTTAATAGACTAACAGTGGACTTTCCCATTTGCAGAATATATTGAATGACCAACAGAGGGAGTTCTGCAGAAGAAACTTTCTCGGAGTTGCTGACAACCCAAAAAAGAAAGTTCAGCAGCTTTCGGCTTGATTTACCAATTTACATGGTGAGTCAAACTCTCAATTTATAATTTTGCTTTTCCTTAATGAAGTTCATAGCATCTGACGGCTCTCAGCACCTTTTAGTGTGGGGTTCTGCATGAATATTATTTGTCAAGACTAAAGCGATATGGTTGAAGGTACGGGCATCATGATAGCTTATCAAAGATGTTGCCTGTCTGCAAGGCTGACAATCCTACTTTAGATACTTGTGCTAGCAATATGTCATCAGAGGAAATTGGTGTGTTTGAGGCTGGAATGAGGTGTCTTATTTTAGAACAATTGCCTTAGTTTCACATGGAGGGAAGCTATTTTAACCTTCCTCCCTCAACTCTTTATATGGGACGCTTATAGTCGAGAAGGATTGTCTTTAGTATATTCTGTATTCTTGTACCTCTGCCACCCTTTTCAAAAGGGGAGCTCGATGCTTTCAATGTTGCAGAGTCCTTTCCCATTACACATTCCACTTGCCTTGCAGTCATAATTACAGATAGTTACCTAGTGCGGAATTGCTAATGCCTCATTGTTCTGTTTAATTGTCATCCATGGCTACTCATCAAGATGTGCCCTGACATCATAAAGCTACAGCAGGATGTCATCTGACTTGAGGGCAAGCTATAGGATACATTTATCATGTTACTGAAATGGGTAGCAGGCTAATCAGGACTCCCAGCTGAAGGCAAAGATGGGGGAAATACAGGCATTATTTGAGATGTATTCATGTATTCAAGGTATGGGTGATAATATTCTCAGGTTCTCTATATGTTAACTGATAGGGATGTGCAAGAAGGACGATGGTAGAACCTGTTGTTCATAGTTTTTATCATTACCAGTTACTGCAGCATAAACCTTCCTCCATAAACGTATCGGATCACTTAATAGTTATAGGCGTACCATAGTCTAAAATAATTCAAGTGAGCAGATTATGCTGTCACTTGGCTAGCAATGAGGTCTTTTTGTATTTACATTCTAATATAGGTGGTAGAGTTGTGTAGAGAGCGGTAGCAAATGAGTCTTAGGATTGGGAGATGTATGATAGGTTGAAACCATTTGAGATTTGAATTCTTTTTGAGCTGTGGGATTTTACAATATTACAGCCGCCATAGTACTGATTATTAACTCTTTATCAAAATGTGTTTCTTGTTGTGTTGTATTACTTTGGAAATATTCAAGTTCTGTTAATAGACTAACAGTGGACTTTCCCATTTGCAGAATATATTGAATGACCAACAGAGGGAGTTCTGCAGAAGAAACTTTCTCGGAGTTGCTGACAACCCAAAAAAGAAAGTTCAGCAGCTTTCGGCTTGATTTACCAATTTACATGGTGAGTCAAACTCTCAATTTATAATTTTGCTTTTCCTTAATGAAGTTCATAGCATCTGACGGCTCTCAGCACCTTTTAGTGTGGGCTTCTGCATGAATATTATTTGTCAAGACTAAAGCGATATGGTTGAAGGTACGGGCATCATGATAGCTTATCAAAGATGTTGACTGTCTGCAAGGCTGACAATCCTACTTTAGATACTTGTGCTAGCAATATGTCATCAGAGGAAATTGGTGTGTTTGAGGCTGGAATGAGGTGTCTTATTTTAGAACAATTGCCTTAGTTTCACATGGAGGGAAGCTATTTTAACCTTCCTCCCTGAACTCTTTATATGGGACGCTTATAGTCGAGAAGGATTGTCTTTAGTATATTCTGTATTCTTGTACCTCTGCCACCCTTTTCAAAAGGGGAGCTCAATGCTTTCAATGTTGCAAAATCCTTTCCCATTACACATTCCACTTGCCTTGCAGTCATAATTACAGATAGTTACCTAGTGCGGAATTGCTAATGCCTCATTGTTCTGTGTAATTTTCATCCATGGCTACTCATCAAGATGTGCCCTGACATCATAAAGCTACAGCAGGATGTCATCTGACTTGAGGGCAAGCTATGGAATACATTTATCATGTTACTGAAATGGGTAGCAGGCTAATCAGGACTCCCAGCTGTAGGCAAAGATGGGGAGATGGAAGAAACACAGGCATTATTTGAGATGTATTCATTTGTTCAAGGTATGGGTGATAATAATATTCTCAGGTTCTCCATATGTTAACTGATAGGGATGTGCAAGAAGGAAGATGGTAGTACCTGTTGTTCATAGTTTTTATCATTACCAGTAACTGCAGCATAAACCTTCCTCCATAAACGTATCGGATCACTTATTAGTTATAGGCGTACCATAGTCTAAAATAATTCAAGTGAGCAGATTATGCTGTCACTTGGCTAGCAATGAGGTCTTTTTGTATTTACATTCTGATATAGGTGGTAGAGTTGTGTAGAGAGCGGTAGCAAATGAGTCTTAGGATTGGGAGATGTATGATAGGTTGAAAAAATTTGAGATTTGAATTCTTTTTGAGCTGTGGGATTTTACAATATTACAGCCGCCATAGTACTGATTATTAACTCTTTATCAAAATGTGTTTGTTGTTGTGTTGTATTACTTTGGAAATATTCAAGTTCTGTTAATAGACTAACAGTGGACTTTCCCATTTGCAGAATATATTGAATGACCAACAGAGGGAGTGCTGCAGAAGAAACTTTCTCGGAGTTGCTGACAACCCAAAAAAAAAAGTTCAGCAGCTTTCGGCTTGATTTACCAATTTACATGGTGAGTCAAACTCTCAATTTATCATTTTGCTTTTCCTTAATGAAGTTCATAGCATCTGACGGCTCTCAGCACCTTTTAGTGTGGTCTTCTGCAT
Organism: Lissotriton vulgaris; assembly: GCF_964263255.1. NCBI lineage: Eukaryota > Metazoa > Chordata > Amphibia > Caudata > Salamandridae > Lissotriton > Lissotriton vulgaris. The sequence goes on along the minus strand of NC_141699.1, from coordinate 536,828,282 downwards.
GAATATTATTTGTCAAGACTGAAGCGATATGGTTGAAGGTACGGGCATCATGATAGCTTATCAAAGATGTTGCCTGTCTGCAAGGCTGACAATCCTACTTTAGATACTTGTGCTAGCAATATGTCATCAGAGGAAATTGGTGTGTTTGAGGCTGGAATGAGGTGTCTTATTTTAGAACAATTGCCTTAGTTTCACATGGAGGGAAGCTATTTTAACCTTCCTCCCTCAACTCTTTATATGGGACGCTTATAGTCGAGAAGGATTGTCTTTAGTATATTCTGTATTCTTGTACCTCTGCCACCCTTTTCAAAAGGGGAGCTCGATGCTTTCAATGTTGCAGAGTCCTTTCCCATTACACATTCCACTTGCCTTGCAGTCATAATTACAGATAGTTACCTAGTGCGGAATTGCTAATGCCTCATTGTTCTGTTTAATTGTCATCCATGGCTACTCATCAAGATGTGCCCTGACATCATAAAGCTACAGCAGGATGTCATCTGACTTGAGGGCAAGCTATAGGATACATTTATCATGTTACTGAAATGGGTAGTAGGCTAATCAGGACTCCCAGCTGAAGGCAAAGATGGGGAGATGGAAGAAATACAGGCATTATTTGAGATGTATTCATTTGTTCAAGGTATGGGTGATAATAATATTCTCAGGTTCTCTATATGTTAACTGATAGGGATGTGCAAGAAGGAAGATGGTAGTACCTGTTGTTCATAGTTTTTATCATTACCAGTAACTGCAGCATAAACCTTCCTCCATAAACGTATTGGATCACTTATTAGTTATAGGCGTACCATAGTCTAAAATAATTCAAGTGAGCAGATTATGCTGTCACTTGGCTAGCAATGAGGTCTTTTTGTATTTACATTCTGATATAGGTGGTAGAGTTGTGTAGAGAGCGGTAGCAAATGAGTCTTAGGATTGGGAGATGTATGATAGGTTGAAAACATTTGAGATTTGAATTCTTTTTGAGCTGTGGGATTTTACAATATTACAGCCGCCATAGTACTGATTATTAACTCTTTATCAAAATGTGTTTGTTGTTGTGTTGTATTACTTTGGAAATATTCAAGTTCTGTTAATAGACTAACAGTGGACTTTCCCATTTGCAGAATATATTGAATGACCAACAGAGGGAGTTCTGCAGAAGAAACTTTCTCGGAGTTGCTGACAACCCAAAAAAGAAAGTTCAGCAGCTTTCGGCTTGATTTACCAATTTACATGGTGAGTCAAACTCTCAATTTATAATTTTGCTTTTCCTTAATGAAGTTCATAGCATCTGACGGCTCTCAGCACCTTTTAGTGTGGGGTTCTGCATGAATATTATTTGTCAAGACTAAAGCGATATGGTTGAAGGTACGGGCATCATGATAGCTTATCAAAGATGTTGCCTGTCTGCAAGGCTGACAATCCTACTTTAGATACTTGTGCTAGCAATATGTCATCAGAGGAAATTGGTGTGTTTGAGGCTGGAATGAGGTGTCTTATTTTAGAACAATTGCCTTAGTTTCACATGGAGGGAAGCTATTTTAACCTTCCTCCCTCAACTCTTTATATGGGACGCTTATAGTCGAGAAGGATTGTCTTTAGTATATTCTGTATTCTTGTACCTCTGCCACCCTTTTCAAAAGGGGAGCTCGATGCTTTCAATGTTGCAGAGTCCTTTCCCATTACACATTCCACTTGCCTTGCAGTCATAATTACAGATAGTTACCTAGTGCGGAATTGCTAATGCCTCATTGTTCTGTTTAATTGTCATCCATGGCTACTCATCAAGATGTGCCCTGACATCATAAAGCTACAGCAGGATGTCATCTGACTTGAGGGCAAGCTATAGGATACATTTATCATGTTACTGAAATGGGTAGCAGGCTAATCAGGACTCCCAGCTGAAGGCAAAGATGGGGGAAATACAGGCATTATTTGAGATGTATTCATGTATTCAAGGTATGGGTGATAATATTCTCAGGTTCTCTATATGTTAACTGATAGGGATGTGCAAGAAGGACGATGGTAGAACCTGTTGTTCATAGTTTTTATCATTACCAGTTACTGCAGCATAAACCTTCCTCCATAAACGTATCGGATCACTTAATAGTTATAGGCGTACCATAGTCTAAAATAATTCAAGTGAGCAGATTATGCTGTCACTTGGCTAGCAATGAGGTCTTTTTGTATTTACATTCTAATATAGGTGGTAGAGTTGTGTAGAGAGCGGTAGCAAATGAGTCTTAGGATTGGGAGATGTATGATAGGTTGAAACCATTTGAGATTTGAATTCTTTTTGAGCTGTGGGATTTTACAATATTACAGCCGCCATAGTACTGATTATTAACTCTTTATCAAAATGTGTTTCTTGTTGTGTTGTATTACTTTGGAAATATTCAAGTTCTGTTAATAGACTAACAGTGGACTTTCCCATTTGCAGAATATATTGAATGACCAACAGAGGGAGTTCTGCAGAAGAAACTTTCTCGGAGTTGCTGACAACCCAAAAAAGAAAGTTCAGCAGCTTTCGGCTTGATTTACCAATTTACATGGTGAGTCAAACTCTCAATTTATAATTTTGCTTTTCCTTAATGAAGTTCATAGCATCTGACGGCTCTCAGCACCTTTTAGTGTGGGCTTCTGCATGAATATTATTTGTCAAGACTAAAGCGATATGGTTGAAGGTACGGGCATCATGATAGCTTATCAAAGATGTTGACTGTCTGCAAGGCTGACAATCCTACTTTAGATACTTGTGCTAGCAATATGTCATCAGAGGAAATTGGTGTGTTTGAGGCTGGAATGAGGTGTCTTATTTTAGAACAATTGCCTTAGTTTCACATGGAGGGAAGCTATTTTAACCTTCCTCCCTGAACTCTTTATATGGGACGCTTATAGTCGAGAAGGATTGTCTTTAGTATATTCTGTATTCTTGTACCTCTGCCACCCTTTTCAAAAGGGGAGCTCAATGCTTTCAATGTTGCAAAATCCTTTCCCATTACACATTCCACTTGCCTTGCAGTCATAATTACAGATAGTTACCTAGTGCGGAATTGCTAATGCCTCATTGTTCTGTGTAATTTTCATCCATGGCTACTCATCAAGATGTGCCCTGACATCATAAAGCTACAGCAGGATGTCATCTGACTTGAGGGCAAGCTATGGAATACATTTATCATGTTACTGAAATGGGTAGCAGGCTAATCAGGACTCCCAGCTGTAGGCAAAGATGGGGAGATGGAAGAAACACAGGCATTATTTGAGATGTATTCATTTGTTCAAGGTATGGGTGATAATAATATTCTCAGGTTCTCTATATGTTAACTGATAGGGATGTGCAAGAAGGAAGATGGTAGTACCTGTTGTTCATAGTTTTTATCATTACCAGTAACTGCAGCATAAACCTTCCTCCATAAACGTATCGGATCACTTATTAGTTATAGGCGTACCATAGTCTAAAATAATTCAAGTGAGCAGATTATGCTGTCACTTGGCTAGCAATGAGGTCTTTTTGTATTTACATTCTGATATAGGTGGTAGAGTTGTGTAGAGAGCGGTAGCAAATGAGTCTTAGGATTGGGAGATGTATGATAGGTTGAAAAAATTTGAGATTTGAATTCTTTTTGAGCTGTGGGATTTTACAATATTACAGCCGCCATAGTACTGATTATTAACTCTTTATCAAAATGTGTTTGTTGTTGTGTTGTATTACTTTGGAAATATTCAAGTTCTGTTAATAGACTAACAGTGGACTTTCCCATTTGCAGAATATATTGAATGACCAACAGAGGGAGTGCTGCAGAAGAAACTTTCTCGGAGTTGCTGACAACCCAAAAAAAAAAGTTCAGCAGCTTTCGGCTTGATTTACCAATTTACATGGTGAGTCAAACTCTCAATTTATCATTTTGCTTTTCCTTAATGAAGTTCATAGCATCTGACGGCTCTCAGCACCTTTTAGTGTGGTCTTCTGCATGAATATTATTTGTCAAGACTGAAGCGATATGGTTGAAGGTACGGGCATCATGATAGCTTATCAAAGATGTTGCCTGTCTGCAAGGCTGACAATCCTACTTTAGATACTTGTGCTAGCAATATGTCATCAGAGGAAATTGGTGTGTTTGAGGCTGGAATGAGGTGTCTTATTTTAGAACAATTGCCTTAGTTTCACATGGAGGGAAGCTATTTTAACCTTCCTCCCTGAACTCTTTATATGGGACGCTTATAGTCGAGAAGGATGGTCTTTAGTATATTCTGTATTCTTGTACCTCTGCCACCCTTTTCAAAAGGGGAGCTCAATGCTTTCAATGTTGCAAAATCCTTTCCCATTACACATTCCACTTGCCTTGCAGTCATAATTACAGATAGTTACCTAGTGCGGAATTGCTAATGCCTCATTGTTCTGTGTAATTTTCATCCATGGCTACTCATCAAGATGTGCCCTGACATCATAAAGCTACAGCAGGATGTCATCTGACTTGAGGGCAAGCTATGGAATACATTTATCATGTTACTGAAATGGGTAGCAGGCTAATCAGGACTCCCAGCTGTAGGCAAAGATGGGGAGATGGAAGAAACACAGGCATTATTTGAGATGTATTCATTTGTTCAAGGTATGGGTGATAATAATATTCTCAGGTTCTCTATATGTTAACTGATAGGGATGTGCAAGAAGGAAGATGGTAGTACCTGTTGTTCATAGTTTTTATCATTACCAGTAACTGCAGCATAAACCTTCCTCCATAAACGTATCGGATCACTTATTAGTTATAGGCGTACCATAGTCTAAAATAATTCAAGTGAGCAGATTATGCTGTCACTTGGCTAGCAATGAGGTCTTTTTGTATTTACATTCTGATATAGGTGGTAGAGTTGTGTAGAGAGCGGTAGCAAATGAGTCTTAGGATTGGGAGATGTATGATAGGTTGAAAAAATTTGAGATTTGAATTCTTTTTGAGCTGTGGGATTTTACAATATTACAGCCGCCATAGTACTGATTATTATCTCTTTATCAAAATGTGTTTGTTGTTGTGTTGTATTACTTTGGAAATATTCAAGTTCTGTTAATAGACTAACAGTGGACTTTCCCATTTGCAGAATATATTGAATGACCAACAGAGGGAGTGCTGCAGAAGAAACTTTCTCGGAGTTGCTGACAACCCAAAAAAAAAAGTTCAGCAGCTTTCGGCTTGATTTACCAATTTACATGGTGAGTCAAACTCTCAATTTATCATTTTGCTTTTCCTTAATGAAGTTCATAGCATCTGACGGCTCTCAGCACCTTTTAGTGTGGTCTTCTGCATGAATATTATTTGTCAAGACTGAAGCGATATGGTTGAAGGTACGGGCATCATGATAGCTTATCAAAGATGTTGCCTGTCTGCAAGGCTGACAATCCTACTTTAGATACTTGTGCTAGCAATATATCATCAGAGGAAATTGGTGTGTTTGAGGCTGGAATGAGGTGTCTTATTTTAGAACAATTGCCTTAGTTTCACATGGAGGGAAGCTATTTTAACCTTCCTCCCTCAACTCTTTATATGGGACGCTTATAGTCGAGAAGGATTGTCTTTAGTATATTCTGTATTCTTGTACCTCTGCCACCCTTTTCAAAAGGGGAGCTCGATGCTTTCAATGTTGCAGAGTCCTTTCCCATTACACATTCCACTTGCCTTGCAGTCATAATTACAGATAGTTACCTAGTGCGGAATTGCTAATGCCTCATTGTTCTGTTTAATTGTCATCCATGGCTACTCATCAAGATGTGCCCTGACATCATAAAGCTACAGCAGGATGTCATCTGACTTGAGGGCAAGCTATAGGATACATTTATCATGTTACTGAAATGGGTAGTAGGCTAATCAGGACTCCCAGCTGAAGGCAAAGATGGGGAGATGGAAGAAATACAGGCATTATTTGAGATGTATTCATTTGTTCAAGGTATGGGTGATAATAATATTCTCAGGTTCTCTATATGTTAACTGATAGGGATGTGCAAGAAGGAAGATGGTAGTACCTGTTGTTCATAGTTTTTATCATTACCAGTAACTGCAGCATAAACCTTCCTCCATAAACGTATCGGATCACTTATTAGTTATAGGCGTACCATAGTCTAAAATAATTCAAGTGAGCAGATTATGCTGTCACTTGGCTAGCAATGAGGTCTTTTTGTATTTACATTCTGATATAGGTGGTAGAGTTGTGTAGAGAGCGGTAGCAAATGAGTCTTAGGATTGGGAGATGTATGATAGGTTGAAAAAATTTGAGATTTGAATTCTTTTTGAGCTGTGGGATTTTACAATATTACAGCCGCCATAGTACTGATTATTAACTCTTTATCAAAATGTGTTTGTTGTTGTGTTGTATTACTTTGGAAATATTCAAGTTCTGTTAATAGACTAACAGTGGACTTTCCCATTTGCAGAATATATTGAATGACCAACAGAGGGAGTTCTGCAGAAGAAACTTTCTCGGAGTTGCTGACAACCCAAAAAAGAAAGTTCAGCAGCTTTCGGCTTGATTTACCAATTTACATGGTGAGTCAAACTCTCAATTTATAATTTTGCTTTTCCTTAATGAAGTTCATAGCATCTGACGGCTCTCAGCACCTTTTAGTGTGGGCTTCTGCATGAATATTATTTGTCAAGACTAAAGCGATATGGTTGAAGGTACGGGCATCATGATAGCTTATCAAAGATGTTGACTGTCTGCAAGGCTGACAATCCTACTTTAGATACTTGTGCTAGCAATATGTCATCAGAGGAAATTGGTGTGTTTGAGGCTGGAATGAGGTGTCTTATTTTAGAACAATTGCCTTAGTTTCACATGGAGGGAAGCTATTTTAACCTTCCTCCCTGAACTCTTTATATGGGACGCTTATAGTCGAGAAGGATTGTCTTTAGTATATTCTGTATTCTTGTACCTCTGCCACCCTTTTCAAAAGGGGAGCTCAATGCTTTCAATGTTGCAAAATCCTTTCCCATTACACATTCCACTTGCCTTGCAGTCATAATTACAGATAGTTACCTAGTGCGGAATTGCTAATGCCTCATTGTTCTGTGTAATTTTCATCCATGGCTACTCATCAAGATGTGCCCTGACATCATAAAGCTACAGCAGGATGTCATCTGACTTGAGGGCAAGCTATGGAATACATTTATCATGTTACTGAAATGGGTAGCAGGCTAATCAGGACTCCCAGCTGTAGGCAAAGATGGGGAGATGGAAGAAACACAGGCATTATTTGAGATGTATTCATTTGTTCAAGGTATGGGTGATAATAATATTCTCAGGTTCTCTATATGTTAACTGATAGGGATGTGCAAGAAGGAAGATGGTAGTACCTGTTGTTCATAGTTTTTATCATTACCAGTAACTGCAGCATAAACCTTCCTCCATAAACGTATCGGATCACTTATTAGTTATAGGCGTACCATAGTCTAAAATAATTCAAGTGAGCAGATTATGCTGTCACTTGGCTAGCAATGAGGTCTTTTTGTATTTACATTCTGATATAGGTGGTAGAGTTGTGTAGAGAGCGGTAGCAAATGAGTCTTAGGATTGGGAGATGTATGATAGGTTGAAAAAATTTGAGATTTGAATTCTTTTTGAGCTGTGGGATTTTACAATATTACAGCCGCCATAGTACTGATTATTAACTCTTTATCAAAATGTGTTTGTTGTTGTGTTGTATTACTTTGGAAATATTCAAGTTCTGTTAATAGACTAACAGTGGACTTTCCCATTTGCAGAATATATTGAATGACCAACAGAGGGAGTTCTGCAGAAGAAACTTTCTCGGAGTTGCTGACAACCCAAAAAAGAAAGTTCAGCAGCTTTCGGCTTGATTTACCAATTTACATGGTGAGTCAAACTCTCAATTTATAATTTTGCTTTTCCTTAATGAAGTTCATAGCATCTGACGGCTCTCAGCACCTTTTAGTGTGGGCTTCTGCATGAATATTATTTGTCAAGACTAAAGCGATATGGTTGAAGGTACGGGCATCATGATAGCTTATCAAAGATGTTGACTGTCTGCAAGGCTGACAATCCTACTTTAGATACTTGTGCTAGCAATATGTCATCAGAGGAAATTGGTGTGTTTGAGGCTGGAATGAGGTGTCTTATTTTAGAACAATTGCCTTAGTTTCACATGGAGGGAAGCTATTTTAACCTTCCTCCCTGAACTCTTTATATGGGACGCTTATAGTCGAGAAGGATTGTCTTTAGTATATTCTGTATTCTTGTACCTCTGCCACCCTTTTCAAAAGGGGAGCTCAATGCTTTCAATGTTGCAAAATCCTTTCCCATTACACATTCCACTTGCCTTGCAGTCATAATTACAGATAGTTACCTAGTGCGGAATTGCTAATGCCTCATTGTTCTGTGTAATTTTCATCCATGGCTACTCATCAAGATGTGCCCTGACATCATAAAGCTACAGCAGGATGTCATCTGACTTGAGGGCAAGCTATGGAATACATTTATCATGTTACTGAAATGGGTAGCAGGCTAATCAGGACTCCCAGCTGTAGGCAAAGATGGGGAGATGGAAGAAACACAGGCATTATTTGAGATGTATTCATTTGTTCAAGGTATGGGTGATAATAATATTCTCAGGTTCTCTATATGTTAACTGATAGGGATGTGCAAGAAGGAAGATGGTAGTACCTGTTGTTCATAGTTTTTATCATTACCAGTAACTGCAGCATAAACCTTCCTCCATAAACGTATCGGATCACTTATTAGTTATAGGCGTACCATAGTCTAAAATAATTCAAGTGAGCAGATTATGCTGTCACTTGGCTAGCAATGAGGTCTTTTTGTATTTACATTCTGATATAGGTGGTAGAGTTGTGTAGAGAGCGGTAGCAAATGAGTCTTAGGATTGGGAGATGTATGATAGGTTGAAAAAATTTGAGATTTGAATTCTTTTTGAGCTGTGGGATTTTACAATATTACAGCCGCCATAGTACTGATTATTAACTCTTTATCAAAATGTGTTTGTTGTTGTGTTGTATTACTTTGGAAATATTCAAGTTCTGTTAATAGACTAACAGTGGACTTTCCCATTTGCAGAATATATTGAATGACCAACAGAGGGAGTTCTGCAGAAGAAACTTTCTCGGAGTTGCTGACAACCCAAAAAAGAAAGTTCAGCAGCTTTCGGCTTGATTTACCAATTTACATGGTGAGTCAAACTCTCAATTTATAATTTTGCTTTTCCTTAATGAAGTTCATAGCATCTGACGGCTCTCAGCACCTTTTAGTGTGGGCTTCTGCATGAATATTATTTGTCAAGACTAAAGCGATATGGTTGAAGGTACGGGCATCATGATAGCTTATCAAAGATGTTGACTGTCTGCAAGGCTGACAATCCTACTTTAGATACTTGTGCTAGCAATATGTCATCAGAGGAAATTGGTGTGTTTGAGGCTGGAATGAGGTGTCTTATTTTAGAACAATTGCCTTAGTTTCACATGGAGGGAAGCTATTTTAACCTTCCTCCCTGAACTCTTTATATGGGACGCTTATAGTCGAGAAGGATTGTCTTTAGTATATTCTGTATTCTTGTACCTCTGCCACCCTTTTCAAAAGGGGAGCTCAATGCTTTCAATGTTGCAAAATCCTTTCCCATTGCACATTCCACTTGCCTTGCAGTCATAATTACAGATAGTTACCTAGTGCGGAATTGCTAATGCCTCATTGTTCTGTGTAATTTTCATCCATGGCTACTCATCAAGATGTGCCCTGACATCATAAAGCTACAGCAGGATGTCATCTGACTTGAGGGCAAGCTATGGAATACATTTATCATGTTACTGAAATGGGTAGCAGGCTAATCAGGACTCCCAGCTGTAGGCAAAGATGGGGAGATGGAAGAAACACAGGCATTATTTGAGATGTATTCATTTGTTCAAGGTATGGGTGATAATAATATTCTCAGGTTCTCTATATGTTAACTGATAGGGATGTGCAAGAAGGAATATGGTAGTACCTGTTGTTCATAGTTTTTATCATTACCAGTAACTGCAGCATAAACCTTCCTCCATAAACGTATCGGATCACTTATTAGTTATAGGCGTACCATAGTCTAAAATAATTCAAGTGAGCAGATTATGCTGTCACTTGGCTAGCAATGAGGTCTTTTTGTATTTACATTCTGATATAGGTGGTAGAGTTGTGTAGAGAGCGGTAGCAAATGAGTCTTAGGATTGGGAGATGTATGATAGGTTGAAAAAATTTGAGATTTGAATTCTTTTTGAGCTGTGGGATTTTACAATATTACAGCCGCCATAGTACTGATTATTAACTCTTTATCAAAATGTGTTTGTTGTTGTGTTGTATTACTTTGGAAATATTCAAGTTCTGTTAATAGACTAACAGTGGACTTTCCCATTTGCAGAATATATTGAATGACCAACAGAGGGAGTTCTGCAGAAGAAACTTTCTCGGAGTTGCTGACAACCCAAAAAAGAAAGTTCAGCAGCTTTCGGCTTGATTTACCAATTTACATGGTGAGTCAAACTCTCAATTTATAATTTTGCTTTTCCTTAATGAAGTTCATAGCATCTGACGGCTCTCAGCACCTTTTAGTGTGGGCTTCTGCATGAATATTATTTGTCAAGACTAAAGCGATATGGTTGAAGGTACGGGCATCATGATAGCTTATCAAAGATGTTGACTGTCTGCAAGGCTGACAATCCTACTTTAGATACTTGTGCTAGCAATATGTCATCAGAGGAAATTGGTGTGTTTGAGGCTGGAATGAGGTGTCTTATTTTAGAACAATTGCCTTAGTTTCACATGGAGGGAAGCTATTTTAACCTTCCTCCCTGAACTCTTTATATGGGACGCTTATAGTCGAGAAGGATTGTCTTTAGTATATTCTGTATTCTTGTACCTCTGCCACCCTTTTCAAAAGGGGAGCTCAATGCTTTCAATGTTGCAAAATCCTTTCCCATTACACATTCCACTTGCCTTGCAGTCATAATTACAGATAGTTACCTAGTGCGGAATTGCTAATGCCTCATTGTTCTGTGTAATTTTCATCCATGGCTACTCATCAAGATGTGCCCTGACATCATAAAGCTACAGCAGGATGTCATCTGACTTGAGGGCAAGCTATGGAATACATTTATCATGTTACTGAAATGGGTAGCAGGCTAATCAGGACTCCCAGCTGTAGGCAAAGATGGGGAGATGGAAGAAACACAGGCATTATTTGAGATGTATTCATTTGTTCAAGGTATGGGTGATAATAATATTCTCAGGTTCTCTATATGTTAACTGATAGGGATGTGCAAGAAGGAAGATGGTAGTACCTGTTGTTCATAGTTTTTATCATTACCAGTAACTGCAGCATAAACCTTCCTCCATAAACGTATCGGATCACTTATTAGTTATAGGCGTACCATAGTCTAAAATAATTCAAGTGAGCAGATTATGCTGTCACTTGGCTAGCAATGAGGTCTTTTTGTATTTACATTCTGATATAGGTGGTAGAGTTGTGTAGAGAGCGGTAGCAAATGAGTCTTAGGATTGGGAGATGTATGATAGGTTGAAAAAATTTGAGATTTGAATTCTTTTTGAGCTGTGGGATTTTACAATATTACAGCCGCCATAGTACTGATTATTAACTCTTTATCAAAATGTGTTTGTTGTTGTGTTGTATTACTTTGGAAATATTCAAGTTCTGTTAATAGACTAACAGTGGACTTTCCCATTTGCAGAATATATTGAATGACCAACAGAGGGAGTGCTGCAGAAGAAACTTTCTCGGAGTTGCTGACAACCCAAAAAAAAAAGTTCAGCAGCTTTCGGCTTGATTTACCAATTTACATGGTGAGTCAAACTCTCAATTTATCATTTTGCTTTTCCTTAATGAAGTTCATAGCATCTGACGGCTCTCAGCACCTTTTAGTGTGGTCTTCTGCATGAATATTATTTGTCAAGACTGAAGCGATATGGTTGAAGGTACGGGCATCATGATAGCTTATCAAAGATGTTGCCTGTCTGCAAGGCTGACAATCCTACTTTAGATACTTGTGCTAGCAATATGTCATCAGAGGAAATTGGTGTGTTTGAGGCTGGAATGAGGTGTCTTATTTTAGAACAATTGCCTTAGTTTCACATGGAGGGAAGCTATTTTAACCTTCCTCCCTGAACTCTTTATATGGGACGCTTATAGTCGAGAAGGATGGTCTTTAGTATATTCTGTATTCTTGTACCTCTGCCACCCTTTTCAAAAGGGGAGCTCAATGCTTTCAATGTTGCAAAATCCTTTCCCATTACACATTCCACTTGCCTTGCAGTCATAATTACAGATAGTTACCTAGTGCGGAATTGCTAATGCCTCATTGTTCTGTGTAATTTTCATCCATGGCTACTCATCAAGATGTGCCCTGACATCCTAAAGCTACAGCAGGATGTCATCTGACTTGAGGGCAAGCTATGGAATACATTTATCATGTTACTGAAATGGGTAGCAGGCTAATCAGGACTCCCAGCTGTAGGCAAAGATGGGGAGATGGAAGAAACACAGGCATTATTTGAGATGTATTCATTTGTTCAAGGTATGGGTGATAATAATATTCTCAGGTTCTCTATATGTTAACTGATAGGGATGTGCAAGAAGGAAGATGGTAGTACCTGTTGTTCATAGTTTTTATCATTACCAGTAACTGCAGCATAAACCTTCCTCCATAAACGTATCGGATCACTTATTAGTTATAGGCGTACCATAGTCTAAAATAATTCAAGTGAGCAGATTATGCTGTCACTTGGCTAGCAATGAGGTCTTTTTGTATTTACATTCTGATATAGGTGGTAGAGTTGTGTAGAGAGCGGTAGCAAATGAGTCTTAGGATTGGGAGATGTATGATAGGTTGAAAAAATTTGAGATTTGAATTCTTTTTGAGCTGTGGGATTTTACAATATTACAGCCGCCATAGTACTGATTATTAACTCTTTATCAAAATGTGTTTGTTGTTGTGTTGTATTACTTTGGAAATATTCAAGTTCTGTTAATAGACTAACAGTGGACTTTCCCATTTGCAGAATATATTGAATGACCAACAGAGGGAGTGCTGCAGAAGAAACTTTCTCGGAGTTGCTGACAACCCAAAAAAAAAAGTTCAGCAGCTTTCGGCTTGATTTACCAATTTACATGGTGAGTCAAACTCTCAATTTATCATTTTGCTTTTCCTTAATGAAGTTCATAGCATCTGACGGCTCTCAGCACCTTTTAGTGTGGTCTTCTGCATGAATATTATTTGTCAAGACTGAAGCGATATGGTTGAAGGTACGGGCATCATGATAGCTTATCAAAGATGTTGCCTGTCTGCAAGGCTGACAATCCTACTTTAGATACTTGTGCTAGCAATATATCATCAGAGGAAATTGGTGTGTTTGAGGCTGGAATGAGGTGTCTTATTTTAGAACAATTGCCTTAGTTTCACATGGAGGGAAGCTATTTTAACCTTCCTCCCTCAACTCTTTATATGGGACGCTTATAGTCGAGAAGGATTGTCTTTAGTATATTCTGTATTCTTGTACCTCTGCCACCCTTTTCAAAAGGGGAGCTCGATGCTTTCAATGTTGCAGAGTCCTTTCCCATTACACATTCCACTTGCCTTGCAGTCATAATTACAGATAGTTACCTAGTGCGGAATTGCTAATGCCTCATTGTTCTGTTTAATTGTCATCCATGGCTACTCATCAAGATGTGCCCTGACATCATAAAGCTACAGCAGGATGTCATCTGACTTGAGGGCAAGCTATAGGATACATTTATCATGTTACTGAAATGGGTAGTAGGCTAATCAGGACTCCCAGCTGAAGGCAAAGATGGGGAGATGGAAGAAATACAGGCATTATTTGAGATGTATTCATTTGTTCAAGGTATGGGTGATAATAATATTCTCAGGTTCTCTATATGTTAACTGATAGGGATGTGCAAGAAGGAAGATGGTAGTACCTGTTGTTCATAGTTTTTATCATTACCAGTAACTGCAGCATAAACCTTCCTCCATAAACGTATCGGATCACTTATTAGTTATAGGCGTACCATAGTCTAAAATAATTCAAGTGAGCAGATTATGCTGTCACTTGGCTAGCAATGAGGTCTTTTTGTATTTACATTCTGATATAGGTGGTAGAGTTGTGTAGAGAGCGGTAGCAAATGAGTCTTAGGATTGGGAGATGTATGATAGGTTGAAAAAATTTGAGATTTGAATTCTTTTTGAGCTGTGGGATTTTACAATATTACAGCCGCCATAGTACTGATTATTAACTCTTTATCAAAATGTGTTTGTTGTTGTGTTGTATTACTTTGGAAATATTCAAGTTCTGTTAATAGACTAACAGTGGACTTTCCCATTTGCAGAATATATTGAATGACCAACAGAGGGAGTTCTGCAGAAGAAACTTTCTCGGAGTTGCTGACAACCCAAAAAAGAAAGTTCAGCAGCTTTCGGCTTGATTTACCAATTTACATGGTGAGTCAAACTCTCAATTTATAATTTTGCTTTTCCTTAATGAAGTTCATAGCATCTGACGGCTCTCAGCACCTTTTAGTGTGGGCTTCTGCATGAATATTATTTGTCAAGACTAAAGCGATATGGTTGAAGGTACGGGCATCATGATAGCTTATCAAAGATGTTGACTGTCTGCAAGGCTGACAATCCTACTTTAGATACTTGTGCTAGCAATATGTCATCAGAGGAAATTGGTGTGTTTGAGGCTGGAATGAGGTGTCTTATTTTAGAACAATTGCCTTAGTTTCACATGGAGGGAAGCTATTTTAACCTTCCTCCCTGAACTCTTTATATGGGACGCTTATAGTCGAGAAGGATTGTCTTTAGTATATTCTGTATTCTTGTACCTCTGCCACCCTTTTCAAAAGGGGAGCTCAATGCTTTCAATGTTGCAAAATCCTTTCCCATTACACATTCCACTTGCCTTGCAGTCATAATTACAGATAGTTACCTAGTGCGGAATTGCTAATGCCTCATTGTTCTGTGTAATTTTCATCCATGGCTACTCATCAAGATGTGCCCTGACATCATAAAGCTACAGCAGGATGTCATCTGACTTGAGGGCAAGCTATGGAATACATTTATCATGTTACTGAAATGGGTAGCAGGCTAATCAGGACTCCCAGCTGTAGGCAAAGATGGGGAGATGGAAGAAACACAGGCATTATTTGAGATGTATTCATTTGTTCAAGGTATGGGTGATAATAATATTCTCAGGTTCTCTATATGTTAACTGATAGGGATGTGCAAGAAGGAAGATGGTAGTACCTGTTGTTCATAGTTTTTATCATTACCAGTAACTGCAGCATAAACCTTCCTCCATAAACGTATCGGATCACTTATTAGTTATAGGCGTACCATAGTCTAAAATAATTCAAGTGAGCAGATTATGCTGTCACTTGGCTAGCAATGAGGTCTTTTTGTATTTACATTCTGATATAGGTGGTAGAGTTGTGTAGAGAGCGGTAGCAAATGAGTCTTAGGATTGGGAGATGTATGATAGGTTGAAAAAATTTGAGATTTGAATTCTTTTTGAGCTGTGGGATTTTACAATATTACAGCCGCCATAGTACTGATTATTAACTCTTTATCAAAATGTGTTTGTTGTTGTGTTGTATTACTTTGGAAATATTCAAGTTCTGTTAATAGACTAACAGTGGACTTTCCCATTTGCAGAATATATTGAATGACCAACAGAGGGAGTTCTGCAGAAGAAACTTTCTCGGAGTTGCTGACAACCCAAAAAAGAAAGTTCAGCAGCTTTCGGCTTGATTTACCAATTTACATGGTGAGTCAAACTCTCAATTTATAATTTTGCTTTTCCTTAATGAAGTTCATAGCATCTGACGGCTCTCAGCACCTTTTAGTGTGGGCTTCTGCATGAATATTATTTGTCAAGACTAAAGCGATATGGTTGAAGGTACGGGCATCATGATAGCTTATCAAAGATGTTGACTGTCTGCAAGGCTGACAATCCTACTTTAGATACTTGTGCTAGCAATATGTCATCAGAGGAAATTGGTGTGTTTGAGGCTGGAATGAGGTGTCTTATTTTAGAACAATTGCCTTAGTTTCACATGGAGGGAAGCTATTTTAACCTTCCTCCCTGAACTCTTTATATGGGACGCTTATAGTCGAGAAGGATTGTCTTTAGTATATTCTGTATTCTTGTACCTCTGCCACCCTTTTCAAAAGGGGAGCTCAATGCTTTCAATGTTGCAAAATCCTTTCCCATTACACATTCCACTTGCCTTGCAGTCATAATTACAGATAGTTACCTAGTGCGGAATTGCTAATGCCTCATTGTTCTGTGTAATTTTCATCCATGGCTACTCATCAAGATGTGCCCTGACATCATAAAGCTACAGCAGGATGTCATCTGACTTGAGGGCAAGCTATGGAATACATTTATCATGTTACTGAAATGGGTAGCAGGCTAATCAGGACTCCCAGCTGTAGGCAAAGATGGGGAGATGGAAGAAACACAGGCATTATTTGAGATGTATTCATTTGTTCAAGGTATGGGTGATAATAATATTCTCAGGTTCTCTATATGTTAACTGATAGGGATGTGCAAGAAGGAAGATGGTAGTACCTGTTGTTCATAGTTTTTATCATTACCAGTAACTGCAGCATAAACCTTCCTCCATAAACGTATCGGATCACTTATTAGTTATAGGCGTACCATAGTCTAAAATAATTCAAGTGAGCAGATTATGCTGTCACTTGGCTAGCAATGAGGTCTTTTTGTATTTACATTCTGATATAGGTGGTAGAGTTGTGTAGAGAGCGGTAGCAAATGAGTCTTAGGATTGGGAGATGTATGATAGGTTGAAAAAATTTGAGATTTGAATTCTTTTTGAGCTGTGGGATTTTACAATATTACAGCCGCCATAGTACTGATTATTAACTCTTTATCAAAATGTGTTTGTTGTTGTGTTGTATTACTTTGGAAATATTCAAGTTCTGTTAATAGACTAACAGTGGACTTTCCCATTTGCAGAATATATTGAATGACCAACAGAGGGAGTTCTGCAGAAGAAACTTTCTCGGAGTTGCTGACAACCCAAAAAAGAAAGTTCAGCAGCTTTCGGCTTGATTTACCAATTTACATGGTGAGTCAAACTCTCAATTTATAATTTTGCTTTTCCTTAATGAAGTTCATAGCATCTGACGGCTCTCAGCACCTTTTAGTGTGGGCTTCTGCATGAATATTATTTGTCAAGACTAAAGCGATATGGTTGAAGGTACGGGCATCATGATAGCTTATCAAAGATGTTGACTGTCTGCAAGGCTGACAATCCTACTTTAGATACTTGTGCTAGCAATATGTCATCAGAGGAAATTGGTGTGTTTGAGGCTGGAATGAGGTGTCTTATTTTAGAACAATTGCCTTAGTTTCACATGGAGGGAAGCTATTTTAACCTTCCTCCCTGAACTCTTTATATGGGACGCTTATAGTCGAGAAGGATTGTCTTTAGTATATTCTGTATTCTTGTACCTCTGCCACCCTTTTCAAAAGGGGAGCTCAATGCTTTCAATGTTGCAAAATCCTTTCCCATTGCACATTCCACTTGCCTTGCAGTCATAATTACAGATAGTTACCTAGTGCGGAATTGCTAATGCCTCATTGTTCTGTGTAATTTTCATCCATGGCTACTCATCAAGATGTGCCCTGACATCATAAAGCTACAGCAGGATGTCATCTGACTTGAGGGCAAGCTATGGAATACATTTATCATGTTACTGAAATGGGTAGCAGGCTAATCAGGACTCCCAGCTGTAGGCAAAGATGGGGAGATGGAAGAAACACAGGCATTATTTGAGATGTATTCATTTGTTCAAGGTATGGGTGATAATAATATTCTCAGGTTCTCTATATGTTAACTGATAGGGATGTGCAAGAAGGAAGATGGTAGTACCTGTTGTTCATAGTTTTTATCATTACCAGTAACTGCAGCATAAACCTTCCTCCATAAACGTATCGGATCACTTATTAGTTATAGGCGTACCATAGTCTAAAATAATTCAAGTGAGCAGATTATGCTGTCACTTGGCTAGCAATGAGGTCTTTTTGTATTTACATTCTGATATAGGTGGTAGAGTTGTGTAGAGAGCGGTAGCAAATGAGTCTTAGGATTGGGAGATGTATGATAGGTTGAAAAAATTTGAGATTTGAATTCTTTTTGAGCTGTGGGATTTTACAATATTACAGCCGCCATAGTACTGATTATTAACTCTTTATCAAAATGTGTTTGTTGTTGTGTTGTATTACTTTGGAAATATTCAAGTTCTGTTAATAGACTAACAGTGGACTTTCCCATTTGCAGAATATATTGAATGACCAACAGAGGGAGTTCTGCAGAAGAAACTTTCTCGGAGTTGCTGACAACCCAAAAAAGAAAGTTCAGCAGCTTTCGGCTTGATTTACCAATTTACATGGTGAGTCAAACTCTCAATTTATAATTTTGCTTTTCCTTAATGAAGTTCATAGCATCTGACGGCTCTCAGCACCTTTTAGTGTGGGCTTCTGCATGAATATTATTTGTCAAGACTAAAGCGATATGGTTGAAGGTACGGGCATCATGATAGCTTATCAAAGATGTTGACTGTCTGCAAGGCTGACAATCCTACTTTAGATACTTGTGCTAGCAATATGTCATCAGAGGAAATTGGTGTGTTTGAGGCTGGAATGAGGTGTCTTATTTTAGAACAATTGCCTTAGTTTCACATGGAGGGAAGCTATTTTAACCTTCCTCCCTGAACTCTTTATATGGGACGCTTATAGTCGAGAAGGATTGTCTTTAGTATATTCTGTATTCTTGTACCTCTGCCACCCTTTTCAAAAGGGGAGCTCAATGCTTTCAATGTTGCAAAATCCTTTCCCATTACACATTCCACTTGCCTTGCAGTCATAATTACAGATAGTTACCTAGTGCGGAATTGCTAATGCCTCATTGTTCTGTGTAATTTTCATCCATGGCTACTCATCAAGATGTGCCCTGACATCATAAAGCTACAGCAGGATGTCATCTGACTTGAGGGCAAGCTATGGAATACATTTATCATGTTACTGAAATGGGTAGCAGGCTAATCAGGACTCCCAGCTGTAGGCAAAGATGGGGAGATAGAAGAAACACAGGCATTATTTGAGATGTATTCATTTGTTCAAGGTATGGGTGATAATAATATTCTCAGGTTCTCTATATGTTAACTGATAGGGATGTGCAAGAAGGAAGATGGTAGTACCTGTTGTTCATAGTTTTTATCATTACCAGTAACTGCAGCATAAACCTTCCTCCATAAACGTATCGGATCACTTATTAGTTATAGGCGTACCATAGTCTAAAATAATTCAAGTGAGCAGATTATGCTGTCACTTGGCTAGCAATGAGGTCTTTTTGTATTTACATTCTGATATAGGTGGTAGAGTTGTGTAGAGAGCGGTAGCAAATGAGTCTTAGGATTGGGAGATGTATGATAGGTTGAAAAAATTTGAGATTTGAATTCTTTTTGAGCTGTGGGATTTTACAATATTACAGCCGCCATAGTACTGATTATTAACTCTTTATCAAAATGTGTTTGTTGTTGTGTTGTATTACTTTGGAAATATTCAAGTTCTGTTAATAGACTAACAGTGGACTTTCCCATTTGCAGAATATATTGAATGACCAACAGAGGGAGTGCTGCAGAAGAAACTTTCTCGGAGTTGCTGACAACCCAAAAAAAAAAGTTCAGCAGCTTTCGGCTTGATTTACCAATTTACATGGTGAGTCAAACTCTCAATTTATCATTTTGCTTTTCCTTAATGAAGTTCATAGCATCTGACGGCTCTCAGCACCTTTTAGTGTGGTCTTCTGCATGAATATTATTTGTCAAGACTGAAGCGATATGGTTGAAGGTACGGGCATCATGATAGCTTATCAAAGATGTTGCCTGTCTGCAAGGCTGACAATCCTACTTTAGATACTTGTGCTAGCAATATGTCATCAGAGGAAATTGGTGTGTTTGAGGCTGGAATGAGGTGTCTTATTTTAGAACAATTGCCTTAGTTTCACATGGAGGGAAGCTATTTTAACCTTCCTCCCTCAACTCTTTATATGGGACGCTTATAGTCGAGAAGGATTGTCTTTAGTATATTCTGTATTCTTGTACCTCTGCCACCCTTTTCAAAAGGGGAGCTCGATGCTTTCAATGTTGCAGAGTCCTTTCCCATTACACATTCCACTTGCCTTGCAGTCATAATTACAGATAGTTACCTAGTGCGGAATTGCTAATGCCTCATTGTTCTGTTTAATTGTCATCCATGGCTACTCATCAAGATGTGCCCTGACATCATAAAGCTACAGCAGGATGTCATCTGACTTGAGGGCAAGCTATAGGATACATTTATCATGTTACTGAAATGGGTAGCAGGCTAATCAGGACTCCCAGCTGAAGGCAAAGATGGGGGAAATACAGGCATTATTTGAGATGTATTCATGTATTCAAGGTATGGGTGATAATATTCTCAGGTTCTCTATATGTTAACTGATAGGGATGTGCAAGAAGGACGATGGTAGAACCTGTTGTTCATAGTTTTTATCATTACCAGTTACTGCAGCATAAACCTTCCTCCATAAACGTATCGGATCACTTAATAGTTATAGGCGTACCATAGTCTAAAATAATTCAAGTGAGCAGATTATGCTGTCACTTGGCTAGCAATGAGGTCTTTTTGTATTTACATTCTAATATAGGTGGTAGAGTTGTGTAGAGAGCGGTAGCAAATGAGTCTTAGGATTGGGAGATGTATGATAGGTTGAAACCATTTGAGATTTGAATTCTTTTTGAGCTGTGGGATTTTACAATATTACAGCCGCCATAGTACTGATTATTAACTCTTTATCAAAATGTGTTTCTTGTTGTGTTGTATTACTTTGGAAATATTCAAGTTCTGTTAATAGACTAACAGTGGACTTTCCCATTTGCAGAATATATTGAATGACCAACAGAGGGAGTTCTGCAGAAGAAACTTTCTCGGAGTTGCTGACAACCCAAAAAAGAAAGTTCAGCAGCTTTCGGCTTGATTTACCAATTTACATGGTGAGTCAAACTCTCAATTTATAATTTTGCTTTTCCTTAATGAAGTTCATAGCATCTGACGGCTCTCAGCACCTTTTAGTGTGGGCTTCTGCATGAATATTATTTGTCAAGACTAAAGCGATATGGTTGAAGGTACGGGCATCATGATAGCTTATCAAAGATGTTGACTGTCTGCAAGGCTGACAATCCTACTTTAGATACTTGTGCTAGCAATATGTCATCAGAGGAAATTGGTGTGTTTGAGGCTGGAATGAGGTGTCTTATTTTAGAACAATTGCCTTAGTTTCACATGGAGGGAAGCTATTTTAACCTTCCTCCCTGAACTCTTTATATGGGACGCTTATAGTCGAGAAGGATTGTCTTTAGTATATTCTGTATTCTTGTACCTCTGCCACCCTTTTCAAAAGGGGAGCTCAATGCTTTCAATGTTGCAAAATCCTTTCCCATTACACATTCCACTTGCCTTGCAGTCATAATTACAGATAGTTACCTAGTGCGGAATTGCTAATGCCTCATTGTTCTGTGTAATTTTCATCCATGGCTACTCATCAAGATGTGCCCTGACATCATAAAGCTACAGCAGGATGTCATCTGACTTGAGGGCAAGCTATGGAATACATTTATCATGTTACTGAAATGGGTAGCAGGCTAATCAGGACTCCCAGCTGTAGGCAAAGATGGGGAGATGGAAGAAACACAGGCATTATTTGAGATGTATTCATTTGTTCAAGGTATGGGTGATAATAATATTCTCAGGTTCTCTATATGTTAACTGATAGGGATGTGCAAGAAGGAAGATGGTAGTACCTGTTGTTCATAGTTTTTATCATTACCAGTAACTGCAGCATAAACCTTCCTCCATAAACGTATCGGATCACTTATTAGTTATAGGCGTACCATAGTCTAAAATAATTCAAGTGAGCAGATTATGCTGTCACTTGGCTAGCAATGAGGTCTTTTTGTATTTACATTCTGATATAGGTGGTAGAGTTGTGTAGAGAGCGGTAGCAAATGAGTCTTAGGATTGGGAGATGTATGATAGGTTGAAAAAATTTGAGATTTGAATTCTTTTTGAGCTGTGGGATTTTACAATATTACAGCCGCCATAGTACTGATTATTAACTCTTTATCAAAATGTGTTTGTTGTTGTGTTGTATTACTTTGGAAATATTCAAGTTCTGTTAATAGACTAACAGTGGACTTTCCCATTTGCAGAATATATTGAATGACCAACAGAGGGAGTGCTGCAGAAGAAACTTTCTCGGAGTTGCTGACAACCCAAAAAAAAAAGTTCAGCAGCTTTCGGCTTGATTTACCAATTTACATGGTGAGTCAAACTCTCAATTTATCATTTTGCTTTTCCTTAATGAAGTTCATAGCATCTGACGGCTCTCAGCACCTTTTAGTGTGGTCTTCTGCATGAATATTATTTGTCAAGACTGAAGCGATATGGTTGAAGGTACGGGCATCATGATAGCTTATCAAAGATGTTGCCTGTCTGCAAGGCTGACAATCCTACTTTAGATACTTGTGCTAGCAATATGTCATCAGAGGAAATTGGTGTGTTTGAGGCTGGAATGAGGTGTCTTATTTTAGAACAATTGCCTTAGTTTCACATGGAGGGAAGCTATTTTAACCTTCCTCCCTCAACTCTTTATATGGGACGCTTATAGTCGAGAAGGATTGTCTTTAGTATATTCTGTATTCTTGTACCTCTGCCACCCTTTTCAAAAGGGGAGCTCGATGCTTTCAATGTTGCAGAGTCCTTTCCCATTACACATTCCACTTGCCTTGCAGTCATAATTACAGATAGTTACCTAGTGCGGAATTGCTAATGCCTCATTGTTCTGTTTAATTGTCATCCATGGCTACTCATCAAGATGTGCCCTGACATCATAAAGCTACAGCAGGATGTCATCTGACTTGAGGGCAAGCTATAGGATACATTTATCATGTTACTGAAATGGGTAGCAGGCTAATCAGGACTCCCAGCTGAAGGCAAAGATGGGGAGATGGAAGAAATACAGGCATTATTTGAGATGTATTCATGTATTCAAGGTATGGGTGATAATATTCTCAGGTTCTCTATATGTTAACTGATAGGGATGTGCAAGAAGGACGATGGTAGAACCTGTTGTTCATAGTTTTTATCATTACCAGTTACTGCAGCATAAACCTTCCTCCATAAACGTATCGGATCACTTAATAGTTATAGGCGTACCATAGTCTAAAATAATTCAAGTGAGCAGATTATGCTGTCACTTGGCTAGCAATGAGGTCTTTTTGTATTTACATTCTAATATAGGTGGTAGAGTTGTGTAGAGAGCGGTAGCAAATGAGTCTTAGGATTGGGAGATGTATGATAGGTTGAAACCATTTGAGATTTGAATTCTTTTTGAGCTGTGGGATTTTACAATATTACAGCCGCCATAGTACTGATTATTAACTCTTTATCAAAATGTGTTTCTTGTTGTGTTGTATTACTTTGGAAATATTCAAGTTCTGTTAATAGACTAACAGTGGACTTTCCCATTTGCAGAATATATTGAATGACCAACAGAGGGAGTTCTGCAGAAGAAACTTTCTCGGAGTTGCTGACAACCCAAAAAAGAAAGTTCAGCAGCTTTCGGCTTGATTTACCAATTTACATGGTGAGTCAAACTCTCAATTTATAATTTTGCTTTTCCTTAATGAAGTTCATAGCATCTGACGGCTCTCAGCACCTTTTAGTGTGGGCTTCTGCATGAATATTATTTGTCAAGACTAAAGCGATATGGTTGAAGGTACGGGTATCATGATAGCTTATCAAAGATGTTGACTGTCTGCAAGGCTGACAATCCTACTTTAGATACTTGTGCTAGCAATATGTCATCAGAGGAAATTGGTGTGTTTGAGGCTGGAATGAGGTGTCTTATTTTAGAACAATTGCCTTAGTTTCACATGGAGGGAAGCTATTTTAACCTTCCTCCCTGAACTCTTTATATGGGACGCTTATAGTCGAGAAGGATTGTCTTTAGTATATTCTGTATTCTTGTACCTCTGCCACCCTTTTCAAAAGGGGAGCTCAATGCTTTCAATGTTGCAAAATCCTTTCCCATTACACATTCCACTTGCCTTGCAGTCATAATTACAGATAGTTACCTAGTGCGGAATTGCTAATGCCTCATTGTTCTGTGTAATTTTCATCCATGGCTACTCATCAAGATGTGCCCTGACATCATAAAGCTACAGCAGGATGTCATCTGACTTGAGGGCAAGCTATGGAATACATTTATCATGTTACTGAAATGGGTAGCAGGCTAATCAGGACTCCCAGCTGTAGGCAAAGATGGGGAGATGGAAGAAACACAGGCATTATTTGAGATGTATTCATTTGTTCAAGGTATGGGTGATAATAATATTCTCAGGTTCTCTATATGTTAACTGATAGGGATGTGCAAGAAGGAAGATGGTAGTACCTGTTGTTCATAGTTTTTATCATTACCAGTAACTGCAGCATAAACCTTCCTCCATAAACGTATCGGATCACTTATTAGTTATAGGCGTACCATAGTCTAAAATAATTCAAGTGAGCAGATTATGCTGTCACTTGGCTAGCAATGAGGTCTTTTTGTATTTACATTCTGATATAGGTGGTAGAGTTGTGTAGAGAGCGGTAGCAAATGAGTCTTAGGATTGGGAGATGTATGATAGGTTGAAAAAATTTGAGATTTGAATTCTTTTTGAGCTGTGGGATTTTACAATATTACAGCCGCCATAGTACTGATTATTAACTCTTTATCAAAATGTGTTTGTTGTTGTGTTGTATTACTTTGGAAATATTCAAGTTCTGTTAATAGACTAACAGTGGACTTTCCCATTTGCAGAATATATTGAATGACCAACAGAGGGAGTGCTGCAGAAGAAACTTTCTCGGAGTTGCTGACAACCCAAAAAAAAAAGTTCAGCAGCTTTCGGCTTAATTTACCAATTTACATGGTGAGTCAAACTCTCAATTTATCATTTTGCTTTTCCTTAATGAAGTTCATAGCATCTGACGGCTCTCAGCACCTTTTAGTGTGGTCTTCTGCATGAATATTATTTGTCAAGACTGAAGCGATATGGTTGAAGGTACGGGCATCATGATAGCTTATCAAAGATGTTGCCTGTCTGCAAGGCTGACAATCCTACTTTAGATACTTGTGCTAGCAATATGTCATCAGAGGAAATTGGTGTGTTTGAGGCTGGAATGAGGTGTCTTATTTTAGAACAATTGCCTTAGTTTCACATGGAGGGAAGCTATTTTAACCTTCCTCCCTCAACTCTTTATATGGGACGCTTATAGTCGAGAAGGATTGTCTTTAGTATATTCTGTATTCTTGTACCTCTGCCACCCTTTTCAAAAGGGGAGCTTGATGCTTTCAATGTTGCAGAGTCCTTTCCCATTACACATTCCACTTGCCTTGCAGTCATAATTACAGATAGTTACCTAGTGCGGAATTGCTAATGCCTCATTGTTCTGTTTAATTGTCATCCATGGCTACTCATCAAGATGTGCCCTGACATCATAAAGCTACAGCAGGATGTCATCTGACTTGAGGGCAAGCTATAGGATACATTTATCATGTTACTGAAATGGGTAGTAGGCTAATCAGGACTCCCAGCTGAAGGCAAAGATGGGGAGATGGAAGAAATACAGGCATTATTTGAGATGTATTCATGTATTCAAGGTATGGGTGATAATATTCTCAGGTTCTCTATATGTTAAATGATAGGGATGTGCAAGAAGGACGATGGTAGAACCTGTTGTTCATAGTTTTTATCATTACCAGTTACTGCAGCATAAACCTTCCTCCATAAACGTATCGGATCACTTAATAGTTATAGGCGTACCATAGTCTAAAATAATTCAAGTGAGCAGATTATATTGTCACTTGGCTAGCAATGAGGTCTTTTTGTATTTACATTCTAATATAGGTGGTAGAGTTGTGTAGAGAGCGGTAGCAAATGAGTCTTAGGATTGGGAGATGTATGATAGGTTGAAAACATTTGAGATTTGAATTCTTTTTGAGCTGTGGGATTTTACAATATTACAGCCGCCATAGTACTGATTATTAACTCTTTATCAAAATGTGTTTGTTGTTGTGTTGTATTACTTTGGAAATATTCAAGTTCTGTTAATAGACTAACAGTGGACTTTCCCATTTGCAGAATATATTGAATGACCAACAGAGGGAGTTCTGCAGAAGAAACTTTCTCGGAGTTGCTGACAACCCAAAAAAGAAAGTTCAGCAGCTTTCGGCTTGATTTACCAATTTACATGGTGAGTCAAACTCTCAATTTATAATTTTGCTTTTCCTTAATGAAGTTCATAGCATCTGACGGCTCTCAGCACCTTTTAGTGTGGGGTTCTGCATGAATATTATTTGTCAAGACTAAAGCGATATGGTTGAAGGTACGGGCATCATGATAGCTTATCAAAGATGTTGCCTGTCTGCAAGGCTGACAATCCTACTTTAGATACTTGTGCTAGCAATATGTCATCAGAGGAAATTGGTGTGTTTGAGGCTGGAATGAGGTGTCTTATTTTAGAACAATTGCCTTAGTTTCACATGGAGGGAAGCTATTTTAACCTTCCTCCCTCAACTCTTTATATGGGACGCTTATAGTCGAGAAGGATTGTCTTTAGTATATTCTGTATTCTTGTACCTCTGCCACCCTTTTCAAAAGGGGAGCTCGATGCTTTCAATGTTGCAGAGTCCTTTCCCATTACACATTCCACTTGCCTTGCAGTCATAATTACAGATAGTTACCTAGTGCGGAATTGCTAATGCCTCATTGTTCTGTTTAATTGTCATCCATGGCTACTCATCAAGATGTGCCCTGACATCATAAAGCTACAGCAGGATGTCATCTGACTTGAGGGCAAGCTATAGGATACATTTATCATGTTACTGAAATGGGTAGCAGGCTAATCAGGACTCCCAGCTGAAGGCAAAGATGGGGGAAATACAGGCATTATTTGAGATGTATTCATGTATTCAAGGTATGGGTGATAATATTCTCAGGTTCTCTATATGTTAACTGATAGGGATGTGCAAGAAGGACGATGGTAGAACCTGTTGTTCATAGTTTTTATCATTACCAGTTACTGCAGCATAAACCTTCCTCCATAAACGTATCGGATCACTTAATAGTTATAGGCGTACCATAGTCTAAAATAATTCAAGTGAGCAGATTATGCTGTCACTTGGCTAGCAATGAGGTCTTTTTGTATTTACATTCTAATATAGGTGGTAGAGTTGTGTAGAGAGCGGTAGCAAATGAGTCTTAGGATTGGGAGATGTATGATAGGTTGAAACCATTTGAGATTTGAATTCTTTTTGAGCTGTGGGATTTTACAATATTACAGCCGCCATAGTACTGATTATTAACTCTTTATCAAAATGTGTTTCTTGTTGTGTTGTATTACTTTGGAAATATTCAAGTTCTGTTAATAGACTAACAGTGGACTTTCCCATTTGCAGAATATATTGAATGACCAACAGAGGGAGTTCTGCAAAAGAAACTTTCTCGGAGTTGCTGACAACCCAAAAAAGAAAGTTCAGCAGCTTTCGGCTTGATTTACCAATTTACATGGTGAGTCAAACTCTCAATTTATAATTTTGCTTTTCCTTAATGAAGTTCATAGCATCTGACGGCTCTCAGCACCTTTTAGTGTGGGCTTCTGCATGAATATTATTTGTCAAGACTAAAGCGATATGGTTGAAGGTACGGGCATCATGATAGCTTATCAAAGATGTTGACTGTCTGCAAGGCTGACAATCCTACTTTAGATACTTGTGCTAGCAATATGTCATCAGAGGAAATTGGTGTGTTTGAGGCTGGAATGAGGTGTCTTATTTTAGAACAATTGCCTTAGTTTCACATGGAGGGAAGCTATTTTAACCTTCCTCCCTGAACTCTTTATATGGGACGCTTATAGTCGAGAAGGATTGTCTTTAGTATATTCTGTATTCTTGTACCTCTGCCACCCTTTTCAAAAGGGGAGCTCAATGCTTTCAATGTTGCAAAATCCTTTCCCATTACACATTCCACTTGCCTTGCAGTCATAATTACAGATAGTTACCTAGTGCGGAATTGCTAATGCCTCATTGTTCTGTGTAATTTTCATCCATGGCTACTCATCAAGATGTGCCCTGACATCATAAAGCTACAGCAGGATGTCATCTGACTTGAGGGCAAGCTATGGAATACATTTATCATGTTACTGAAATGGGTAGCAGGCTAATCAGGACTCCCAGCTGTAGGCAAAGATGGGGAGATGGAAGAAACACAGGCATTATTTGAGATGTATTCATTTGTTCAAGGTATGGGTGATAATAATATTCTCAGGTTCTCTATATGTTAACTGATAGGGATGTGCAAGAAGGAAGATGGTAGTACCTGTTGTTCATAGTTTTTATCATTACCAGTAACTGCAGCATAAACCTTCCTCCATAAACGTATCGGATCACTTATTAGTTATAGGCGTACCATAGTCTAAAATAATTCAAGTGAGCAGATTATGCTGTCACTTGGCTAGCAATGAGGTCTTTTTGTATTTACATTCTGATATAGGTGGTAGAGTTGTGTAGAGAGCGGTAGCAAATGAGTCTTAGGATTGGGAGATGTATGATAGGTTGAAAAAATTTGAGATTTGAATTCTTTTTGAGCTGTGGGATTTTACAATATTACAGCCGCCATAGTACTGATTATTAACTCTTTATCAAAATGTGTTTGTTGTTGTGTTGTATTACTTTGGAAATATTCAAGTTCTGTTAATAGACTAACAGTGGACTTTCCCATTTGCAGAATATATTGAATGACCAACAGAGGGAGTGCTGCAGAAGAAACTTTCTCGGAGTTGCTGACAACCCAAAAAAAAAAGTTCAGCAGCTTTCGGCTTGATTTACCAATTTACATGGTGAGTCAAACTCTCAATTTATCATTTTGCTTTTCCTTAATGAAGTTCATAGCATCTGACGGCTCTCAGCACCTTTTAGTGTGGTCTTCTGCATGAATATTATTTGTCAAGACTGAAGCGATATGGTTGAAGGTACGGGCATCATGATAGCTTATCAAAGATGTTGCCTGTCTGCAAGGCTGACAATCCTACTTTAGATACTTGTGCTAGCAATATGTCATCAGAGGAAATTGGTGTGTTTGAGGCTGGAATGAGGTGTCTTATTTTAGAACAATTGCCTTAGTTTCACATGGAGGGAAGCTATTTTAACCTTCCTCCCTCAACTCTTTATATGGGACGCTTATAGTCGAGAAGGATTGTCTTTAGTATATTCTGTATTCTTGTACCTCTGCCACCCTTTTCAAAAGGGGAGCTCGATGCTTTCAATGTTGCAGAGTCCTTTCCCATTACACATTCCACTTGCCTTGCAGTCATAATTACAGATAGTTACCTAGTGCGGAATTGCTAATGCCTCATTGTTCTGTTTAATTGTCATCCATGGCTACTCATCAAGATGTGCCCTGACATCATAAAGCTACAGCAGGATGTCATCTGACTTGAGGGCAAGCTATAGGATACATTTATCATGTTACTGAAATGGGTAGTAGGCTAATCAGGACTCCCAGCTGAAGGCAAAGATGGGGAGATGGAAGAAATACAGGCATTATTTGAGATGTATTCATTTGTTCAAGGTATGGGTGATAATAATATTCTCAGGTTCTCTATATGTTAACTGATAGGGATGTGCAAGAAGGAAGATGGTAGTACCTGTTGTTCATAGTTTTTATCATTACCAGTAACTGCAGCATAAACCTTCCTCCATAAACGTATCGGATCACTTATTAGTTATAGGCGTACCATAGTCTAAAATAATTCAAGTGAGCAGATTATGCTGTCACTTGGCTAGCAATGAGGTCTTTTTGTATTTACATTCTGATATAGGTGGTAGAGTTGTGTAGAGAGCGGTAGCAAATGAGTCTTAGGATTGGGAGATGTATGATAGGTTGAAAAAATTTGAGATTTGAATTCTTTTTGAGCTGTGGGATTTTACAATATTACAGCCGCCATAGTACTGATTATTAACTCTTTATCAAAATGTGTTTGTTGTTGTGTTGTATTACTTTGGAAATATTCAAGTTCTGTTAATAGACTAACAGTGGACTTTCCCATTTGCAGAATATATTGAATGACCAACAGAGGGAGTTCTGCAGAAGAAACTTTCTCGGAGTTGCTGACAACCCAAAAAAGAAAGTTCAGCAGCTTTCGGCTTGATTTACCAATTTACATGGTGAGTCAAACTCTCAATTTATAATTTTGCTTTTCCTTAATGAAGTTCATAGCATCTGACGGCTCTCAGCACCTTTTAGTGTGGGCTTCTGCATGAATATTATTTGTCAAGACTAAAGCGATATGGTTGAAGGTACGGGCATCATGATAGCTTATCAAAGATGTTGACTGTCTGCAAGGCTGACAATCCTACTTTAGATACTTGTGCTAGCAATATGTCATCAGAGGAAATTGGTGTGTTTGAGGCTGGAATGAGGTGTCTTATTTTAGAACAATTGCCTTAGTTTCACATGGAGGGAAGCTATTTTAACCTTCCTCCCTGAACTCTTTATATGGGACGCTTATAGTCGAGAAGGATTGTCTTTAGTATATTCTGTATTCTTGTACCTCTGCCACCCTTTTCAAAAGGGGAGCTCAATGCTTTCAATGTTGCAAAATCCTTTCCCATTACACATTCCACTTGCCTTGCAGTCATAATTACAGATAGTTACCTAGTGCGGAATTGCTAATGCCTCATTGTTCTGTGTAATTTTCATCCATGGCTACTCATCAAGATGTGCCCTGACATCATAAAGCTACAGCAGGATGTCATCTGACTTGAGGGCAAGCTATGGAATACATTTATCATGTTACTGAAATGGGTAGCAGGCTAATCAGGACTCCCAGCTGTAGGCAAAGATGGGGAGATGGAAGAAACACAGGCATTATTTGAGATGTATTCATTTGTTCAAGGTATGGGTGATAATAATATTCTCAGGTTCTCTATATGTTAACTGATAGGGATGT
This sequence comes from Lissotriton vulgaris, assembly GCF_964263255.1. NCBI lineage: Eukaryota > Metazoa > Chordata > Amphibia > Caudata > Salamandridae > Lissotriton > Lissotriton vulgaris. The sequence continues at coordinate 536,797,109 of NC_141699.1, read as the reverse complement.
GCAAGAAGGAAGATGGTAGTACCTGTTGTTCATAGTTTTTATCATTACCAGTAACTGCAGCATAAACCTTCCTCCATAAACGTATCGGATCACTTATTAGTTATAGGCGTACCATAGTCTAAAATAATTCAAGTGAGCAGATTATGCTGTCACTTGGCTAGCAATGAGGTCTTTTTGTATTTACATTCTGATATAGGTGGTAGAGTTGTGTAGAGAGCGGTAGCAAATGAGTCTTAGGATTGGGAGATGTATGATAGGTTGAAAAAATTTGAGATTTGAATTCTTTTTGAGCTGTGGGATTTTACAATATTACAGCCGCCATAGTACTGATTATTAACTCTTAATCAAAATGTGTTTGTTGTTGTGTTGTATTACTTTGGAAATATTCAAGTTCTGTTAATAGACTAACAGTGGACTTTCCCATTTGCAGAATATATTGAATGACCAACAGAGGGAGTTCTGCAGAAGAAACTTTCTCGGAGTTGCTGACAACCCAAAAAAGAAAGTTCAGCAGCTTTCGGCTTGATTTACCAATTTACATGGTGAGTCAAACTCTCAATTTATAATTTTGCTTTTCCTTAATGAAGTTCATAGCATCTGACGGCTCTCAGCACCTTTTAGTGTGGGCTTCTGCATGAATATTATTTGTCAAGACTAAAGCGATATGGTTGAAGGTACGGGCATCATGATAGCTTATCAAAGATGTTGCCTGTCTGCAAGGCTGACAATCCTACTTTAGATACTTGTGCTAGCAATATGTCATCAGAGGAAATTGGTGTGTTTGAGGCTGGAATGAGGTGTCTTATTTTAGAACAATTGCCTTAGTTTCACATGGAGGGAAGCTATTTTAACCTTCCTCCCTGAACTCTTTATATGGGACGCTTATAGTCGAGAAGGATTGTCTTTAGTATATTCTGTATTCTTGTACCTCTGCCACCCTTTTCAAAAGGGGAGCTCAATGCTTTCAATGTTGCAAAATCCTTTCCCATTACACATTCCACTTGCCTTGCAGTCATAATTACAGATAGTTACCTAGTGCGGAATTGCTAATGCCTCATTGTTCTGTGTAATTTTCATCCATGGCTACTCATCAAGATGTGCCCTGACATCATAAAGCTACAGCAGGATGTCATCTGACTTGAGGGCAAGCTATGGAATACATTTATCATGTTACTGAAATGGGTAGCAGGCTAATCAGGACTCCCAGCTGTAGGCAAAGATGGGGAGATGGAAGAAACACAGGCATTATTTGAGATGTATTCATTTGTTCAAGGTATGGGTGATAATAATATTCTCAGGTTCTCTATATGTTAACTGATAGGGATGTGCAAGAAGGAAGATGGTAGTACCTGTTGTTCATAGTTTTTATCATTACCAGTAACTGCAGCATAAACCTTCCTCCATAAACGTATCGGATCACTTATTAGTTATAGGCGTACCATAGTCTAAAATAATTCAAGTGAGCAGATTATGCTGTCACTTGGCTAGCAATGAGGTCTTTTTGTATTTACATTCTGATATAGGTGGTAGAGTTGTGTAGAGAGCGGTAGCAAATGAGTCTTAGGATTGGGAGATGTATGATAGGTTGAAAAAATTTGAGATTTGAATTCTTTTTGAGCTGTGGGATTTTACAATATTACAGCCGCCATAGTACTGATTATTAACTCTTTATCAAAATGTGTTTGTTGTTGTGTTGTATTACTTTGGAAATATTCAAGTTCTGTTAATAGACTAACAGTGGACTTTCCCATTTGCAGAATATATTGAATGACCAACAGAGGGAGTGCTGCAGAAGAAACTTTCTCGGAGTTGCTGACAACCCAAAAAAAAAAGTTCAGCAGCTTTCGGCTTGATTTACCAATTTACATGGTGAGTCAAACTCTCAATTTATCATTTTGCTTTTCCTTAATGAAGTTCATAGCATCTGACGGCTCTCAGCACCTTTTAGTGTGGGCTTCTGCATGAATATTATTTGTCAAGACTGAAGCGATATGGTTGAAGGTACGGGCATCATGATAGCTTATCAAAGATGTTGACTGTCTGCAAGGCTGACAATCCTACTTTAGATACTTGTGCTAGCAATATGTCATCAGAGGAAAATGGTGTATTTGAGGCTGGAATGAGGTGTCTTATTTTAGAACAATTGCCTTAGTTTCACATGGAGGGAAGCTATTTTAACCTTCCTCCCTCAACTCTTTATATGGGACGCTTATAGTCGAGAAGGATTGTCTTTAGTATATTCTGTATTCTTGTACCTCTGCCACCCTTTTCAAAAGGGGAGCTCAATGCTTTCAATGTTGCAAAATCCTTTCCCATTACACATTCCACTTGCCTTGCAGTCATAATTACAGATAGTTACCTAGTGCGGAATCGCTAATGCCTCATTGTTCTGTGTAATTTTCATCCATGGCTACTCATCAAGATGTGCCCTGACATCATAAAGCTACAGCAGGATGTCATCTGACTTGAGGGCAAGCTATAGGATACATTTATCATGTTACTGAAATGGGTAGCAGGCTAATCAGGACTCCCAGCTGTAGGCAAAGATGGGGAGATGGAAGAAACACAGGCATTATTTGAGATGTATTCATTTGTTCAAGGTATGGGTGATAATAATATTCTCAGGTTCTCTATATGTTAACTGATAGGGATGTGCAAGAAGGAAGATGGTAGTACCTGTTGTTCATAGTTTTTATCATTACCAGTAACTGCAGCATAAACCTTCCTCCATAAACGTATCGGATCACTTATTAGTTATAGGCGTACCATAGTCTAAAATAATTCAAGTGAGCAGATTATGCTGTCACTTGGCTAGCAATGAGGTCTTTTTGTATTTACATTCTGATATAGGTGGTAGAGTTGTGTAGAGAGCGGTAGCAAATGAGTCTTAGGATTGGGAGATGTATGATAGGTTGAAAAAATTTGAGATTTGAATTCTTTTTGAGCTGTGGGATTTTACAATATTACAGCCGCCATAGTACTGATTATTAACTCTTTATCAAAATGTGTTTGTTGTTGTGTTGTATTACTTTGGAAATATTCAAGTTCTGTTAATAGACTAACAGTGGACTTTCCCATTTGCAGAATATATTGAATGACCAACAGAGGGAGTTCTGCAGAAGAAACTTTCTCGGAGTTGCTGACAACCCAAAAAAGAAAGTTCAGCAGCTTTCGGCTTGATTTACCAATTTACATGGTGAGTCAAACTCTCAATTTATAATTTTGCTTTTCCTTAATGAAGTTCATAGCATCTGACGGCTCTCAGCACCTTTTAGTGTGGGCTTCTGCATGAATATTATTTGTCAAGACTAAAGCGATATGGTTGAAGGTACGGGCATCATGATAGCTTATCAAAGATGTTGACTGTCTGCAAGGCTGACAATCCTACTTTAGATACTTGTGCTAGCAATATGTCATCAGAGGAAATTGGTGTGTTTGAGGCTGGAATGAGGTGTCTTATTTTAGAACAATTGCCTTAGTTTCACATGGAGGGAAGCTATTTTAACCTTCCTCCCTGAACTCTTTATATGGGACGCTTATAGTCGAGAAGGATTGTCTTTAGTATATTCTGTATTCTTGTACCTCTGCCACCCTTTTCAAAAGGGGAGCTCAATGCTTTCAATGTTGCAAAATCCTTTCCCATTACACATTCCACTTGCCTTGCAGTCATAATTACAGATAGTTACCTAGTGCGGAATTGCTAATGCCTCATTGTTCTGTGTAATTTTCATCCATGGCTACTCATCAAGATGTGCCCTGACATCATAAAGCTACAGCAGGATGTCATCTGACTTGAGGGCAAGCTATGGAATACATTTATCATGTTACTGAAATGGGTAGCAGGCTAATCAGGACTCCCAGCTGTAGGCAAAGATGGGGAGATGGAAGAAACACAGGCATTATTTGAGATGTATTCATTTGTTCAAGGTATGGGTGATAATAATATTCTCAGGTTCTCTATATGTTAACTGATAGGGATGTGCAAGAAGGAAGATGGTAGTACCTGTTGTTCATAGTTTTTATCATTACCAGTAACTGCAGCATAAACCTTCCTCCATAAACGTATCGGATCACTTATTAGTTATAGGCGTACCATAGTCTAAAATAATTCAAGTGAGCAGATTATGCTGTCACTTGGCTAGCAATGAGGTCTTTTTGTATTTACATTCTGATATAGGTGGTAGAGTTGTGTAGAGAGCGGTAGCAAATGAGTCTTAGGATTGGGAGATGTATGATAGGTTGAAAAAATTTGAGATTTGAATTCTTTTTGAGCTGTGGGATTTTACAATATTACAGCCGCCATAGTACTGATTATTAACTCTTAATCAAAATGTGTTTGTTGTTGTGTTGTATTACTTTGGAAATATTCAAGTTCTGTTAATAGACTAACAGTGGACTTTCCCATTTGCAGAATATATTGAATGACCAACAGAGGGAGTTCTGCAGAAGAAACTTTCTCGGAGTTGCTGACAACCCAAAAAAGAAAGTTCAGCAGCTTTCGGCTTGATTTACCAATTTACATGGTGAGTCAAACTCTCAATTTATAATTTTGCTTTTCCTTAATGAAGTTCATAGCATCTGACGGCTCTCAGCACCTTTTAGTGTGGGCTTCTGCATGAATATTATTTGTCAAGACTAAAGCGATATGGTTGAAGGTACGGGCATCATGATAGCTTATCAAAGATGTTGCCTGTCTGCAAGGCTGACAATCCTACTTTAGATACTTGTGCTAGCAATATGTCATCAGAGGAAATTGGTGTGTTTGAGGCTGGAATGAGGTGTCTTATTTTAGAACAATTGCCTTAGTTTCACATGGAGGGAAGCTATTTTAACCTTCCTCCCTGAACTCTTTATATGGGACGCTTATAGTCGAGAAGGATTGTCTTTAGTATATTCTGTATTCTTGTACCTCTGCCACCCTTTTCAAAAGGGGAGCTCAATGCTTTCAATGTTGCAAAATCCTTTCCCATTACACATTCCACTTGCCTTGCAGTCATAATTACAGATAGTTACCTAGTGCGGAATTGCTAATGCCTCATTGTTCTGTGTAATTTTCATCCATGGCTACTCATCAAGATGTGCCCTGACATCATAAAGCTACAGCAGGATGTCATCTGACTTGAGGGCAAGCTATGGAATACATTTATCATGTTACTGAAATGGGTAGCAGGCTAATCAGGACTCCCAGCTGTAGGCAAAGATGGGGAGATGGAAGAAACACAGGCATTATTTGAGATGTATTCATTTGTTCAAGGTATGGGTGATAATAATATTCTCAGGTTCTCTATATGTTAACTGATAGGGATGTGCAAGAAGGAAGATGGTAGTACCTGTTGTTCATAGTTTTTATCATTACCAGTAACTGCAGCATAAACCTTCCTCCATAAACGTATCGGATCACTTATTAGTTATAGGCGTACCATAGTCTAAAATAATTCAAGTGAGCAGATTATGCTGTCACTTGGCTAGCAATGAGGTCTTTTTGTATTTACATTCTGATATAGGTGGTAGAGTTGTGTAGAGAGCGGTAGCAAATGAGTCTTAGGATTGGGAGATGTATGATAGGTTGAAAAAATTTGAGATTTGAATTCTTTTTGAGCTGTGGGATTTTACAATATTACAGCCGCCATAGTACTGATTATTAACTCTTTATCAAAATGTGTTTGTTGTTGTGTTGTATTACTTTGGAAATATTCAAGTTCTGTTAATAGACTAACAGTGGACTTTCCCATTTGCAGAATATATTGAATGACCAACAGAGGGAGTGCTGCAGAAGAAACTTTCTCGGAGTTGCTGACAACCCAAAAAAAAAAGTTCAGCAGCTTTCGGCTTGATTTACCAATTTACATGGTGAGTCAAACTCTCAATTTATCATTTTGCTTTTCCTTAATGAAGTTCATAGCATCTGACGGCTCTCAGCACCTTTTAGTGTGGGCTTCTGCATGAATATTATTTGTCAAGACTGAAGCGATATGGTTGAAGGTACGGGCATCATGATAGCTTATCAAAGATGTTGACTGTCTGCAAGGCTGACAATCCTACTTTAGATACTTGTGCTAGCAATATGTCATCAGAGGAAAATGGTGTATTTGAGGCTGGAATGAGGTGTCTTATTTTAGAACAATTGCCTTAGTTTCACATGGAGGGAAGCTATTTTAACCTTCCTCCCTCAACTCTTTATATGGGACGCTTATAGTCGAGAAGGATTGTCTTTAGTATATTCTGTATTCTTGTACCTCTGCCACCCTTTTCAAAAGGGGAGCTCAATGCTTTCAATGTTGCAAAATCCTTTCCCATTACACATTCCACTTGCCTTGCAGTCATAATTACAGATAGTTACCTAGTGCGGAATCGCTAATGCCTCATTGTTCTGTGTAATTTTCATCCATGGCTACTCATCAAGATGTGCCCTGACATCATAAAGCTACAGCAGGATGTCATCTGACTTGAGGGCAAGCTATAGGATACATTTATCATGTTACTGAAATGGGTAGCAGGCTAATCAGGACTCCCAGCTGTAGGCAAAGATGGGGAGATGGAAGAAACACAGGCATTATTTGAGATGTATTCATTTGTTCAAGGTATGGGTGATAATAATATTCTCAGGTTCTCTATATGTTAACTGATAGGGATGTGCAAGAAGGAAGATGGTAGTACCTGTTGTTCATAGTTTTTATCATTACCAGTTACTGCAGCATAAACCTTCCTCCATAAACGTATCGGATCACTTATTAGTTATAGGCGTACCATAGTCTAAAATAATTCAAGTGAGCAGATTATGCTGTCACTTGGCTAGCAATGAGGTCTTTTTGTATTTACATTCTGATATAGGTGGTAGAGTTGTGTAGAGAGCGGTAGCAAATGAGTCTTAGGATTGGGAGATGTATGATAGGTTGAAAAAATTTGAGATTTGAATTCTTTTTGAGCTGTGGGATTTTACAATATTACAGCCGCCATAGTACTGATTATTAACTCTTTATCAAAATGTGTTTGTTGTTGTGTTGTATTACTTTGGAAATATTCAAGTTCTGTTAATAGACTAACAGTGGACTTTCCCATTTGCAGAATATATTGAATGACCAACAGAGGGAGTGCTGCAGAAGAAACTTTCTCGGAGTTGCTGACAACCCAAAAAAAATGTTCAGCAGCTTTCGGCTTGATTTACCAATTTACATGGTGAGTCAAACTCTCAATTTATCATTTTGCTTTTCCTTAATGAAGTTCATAGCATCTGACGGCTCTCAGCACCTTTTAGTGTGGTCTTCTGCATGAATATTATTTGTCAAGACTGAAGCGATATGGTTGAAGGTACGGGCATCATGATAGCTTATCAAAGATGTTGCCTGTCTGCAAGGCTGACAATCCTACTTTAGATACTTGTGCTAGCAATATGTCATCAGAGGAAATTGGTGTGTTTGAGGCTGGAATGAGGTGTCTTATTTTAGAACAATTGCCTTAGTTTCACATGGAGGGAAGCTATTTTAACCTTTCTCCCTGAACTCTTTATATGGGACGCTTATAGTCGAGAAGGATTGTCTTTAGTATATTCTGTATTCTTGTACCTCTGCCACCCTTTTCAAAAGGGGAGCTCAATGCTTTCAACGTTGCAAAATCCTTTCCCATTACACATTCCACTTGCCTTGCAGTCATAATTACAGATAGTTACCTAGTGCGGAATTGCTAATGCCTCATTGTTCTGTGTAATTTTCATCCATGGCTACTCAACAAGATGTGCCCTGACATCATAAAGCTACAGCAGGATGTCATCTGACTTGAGGGAAAGCTATGGAATACATTTATCATGTTACTGAAATGGGTAGCAGGCTAATCAGGACTCCCAGCTGTAGGCAAAGATGGGGAGATGGAAGAAACACAGGCATTATTTGAGATGTATTCATTTGTTCAAGGTATGGGTGATAATAATATTCTCAGGTTCTCTATATGTTAACTGATAGGGATGTGCAAGAAGGAAGATGGTAGTACCTGTTGTTCATAGTTTTTATCATTACCAGTAACTGCAGCATAAACCTTCCTCCATAAACGTATCGGATCACTTATTAGTTATAGGCGTACCATAGTCTAAAATAATTCAAGTGAGCAGATTATGCTGTCACTTGGCTAGCAATGAGGTCTTTTGTATTTACATTCTGATATAGGTGGTAGAGTTGTGTAGAGAGCGGTAGCAAATGAGTCTTAGGATTGGGAGATGTATGATAGGTTGAAAAAATTTGAGATTTGAATTCTTTTTGAGCTGTGGGATTTTACAATATTACAGCCGCCATAGTACTGATTATTAACTCTTTATCAAAATGTGTTTGTTGTTGTGTTGTATTACTTTGGAAATATTCAAGTTCTGTTAATAGACTAACAGTGGACTTTCCCATTTGCAGAATATATTGAATGACCAACAGAGGGAGTGCTGCAGAAGAAACTTTCTCGGAGTTGCTGACAACCCAAAAAAGAAAGTTCAGCAGCTTTCGGCTTGATTTACCAATTTACATGGTGAGTCAAACTCTCAATTTATAATTTTGCTTTTCCTTAATGAAGTTCATAGCATCTGACGGCTCTCAGCACCTTTTAGTGTGGGCTTCTGCATGAATATTATTTGTCAAGACTGAAGCGATATGGTTGAAGGTACGGGCATCATGATAGCTTATCAAAGATGTTGACTGTCTGCAAGGCTGACAATCCTACTTTAGATACTTGTGCTAGCAATATGTCATCAGAGGAAAATGGTGTATTTGAGGCTGGAATGAGGTGTCTTATTTTAGAACAATTGCCTTAGTTTCACATGGAGGGAAGCTATTTTAACCTTCCTCCCTCAACTCTTTATATGGGACGCTTATAGTCGAGAAGGATTGTCTTTAGTATATTCTGTATTCTTGTACCTCTGCCACCCTTTTCAAAAGGGGAGCTCAATGCTTTCAATGTTGCAAAATCCTTTCCCATTACACATTCCACTTGCCTTGCAGTCATAATTACAGATAGTTACCTAGTGCGGAATTGCTAATGCCTCATTGTTCTGTGTAATTTTCATCCATGGCTACTCATCAAGATGTGCCCTGACATCATAAAGCTACAGCAGGATGTCATCTGACTTGAGGGCAAGCTATAGGATACATTTATCATGTTACTGAAATGGGTAGCAGGCTAATCAGGACTCCCAGCTGTAGGCAAAGATGGGGAGATGGAAGAAACACAGGCATTATTTGAGATGTATTCATTTGTTCAAGGTATGGGTGATAATAATATTCTCAGGTTCTCTATATGTTAACTGATAGGGATGTGCAAGAAGGAAGATGGTAGTACCTGTTGTTCATAGTTTTTATCATTACCAGTAACTGCAGCATACACCTTCCTCCATAAACGTATCGGATCACTTATTAGTTATAGGCCTACCATAGTCTAAAATAATTCAAGTGAGCAGATTATGCTGTCACTTGGCTAGCAATGAGGTCTTTTTGTATTTACATTCTAATATAGGTGGTGGAGTTGTGTAGAGAGCGGTAGCAAATGAGTCTTAGGATTGGGAGATGTATGATAGGTTGAAAACATTTGAGATTTGAATTCTTTTTGAGCTGTGGGATTTTACAATATTACAGCCGCCATAGTACTGATTATTAACTCTTTATCAAAATGTGTTTGTTGTTGTGTTGTATTACTTTGGAAATATTCAAGTTCTGTTAATAGACTAACAGTGGACTTTCCCATTTGCAGAATATATTGAATGACCAACAGAGGGAGTTCTGCAGAAGAAACTTTCTCGGAGTTGCTGACAACCCAAAAAAGAAAGTTCAGCAGCTTTCGGCTTGATTTACCAATTTACATGGTGAGTCAAACTCTCAATTTATAATTTTGCTTTTCCTTAATGAAGTTCATAGCATCTGACGGCTCTCAGCACCTTTTAGTGTGGGCTTCTGCATGAATATTATTTGTCAAGACTGAAGCGATATGGTTGAAGGTACGGGCATCATGATAGCTTATCAAAGATGTTGACTGTCTGCAAGGCTGACAATCCTACTTTAGATACTTGTGCTAGCAATATGTCATCAGAGGAAAATGGTGTATTTGAGGCTGGAATGAGGTGTCTTATTTTAGAACAATTGCCTTAGTTTCACATGGAGGGAAGCTATTTTAACCTTCCTCCCTCAACTCTTTATATGGGACGCTTATAGTCGAGAAGGATTGTCTTTAGTATATTCTGTATTCTTGTACCTCTGCCACCCTTTTCAAAAGGGGAGCTCAATGCTTTCAATGTTGCAAAATCCTTTCCCATTACACATTCCACTTGCCTTGCAGTCATAATTACAGATAGTTACCTAGTGCGGAATTGCTAATGCCTCATTGTTCTGTGTAATTTTCATCCATGGCTACTCATCAAGATGTGCCCTGACATCATAAAGCTACAGCAGGATGTCATCTGACTTGAGGGCAAGCTATAGGATACATTTATCATGTTACTGAAATGGGTAGCAGGCTAATCAGGACTCCCAGCTGTAGGCAAAGATGGGGAGATTGAAGAAACACAGGCATTATTTGAGATGTATTCATTTGTTCAAGGTATGGGTGATAATAATATTCTCAGGTTCTCTATATGTTAACTGATAGGGATGTGCAAGAAGGAAGATGGTAGTACCTGTTGTTCATAGTTTTTATCATTACCAGTAACTGCAGCATAAACCTTCCTCCATAAACGTATCGGATCACTTATTAGTTATAGGCGTACCATAGTCTAAAATAATTCAAGTGAGCAGATTATGCTGTCACTTGGCTAGCAATGAGGTCTTTTTGTATTTACATTCTGATATAGGTGGTAGAGTTGTGTAGAGAGCGGTAGCAAATGAGTCTTAGGATTGGGAGATGTATGATAGGTTGAAAAAATTAAAGAGATTTGAATTCTTTTTGAGCTGTGGGATTTTACAATATTACAGCCGCCATAGTACTGATTATTAACTCTTTATCAAAATGTGTTTGTTGTTGTGTTGTATTACTTTGGAAATATTCAAGTTCTGTTAATAGACTAACAGTGGACTTTCCCATTTGCAGAATATATTGAATGAGCAACAGAGGGAGTGCTGCAGAAGAAACTTTCTCGGAGTTGCTGACAACCCAAAAAAAAAAGTTCAGCAGCTTTCGGCTTGATTTACCAATTTACATGGTGAGTCAAACTCTCAATTTATCATTTTGCTTTTCCTTAATGAAGTTCATAGCATCTGACGGCTCTCAGCACCTTTTAGTGTGGTCTTCTGCATGAATATTATTTGTCAAGACTGAAGCGATATGGTTGAAGGTACGGGCATCATGATAGCTTATCAAAGATGTTGCCTGTCTGCAAGGCTGACAATCCTACTTTAGATACTTGTGCTAGCAATATGTCATCAGAGGAAATTGGTGTGTTTGAGGCTGGAATGAGGTGTCTTATTTTAGAACAATTGCCTTAGTTTCACATGGAGGGAAGCTATTTTAACCTTCCTCCCTCAACTCTTTATATGGGACGCTTATCGTCGAGAAGGATTGTCTTTAGTATATTCTGTATTCTTGTACCTCTGCCACCCTTTTCAAAAGGGGAGCTCGATGCTTTCAATGTTGCAGAGTCCTTTCCCATTACACATTCCACTTGCCTTGCAGTCATAATTACAGATAGTTACCTAGTGCGGAATTGCTAATGCCTCATTGTTCTGTTTAATTGTCATCCATGGCTACTCATCAAGATGTGCCCTGACATCATAAAGCTACAGCAGGATGTCATCTGACTTGAGGGCAAGCTATGGAATACATTTATCATGTTACTGAAATGGGTAGCAGGCTAATCAGGACTCCCAGCTGTAGGCAAAGATGGGGAGATGGAAGAAACACAGGCATTATTTGAGATGTATTCATTTGTTCAAGGTATGGGTGATAATAATATTCTCAGGTTCTCTATATGTTAACTGATAGGGATGTGCAAGAAGGAAGATGGTAGTACCTGTTGTTCATAGTTTTTATCATTACCAGTAACTGCAGCATAAACCTTCCTCCATAAACGTATCGGATCACTTATTAGTTATAGGCGTACCATAGTCTAAAATAATTCAAGTGAGCAGATTATGCTGTCACTTGGCTAGCAATGAGGTCTTTTGTATTTACATTCTGATATAGGTGGTAGAGTTGTGTAGAGAGCGGTAGCAAATGAGTCTTAGGATTGGGAGATGTATGATAGGTTGAAAAAATTTGAGATTTGAATTCTTTTTGAGCTGTGGGATTTTACAATATTACAGCCGCCATAGTACTGATTATTAACTCTTTATCAAAATGTGTTTGTTGTTGTGTTGTATTACTTTGGAAATATTCAAGTTCTGTTAATAGACTAACAGTGGACTTTCCCATTTGCAGAATATATTGAATGACCAACAGAGGGAGTGCTGCAGAAGAAACTTTCTCGGAGTTGCTGACAACCCAAAAAAGAAAGTTCAGCAGCTTTCGGCTTGATTTACCAATTTACATGGTGAGTCAAACTCTCAATTTATAATTTTGCTTTTCCTTAATGAAGTTCATAGCATCTGACGGCTCTCAGCACCTTTTAGTGTGGGCTTCTGCATGAATATTATTTGTCAAGACTGAAGCAATATGGTTGAAGGTACGGGCATCATGATAGCTTATCAAAGATGTTGACTGTCTGCAAGGCTGACAATCCTACTTTAGATACTTGTGCTAGCAATATGTCATCAGAGGAAAATGGTGTATTTGAGGCTGGAATGAGGTGTCTTATTTTAGAACAATTGCCTTAGTTTCACATGGAGGGAAGCTATTTTAACCTTCCTCCCTCAACTCTTTATATGGGACGCTTATAGTCGAGAAGGATTGTCTTTAGTATATTCTGTATTCTTGTACCTCTGCCACCCTTTTCAAAAGGGGAGCTCAATGCTTTCAATGTTGCAAAATCCTTTCCCATTACACATTCCACTTGCCTTGCAGTCATAATTACAGATAGTTACCTAGTGCGGAATTGCTAATGCCTCATTGTTCTGTGTAATTTTCATCCATGGCTACTCATCAAGATGTGCCCTGACATCATAAAGCTACAGCAGGATGTCATCTGACTTGAGGGCAAGCTATAGGATACATTTATCATGTTACTGAAATGGGTAGCAGGCTAATCAGGACTCCCAGCTGTAGGCAAAGATGGGGAGATGGAAGAAACACAGGCATTATTTGAGATGTATTCATTTGTTCAAGGTATGGGTGATAATAATATTCTCAGGTTCTCTATATGTTAACTGATAGGGATGTGCAAGAAGGAAGATGGTAGTACCTGTTGTTCATAGTTTTTATCATTACCAGTAACTGCAGCATACACCTTCCTCCATAAACGTATCGGATCACTTATTAGTTATAGGCCTACCATAGTCTAAAATAATTCAAGTGAGCAGATTATGCTGTCACTTGGCTAGCAATGAGGTCTTTTTGTATTTACATTCTAATATAGGTGGTGGAGTTGTGTAGAGAGCGGTAGCAAATGAGTCTTAGGATTGGGAGATGTATGATAGGTTGAAAACATTTGAGATTTGAATTCTTTTTGAGCTGTGGGATTTTACAATATTACAGCCGCCATAGTACTGATTATTAACTCTTTATCAAAATGTGTTTGTTGTTGTGTTGTATTACTTTGGAAATATTCAAGTTCTGTTAATAGACTAACAGTGGACTTTCCCATTTGCAGAATATATTGAATGACCAACAGAGGGAGTTCTGCAGAAGAAACTTTCTCGGAGTTGCTGACAACCCAAAAAAGAAAGTTCAGCAGCTTTCGGCTTGATTTACCAATTTACATGGTGAGTCAAACTCTCAATTTATAATTTTGCTTTTCCTTAATGAAGTTCATAGCATCTGACGGCTCTCAGCACCTTTTAGTGTGGGCTTCTGCATGAATATTATTTGTCAAGACTGAAGCGATATGGGTGAAGGTACGGGCATCATGATAGCTTATCAAAGATGTTGACTGTCTGCAAGGCTGACAATCCTACTTTAGATACTTGTGCTAGCAATATGTCATCAGAGGAAAATGGTGTATTTGAGGCTGGAATGAGGTGTCTTATTTTAGAACAATTGCCTTAGTTTCACATGGAGGGAAGCTATTTTAACCTTCCTCCCTCAACTCTTTATATGGGACGCTTATAGTCGAGAAGGATTGTCTTTAGTATATTCTGTATTCTTGTACCTCTGCCACCCTTTTCAAAAGGGGAGCTCAATGCTTTCAATGTTGCAAAATCCTTTCCCATTACACATTCCACTTGCCTTGCAGTCATAATTACAGATAGTTACCTAGTGCGGAATTGCTAATGCCTCATTGTTCTGTGTAATTTTCATCCATGGCTACTCATCAAGATGTGCCCTGACATCATAAAGCTACAGCAGGATGTCATCTGACTTGAGGGCAAGCTATAGGATACATTTATCATGTTACTGAAATGGGTAGCAGGCTAATCAGGACTCCCAGCTGTAGGCAAAGATGGGGAGATTGAAGAAACACAGGCATTATTTGAGATGTATTCATTTGTTCAAGGTATGGGTGATAATAATATTCTCAGGTTCTCTATATGTTAACTGATAGGGATGTGCAAGAAGGAAGATGGTAGTACCTGTTGTTCATAGTTTTTATCATTACCAGTAACTGCAGCATAAACCTTCCTCCATAAACGTATCGGATCACTTATTAGTTATAGGCGTACCATAGTCTAAAATAATTCAAGTGAGCAGATTATGCTGTCACTTGGCTAGCAATGAGGTCTTTTTGTATTTACATTCTGATATAGGTGGTAGAGTTGTGTAGAGAGCGGTAGCAAATGAGTCTTAGGATTGGGAGATGTATGATAGGTTGAAAAAATTAAAGAGATTTGAATTCTTTTTGAGCTGTGGGATTTTACAATATTACAGCCGCCATAGTACTGATTATTAACTCTTTATCAAAATGTGTTTGTTGTTGTGTTGTATTACTTTGGAAATATTCAAGTTCTGTTAATAGACTAACAGTGGACTTTCCCATTTGCAGAATATATTGAATGAGCAACAGAGGGAGTGCTGCAGAAGAAACTTTCTCGGAGTTGCTGACAACCCAAAAAAAAAAGTTCAGCAGCTTTCGGCTTGATTTACCAATTTACATGGTGAGTCAAACTCTCAATTTATCATTTTGCTTTTCCTTAATGAAGTTCATAGCATCTGACGGCTCTCAGCACCTTTTAGTGTGGTCTTCTGCATGAATATTATTTGTCAAGACTGAAGCGATATGGTTGAAGGTACGGGCATCATGATAGCTTATCAAAGATGTTGCCTGTCTGCAAGGCTGACAATCCTACTTTAGATACTTGTGCTAGCAATATGTCATCAGAGGAAATTGGTGTGTTTGAGGCTGGAATGAGGTGTCTTATTTTAGAACAATTGCCTTAGTTTCACATGGAGGGAAGCTATTTTAACCTTCCTCCCTCAACTCTTTATATGGGACGCTTATCGTCGAGAAGGATTGTCTTTAGTATATTCTGTATTCTTGTACCTCTGCCACCCTTTTCAAAAGGGGAGCTCGATGCTTTCAATGTTGCAGAGTCCTTTCCCATTACACATTCCACTTGCCTTGCAGTCATAATTACAGATAGTTACCTAGTGCGGAATTGCTAATGCCTCATTGTTCTGTTTAATTGTCATCCATGGCTACTCATCAAGATGTGCCCTGACATCATAAAGCTACAGCAGGATGTCATCTGACTTGAGGGCAAGCTATGGAATACATTTATCATGTTACTGAAATGGGTAGTAGGCTAATCAGGACTCCCAGCTGAAGGCAAAGATGGGGAGATGGAAGAAATACAGGCATTATTTGAGATGTATTCATGTATTCAAGGTATGGGTGATAATATTCTCAGGTTCTCTATATGTTAACTGATAGGGATGTGCAAGAAGGAAGATGGTAGTACCTGTTGTTCATAGTTTTTATCATTACCAGTAACTGCAGCATAAACCTTCCTCCATAAACGTATCGGATCACTTATTAGTTATAGGCGTACCATAGTCTAAAATAATTCAAGTGAGCAGATTATGCTGTCACTTGGCTAGCAATGAGGTCTTTTGTATTTACATTCTGATATAGGTGGTAGAGTTGTGTAGAGAGCGGTAGCAAATGAGTCTTAGGATTGGGAGATGTATGATAGGTTGAAAAAATTTGAGATTTGAATTCTTTTTGAGCTGTGGGATTTTACAATATTACAGCCGCCATAGTACTGTTCATTAACTCTTTATCAAAATGTGTTTGTTGTTGTGTTGTATTACTTTGGAAATATTCAAGTTCTGTTAATAGACTAACAGTGGACTTTCCCATTTGCAGAATATATTGAATGACCAACAGAGGGAGTGCTGCAGAAGAAACTTTCTCGGAGTTGCTGACAACCCAAAAAAGAAAGTTCAGCAGCTTTCGGCTTGATTTACCAATTTACATGGTGAGTCAAACTCTCAATTTATAATTTTGCTTTTCCTTAATGAAGTTCATAGCATCTGACGGCTCTCAGCACCTTTTAGTGTGGGCTTCTGCATGAATATTATTTGTCAAGACTGAAGCGATATGGTTGAAGGTACGGGCATCATGATAGCTTATCAAAGATGTTGACTGTCTGCAAGGCTGACAATCCTACTTTAGATACTTGTGCTAGCAATATGTCATCAGAGGAAAATGGTGTATTTGAGGCTGGAATGAGGTGTCTTATTTTAGAACAATTGCCTTAGTTTCACATGGAGGGAAGCTATTTTAACCTTCCTCCCTCAACTCTTTATATGGGACGCTTATAGTCGAGAAGGATTGTCTTTAGTATATTCTGTATTCTTGTACCTCTGCCACCCTTTTCAAAAGGGGAGCTCAATGCTTTCAATGTTGCAAAATCCTTTCCCATTACACATTCCACTTGCCTTGCAGTCATAATTACAGATAGTTACCTAGTGCGGAATTGCTAATGCCTCATTGTTCTGTGTAATTTTCATCCATGGCTACTCATCAAGATGTGCCCTGACATCATAAAGCTACAGCAGGATGTCATCTGACTTGAGGGCAAGCTATAGGATACATTTATCATGTTACTGAAATGGGTAGCAGGCTAATCAGGACTCCCAGCTGTAGGCAAAGATGGGGAGATGGAAGAAACACAGGCATTATTTGAGATGTATTCATTTGTTCAAGGTATGGGTGATAATAATATTCTCAGGTTCTCTATATGTTAACTGATAGGGATGTGCAAGAAGGAAGATGGTAGTACCTGTTGTTCATAGTTTTTATCATTACCAGTAACTGCAGCATAAACCTTCCTCCATAAACGTATCGGATCACTTATTAGTTATAGGCGTACCATAGTCTAAAATAATTCAAGTGAGCAGATTATGCTGTCACTTGGCTAGCAATGAGGTCTTTTGTATTTACATTCTGATATAGGTGGTAGAGTTGTGTAGAGAGCGGTAGCAAATGAGTCTTAGGATTGGGAGATGTATGATAGGTTGAAAAAATTTGAGATTTGAATTCTTTTTGAGCTGTGGGATTTTACAATATTACAGCCGCCATAGTACTGATTATTAACTCTTTATCAAAATGTGTTTGTTGTTGTGTTGTATTACTTTGGAAATATTCAAGTTCTGTTAATAGACTAACAGTGGACTTTCCCATTTGCAGAATATATTGAATGACCAACAGAGGGAGTGCTGCAGAAGAAACTTTCTCGGAGTTGCTGACAACCCAAAAAAGAAAGTTCAGCAGCTTTCGGCTTGATTTACCAATTTACATGGTGAGTCAAACTCTCAATTTATAATTTTGCTTTTCCTTAATGAAGTTCATAGCATCTGACGGCTCTCAGCACCTTTTAGTGTGGGCTTCTGCATGAATATTATTTGTCAAGACTGAAGCGATATGGTTGAAGGTACGGGCATCATGATAGCTTATCAAAGATGTTGACTGTCTGCAAGGCTGACAATCCTACTTTAGATACTTGTGCTAGCAATATGTCATCAGAGGAAAATGGTGTATTTGAGGCTGGAATGAGGTGTCTTATTTTAGAACAATTGCCTTAGTTTCACATGGAGGGAAGCTATTTTAACCTTCCTCCCTCAACTCTTTATATGGGACGCTTATAGTCGAGAAGGATTGTCTTTAGTATATTCTGTATTCTTGTACCTCTGCCACCCTTTTCAAAAGGGGAGCTCAATGCTTTCAATGTTGCAAAATCCTTTCCCATTACACATTCCACTTGCCTTGCAGTCATAATTACAGATAGTTACCTAGTGCGGAATTGCTAATGCCTCATTGTTCTGTGTAATTTTCATCCATGGCTACTCATCAAGATGTGCCCTGACATCATAAAGCTACAGCAGGATGTCATCTGACTTGAGGGCAAGCTATAGGATACATTTATCATGTTACTGAAATGGGTAGCAGGCTAATCAGGACTCCCAGCTGTAGGCAAAGATGGGGAGATGGAAGAAACACAGGCATTATTTGAGATGTATTCATTTGTTCAAGGTATGGGTGATAATAATATTCTCAGGTTCTCTATATGTTAACTGATAGGGATGTGCAAGAAGGAAGATGGTAGTACCTGTTGTTCATAGTTTTTATCATTACCAGTAACTGCAGCATACACCTTCCTCCATAAACGTATCGGATCACTTATTAGTTATAGGCCTACCATAGTCTAAAATAATTCAAGTGAGCAGATTATGCTGTCACTTGGCTAGCAATGAGGTCTTTTTGTATTTACATTCTAATATAGGTGGTGGAGTTGTGTAGAGAGCGGTAGCAAATGAGTCTTAGGATTGGGAGATGTATGATAGGTTGAAAACATTTGAGATTTGAATTCTTTTTGAGCTGTGGGATTTTACAATATTACAGCCGCCATAGTACTGATTATTAACTCTTTATCAAAATGTGTTTGTTGTTGTGTTGTATTACTTTGGAAATATTCAAGTTCTGTTAATAGACTAACAGTGGACTTTCCCATTTGCAGAATATATTGAATGACCAACAGAGGGAGTTCTGCAGAAGAAACTTTCTCGGAGTTGCTGACAACCCAAAAAAGAAAGTTCAGCAGCTTTCGGCTTGATTTACCAATTTACATGGTGAGTCAAACTCTCAATTTATAATTTTGCTTTTCCTTAATGAAGTTCATAGCATCTGACGGCTCTCAGCACCTTTTAGTGTGGGCTTCTGCATGAATATTATTTGTCAAGACTGAAGCGATATGGGTGAAGGTACGGGCATCATGATAGCTTATCAAAGATGTTGACTGTCTGCAAGGCTGACAATCCTACTTTAGATACTTGTGCTAGCAATATGTCATCAGAGGAAAATGGTGTATTTGAGGCTGGAATGAGGTGTCTTATTTTAGAACAATTGCCTTAGTTTCACATGGAGGGAAGCTATTTTAACCTTCCTCCCTCAACTCTTTATATGGGACGCTTATAGTCGAGAAGGATTGTCTTTAGTATATTCTGTATTCTTGTACCTCTGCCACCCTTTTCAAAAGGGGAGCTCAATGCTTTCAATGTTGCAAAATCCTTTCCCATTACACATTCCACTTGCCTTGCAGTCATAATTACAGATAGTTACCTAGTGCGGAATTGCTAATGCCTCATTGTTCTGTGTAATTTTCATCCATGGCTACTCATCAAGATGTGCCCTGACATCATAAAGCTACAGCAGGATGTCATCTGACTTGAGGGCAAGCTATAGGATACATTTATCATGTTACTGAAATGGGTAGCAGGCTAATCAGGACTCCCAGCTGTAGGCAAAGATGGGGAGATTGAAGAAACACAGGCATTATTTGAGATGTATTCATTTGTTCAAGGTATGGGTGATAATAATATTCTCAGGTTCTCTATATGTTAACTGATAGGGATGTGCAAGAAGGAAGATGGTAGTACCTGTTGTTCATAGTTTTTATCATTACCAGTAACTGCAGCATAAACCTTCCTCCATAAACGTATCGGATCACTTATTAGTTATAGGCGTACCATAGTCTAAAATAATTCAAGTGAGCAGATTATGCTGTCACTTGGCTAGCAATGAGGTCTTTTTGTATTTACATTCTGATATAGGTGGTAGAGTTGTGTAGAGAGCGGTAGCAAATGAGTCTTAGGATTGGGAGATGTATGATAGGTTGAAAAAATTAAAGAGATTTGAATTCTTTTTGAGCTGTGGGATTTTACAATATTACAGCCGCCATAGTACTGATTATTAACTCTTTATCAAAATGTGTTTGTTGTTGTGTTGTATTACTTTGGAAATATTCAAGTTCTGTTAATAGACTAACAGTGGACTTTCCCATTTGCAGAATATATTGAATGAGCAACAGAGGGAGTGCTGCAGAAGAAACTTTCTCGGAGTTGCTGACAACCCAAAAAAAAAAGTTCAGCAGCTTTCGGCTTGATTTACCAATTTACATGGTGAGTCAAACTCTCAATTTATCATTTTGCTTTTCCTTAATGAAGTTCATAGCATCTGACGGCTCTCAGCACCTTTTAGTGTGGTCTTCTGCATGAATATTATTTGTCAAGACTGAAGCGATATGGTTGAAGGTACGGGCATCATGATAGCTTATCAAAGATGTTGCCTGTCTGCAAGGCTGACAATCCTACTTTAGATACTTGTGCTAGCAATATGTCATCAGAGGAAATTGGTGTGTTTGAGGCTGGAATGAGGTGTCTTATTTTAGAACAATTGCCTTAGTTTCACATGGAGGGAAGCTATTTTAACCTTCCTCCCTCAACTCTTTATATGGGACGCTTATCGTCGAGAAGGATTGTCTTTAGTATATTCTGTATTCTTGTACCTCTGCCACCCTTTTCAAAAGGGGAGCTCGATGCTTTCAATGTTGCAGAGTCCTTTCCCATTACACATTCCACTTGCCTTGCAGTCATAATTACAGATAGTTACCTAGTGCGGAATTGCTAATGCCTCATTGTTCTGTTTAATTGTCATCCATGGCTACTCATCAAGATGTGCCCTGACATCATAAAGCTACAGCAGGATGTCATCTGACTTGAGGGCAAGCTATGGAATACATTTATCATGTTACTGAAATGGGTAGTAGGCTAATCAGGACTCCCAGCTGAAGGCAAAGATGGGGAGATGGAAGAAATACAGGCATTATTTGAGATGTATTCATGTATTCAAGGTATGGGTGATAATATTCTCAGGTTCTCTATATGTTAACTGATAGGGATGTGCAAGAAGGAAGATGGTAGTACCTGTTGTTCATAGTTTTTATCATTACCAGTAACTGCAGCATAAACCTTCCTCCATAAACGTATCGGATCACTTATTAGTTATAGGCGTACCATAGTCTAAAATAATTCAAGTGAGCAGATTATGCTGTCACTTGGCTAGCAATGAGGTCTTTTGTATTTACATTCTGATATAGGTGGTAGAGTTGTGTAGAGAGCGGTAGCAAATGAGTCTTAGGATTGGGAGATGTATGATAGGTTGAAAAAATTTGAGATTTGAATTCTTTTTGAGCTGTGGGATTTTACAATATTACAGCCGCCATAGTACTGTTCATTAACTCTTTATCAAAATGTGTTTGTTGTTGTGTTGTATTACTTTGGAAATATTCAAGTTCTGTTAATAGACTAACAGTGGACTTTCCCATTTGCAGAATATATTGAATGACCAACAGAGGGAGTGCTGCAGAAGAAACTTTCTCGGAGTTGCTGACAACCCAAAAAAGAAAGTTCAGCAGCTTTCGGCTTGATTTACCAATTTACATGGTGAGTCAAACTCTCAATTTATAATTTTGCTTTTCCTTAATGAAGTTCATAGCATCTGACGGCTCTCAGCACCTTTTAGTGTGGGCTTCTGCATGAATATTATTTGTCAAGACTGAAGCGATATGGTTGAAGGTACGGGCATCATGATAGCTTATCAAAGATGTTGACTGTCTGCAAGGCTGACAATCCTACTTTAGATACTTGTGCTAGCAATATGTCATCAGAGGAAAATGGTGTATTTGAGGCTGGAATGAGGTGTCTTATTTTAGAACAATTGCCTTAGTTTCACATGGAGGGAAGCTATTTTAACCTTCCTCCCTCAACTCTTTATATGGGACGCTTATAGTCGAGAAGGATTGTCTTTAGTATATTCTGTATTCTTGTACCTCTGCCACCCTTTTCAAAAGGGGAGCTCAATGCTTTCAATGTTGCAAAATCCTTTCCCATTACACATTCCACTTGCCTTGCAGTCATAATTACAGATAGTTACCTAGTGCGGAATTGCTAATGCCTCATTGTTCTGTGTAATTTTCATCCATGGCTACTCATCAAGATGTGCCCTGACATCATAAAGCTACAGCAGGATGTCATCTGACTTGAGGGCAAGCTATAGGATACATTTATCATGTTACTGAAATGGGTAGCAGGCTAATCAGGACTCCCAGCTGTAGGCAAAGATGGGGAGATGGAAGAAACACAGGCATTATTTGAGATGTATTCATTTGTTCAAGGTATGGGTGATAATAATATTCTCAGGTTCTCTATATGTTAACTGATAGGGATGTGCAAGAAGGAAGATGGTAGTACCTGTTGTTCATAGTTTTTATCATTACCAGTAACTGCAGCATAAACCTTCCTCCATAAACCTATCGGATCACTTAATAGTTATAGGCCTACCATTGTCTAAAATAATTCAAGTGAGCAGATTATGCTGTCACTTGGCTAGCAATGAGGTCTTTTTGTATTTACATTCTAATATAGGTGGTAGAGTTGTGTAGAGAGCGGTAGCAAATGAGTCTTAGGATTGGGAGATGTATGATAGGTTGAAAACATTTGAGATTTGAATTCTTTTTGAGCTGTGGGATTTTACAATATTACAGCCGCCATAGTACTGATTATTAACTCTTTATCAAAATGTGTTTGTTGTTGTGTTGTATTACTTTGGAAATATTCAAGTTCTGTTAATAGACTAACAGTGGACTTTCCCATTTGCAGAATATATTGAATGACCAACAGAGGGAGTGCTGCAGAAGAAACTTTCTCGGAGTTGCTGACAACCCAAAAAAGAAAGTTCAGCAGCTTTCGGCTTGATTTACCAATTTACATGGTGAGTCAAACTCTCAATTTATAATTTTGCTTTTCCTTAATGAAGTTCATAGCATCTGACGGCTCTCAGCACCTTTTAGTGTGGGCTGCTGCATGAATATTATTTGTCAAGACTGAAGCGATATGGTTGAAGGTACGGGCATC
The DNA here is from genome assembly GCF_964263255.1 of Lissotriton vulgaris. Lineage (NCBI taxonomy): Eukaryota > Metazoa > Chordata > Amphibia > Caudata > Salamandridae > Lissotriton > Lissotriton vulgaris. The sequence goes on along the minus strand of NC_141699.1, from coordinate 536,773,871 downwards.
ATGATAGCTTATCAAAGATGTTGACTGTCTGCAAGGCTGACAATCCTACTTTAGATACTTGTGCTAGCAATATGTCATCAGAGGAAAATGGTGTATTTGAGGCTTGAATGAGGTGTCTTATTTTAGAACAATTGCCTTAGTTTCACATGGAGGGAAGCTATTTTAACCTTCCTCCCTCAACTCTTTATATGGGACGCTTATAGTCGAGAAGGATTGTCTTTAGTATATTCTGTATTCTTGTACCTCTGCCACCCTTTTCAAAAGGGGAGCTCAATGCTTTCAATGTTGCAAAATCCTTTCCCATTACACATTCCACTTGCCTTGCAGTCATAATTACAGATAGTTACCTAGTGCGGAATTGCTAATGCCTCATTGTTCTGTGTAATTTTCATCCATGGCTACTCATCAAGATGTGCCCTGACATCATAAAGCTACAGCAGGATGTCATCTGACTTGAGGGCAAGCTATAGGATACATTTATCATGTTACTGAAATGGGTAGCAGGCTAATCAGGACTCCCAGCTGTAGGCAAAGATGGGGAGATGGAAGAAACACAGGCATTATTTGAGATGTATTCATTTGTTCAAGGTATGGGTGATAATAATATTCTCAGGTTCTCTATATGTTAACTGATAGGGATGTGCAAGAAGGAAGATGGTAGTACCTGTTGTTCATAGTTTTTATCATTACCAGTAACTGCAGCATAAACCTTCCTCCATAAACGTATTGGATCACTTAATAGTTATAGGCCTACCATAGTCTAAAATAATTCAAGTGAGCAGATTATGCTGTCACTTGGCTAGCAATGAGGTCTTTTTGTATTTACATTCTAATATAGGTGGTAGAGTTGTGTAGAGAGCGGTAGCAAATGAGTCTTAGGATTGGGAGATGTATGATAGGTTGAAAACATTTGAGATTTGAATTCTTTTTGAGCTGTGGGATTTTACAATATTACAGCCGCCATAGTACTGATTATTAACTCTTTATCAAAATGTGTTTGTTGTTGTGTTGTATTACTTTGGAAATATTCAAGTTCTGTTAATAGACTAACAGTGGACTTTCCCATTTGCAGAATATATTGAATGACCAACAGAGGGAGTGCTGCAGAAGAAACTTTCTCGGAGTTGCTGACAACCCAAAAAAGAAAGTTCAGCAGCTTTCGGCTTGATTTACCAATTTACATGGTGAGTCAAACTCTCAATTTATAATTTTGCTTTTCCTTAATGAAGTTCATAGCATCTGACGGCTCTCAGCACCTTTTATTGTGGGCTTCTGCATGAATATTATTTGTCAAGACTGAAGCGATATGGTTGAAGGTACGGGCATCATGATAGCTTATCAAAGATGTTGACTGTCTGCAAGGCTGACAATCCTACTTTAGATACTTGTGCTAGCAATATGTCATCAGAGGAAAATGGTGTATTTGAGGCTGGAATGAGGTGTCTTATTTTAGAACAATTGCCTTAGTTTCACATGGAGGGAAGCTATTTTAACCTTCCTCCCTCAACTCTTTATATGGGACGCTTATAGTCGAGAAGGATTGTCTTTAGTATATTCTGTATTCTTGTACCTCTGCCACCCTTTTCAAAAGGGGAGCTCAATGCTTTCAATGTTGCAAAATCCTTTCCCATTACACATTCCACTTGCCTTGCAGTCATAATTACAGATAGTTACCTAGTGCAGAATTGCTAATGCCTCATTGTTCTGTGTAATTTTCATCCATGGCTACTCATCAAGATGTGCCCTGACATCATAAAGCTACAGCAGGATGTCATCTGACTTGAGGGCAAGCTATAGGATACATTTATCATGTTACTGAAATGGGTAGCAGGCTAATCAGGACTCCCAGCTGTAGGCAAAGATGGGGAGATGGAAGAAACACAGGCATTATTTGAGATGTATTCATTTGTTCAAGGTATGGGTGATAATAATATTCTCAGGTTCTCTATATGTTAACTGATAGGGATGTGCAAGAAGGAAGATGGTAGTACCTGTTGTTCATAGTTTTTATCATTACCAGTTACTGCAGCATCACCCTTCCTCCATAAACGTATCGGATCACTTAATAGTTATAGGCGTACCATAGTCTAAAATAATTCAAGTGAGCAGATTATATTGTCACTTGGCTAGCAATGAGGTCTTTTTGTATTTACATTCTAATATAGGTGGTAGAGTTGTGTAGAGAGCGGTAGCAAATGAGTCTTAGGATTGGGAGATGTATGATAGGTTGAAAACATTTGAGATTTGAATTCTTTTTGAGCTGTGGGATTTTACAATATTACAGCCGCCATAGTACTGATTATTAACTCTTTATCAAAATGTGTTTGTTGTTGTGTTGTATTACTTTGGAAATATTCAAGTTCTGTTAATAGACTAACAGTGGACTTTCCCATTTGCAGAATATATTGAATGACCAACAGAGGGAGTTCTGCAGAAGAAACTTTCTCGGAGTTGCTGACAACCCAAAAAAGAAAGTTCAGCAGCTTTCGGCTTGATTTACCAATTTACATGGTGAGTCAAACTCTCAATTTATAATTTTGCTTTTCCTTAATGAAGTTCATAGCATCTGACGGCTCTCAGCACCTTTTAGTGTGGGCTTCTGCATGAATATTATTTGTCAAGACTAATGCGATATGGTTGAAGGTACGGGCATCATGATAGCTTATCAAAGATGTTGACTGTCTGCAAGGCTGACAATCCTACTTTAGATACTTGTGCTAGCAATATGTCATCAGAGGAAATTGGTGTGTTTGAGGCTGGAATGAGGTGTCTTATTTTAGAACAATTGCCTTAGTTTCACATGGAGGGAAGCTATTTTAACCTTCCTCCCTGAACTCTTTATATGGGACGCTTATAGTCGAGAAGGATTGTCTTTAGTATATTCTGTATTCTTGTACCTCTGCCACCCTTTTCAAAAGGGGAGCTCAATGCTTTCAACGTTGCAAAATCCTTTCCCATTACACATTCCACTTGCCTTGCAGTCATAATTACAGATAGTTACCTAGTGCGGAATTGCTAATGCCTCATTGTTCTGTGTAATTTTCATCCATGGCTACTCATCAAGATGTGCCCTGACATCATAAAGCTACAGCAGGATGTCATCTGACTTGAGGGAAAGCTATGGAATACATTTATCATGTTACTGAAATGGGTAGCAGGCTAATCAGGACTCCCAGCTGTAGGCAAAGATGGGGAGATGGAAGAAACACAGGCATTATTTGAGATGTATTCATTTGTTCAAGGTATGGGTGATAATAATATTCTCAGGTTCTCTATATGTTAACTGATAGGGATGTGCAAGAAGGAAGATGGTAGTACCTGTTGTTCATAGTTTTTATCATTACCAGTAACTGCAGCATAAACCTTCCTCCATAAACGTATCGGATCACTTATTGGTTATAGGCGTACCATAGTCTAAAATAATTCAAGTGAGCAGATTATGCTGTCACTTGGCTAGCAATGAGGTCTTTTGTATTTACATTCTGATATAGGTGGTAGAGTTGTGTAGAGAGCGGTAGCAAATGAGTCTTAGGATTGGGAGATGTATGATAGGTTGAAAAAATTTGAGATTTGAATTCTTTTTGAGCTGTGGGATTTTACAATATTACAGCCGCCATAGTACTGTTCATTAACTCTTTATCAAAATGTGTTTGTTGTTGTGTTGTATTACTTTGGAAATATTCAAGTTCTGTTAATAGACTAACAGTGGACTTTCCCATTTGCAGAATATATTGAATGACCAACAGAGGGAGTGCTGCAGAAGAAACTTTCTCAGAGTTGCTGACAACCCAAAAAAGAAAGTTCAGCAGCTTTCGGCTTGATTTACCAATTTACATGGTGAGTCAAACTCTCAATTTATAATTTTGCTTTTCCTTAATGAAGTTCATAGCATCTGACGGCTCTCAGCACCTTTTAGTGTGGGCTTCTGCATGAATATTATTTGTCAAGACTGAAGCGATATGGTTGAAGGTACGGGCATCATGATAGCTTATCAAAGATGTTGACTGTCTGCAAGGCTGACAATCCTACTTTAGATACTTGTGCTAGCAATATGTCATCAGAGGAAAATGGTGTATTTGAGGCTGGAATGAGGTGTCTTATTTTAGAACAATTGCCTTAGTTTCACATGGAGGGAAGCTATTTTAACCTTCCTCCCTCAACTCTTTATATGGGACGCTTATAGTCGAGAAGGATTGTCTTTAGTATATTCTGTATTCTTGTACCTCTGCCACCCTTTTCAAAAGGGGAGCTCAATGCTTTCAATGTTGCAAAATCCTTTCCCATTACACATTCCACTTGCCTTGCAGTCATAATTACAGATAGTTACCTAGTGCGGAATTGCTAATGCCTCATTGTTCTGTGTAATTTTCATCCATGGCTACTCATCAAGATGTGCCCTGACATCATAAAGCTACAGCAGGATGTCATCTGACTTGAGGGCAAGCTATAGGATACATTTATCATGTTACTGAAATGGGTAGCAGGCTAATCAGGACTCCCAGCTGTAGGCAAAGATGGGGAGATGGAAGAAACACAGGCATTATTTGAGATGTATTCATTTGTTCAAGGTATGGGTGATAATAATATTCTCAGGTTCTCTATATGTTAACTGATAGGGATGTGCAAGAAGGAAGATGGTAGTACCTGTTGTTCATAGTTTTTATCATTACCAGTAACTGCAGCATAAACCTTCCTCCATAAACGTATCGGATCACTTAATAGTTATAGGCCTACCATAGTCTAAAATAATTCAAGTGAGCAGATTATGCTGTCACTTGGCTAGCAATGAGGTCTTTTTGTATTTACATTCTAATATAGGTGGTAGAGTTGTGTAGAGAGCGGTAGCAAATGAGTCTTAGGATTGGGAGATGTATGATAGGTTGAAAACATTTGAGATTTGAATTCTTTTTGAGCTGTGGGATTTTACAATATTACAGCCGCCATAGTACTGATTATTAACTCTTTATCAAAATGTGTTTGTTGTTGTGTTGTATTACTTTGGAAATATTCAAGTTCTGTTAATAGACTAAGAGTGGACTTTCCCATTTGCAGAATATATTGAATGACCAACAGAGGGAGTGCTGCAGAAGAAACTTTCTCGGAGTTGCTGACAACCCAAAAAAGAAAGTTCAGCAGCTTTCGGCTTGATTTACCAATTTACATGGTGAGTCAAACTCTCAATTTATAATTTTGCTTTTCCTTAATGAAGTTCATAGCATCTGACGGCTCTCAGCACCTTTTAGTGTGGGCTTCTGCATGAATATTATTTGTCAAGACTGAAGCGATATGGTTGAAGGTACGGGCATCATGATAGCTTATCAAAGATGTTGACTGTCTGCAAGGCTGACAATCCTACTTTAGATACTTGTGCTAGCAATATGTCATCAGAGGAAAATGGTGTATTTGAGGCTGGAATGAGGTGTCTTATTTTAGAACAATTGCCTTAGTTTCACATGGAGGGAAGCTATTTTAACCTTCCTCCCTCAACTCTTTATATGGGACACTTATAGTCGAGAAGGATTGTCTTTAGTATATTCTGTATTCTTGTACCTCTGCCACCCTTTTCAAAAGGGGAGCTCAATGCTTTCAATGTTGCAAAATCCTTTCCCATTACACATTCCACTTGCCTTGCAGTCATAATTACAGATAGATACCTAGTGCGGAATTGCTAATGCCTCATTGTTCTGTGTAATTTTCATCCATGGCTACTCATCAAGATGTGCCCTGACATCATAAAGCTACAGCAGGATGTCATCTGACTTGAGGGCAAGCTATAGGATACATTTATCATGTTACTGAAATGGGTAGCAGGCTAATCAGGACTCCCAGCTGTAGGCAAAGATGGGGAGATGGAAGAAACACAGGCATTATTTGAGATGTATTCATTTGTTCAAGGTATGGGTGATAATAATATTCTCAGGTTCTCTATATGTTAACTGATAGGGATGTGCAAGAAGGAAGATGGTAGTACCTGTTGTTCATAGTTTTTATCATTACCAGTAACTGCAGCATAAACCTTCCTCCATAAACGTATCGGATCACTTAATAGTTATAGGCCTACCATAGTCTAAAATAATTCAAGTGAGCAGATTATGCTGTCACTTGGCTAGCAATGAGGTCTTTTTGTATTTACATTCTAATATAGGTGGTAGAGTTGTGTAGAGAGCGGTAGCAAATGAGTCTTAGGATTGGGAGATGTATGATAGGTTGAAAACATTTGAGATTTGAATTCTTTTTGAGCTGTGGGATTTTACAATATTACAGCCGCCATAGTACTGATTATTAACTCTTTATCAAAATGTGTTTGTTGTTGTGTTGTATTACTTTGGAAATATTCAAGTTCTGTTAATAGACTAACAGTGGACTTTCCCATTTGCAGAATATATTGAATGACCAACAGAGGGAGTGCTGCAGAAGAAACTTTCTCGGAGTTGCTGACAACCCAAAAAAGAAAGTTCAGCAGCTTTCGGCTTGATTTACCAATTTACATGGTGAGTCAAACTCTCAATTTATAATTTTGCTTTTCCTTAATGAAGTTCATAGCATCTGACGGCTCTCAGCACCTTTTAGTGTGGGCTTCTGCATGAATATTATTTGTCAAGACTGAAGCGATATGGTTGAAGGTACGGGCATCATGATAGCTTATCAAAGATGTTGACTGTCTGCAAGGCTGACAATCCTACTTTAGATACTTGTGCTAGCAATATGTCATCAGACGAAAATGGTGTATTTGAGGCTGGAATGAGGTGTCTTATTTTAGAACAATTGCCTTAGTTTCACATGGAGGGAAGCTATTTTAACCTTCCTCCCTCAACTCTTTATATGGGACGCTTATAGTCGAGAAGGATTGTCTTTAGTATATTCTGTATTCTTGTACCTCTGCCACCCTTTTCAAAAGGGGAGCTCAATGCTTTCAATGTTGCAAAATCCTTTCCCATTACACATTCCACTTGCCTTGCAGTCATAATTACAGATAGTTACCTAGTGCGGAATTGCTAATGCCTCATTGTTCTGTGTAATTTTCATCCATGGCTACTCATCAAGATGTGCCCTGACATCATAAAGCTACAGCAGGATGTCATCTGACTTGAGGGCAAGCTATAGGATACATTTATCATGTTACTGAAATGGGTAGCAGGCTAATCAGGACTCCCAGCTGTAGGCAAAGATGGGGAGATGGAAGAAACACAGGCATTATTTGAGATGTATTCATTTGTTCAAGGTATGGGTGATAATAATATTCTCAGGTTCTCTATATGTTAACTGATAGGGATGTGCAAGAAGGAAGATGGTAGTACCTGTTGTTCATAGTTTTTATCATTACCAGTAACTGCAGCATAAACCTTCCTCCATAAACGTATCGGATCACTTAATAGTTATAGGCCTACCATAGTCTAAAATAATTCAAGTGAGCAGATTATGCTGTCACTTGGCTAGCAATGAGGTCTTTTTGTATTTACATTCTAATATAGGTGGTAGAGTTGTGTAGAGAGCGGTAGCAAATGAGTCTTAGGATTGGGAGATGTATGATAGGTTGAAAACATTTGAGATTTGAATTCTTTTTGAGCTGTGGGATTTTACAATATTACAGCCGCCATAGTACTGATTATTAACTCTTTATCAAAATGTGTTTGTTGTTGTGTTGTATTACTTTGGAAATATTCAAGTTCTGTTAATAGACTAACAGTGGACTTTCCCATTTGCAGAATATATTGAATGACCAACAGAGGGAGTTCTGCAGAAGAAACTTTCTCGGAGTTGCTGACAACCCAAAAAAGAAAGTTCAGCAGCTTTCGGCTTGATTTACCAATTTACATGGTGAGTCAAACTCTCAATTTATAATTTTGCTTTTCCTTAATGAAGTTCATAGCATCTGACGGCTCTCAGCACCTTTTAGTGTGGGCTTCTGCATGAATATTATTTGTCAAGACTAAGCGATATGGTTGAAGGTACGGGCATCATGATAGCTTATCAAAGATGTTGACTGTCTGCAAGGCTGACAATCCTACTTTAGATACTTGTGCTAGCAATATGTCATCAGAGGAAATTGGTGTGTTTGAGGCTGGAATGAGGTGTCTTATTTTAGAACAATTGCCTTAGTTTCACATGGAGGGAAGCTATTTTAACCTTCCTCCCTGAACTCTTTATATGGGACGCTTATAGTCGAGAAGGATTGTCTTTAGTATATTCTGTATTCTTGTACCTCTGCCACCCTTTTCAAAAGGGGAGCTCAATGCTTTCAATGTTGCAAAATCCTTTCCCATTACACATTCCACTTGCCTTGCAGTCATAATTACAGATAGTTACCTAGTGCGGAATTGCTAATGCCTCATTGTTCTGTGTAATTTTCATCCATGGCTACTCATCAAGATGTGCCCTGACATCATAAAGCTACAGCAGGATGTCATCTGACTTGAGGGCAAGCTATGGAATACATTTATCATGTTACTGAAATGGGTAGCAGGCTAATCAGGACTCCCAGCTGTAGGCAAAGATGGGGAGATGGAAGAAACACAGGCATTATTTGAGATGTATTCATTTGTTCAAGGTATGGGTGATAATAATATTCTCAGGTTCTCTATATGTTAACTGATAGGGATGTGCAAGAAGGAAGATGGTAGTACCTGTTGTTCATAGTTTTTATCATTACCAGTAACTGCAGCATACACCTTCCTCCATAAACGTATCGGATCACTTAATAGTTATAGGCCTACCATAGTCTAAAATAATTCAAGTGAGCAGATTATGCTGTCACTTGGCAAGCAATGAGGTCTTTTTGTATTTACATTCTGATATAGGTGGTAGAGTTGTGTAGAGAGCGGTAGCAAATGAGTCTTAGGATTGGGAGATGTATGCTAGGTTGAAAAAATTAGAGATTTGAATTCTTTTTGAGCTGTGGGATTTTACAATATTACAGCCGCCATAGTACTGATTATTAACTCTTTATCAAAATGTGTTTGTTGTTGTGTTGTATTACTTTGGAAATATTCAAGTTCTGTTAATAGACTAACAGTGGACTTTCCCATTTGCAGAATATATTGAATGACCAACAGAGGGAGTTCTGCAGAAGAAACTTTCTCGGAGTTGCTGACAACCCAAAAAAGAAAGTTCAGCAGCTTTCGGCTTGATTTACCAATTTACATGGTGAGTCAAACTCTCAATTTATAATTTTGCTTTTCCTTAATGAAGTTCATAGCATCTGACGGCTCTCAGCACCTTTTAGTGTGGGCTTCTGCATGAATATTATTTGTCAAGACTAAGCGATATGGTTGAAGGTACGGGCATCATGATAGCTTATCAAAGATGTTGACTGTCTGCAAGGCTGACAATCCTACTTTAGATACTTGTGCTAGCAATATGTCATCAGAGGAAATTGGTGTGTTTGAGGCTGGAATGAGGTGTCTTATTTTAGAACAATTGCCTTAGTTTCACATGGAGGGAAGCTATTTTAACCTTCCTCCCTGAACTCTTTATATGGGACGCTTATAGTCGAGAAGGATTGTCTTTAGTATATTCTGTATTCTTGTACCTCTGCCACCCTTTTCAAAAGGGGAGCTCAATGCTTTCAATGTTGCAAAATCCTTTCCCATTACACATTCCACTTGCCTTGCAGTCATAATTACAGATAGTTACCTAGTGCGGAATTGCTAATGCCTCATTGTTCTGTGTAATTTTCATCCATGGCTACTCATCAAGATGTGCCCTGACATCATAAAGCTACAGCAGGATGTCATCTGACTTGAGGGCAAGCTATGGAATACATTTATCATGTTACTGAAATGGGTAGCAGGCTAATCAGGACTCCCAGCTGTAGGCAAAGATGGGGAGATGGAAGAAACACAGGCATTATTTGAGATGTATTCATTTGTTCAAGGTATGGGTGATAATAATATTCTCAGGTTCTCTATATGTTAACTGATAGGGATGTGCAAGAAGGAAGATGGTAGTACCTGTTGTTCATAGTTTTTATCATTACCAGTAACTGCAGCATACACCTTCCTCCATAAACGTATCGGATCACTTAATAGTTATAGGCCTACCATAGTCTAAAATAATTCAAGTGAGCAGATTATGCTGTCACTTGGCAAGCAATGAGGTCTTTTTGTATTTACATTCTGATATAGGTGGTAGAGTTGTGTAGAGAGCGGTAGCAAATGAGTCTTAGGATTGGGAGATGTATGCTAGGTTGAAAAAATTAGAGATTTGAATTCTTTTTGAGCTGTGGGATTTTACAATATTACAGCCGCCATAGTACTGATTATTAACTCTTTATCAAAATGTGTTTGTTGTTGTGTTGTATTACTTTGGAAATATTCAAGTTCTGTTAATAGACTAACAGTGGACTTTCCCATTTGCAGAATATATTGAATGACCAACAGAGGGAGTTCTGCAGAAGAAACTTTCTCGGAGTTGCTGACAATCCAAAAAAGAAAGTTCAGCAGCTTTCGGCTTGATTTACCAATTTACATGGTGAGTCAAACTCTCAATTCATAATTTTGATTTTCCTTAATGAAGTTCATAGCATCTGACGGCTCTCAGCACCTTTTAGTGTGGTCTTCTGCATGAATATTATTTGTCAAGACTGAAGCGATATGGTTGAAGGTACGGGCATCATGATAGCTTATCAAAGATGTTGCCTGTCTGCAAGGCTGACAATCCTACTTTAGATACTTGTGCTAGCAATATGTCATCAGAGGAAATTGGTGTGTTTGAGGCTGGAATGAGGTGTCTTATTTTAGAACAATTGCCTTAGTTTCACATGGAGGGAAGCTATTTTAACCTTCCTCCCTCAACTCTTTATATGGGACGCTTATAGTCGAGAAGGATTGTCTTTAGTATATTCTGTATTCTTGTACCTCCGCCACCCTTTTCAAAAGGTGAGCTCGATGCTTTCAATGTTGCAGAGTCCTTTCCCATTACACATTCCACTTGCCTTGCAGTCATAATTACCGATAGTTACCTAGTGCGGAATTGCTAATGCCTCATTGTTCTGTTTAATTGTCATCCATGGCTACTCATCAAGATGTGCCCTGACATCATAAAGCTACAGCAGGATGTCATCTGACTTGAGGGCAAGCTATAGGATACATTTATCATGTTACTGAAATGGGTAGCAGGCTAATCAGGACTCCCAGCTGTAGGCAAAGATGGGGAGATGGAAGAAACACAGGCATTATTTGAGATGTATTCATTTATTCAAGGTATGGGTGATAATATTCTCAGGTTCTCTATATGTTAACTGATAGGGATGTGCAAGAAGGACGATGGTAGAACCTGTTGTTCATAGTTTTTATCATTACCAGTTACTGGAGCATAAAACTTCCTCCATAAACGTATCGGATCACTTAATAGTTATAGGCCTACCATAGTCTAAAATAATTCAAGTGAGCAGATTATGCTGTCACTTGGCTAGCAATGAGGTCTTTTTGTATTTACATTCTAATATAGGTGGTAGAGTTGTGTAGAGAGCGGTAGCAAATGAGTCTTAGGATTGGGAGATGTATGATAGGTTGAAAAAATTAGAGATTTGAATTCTTTTTGAGCTGTGGGATTTTACAATATTACAGCCGCCATAGTACTGATTATTAACTCTTTATCAAAATGTGTTTGTTGTTGTGTTGTATTACTTTGGAAATATTCAAGTTCTGTTAATAGACTAACAGTGGACTTTCCCATTTGCAGAATATATTGAATGACCAACAGAGGGAGTTCTGCAGAAGAAACTTTCTCGGAGTTGCTGACAATCCAAAAAAGAAAGTTCAGCAGCTTTCGGCTTGATTTACCAATTTACATGGTGAGTCAAACTCTCAATTTATAATTTTGCTTTTCCTTAATGAAGTTCATAGCATCTGACGGCTCTCAGCACCTTTTAGTGTGGTCTTCTGCATGAATATTATTTGTCAAGACTGAAGCGATATGGTTGAAGGTACGGGCATCATGATAGCTTATCAAAGATGTTGCCTGTCTGCAAGGCTGACAATCCTACTTTAGATACTTGTGCTAGCAATATGTCATCAGAGGAAATTGGGGTGTTTGAGGCTGGAATGAGGTGTCTTATTTTAGAACAATTGCCTTAGTTTCACATGGAGGGAAGCTATTTTAACCTTCCTCCCTCAACTCTTTATATGGGACGCTTATAGTCGAGAAGGATTGTCTTTAGTATATTCTGTATTCTTGTACCTCCGCCACCCTTTTCAAAAGGTGAGCTCGATGCTTTCAATGTTGCAGAGTCCTTTCCCATTACACATTCCACTTGCCTTGCAGTCATAATTACCGATAGTTACCTAGTGCGGAATTGCTAATGCCTCATTGTTCTGTTTAATTGTCATCCATGGCTACTCATCAAGATGTGCCCTGACATCATAAAGCTACAGCAGGATGTAATCTGACTTGAGGGCAAGCTATAGGATACATTTATCATGTTACTGAAATGGGTAGCAGGCTAATCAGGACTCCCAGCTGAAGGCAAAGATGGGGAGATGGAAGAAATACAGGCATTATTTGAGATGTATTCATTTATTCAAGGTATGGGTGATAATATTCTCAGGTTCTCTATATGTTAACTGATAGGGATGTGCAAGAAGGACGATGGTAGAACCTGTTGTTCATAGTTTTTATCATTACCAGTTACTGCAGCATAAACCTTCCTCCATAAACGTATCGGATCACTTATTAGTTATAGGCGTACCATAGTCTAAAATAATTCAAGTGAGCAGATTATGCTGTCACTTGGCTAGCAATGAGGTCTTTTTGTATTTACATTCTGATATAGGTGGTAGAGTTGTGTAGAGAGCGGTAGCAAATGAGTCTTAGGATTGGGAGATGTATGATAGGTTGAAAAAATTTGAGATTTGAATTCTTTTTGAGCTGTGGGATTTTACAATATTACAGCCGCCATAGTACTGATTATTAACTCTTTATCAAAATGTGTTTGTTGTTGTGTTGTATTACTTTGGAAATATTCAAGTTCTGTTAATAGACTAACAGTGGACTTTCCCATTTGCAGAATATATTGAATGACCAACAGAGGGAGTGCTGCAGAAGAAACTTTCTCGGAGTTGCTGACAACCCAAAAAAGAAAGTTCAGCAGCTTTCGGCTTGATTTACCAATTTACATGGTGAGTCAAACTCTCAATTTATAATTTTGCTTTTCCTTAATGAAGTTCATAGCATCTGACGGCTCTCAGCACCTTTTAGTGTGGGCTTCTGCATGAATATTATTTGTCAAGACTGAAGCGATATGGTTGAAGGTACGGGCATCATGATAGCTTATCAAAGATGTTGACAAGGCTGACAATCCTACTTTAGATACTTGTGCTAGCAATATGTCATCAGAGGAAAATGGTGTATTTGAGGCTGGAATGAGGTGTCTTATTTTAGAACAATTGCCTTAGTTTCACATGGAGGGAAGCTATTTTAACCTTCCTCCCTCAACTCTTTATATGGGATGCTTATAGTTGAGAAGGATTGTCTTTAGTATATTCTGTATTCTTGTACCTCTGCCACCCTTTTCAAAAGGGGAGCTCAATGCTTTCAATGTTGCAGAGTCTTTTCCCATTACACATTCCACTTGCCTTGCAGTCATAATTACAGATAGTTACCTAGTGCGGAATTTCTAATGCCTCATTGTTCTGTGTAATTTTCATCCATGGCTACTCATCAAGATGTGCCCTGACATCATAAAGCTACAGCAGGATGTCATCTGACTTGAGGGCAAGCTATAGGATACATTTATCATGTTACTGAAATGGGTAGCAGGCTAATCAGGACTCCCAGCTGTAGGCAAAGATGGGGAGATGGAAGAAACACAGGCATTATTTGAGATGTATTCATTTGTTCAAGGTATGGGAGATAATAATATTCTCAGGTTCTCTATATGTTAACTGATAGGGATGTGCAAGAAGGAAGATGGTAGTACCTGTTGTTCATAGTTTTTATCATTACCAGGAACTGCAGCATAAACCTTCCTCCATAAACGTATCGGATCACTTATTAGTTATAGGCGTACCATAGTCTAAAATAATTCAAGTGAGCAGATTATGCTGTCACTTGGCTAGCAATGAGGTCTTTTGTATTTACATTCTGATATAGGTGGTAGAGTTGTGTAGAGAGCGGTAGCAAATGAGTCTTAGGATTGGGAGATGTATGATAGGTTGAAAAAATTTGAGATTTGAATTCTTTTTGAGCTGTGGGATTTTACAATATTACAGCCGCCATAGTACTGATTATTAACTCTTTATCAAAATGTGTTTGTTGTTGTGTTGTATTACTTTGGAAATATTCAAGTTCTGTTAATAGACTAACAGTGGACTTTCCCATTTGCAGAATATATTGAATGACCAACAGAGGGAGTGCTGCAGAAGAAACTTTCTCGGAGTTGCTGACAACCCAAAAAAGAAAGTTCAGCAGCTTTCGGCTTGATTTACCAATTTACATGGTGAGTCAAACTCTCAATTTATAATTTTGCTTTTCCTTAATGAAGTTCATAGCATCTGACGGCTCTCAGCACCTTTTAGTGTGGGCTTCTGCATGAATATTATTTGTCAAGACTGAAGCGATATGGTTGAAGGTACGGGCATCATGATAGCTTATCAAAGATGTTGACAAGGCTGACAATCCTACTTTAGATACTTGTGCTAGCAATATGTCATCAGAGGAAAATGGTGTATTTGAGGCTGGAATGAGGTGTCTTATTTTAGAACAATTGCCTTAGTTTCACATGGAGGGAAGCTATTTTAACCTTCCTCCCTCAACTCTTTATATGGGACGCTTATAGTCGAGAAGGATTGTCTTTAGTATATTCTGTATTCTTGTACCTCTGCCACCCTTTTCAAAAGGGGAGCTCAATGCTTTCAATGTTGCAAAATCCTTTCCCATTACACATTCCACTTGCCTTGCAGTCATAATTACAGATAGTTACCTAGTGCGGAATTGCTAATGCCTCATTGTTCTGTGTAATTTTCATCCATGGCTACTCATCAAGATGTGCCCTGACATCATAAAGCTACAGCAGGATGTCATCTGACTTGAGGGCAAGCTATAGGATACATTTATCATGTTACTGAAATGGGTAGCAGGCTAATCAGGACTCCCAGCTGTAGGCAAAGATGGGGAGATGGAAGAAACACAGGCATTATTTGAGATGTATTCATTTGTTCAAGGTATGGGTGATAATAATATTCTCAGGTTCTCTATATGTTAACTGATAGGGATGTGCAAGAAGGAAGATGGTAGTACCTGTTGTTCATAGTTTTTATCATTACCAGTAACTGCAGCATAAACCTTCCTCCATAAACGTATCGGATCACTTAATAGTTATAGGCCTACCATAGTCTAAAATAATTCAAGTGAGCAGATTATGCTGTCACTTGGCTAGCAATGAGGTCTTTTTGTATTTACATTCTAATATAGGTGGTAGAGTTGTGTAGAGAGCGGTAGCAAATGAGTCTTAGGATTGGGAGATGTATGATAGGTTGAAAACATTTGAGATTTGAATTCTTTTTGAGCTGTGGGATTTTACAATATTACAGCCGCCATAGTACTGATTATTAACTCTTTATCAAAATGTGTTTGTTGTTGTGTTGTATTACTTTGGAAATATTCAAGTTCTGTTAATAGACTAACAGTGGACTTTCCCATTTGCAGAATATATTGAATGACCAACAGAGGGAGTTCTGCAGAAGAAACTTTCTCGGAGTTGCTGACAACCCAAAAAAGAAAGTTCAGCAGCTTTCGGCTTGATTTACCAATTTACATGGTGAGTCAAACTCTCAATTTATAATTTTGCTTTTCCTTAATGAAGTTCATAGCATCTGACGGCTCTCAGCACCTTTTAGTGTGGGCTTCTGCATGAATATTATTTGTCAAGACTGAAGCGATATGGTTGAAGGTACGGGCATCATGATAGCTTATCAAAGATGTTGACTGTCTGCAAGGCTGACAATCCTACTTTAGATACTTGTGCTAGCAATATGTCATCAGAGGAAAATGGTGTATTTGAGGCTGGAATGAGGTGTCTTATTTTAGAACAATTGCCTTAGTTTCACATGGAGGGAAGCTATTTTAACCTTCCTCCCTCAACTCTTTATATGGGACGCTTTTAGTCGAGAAGGATTGTCTTTAGTATATTCTGTATTCTTGTACCTCTGCCACCCTTTTCAAAAGGGGAGCTCAATGCTTTCAATGTTGCAAAATCCTTTCCCATTACACATTCCACTTGCCTTGCAGTCATAAATACAGATAGTTACCTAGTGCGGAATTGCTAATGCTTCATTGTCTGTGTAATTTTCATCCATGGCTACTCATCAAGATGTGCCCTGACATCATAAAGCTACAGCAGGATGTCATCTGACTTGAGGGCAAGCTATAGGATACATTTATCATGTTACTGAAATGGGTAGCAGGCTAATCAGGACTCCCAGCTGTAGGCAAAGATGGGGAGATTGAAGAAACACAGGCATTATTTGAGATGTATTCATTTGTTCAAGGTATGGGTGATAATAATATTCTCAGGTTCTCTATATGTTAACTGATAGGGATGTGCAAGAAGGAAGATGGTAGTACCTGTTGTTCATAGTTTTTATCATTACCAGTAACTGCAGCATAAACCTTCCTCCATAAACGTATCGGATCACTTAATAGTTATAGGCCTACCATAGTCTAAAATAATTCAAGTGAGCAGATTATGCTGTCACTTGGCTAGCAATGAGGTCTTTTTGTATTTACATTCTAATATAGGTGGTAGAGTTGTGTAGAGAGCGGTAGCAAATGAGTCTTAGGATTGGGAGATGTATGATAGGTTGAAAACATTTGAGATTTGAATTCTTTTTGAGCTGTGGGATTTTACAATATTACAGCCGCCATAGTACTGATTATTAACTCTTTATCAAAATGTGTTTGTTGTTGTGTTGTATTACTTTGGAAATATTCAAGTTCTGTTAATAGACTAACAGTGGACTTTCCCATTTGCAGAATATATTGAATGACCAACAGAGGGAGTTCTGCAGAAGAAACTTTCTCGGAGTTGCTGACAACCCAAAAAAGAAAGTTCAGCAGCTTTCGGCTTGATTTACCAATTTACATGGTGAGTCAAACTCTCAATTTATAATTTTGCTTTTCCTTAATGAAGTTCATAGCATCTGACGGCTCTCAGCACCTTTTAGTGTGGGCTTCTGCATGAATATTATTTGTCAAGACTAAGCGATATGGTTGAAGGTACGGGCATCATGATAGCTTATCAAAGATGTTGACTGTCTGCAAGGCTGACAATCCTACTTTAGATACTTGTGCTAGCAATATGTCATCAGAGGAAATTGGTGTGTTTGAGGCTGGAATGAGGTGTCTTATTTTAGAACAATTGCCTTAGTTTCACATGGAGGGAAGCTATTTTAACCTTCCTCCCTGAACTCTTTATATGGGACGCTTATAGTCGAGAAGGATTGTCTTTAGCATATTCTGTATTCTTGTACCTCTGCCACCCTTTTCAAAAGGGGAGCTCAATGCTTTCAATGTTGCAAAATCCTTTCCCATTACACATTCCACTTGCCTTGCAGTCATAATTACAGATAGTTACCTAGTGCGGAATTGCTAATGCCTCATTGTTCTGTAAAATTTTCATCCATGGCTACTCATCAAGATGTGCCCTGACATCATAAAGCTACAGCAGGATGTCATCTGACTTGAGGGCAAGCTATGGAATACATTTATCATGTTACTGAAATGGGTAGCAGGCTAATCAGGACTCCCAGCTGTAGGCAAAGATGGGGAGATGGAAGAAACACAGGCATTATTTGAGATGTATTCATTTGTTCAAGGTATGGGTGATAATAATATTCTCAGGTTCTCTATATGTTAACTGATAGGGATGTGCAAGAAGGAAGATGGTAGTACCTGTTGTTCATAGTTTTTATCATTACCACTAACTGCAGCATACACCTTCCTCCATAAACGTATCGGATCACTTAATAGTTATAGGCCGACCATAGTCTAAAATAATTCAAGTGAGCAGATTATGCTGTCACTTGGCAAGCAATGAGGTCTTTTTGTATTTACATTCTGATATAGGTGGTAGAGTTGTGTAGAGAGCGGTAGAAAATGAGTCTTAGGATTGGGAGATGTATGCTAGGTTGAAAAAACTAGAGATTTGAATTCTTTTTGAGCTGTGGGATTTTACAATATTACAGCCGCCATAGTACTGATTATTAACTCTTTATCAAAATGTGTTTGTTGTTGTGTTGTATTACTTTGGAAATATTCAAGTTCTGTTAATAGACTAACAGTGGACTTTCCCATTTGCAGAATATATTGAATGACCAACAGAGGGAGTTCTGCAGAAGAAACTTTCTCGGAGTTGCTGACAACCCAAAAAAGAAAGTTCAGCAGCTTTCGGCTTGATTTACCAATTTACATGGTGAGTCAAACTCTCAATTTATAATTTTGCTTTTCCTTAATGAAGTTCATAGCATCTGACGGCTCTCAGCACCTTTTAGTGTGGGCTTCTGCATGAATATTATTTGTCAAGACTGAAGCGATATGGTTGAAGGTACGGGCATCATGATAGCTTATCAAAGATGTTGACTGTCTGCAAGGCTGACAATCCTACTTTAGATACTTGTGCTAGCAATATGTCATCAGAGGAAAATGGTGTATTTGAGGCTGGAATGAGGTGTCTTATTTTAGAACAATTGCCTTAGTTTCACATGGAGGGAAGCTATTTTAACCTTCCTCCCTCAACTCTTTATATGGGACGCTTATAGTCGAGAAGGATTGTCTTTAGTATATTCTGTATTCTTGTACCTCTGCCACCCTTTTCAAAAGGGGAGCTCAATGCTTTCAATGTTGCAAAATCCTTTCCCATTACACATTCCACTTGCCTTGCAGTCATAATTACAGATAGTTACCTAGTGCGGAATTGCTAATGCTTCATTGTCTGTGTAATTTTCATCCATGGCTACTCATCAAGATGTGCCCTGACATCATAAAGCTACAGCAGGATGTCATCTGACTTGAGGGCAAGCTATAGGATACATTTATCATGTTACTGAAATGGGTAGCAGGCTAATCAGGACTCCCAGCTGTAGGCAAAGATGGGGAGATTGAAGAAACACAGGCATTATTTGAGATGTATTCATTTGTTCAAGGTATGGGTGATAATAATATTCTCAGGTTCTCTATATGTTAACTGATAGGGATGTGCAAGAAGGAAGATGGTAGTACCTGTTGTTCATAGTTTTTATCATTACCAGTAACTGCAGCATAAACCTTCCTCCATAAACGTATCGGATCACTTAATAGTTATAGGCCTACCATAGTCTAAAATAATTCAAGTGAGCAGATTATGCTGTCACTTGGCTAGCAATGAGGTCTTTTTGTATTTACATTCTAATATAGGTGGTAGAGTTGTGTAGAGAGCGGTAGCAAATGAGTCTTAGGATTGGGAGATGTATGATAGGTTGAAAACATTTGAGATTTGAATTCTTTTTGAGCTGTGGGATTTTACAATATTACAGCCGCCATAGTACTGATTATTAACTCTTTATCAAAATGTGTTTGTTGTTGTGTTGTATTACTTTGGAAATATTCAAGTTCTGTTAATAGACTAACAGTGGACTTTCCCATTTGCAGAATATATTGAATGACCAACAGAGGGAGTTCTGCAGAAGAAACTTTCTCGGAGTTGCTGACAACCCAAAAAAGAAAGTTCAGCAGCTTTCGGCTTGATTTACCAATTTACATGGTGAGTCAAACTCTCAATTTATAATTTTGCTTTTCCTTAATGAAGTTCATAGCCTCTGACGGCTCTCAGCACCTTTTAGTGTGGGCTTCTGCATGAATATTATTTGTCAAGACTGAAGCGATATGGTTGAAGGTACGGGCATCATGATAGCTTATCAAAGATGTTGACTGTCTGCAAGGCTGACAATCCTACTTTAGATACTTGTGCTAGCAATATGTCATCAGAGGAAAATGGTGTATTTGAGGCTGGAATGAGGTGTCTTATTTTAGAACAATTGCCTTAGTTTCACATGGAGGGAAGCTATTTTAACCTTCCTCCCTCAACTCTTTATATGGGACGCTTATAGTCGAGAAGGATTGTCTTTAGTATATTCTGTATTCTTGTACCTCTGCCACCCTTTTCAAAAGGGGAGCTCAATGCTTTCAATGTTGCAAAATCCTTTCCCATTACACATTCCACTTGCCTTGCAGTCATAATTACAGATAGTTACCTAGTGCGGAATTGCTAATGCCTCATTGTTCTGTGTAATTTTCATCCATGGCTACTCATCAAGATGTGCCCTGACATCGTAAAGCTACAGCAGGATGTCATCTGACTTGAGGGCAAGCTATAGGATACATTTATCATGTTACTGAAATGGGTAGCAGGCTAATCAGGACTCCCAGCTTTAGGCAAAGATGGGGAGATGGAAGAAACACAGGCATTATTTGAGATGTATTCATTTGTTCAAGGTATGGGTGATAATAATATTCTCAGGTTCTCTATATGTTAAATGATAGGGATGTGCAAGAAGGACGATGGTAGAACCTGTTGTTCATAGTTTTTATCATTACCAGTTACTGCAGCATAAACCTTCCTCCATAAACGTATCGGATCACTTAATAGTTATAGGCGTACCATAGTCTAAAATAATTCAAGTGAGCAGATTATGCTGTCACTTGGCTAGCAATGAGGTCTTTTTGTATTTACATTCTAATATAGGTGGTAGAGTTGTGTAGAGAGCGGTAGCAAATGAGTCTTAGGATTGGGAGATGTATGATAGGTTGAAAACATTTGAGATTTGAATTCTTTTTGAGCTGTGGGATTTTACAATATTACAGCCGCCATAGTACTGATTATTAACTCTTTATCAAAATGTGTTTGTTGTTGTGTTGTATTACTTTGGAAATATTCAAGTTCTGTTAATAGACTAACAGTGGACTTTCCCATTTGCAGAATATATTGAATGACCAACAGAGGGAGTTCTGCAGAAGAAACTTTCTCGGAGTTGCTGACAACCCAAAAAAGAAAGTTCAGCAGCTTTCGGCTTGATTTACCAATTTACATGGTGAGTCAAACTCTCAATTTATAATTTTGCTTTTCCTTAATGAAGTTCATAGCATCTGACGGCTCTCAGCACCTTTTAGTGTGGGCTTCTGCATGAATATTATTTGTCAAGACTAAAGCGATATGGTTGAAGGTACGGGCATCATGATAGCTTATCAAAGATGTTGACTGTCTGCAAGGCTGACAATCCTACTTTAGATACTTGTGCTAGCAATATGTCATCAGAGAAAATTGGTGTGTTTGAGGCTGGAATGAGGTGTCTTATTTTAGAACAATTGCCTTAGTTTCACATGGAGGGAAGCTATTTTAACCTTCCTCCCTGAACTCTTTATATGGGACGCTTATAGTCGAGAAGGATTGTCTTTAGTATATTCTGTATTCTTGTACCTCTGCCACCCTTTTCAAAAGGGGAGCTCAATGCTTTCAATGTTGCAAAATCCTTTCCCATTACACATTCCACTTGCCTTGCAGTCATAATTACAGATAGTTACCTAGTGCGGAATTGCTAATGCCTCATTGTTCTGTGTAATTTTCATCCATGGCTACTCATCAAGATGTGCCCTGACATCATAAAGCTACAGCAGGATGTCATCTGACTTGAGGGCAAGATATGGAATACATTTATCATGTTACTGAAATGGGTAGCAGGCTAATCAGGACTCCCAGCTGTAGGCAAAGATGGGGAGATGGAAGAAACACAGGCATTATTTGAGATGTATTCATTTGTTCAAGGTATGGGTGATAATAATATTCTCAGGTTCTCTATATGTTAACTGATAGGGATGTGCAAGAAGGAAGATGGTAGTACCTGTTGTTCATAGTTTTTATCATTACCAGTAACTGCAGCATAAACCTTCCTCCATAAACGTATCGGATCACTTATTAGTTATAGGCGTACCATAGTCTAAAATAATTCAAGTGAGCAGATTATGCTGTCACTTGGCTAGCAATGAGGTCTTTTTGTATTTACATTCTGATATAGGTGGTAGAGTTGTGTAGAGAGCGGTAGCAAATGAGTCTTAGGATTGGGAGATGTATGATAGGTTGAAAAAATTAGAGATTCGAATTCTTTTTGAGCTGTGGGATTTTACAATATTACAGCCGCCATAGTACTGATTATTAACTCTTTATCAAAATGTGTTTGTTGTTGTGTTGTATTACT
Organism: Lissotriton vulgaris; assembly: GCF_964263255.1. Taxonomy (NCBI): domain Eukaryota; kingdom Metazoa; phylum Chordata; class Amphibia; order Caudata; family Salamandridae; genus Lissotriton; species Lissotriton vulgaris. The sequence goes on along the minus strand of NC_141699.1, from coordinate 536,751,648 downwards.
TTGGAAATATTCAAGTTCTGTTAATAGACTAACAGTGGACTTTCCCATTTGCAGAATATATTGAATGACCAACAGAGGGAGTGCTGCAGAAGAAACTTTCTCGGAGTTGCTGACAACCCAAAAAAAAAAGTTCAGCAGCTTTCGGCTTGATTTACCAATTTACATGGTGAGTCAAACTCTCAATTTATCATTTTGCTTTTCCTTAATGAAGTTCATAGCATCTGACGGCTCTCAGCACCTTTTAGTGTGGTCTTCTGCATGAATATTATTTGTCAAGACTGAAGCGATATGGTTGAAGGTACGGGCATCATGATAGCTTATCAAAGATGTTGCCTGTCTGCAAGGCTGACAATCCTACTTTAGATACTTGTGCTAGCAATATGTCATCAGAGGAAATTGGTGTGTTTGAGGCTGGAATGAGGTGTCTTATTTTAGAACAATTGCCTTAGTTTCACATGGAGGGAAGCTATTTTAACCTTCCTCCCTCAACTCTTTATATGGGACGCTTATAGTCGAGAAGGATTGTCTTTAGTATATTCTGTATTCTTGTACCTCTGCCACCCTTTTCAAAAGGGGAGCTCGATGCTTTCAATGTTGCAGAGTCCTTTCCCATTACACATTCCACTTGCCTTGCAGTCATAATTACAGATAGTTACCTAGTGCGGAATTGCTAATGCCTCATTGTTCTGTTTAATTGTCATCCATGGCTACTCATCAAGATGTGCCCTGACATCATAAAGCTACAGCAGGATGTCATCTGACTTGAGGGCAAGCTATAGGATACATTTATCATGTTACTGAAATGGGTAGTAGGCTAATCAGGACTCCCAGCTGAAGGCAAAGATGGGGAGATGGAAGAAATACAGGCATTATTTGAGATGTATTCATGTATTCAAGGTATGGGTGATAATATTCTCAGGTTCTCTATATGTTAAATGATAGGGATGTGCAAGAAGGACGATGGTAGAACCTGTTGTTCATAGTTTTTATCATTACCAGTTACTGCAGCATAAACCTTCCTCCATAAACGTATCGGATCACTTAATAGTTATAGGCGTACCATAGTCTAAAATAATTCAAGTGAGCAGATTATGCTGTCACTTGGCTAGCAATGAGGTCTTTTTGTATTTACATTCTAATATAGGTGGTAGAGTTGTGTAGAGAGCGGTAGCAAATGAGTCTTAGGATTGGGAGATGTATGATAGGTTGAAAAAATTTGAGATTTGAATTCTTTTTGAGCTGTGGGATTTTACAATATTACAGCCGCCATAGTACTGATTATTAACTCTTTATCAAAATGTGTTTGTTGTTGTGTTGTATTACTTTGGAAATATTCAAGTTCTGTTAATAGACTAACAGTGGACTTTCCCATTTGCAGAATATATTGAATGACCAACAGAGGGAGTGCTGCAGAAGAAACTTTCTCGGAGTTGCTGACAACCCAAAAAAGAAAGTTCAGCAGCTTTCGGCTTGATTTACCAATTTACATGGTGAGTCAAACTCTCAATTTATAATTTTGCTTTTCCTTAATGAAGTTCATAGCATCTGACGGCTCTCAGCACCTTTTAGTGTGGGCTTCTGCATGAATATTATTTGTCAAGACTGAAGCGATATGGTTGAAGGTACGGGCATCATGATAGCTTATCAAAGATGTTGACTGTCTGCAAGGCTGACAATCCTACTTTAGATACTTGTGCTAGCAATATGTCATCAGAGGAAAATGGTGTATTTGAGGCTGGAATGAGGTGTCTTATTTTAGAACAATTGCCTTAGTTTCACATGGAGGGAAGCTATTTTAACCTTCCTCCCTCAACTCTTTATATGGGACGCTTATAGTCGAGAAGGATTGTCTTTAGTATATTCTGTATTCTTGTACCTCTGCCACCCTTTTCAAAAGGGGAGCTCAATGCTTTCAATGTTGCAAAATCCTTTCCCATTACACATTCCACTTGCCTTGCAGTCATAATTACAGATAGTTACCTAGTGCGGAATTGCTAATGCCTCATTGTTCTGTGTAATTTTCATCCATGGCTACTCATCAAGATGTGCCCTGACATCATAAAGCTACAGCAGGATGTCATCTGACTTGAGGGCAAGCTATGGAATACATTTATCATGTTACTGAAATGGGTAGCAGGCTAATCAGGACTCCCAGCTGTAGGCAAAGATGGGGGGATGGAAGAAACACAGGCATTATTTGAGATGTATTCATTTGTTCAAGGTATGGGTGATAATAATATTCTCAGGTTCTCTATATGTTAACTGATAGGGATGTGCAAGAAGGAAGATGGTAGTACCTGTTGTTCATAGTTTTTATCATTACCAGTAACTGCAGCATAAACCTTCCTCCATAAACGTATCGGATCACTTATTAGTTATAGGCGTACCATAGTCTAAAATAATTCAAGTGAGCAGATTATGCTGTCACTTGGCTAGCAATGAGGTCTTTTGTATTTACATTCTGATATAGGTGGTAGAGTTGTGTAGAGAGCGGTAGCAAATGAGTCTTAGGATTGGGAGATGTATGATAGGTTGAAAAAATTTGAGATTTGAATTCTTTTTGAGCTGTGGGATTTTACAATATTACAGCCGCCATAGTACTGATTATTAACTCTTTATCAAAATGTGTTTGTTGTTGTGTTGTATTACTTTGGAAATATTCAAGTTCTGTTAATAGACTAACAGGGGACTTTCCCATTTGCAGAATATATTGAATGACCAACAGAGGGAGTGCTGCAGAAGAAACTTTCTCGGAGTTGCTGACAACCCAAAAAAGAAAGTTCAGCAGCTTTCGGCTTGATTTACCAATTTACATGGTGAGTCAAACTCTCAATTTATAATTTTGCTTTTCCTTAATGAAGTTCATAGCATCTGACGGCTCTCAGCACCTTTTAGTGTGGGCTTCTGCATGAATATTATTTGTCAAGACTGAAGCGATATGGTTGAAGGTACGGGCATCATGATAGCTTATCAAAGATGTTGACTGTCTGCAAGGCTGACAATCCTACTTTAGATACTTGTGCTAGCAATATGTCATCAGAGGAAAATGGTGTATTTGAGGCTGGAATGAGGTGTCTTATTTTAGAACAATTGCCTTAGTTTCACATGGAGGGAAGCTATTTTAACCTTCCTCCCTCAACTCTTTATATGGGACGCTTATAGTCGAGAAGGATTGTCTTTAGTATATTCTGTATTCTTGTACCTCTGCCACCCTTTTCAAAAGGGGAGCTCAATGCTTTCAATGTTGCAAAATCCTTTCCCATTACACATTCCACTTGCCTTGCAGTCAGAATTACAGATAGTTACCTAGTGCGGAATTGCTAATGCCTCATTGTTCTGTGTAATTTTCATCCATGGCTACTCATCAAGATGTGCCCTGACATCGTAAAGCTACAGCAGGATGTCATCTGACTTGAGGGCAAGCTATAGGATACATTTATCATGTTACTGAAATTGGTAGCAGGCTAATCAGGACTCCCAGCTGTAGGCAAAGATGGGGAGATGGAAGAAACACAGGCATTATTTGAGATGTATTCATTTGTTCAAGGTATGGGTGATAATAATATTCTCAGGTTCTCTATATGTTAACTGATAGGGATGTGCAAGAAGGAAGATGGTAGTACCTGTTGTTCATAGTTTTTATCATTACCAGTAACTGCAGCATAAACCTTCCTCCATAAACGTATCGGATCACTTATTAGTTATAGGCGTACCATAGTCTAAAATAATTCAAGTGAGCAGATTATGCTGTCACTTGGCTAGCAATGAGGTCTTTTTGTATTTACATTCTAATATAGGTGGTAGAGTTGTGTAGAGAGCGGTAGCAAATGAGTCTTAGGATTGGGAGATGTATGATAGGTTGAAAAAATTTGAGATTTGAATTCTTTTTGAGCTGTGGGATTTTACAATATTACAGCCGCCATAGTACTGATTATTAACTCTTTATCAAAATGTGTTTGTTGTTGTGTTGAATTACTTTGGAAATATTCAAGTTCTGTTAATAGACTAACAGTGGACTTTCCCATTTGCAGAATATATTGAATGACCAACAGAGGGAGTTCTGCAGAAGAAACTTTCTCGGAGTTGCTGACAACCCAAAAAAGAAAGTTCAGCAGCTTTCGGCTTGATTTACCAATTTACATGGTGAGTCAAACTCTCAATTTATAATTTTGCTTTTCCTTAATGAAGTTCATAGCATCTGACGGCTCTCAGCACCTTTTAGTGTGGGCTTCTGCATGAATATTATTTGTCAAGACTAAAGCGATATGGTTGAAGGTACGGGCATCATGATAGCTTATCAAAGATGTTGACTGTCTGCAAGGCTGACAATCCTACTTTAGATACTTGTGCTAGCAATATGTCATCAGAGGAAATTGGTGTGTTTGAGGCTGGAATGAGGTGTCTTATTTTAGAACAATTGCCTTAGTTTCACATGGAGGGAAGCTATTTTAACCTTCCTCCCTGAACTCTTTATATGGGACGCTTATAGTCGAGAAGGATTGTCTTTAGTATATTCTGTATTCTTGTACCTCTGCCACCCTTTTCAAAAGGGGAGCTCAATGCTTTCAACGTTGCAAAATCCTTTCCCATTACACATTCCACTTGCCTTGCAGTCATAATTACAGATAGTTACCTAGTGCGGAATTGCTAATGCCTCATTGTTCTGTGTAATTTTCATCCATGGCTACTCATCAAGATGTGCCCTGACATCATATAGCTACAGCAGGATGTCATCTGACTTGAGGGCAAGCTATGGAATACATTTATCATGTTACTGAAATGGGTAGCAGGCTAATCAGGACTCCCAGCTGTAGGCAAAGATGGGGAGATGGAAGAAACACAGGCATTATTTGAGATGTATTCATTTGTTCAAGGTATGGGTGATAATAATATTCTCAGGTTCTCTATATGTTAACTGATAGGGATGTGCAAGAAGGAAGATGGTAGTACCTGTTGTTCATAGTTTTTATCATTACCAGTAACTGCAGCATAAACCTTCCTCCATAAACGTATTGGATCACTTATTAGTTATAGGCGTACCATAGTCTACAATAATTCAAGTGAGCAGATTATGCTGTCACTTGGCTAGCAATGAGGTCTTTTGTATTTACATTCTGATATAGGTGGTAGAGTTGTGTAGAGAGCGGTAGCAAATGAGTCTTAGGATTGGGAGATGTATGATAGGTTGAAAAAATTTGAGATTTGAATTCTTTTTGAGCTGTGGGATTTTACAATATTACAGCCGCCATAGTACTGATTATTAACTCTTTATCAAAATGTGTTTGTTGTTGTGTTGAATTACTTTGGAAATATTCAAGTTCTGTTAATAGACTAACAGTGGACTTTCCCATTTGCAGAATATATTGAATGACCAACAGAGGGAGTGCTGCAGAAGAAACTTTCTCGGAGTTGCTGACAACCCAAAAAAGAAAGTTCAGCAGCTTTCGGCTTGATTTACCAATTTACATGGTGAGTCAAACTCTCAATTTATAATTTTGCTTTTCCTTAATGAAGTTCATAGCATCTGACGGCTCTCAGCACCTTTTAGTGTGGGCTTCTGCATGAATATTATTTGTCAAGACTGAAGCGATATGGTTGAAGGTACGGGCATCATGATAGCTTATCAAAGATGTTGACTGTCTGCAAGGCTGACAATCCTACTTTAGATACTTGTGCTAGCAATATGTCATCAGAGGAAAATGGTGTATTTGAGGCTGGAATGAGGTGTCTTATTTTAGAACAATTGCCTTAGTTTCACATGGAGGGAAGCTATTTTAACCTTCCTCCCTCAACTCTTTATATGGGACGCTTATAGTCGAGAAGGATTGTCTTTAGTATATTCTGTATTCTTGTACCTCTGCCACCCTTTTCAAAAGGGGAGCTCAATGCTTTCAATGTTGCAAAATCCTTTCCCATTACACATTCCACTTGCCTTGCAGTCAGAATTACAGATAGTTACCTAGTGCGGAATTGCTAATGCCTCATTGTTCTGTGTAATTTTCATCCATGGCTACTCATCAAGATGTGCCCTGACATCGTAAAGCTACAGCAGGATGTCATCTGACTTGAGGGCAAGCTATAGGATACATTTATCATGTTACTGAAATTGGTAGCAGGCTAATCAGGACTCCCAGCTGTAGGCAAAGATGGGGAGATGGAAGAAACACAGGCATTATTTGAGATGTATTCATTTGTTCAAGGTATGGGTGATAATAATATTCTCAGGTTCTCTATATGTTAACTGATAGGGATGTGCAAGAAGGAAGATGGTAGTACCTGTTGTTCATAGTTTTTATCATTACCAGTAACTGCAGCATAAACCTTCCTCCATAAACGTATCGGATCACTTATTAGTTATAGGCGTACCATAGTCTAAAATAATTCAAGTGAGCAGATTATGCTGTCACTTGGCTAGCAATGAGGTCTTTTTGTATTTACATTCTAATATAGGTGGTAGAGTTGTGTAGAGAGCGGTAGCAAATGAGTCTTAGGATTGGGAGATGTATGATAGGTTGAAAAAATTTGAGATTTGAATTCTTTTTGAGCTGTGGGATTTTACAATATTACAGCCGCCATAGTACTGATTATTAACTCTTTATCAAAATGTGTTTGTTGTTGTGTTGAATTACTTTGGAAATATTCAAGTTCTGTTAATAGACTAACAGTGGACTTTCCCATTTGCAGAATATATTGAATGACCAACAGAGGGAGTTCTGCAGAAGAAACTTTCTCGGAGTTGCTGACAACCCAAAAAAGAAAGTTCAGCAGCTTTCGGCTTGATTTACCAATTTACATGGTGAGTCAAACTCTCAATTTATAATTTTGCTTTTCCTTAATGAAGTTCATAGCATCTGACGGCTCTCAGCACCTTTTAGTGTGGGCTTCTGCATGAATATTATTTGTCAAGACTAAAGCGATATGGTTGAAGGTACGGGCATCATGATAGCTTATCAAAGATGTTGACTGTCTGCAAGGCTGACAATCCTACTTTAGATACTTGTGCTAGCAATATGTCATCAGAGGAAATTGGTGTGTTTGAGGCTGGAATGAGGTGTCTTATTTTAGAACAATTGCCTTAGTTTCACATGGAGGGAAGCTATTTTAACCTTCCTCCCTGAACTCTTTATATGGGACGCTTATAGTCGAGAAGGATTGTCTTTAGTATATTCTGTATTCTTGTACCTCTGCCACCCTTTTCAAAAGGGGAGCTCAATGCTTTCAACGTTGCAAAATCCTTTCCCATTACACATTCCACTTGCCTTGCAGTCATAATTACAGATAGTTACCTAGTGCGGAATTGCTAATGCCTCATTGTTCTGTGTAATTTTCATCCATGGCTACTCATCAAGATGTGCCCTGACATCGTAAAGCTACAGCAGGATGTCATCTGACTTGAGGGCAAGCTATAGGATACATTTATCATGTTACTGAAATGGGTAGCAGGCTAATCAGGACTCCCAGCTGTAGGCAAAGATGGGGAGATGGAAGAAACACAGGCATTATTTGAGATGTATTCATTTGTTCAAGGTATGGGTGATAATAATATTCTCAGGTTCTCTATATGTTAACTGATAGGGATGTGCAAGAAGGAAGATGGTAGTACCTGTTGTTCATAGTTTTTATCATTACCAGTGACTGCAGCATAAACCTTCCTCCATAAACGTATCGGATCACTTATTAGTTATAGGCGTACCATAGTCTAAAATAATTCAAGTGAGCAGATTATGCTGTCACTTGGCTAGCAATGAGGTCTTTTTGTATTTACATTCTGATATAGGTGGTAGAGTTGTGTAGAGAGCGGTAGCAAATGAGTCTTAGGATTGGGAGATGTATGATAGGTTGAAAAAATTAGAGATTTGAATTCTTTTTGAGATGTGGGATTTTACAATATTACTGCCGCCATAGTACTGATTATTAACTCTTTATCAAAATGTGTTTGTTGTTGTGTTGTATTACTTTGGAAATATTCAAGTTCTGTTCATAGACTAACAGTGGACTTTCCCATTTGCAGAATATATTGAATGACCAACAGAGGGAGTGCTGCAGAAGAAACTTTCTCGGAGTTGCTGACAACCCAAAAAAAAAAGTTCAGCAGCTTTCGGCTTGATTTACCAATTTACATGGTGAGTCAAACTCTCAATTTATCATTTTGCTTTTCCTTAATGAAGTTCATAGCATCTGACGGCTCTCAGCACCTTTTAGTGTGGTCTTCTGCATGAATATTATTTGTCAAGACTGAAGCGATATGGTTGAAGGTACGGGCATCATGATAGCTTATCAAAGATGTTGCCTGTCTGCAAGGCTGACAATCCTACTTTAGATACTTGTGCTAGCAATATGTCATCAGAGGAAATTGGTGTGTTTGAGGCTGGAATGAGGTGTCTTATTTTAGAACAATTGCCTTAGTTTCACATGGAGGGAAGCTATTTTAACCTTCCTCCCTGAACTCTTTATATGGGACGCTTATAGTCGAGAAGGATTGTCTTTAGTATATTCTGTATTCTTGTACCTCTGCCACCCTTTTCAAAAGGGGAGCTCAATGCTTTCAATGTTGCAGAGTCCTTTCCCATTACACATTCCACTTGCCTTGCAGTCATAATTACAGATAGTTACCTAGTGCGGAATTGCTAATGCCTCATTGTTCTGTTTAATTGTCATCCATGGCTACTCATCAAGATGTGCCCTGACATCATAAAGCTACAGCAGGATGTCATCTGACTTGAGGGCAAGCTATAGGATACATTTATCATGTTACTGAAATGGGTAGTAGGCTAATCAGGACTCCCAGCTGAAGGCAAAGATGGGGAGATGGAAGAAATACAGGCATTATTTGAGATGTATTCATGTATTCAAGGTATGGGTGATAATATTCTCAGGTTCTCTATATGTTAAATGATAGGGATGTGCAAGAAGGACGATGGTAGAACCTGTTGTTCATAGTTTTTATCATTACCAGTTACTGCAGCATAAACCTTCCTCCATAAACGTATCGGATCACTTAATAGTTATAGGCGTACCATAGTCTAAAATAATTCAAGTGAGCAGATTATGCTGTCACTTGGCTAGCAATGAGGTCTTTTTGTATTTACATTCTAATATAGGTGGTAGAGTTGTGTAGAGAGCGGTAGCAAATGAGTCTTAGGATTGGGAGATGTATGATAGGTTGAAAACATTTGAGATTTGAATTCTTTTTGAGCTGTGGGATTTTACAATATTACAGCCGCCATAGTACTGATTATTAACTCTTTATCAAAATGTGTTTGTTGTTGTGTTGTATTACTTTGGAAATATTCAAGTTCTGTTAATAGACTAACAGTGGACTTTCCCATTTGCAGAATATATTGAATGACCAACAGAGGGAGTTCTGCAGAAGAAACTTTCTCGGAGTTGCTGACAACCCAAAAAAGAAAGTTCAGCAGCTTTCGGCTTGATTTACCAATTTACATGGTGAGTCAAACTCTCAATTTATAATTTTGCTTTTCCTTAATGAAGTTCATAGCATCTGACGGCTCTCAGCACCTTTTAGTGTGGGCTTCTGCATGAATATTATTTGTCAAGACTAAAGCGATATGGTTGAAGGTACGGGCATCATGATAGCTTATCAAAGATGTTGACTGTCTGCAAGGCTGACAATCCTACTTTAGATACTTGTGCTAGCAATATGTCATCAGAGGAAATTGGTGTGTTTGAGGCTGGAATGAGGTGTCTTATTTTAGAACAATTGACTTAGTTTCACATGGAGGGAAGCTATTTTAACCTTCCTCCCTGAACTCTTTATATGGGACGCTTATAGTCGAGAAGGATTGTCTTTAGTATATTCTGTATTCTTGTACCTCTGCCACCCTTTTCAAAAGGGGAGCACAATGCTTTCAACGTTGCAAAATCCTTTCCCATTACACATTCCACTTGCCTTGCAGTCATAATTACAGATAGTTACCTAGTGCGGAATTGCTAATGCCTCATTGTTCTGTGTAATTTTCATCCATGGCTACTCATCAAGATGTGCCCTGACATCATATAGCTACAGCAGGATGTCATCTGACTTGAGGGCAAGCTATGGAATACATTTATCATGTTACTGAAATGGGTAGCAGGCTAATCAGGACTCCCAGCTGTAGGCAAAGATGGGGAGATGGAAGAAACACAGGCATTATTTGAGATGTATTCATTTGTTCAAGGTATGGGTGATAATAATATTCTCAGGTTCTCTATATGTTAACTGATAGGTATGTGCAAGAAGGAAGATGGTAGTACCTGTTGTTCATAGTTTTTATCATTACCAGTAACTGCAGCATAAACCTTCCTCCATAAACGTATTGGATCACTTATTAGTTATAGGCGTACCATAGTCTAAAATAATTCAAGTGAGCAGATTATGCTGTCACTTGGCTAGCAATGAGGTCTTTTGTATTTACATTCTGATATAGGTGGTAGAGTTGTGTAGAGAGCGGTAGCAAATGAGTCTTAGGATTGGGAGATGTATGATAGGTTGAAAAAATTTGAGATTTGAATTCTTTTTGAGCTGTGGGATTTTACAATATTACAGCCGCCATAGTACTGATTATTAACTCTTTATCAAAATGTGTTTGTTGTTGTGTTGAATTACTTTGGAAATATTCAAGTTCTGTTAATAGACTAACAGTGGACTTTCCCATTTGCAGAATATATTGAATGACCAACAGAGGGAGTGCTGCAGAAGAAACTTTCTCGGAGTTGCTGACAACCCAAAAAAGAAAGTTCAGCAGCTTTCGGCTTGATTTACCAATTTACATGGTGAGTCAAACTCTCAATTTATAATTTTGCTTTTCCTTAATGAAGTTCATAGCATCTGACGGCTCTCAGCACCTTTTAGTGTGGGCTTCTGCATGAATATTATTTGTCAAGACTGAAGCGATATGGTTGAAGGTACGGGCATCATGATAGCTTATCAAAGATGTTGACTGTCTGCAAGGCTGACAATCCTACTTTAGATACTTGTGCTAGCAATATGTCATCAGAGGAAAATGGTGTATTTGAGGCTGGAATGAGGTGTCTTATTTTAGAACAATTGCCTTAGTTTCACATGGAGGGAAGCTATTTTAACCTTCCTCCCTCAACTCTTTATATGGGACGCTTATAGTCGAGAAGGATTGTCTTTAGTATATTCTGTATTCTTGTACCTCTGCCACCCTTTTCAAAAGGGGAGCTCAATGCTTTCAATGTTGCAAAATCCTTTCCCATTACACATTCCACTTGCCTTGCAGTCATAATTACAGATAGTTACCTAGTGCGGAATTGCTAATGCCTCATTGTTCTGTGTAATTTTCATCCATGGCTACTCATCAAGATGTGCCCTGACATCGTAAAGCTACAGCAGGATGTCATCTGACTTGAGGGCAAGCTATAGGATACATTTATCATGTTACTGAAATGGGTAGCAGGCTAATCAGGACTCCCAGCTGTAGGCAAAGATGGGGAGATGGAAGAAACACAGGCATTATTTGAGATGTATTCATTTGTTCAAGGTATGGGTGATAATAATATTCTCAGGTTCTCTATATGTTAACTGATAGGGATGTGCAAGAAGGAAGATGGTAGTACCTGTTGTTCATAGTTTTTATCATTACCAGTAACTGCAGCATAAACCTTCCTCCATAAACGTATCGGATCACTTATTAGTTATAGGCGTACCATAGTCTAAAATAATTCAAGTGAGCAGATTATGCTGTCACTTGGCTAGCAATGAGGTCTTTTTGTATTTACATTCTGATATAGGTGGTAGAGTTGTGTAGAGAGCGGTAGCAAATGAGTCTTAGGATTGGGAGATGTATGATAGGTTGAAAAAATTAGAGATTTGAATTCTTTTTGAGATGTGGGATTTTACAATATTACTGCCGCCATAGTACTGATTATTAACTCTTTATCAAAATGTGTTTGTTGTTGTGTTGTATTACTTTGGAAATATTCAAGTTCTGTTAATAGACTAACAGTGGACTTTCCCATTTGCAGAATATATTGAATGACCAACAGAGGGAGTGCTGCAGAAGAAACTTTCTCGGAGTTGCTGACAACCCAAAAAAAAAAGTTCAGCAGCTTTCGGCTTGATTTACCAATTTACATGGTGAGTCAAACTCTCAATTTATCATTTTGCTTTTCCTTAATGAAGTTCATAGCATCTGACGGCTCTCAGCACCTTTTAGTGTGGTCTTCTGCATGAATATTATTTGTCAAGACTGAAGCGATATGGTTGAAGGTACGGGCATCATGATAGCTTATCAAAGATGTTGCCTGTCTGCAAGGCTGACAATCCTACTTTAGATACTTGTGCTAGCAATATGTCATCAGAGGAAATTGGTGTGTTTGAGGCTGGAATGAGGTGTCTTATTTTAGAACAATTGCCTTAGTTTCACATGGAGGGAAGCTATTTTAACCTTCCTCCCTGAACTCTTTATATGGGACGCTTATAGTCGAGAAGGATTGTCTTTAGTATATTCTGTATTCTTGTACCTCTGCCACCCTTTTCAAAAGGGGAGCTCAATGCTTTCAATGTTGCAAAATCCTTTCCCATTACACATTCCACTTGCCTTGCAGTCATAATTACAGATAGTTACCTAGTGCGGAATTGCTAATGCCTCATTGTTCTGTGTAATTTTCATCCATGGCTACTCATCAAGATGTGCCCTGACATCATAAAGCTACAGCAGGATGTCATCTGACTTGAGGGCAAGATATGGAATACATTTATCATGTTACTGAAATGGGTAGCAGGCTAATCAGGACTCCCAGCTGTAGGCAAAGATGGGGAGATGGAAGAAACACAGGCATTATTTGAGATGTATTCATTTGTTCAAGGTATGGGTGATAATAATATTCTCAGGTTCTCTATATGTTAACTGATAGGGATGTGCAAGAAGGAAGATGGTAGTACCTGTTGTTCATAGTTTTTATCATTACCAGTAACTGCAGCATAAACCTTCCTCCATAAACGTATCGGATCACTTATTAGTTATAGGCGTACCATAGTCTAAAATAATTCAAGTGAGCAGATTATGCTGTCACTTGGCTAGCAATGAGGTCTTTTTGTATTTACATTCTGATATAGGTGGTAGAGTTGTGTAGAGAGCGGTAGCAAATGAGTCTTAGGATTGGGAGATGTATGATAGGTTGAAAAAATTAGAGATTCGAATTCTTTTTGAGCTGTGGGATTTTACAATATTACAGCCGCCATAGTACTGATTATTAACTCTTTATCAAAATGTGTTTGTTGTTGTGTTGTATTACTTTGGAAATATTCAAGTTCTGTTAATAGACTAACAGTGGACTTTCCCATTTGCAGAATATATTGAATGACCAACAGAGGGAGTGCTGCAGAAGAAACTTTCTCGGAGTTGCTGACAACCCAAAAAAAAAAGTTCAGCAGCTTTCGGCTTGATTTACCAATTTACATGGTGAGTCAAACTCTCAATTTATCATTTTGCTTTTCCTTAATGAAGTTCATAGCATCTGACGGCTCTCAGCACCTTTTAGTGTGGTCTTCTGCATGAATATTATTTGTCAAGACTGAAGCGATATGGTTGAAGGTACGGGCATCATGATAGCTTATCAAAGATGTTGCCTGTCTGCAAGGCTGACAATCCTACTTTAGATACTTGTGCTAGCAATATGTCATCAGAGGAAATTGGTGTGTTTGAGGCTGGAATGAGGTGTCTTATTTTAGAACAATTGCCTTAGTTTCACATGGAGGGAAGCTATTTTAACCTTCCTCCCTCAACTCTTTATATGGGACGCTTATAGTCGAGAAGGATTGTCTTTAGTATATTCTGTATTCTTGTACCTCTGCCACCCTTTTCAAAAGGGGAGCTCGATGCTTTCAATGTTGCAGAGTCCTTTCCCATTACACATTCCACTTGCCTTGCAGTCATAATTACAGATAGTTACCTAGTGCGGAATTGCTAATGCCTCATTGTTCTGTGTAATTTTCATCCATGGCTACTCATCAAGATGTGCCCTGACATCATATAGCTACAGCAGGATGTCATCTGACTTGAGGGCAAGCTATGGAATACATTTATCATGTTACTGAAATGGGTAGCAGGCTAATCAGGACTCCCAGCTGTAGGCAAAGATGGGGAGATGGAAGAAACACAGGCATTATTTGAGATGTATTCATTTGTTCAAGGTATGGGTGATAATAATATTCTCAGGTTCTCTATATGTTAACTGATAGGGATGTGCAAGAAGGAAGATGGTAGTACCTGTTGTTCATAGTTTTTATCATTACCAGTAACTGCAGCATAAACCTTCCTCCATAAACGTATTCGATCACTTATTAGTTATAGGCGTACCATAGTCTAAAATAATTCAAGTGAGCAGATTATGCTGTCACTTGGCTAGCAATGAGGTCTTTTGTATTTACATTCTGATATAGGTGGTAGAGTTGTGTAGAGAGCGGTAGCAAATGAGTCTTAGGATTGGGAGATGTATGATAGGTTGAAAAAATTTGAGATTTGAATTCTTTTTGAGCTGTGGGATTTTACAATATTACAGCCGCCATAGTACTGATTATTAACTCTTTATCAAAATGTGTTTGTTGTTGTGTTGAATTACTTTGGAAATATTCAAGTTCTGTTAATAGACTAACAGTGGACTTTCCCATTTGCAGAATATATTGAATGACCAACAGAGGGAGTGCTGCAGAAGAAACTTTCTCGGAGTTGCTGACAACCCAAAAAAGAAAGTTCAGCAGCTTTCGGCTTGATTTACCAATTTACATGGTGAGTCAAACTCTCAATTTATAATTTTGCTTTTCCTTAATGAAGTTCATAGCATCTGACGGCTCTCAGCACCTTTTAGTGTGGGCTTCTGCATGAATATTATTTGTCAAGACTGAAGCGATATGGTTGAAGGTACGGGCATCATGATAGCTTATCAAAGATGTTGACTGTCTGCAAGGCTGACAATCCTACTTTAGATACTTGTGCTAGCAATATGTCATCAGAGGAAAATGGTGTATTTGAGGCTGGAATGAGGTGTCTTATTTTAGAACAATTGCCTTAGTTTCACATGGAGGGAAGCTATTTTAACCTTCCTCCCTCAACTCTTTATATGGGACGCTTATAGTCGAGAAGGATTGTCTTTAGTATATTCTGTATTCTTGTACCTCTGCCACCCTTTTCAAAAGGGGAGCTCAATGCTTTCAATGTTGCAAAATCCTTTCCCATTACACATTCCACTTGCCTTGCAGTCATAATTACAGATAGTTACCTAGTGCGGAATTGCTAATGCCTCATTGTTCTGTGTAATTTTCATCCATGGCTACTCATCAAGATGTGCCCTGACATCGTAAAGCTACAGCAGGATGTCATCTGACTTGAGGGCAAGCTATAGGATACATTTATCATGTTACTGAAATGGGTAGGAGGCTAATCAGGACTCCCAGCTGTAGGCAAAGATGGGGAGATGGAAGAAACACAGGCATTATTTGAGATGTATTCATTTGTTCAAGGTATGGGTGATAATAATATTCTCAGGTTCTCTATATGTTAACTGATAGGGATGTGCAAGAAGGAAGATGGTAGTACCTGTTGTTCATAGTTTTTATCATTACCAGTAACTGCAGCATAAACCTTCCTCCATAAACGTATCGGATCACTTATTAGTTATAGGCGTACCATAGTCTAAAATAATTCAAGTGAGCAGATTATGCTGTCACTTGGCTAGCAATGAGGTCTTTTTGTATTTACATTCTGATATAGGTGGTAGAGTTGTGTAGAGAGCGGTAGCAAATGAGTCTTAGGATTGGGAGATGTATGATAGGTTGAAAAAATTAGAGATTTGAATTCTTTTTGAGATGTGGGATTTTACAATATTACTGCCGCCATAGTACTGATTATTAACTCTTTATCAAAATGTGTTTGTTGTTGTGTTGTATTACTTTGGAAATATTCAAGTTCTGTTAATAGACTAACAGTGGACTTTCCCATTTGCAGAATATATTGAATGACCAACAGAGGGAGTGCTGCAGAAGAAACTTTCTCGGAGTTGCTGACAACCCAAAAAAAAAAGTTCAGCAGCTTTCGGCTTGATTTACCAATTTACATGGTGAGTCAAACTCTCAATTTATCATTTTGCTTTTCCTTAATGAAGTTCATAGCATCTGACGGCTCTCAGCACCTTTTAGTGTGGTCTTCTGCATGAATATTATTTGTCAAGACTGAAGCGATATGGTTGAAGGTACGGGCATCATGATAGCTTATCAAAGATGTTGCCTGTCTGCAAGGCTGACAATCCTACTTTAGATACTTGTGCTAGCAATATGTCATCAGAGGAAATTGGTGTGTTTGAGGCTGGAATGAGGTGTCTTATTTTAGAACAATTGCCTTAGTTTCACATGGAGGGAAGCTATTTTAACCTTCCTCCCTCAACTCTTTATATGGGACGCTTATAGTCGAGAAGGATTGTCTTTAGTATATTCTGTATTCTTGTACCTCTGCCACCCTTTTCAAAAGGGGAGCTCGATGCTTTCAATGTTGCAGAGTCCTTTCCCATTACACATTCCACTTGCCTTGCAGTCATAATTACAGATAGTTACCTAGTGCGGAATTGCTAATGCCTCATTGTTCTGTTTAATTGTCATCCATGGCTACTCATCAAGATGTGCCCTGACATCATAAAGCTACAGCAGGATGTCATCTGACTTGAGGGCAAGCTATAGGATACATTTATCATGTTACTGAAATGGGTAGTAGGCTAATCAGGACTCCCAGCTGAAGGCAAAGATGGGGAGATGGAAGAAATACAGGCATTATTTGAGATGTATTCATGTATTCAAGGTATGGGTGATAATATTCTCAGGTTCTCTATATGTTAAATGATAGGGATGTGCAAGAAGGACGATGGTAGAACCTGTTGTTCATAGTTTTTATCATTACCAGTTACTGCAGCATAAACCTTCCTCCATAAACGTATCGGATCACTTAATAGTTATAGGCGTACCATAGTCTAAAATAATTCAAGTGAGCAGATTATGCTGTCACTTGGCTAGCAATGAGGTCTTTTTGTATTTACATTCTAATATAGGTGGTAGAGTTGTGTAGAGAGCGGTAGCAAATGAGTCTTAGGATTGGGAGATGTATGATAGGTTGAAAACATTTGAGATTTGAATTCTTTTTGAGCTGTGGGATTTTACAATATTACAGCCGCCATAGTACTGATTATTAACTCTTTATCAAAATGTGTTTGTTGTTGTGTTGTATTACTTTGGAAATATTCAAGTTCTGTTAATAGACTAACAGTGGACTTTCCCATTTGCAGAATATATTGAATGACCAACAGAGGGAGTTCTGCAGAAGAAACTTTCTCGGAGTTGCTGACAACCCAAAAAAGAAAGTTCAGCAGCTTTCGGCTTGATTTACCAATTTACATGGTGAGTCAAACTCTCAATTTATAATTTTGCTTTTCCTTAATGAAGTTCATAGCATCTGACGGCTCTCAGCACCTTTTAGTGTGGGCTTCTGCATGAATATTATTTGTCAAGACTAAAGCGATATGGTTGAAGGTACGGGCATCATGATAGCTTATCAAAGATGTTGACTGTCTGCAAGGCTGACAATCCTACTTTAGATACTTGTGCTAGCAATATGTCATCAGAGGAAATTGGTGTGTTTGAGGCTGGAATGAGGTGTCTTATTTTAGAACAATTGCCTTAGTTTCACATGGAGGGAAGCTATTTTAACCTTCCTCCCTCAACTCTTTATATGGGACGCTTATAGTCGAGAAGGATTGTCTTTAGTATATTCTGTATTCTTGTACCTCTGCCACCCTTTTCAAAAGGGGAGCTCGATGCTTTCAATGTTGCAGAGTCCTTTCCCATTACACATTCCACTTGCCTTGCAGTCATAATTACAGATAGTTACCTAGTGCGGAATTGCTAATGCCTCATTGTTCTGTTTAATTGTCATCCATGGCTACTCATCAAGATGTGACCTGACATCATAAAGCTACAGCAGGATGTCATCTGACTTGAGGGCAAGCTATAGGATACATTTATCATGTTACTGAAATGGGTAGTAGGCTAATCAGGACTCCCAGCTGAAGGCAAAGATGGGGAGATGGAAGAAATACAGGCATTATTTGAGATGTATTCATGTATTCAAGGTATGGGTGATAATATTCTCAGGTTCTCTATATGTTAAATGATAGGGATGTGCAAGAAGGACGATGGTAGAACCTGTTGTTCATAGTTTTTATCATTACCAGTTACTGCAGCATAAACCTTCCTCCATAAACGTATCGGATCACTTAATAGTTATAGGCGTACCATAGTCTAAAATAATTCAAGTGAGCAGATTATGCTGTCACTTGGCTAGCAATGAGGTCTTTTTGTATTTACATTCTAATATAGGTGGTAGAGTTGTGTAGAGAGCGGTAGCAAATGAGTCTTAGGATTGGGAGATGTATGATAGGTTGAAAACATTTGAGATTTGAATTCTTTTTGAGCTGTGGGATTTTACAATATTACAGCCGCCATAGTACTGATTATTAACTCTTTATCAAAATGTGTTTGTTGTTGTGTTGTATTACTTTGGAAATATTCAAGTTCTGTTAATAGACTAACAGTGGACTTTCCCATTTGCAGAATATATTGAATGACCAACAGAGGGAGTGCTGCAGAAGAATCTTTCTCGGAGTTGCTGACAACCCAAAAAAAAAAGTTCAGCAGCTTTCGGCTTGATTTACCAATTTACATGGTGAGTCAAACTCTCAATTTATCATTTTGCTTTTCCTTAATGAAGTTCATAGCATCTGACGGCTCTCAGCACCTTTTAGTGTGGTCTTCTGCATGAATATTATTTGTCAAGACTGAAGCGATATGGTTGAAGGTACGGGCATCATGATAGCTTATCAAAGATGTTGCCTGTCTGCAAGGCTGACAATCCTACTTTAGATACTTGTGCTAGCAATATGTCATCAGAGGAAATTGGTGTGTTTGAGGCTGGAATGAGGTGTCTTATTTTAGAACAATTGCCTTAGTTTCACATGGAGGGAAGCTATTTTAACCTTCCTCCCTCAACTCTTTATATGGGACGCTTATAGTCGAGAAGGATTGTCTTTAGTATATTCTGTATTCTTGTACCTCTGCCACCCTTTTCAAAAGGGGAGCTCGATGCTTTCAATGTTGCAGAGTCCTTTCCCATTACACATTCCACTTGCCTTGCAGTCATAATTACAGATAGTTACCTAGTGCGGAATTGCTAATGCCTCATTGTTCTGTTTAATTGTCATCCATGGCTACTCATCAAGATGTGCCCTGACATCATAAAGCTACAGCAGGATGTCATCTGACTTGAGGGCAAGCTATAGGATACATTTATCATGTTACTGAAATGGGTAGTAGGCTAATCAGGACTCCCAGCTGAAGGCAAAGATGGGGAGATGGAAGAAATACAGGCATTATTTGAGATGTATTCATGTATTCAAGGTATGGGTGATAATATTCTCAGGTTCTCTATATGTTAAATGATAGGGATGTGCAAGAAGGACGATGGTAGAACCTGTTGTTCATAGTTTTTATCATTACCAGTTACTGCAGCATAAACCTTCCTCCATAAACGTATCGGATCACTTAATAGTTATAGGCGTACCATAGTCTAAAATAATTCAAGTGAGCAGATTATGCTGTCACTTGGCTAGCAATGAGGTCTTTTTGTATTTACATTCTAATATAGGTGGTAGAGTTGTGTAGAGAGCGGTAGCAAATGAGTCTTAGGATTGGGAGATGTATGATAGGTTGAAAACATTTGAGATTTGAATTCTTTTTGAGCTGTGGGATTTTACAATATTACAGCCGCCATAGTACTGATTATTAACTCTTTATCAAAATGTGTTTGTTGTTGTGTTGTATTACTTTGGA
Source organism: Lissotriton vulgaris (assembly GCF_964263255.1). Lineage (NCBI taxonomy): Eukaryota > Metazoa > Chordata > Amphibia > Caudata > Salamandridae > Lissotriton > Lissotriton vulgaris. Next base: position 536,731,757 of record NC_141699.1, on the reverse strand, counting down.
AATATTCAAGTTCTGTTAATAGACTAACAGTGGACTTTCCCATTTGCAGAATATATTGAATGACCAACAGAGGGAGTGCTGCAGAAGAAACTTTCTCGGAGTTGCTGACAACCCAAAAAAAAAAGTTCAGCAGCTTTCGGCTTGATTTACCAATTTACATGGTGAGTCAAACTCTCAATTTATCATTTTGCTTTTCCTTAATGAAGTTCATAGCATCTGACGGCTCTCAGCACCTTTTAGTGTGGTCTTCTGCATGAATATTATTTGTCAAGACTGAAGCGATATGGTTGAAGGTACGGGCATCATGATAGCTTATCAAAGATGTTGCCTGTCTGCAAGGCTGACAATCCTACTTTAGATACTTGTGCTAGCAATATGTCATCAGAGGAAATTGGTGTGTTTGAGGCTGGAATGAGGTGTCTTATTTTAGAACAATTGCCTTAGTTTCACATGGAGGGAAGCTATTTTAACCTTCCTCCCTCAACTCTTTATATGGGACGCTTATAGTCGAGAAGGATTGTCTTTAGTATATTCTGTATTCTTGTACCTCTGCCACCCTTTTCAAAAGGGGAGCTCGATGCTTTCAATGTTGCAGAGTCCTTTCCCATTACACATTCCACTTGCCTTGCAGTCATAATTACAGATAGTTACCTAGTGCGGAATTGCTAATGCCTCATTGTTCTGTTTAATTGTCATCCATGGCTACTCATCAAGATGTGCCCTGACATCATAAAGCTACAGCAGGATGTCATCTGACTTGAGGGCAAGCTATAGGATACATTTATCATGTTACTGAAATGGGTAGTAGGCTAATCAGGACTCCCAGCTGAAGGCAAAGATGGGGAGATGGAAGAAATACAGGCATTATTTGAGATGTATTCATGTATTCAAGGTATGGGTGATAATATTCTCAGGTTCTCTATATGTTAAATGATAGGGATGTGCAAGAAGGACGATGGTAGAACCTGTTGTTCATAGTTTTTATCATTACCAGTTACTGCAGCATAAACCTTCCTCCATAAACGTATCGGATCACTTAATAGTTATAGGCGTACCATAGTCTAAAATAATTCAAGTGAGCAGATTATGCTGTCACTTGGCTAGCAATGAGGTCTTTTTGTATTTACATTCTAATATAGGTGGTAGAGTTGTGTAGAGAGCGGTAGCAAATGAGTCTTAGGATTGGGAGATGTATGATAGGTTGAAAACATTTGAGATTTGAATTCTTTTTGAGCTGTGGGATTTTACAATATTACAGCCGCCATAGTACTGATTATTAACTCTTTATCAAAATGTGTTTGTTGTTGTGTTGTATTACTTTGGAAATATTCAAGTTCTGTTAATAGACTAACAGTGGACTTTCCCATTTGCAGAATATATTGAATGACCAACAGAGGGAGTTCTGCAGAAGAAACTTTCTCGGAGTTGCTGACAACCCAAAAAAGAAAGTTCAGCAGCTTTCGGCTTGATTTACCAATTTACATGGTGAGTCAAACTCTCAATTTATAATTTTGCTTTTCCTTAATGAAGTTCATAGCATCTGACGGCTCTCAGCACCTTTTAGTGTGGGCTTCTGCATGAATATTATTTGTCAAGACTAAAGCGATATGGTTGAAGGTACGGGCATCATGATAGCTTATCAAAGATGTTGACTGTCTGCAAGGCTGACAATCCTACTTTAGATACTTGTGCTAGCAATATGTCATCAGAGGAAATTGGTGTGTTTGAGGCTGGAATGAGGTGTCTTATTTTAGAACAATTGCCTTAGTTTCACATGGAGGGAAGCTATTTTAACCTTCCTCCCTCAACTCTTTATATGGGACGCTTATAGTCGAGAAGGATTGTCTTTAGTATATTCTGTATTCTTGTACCTCTGCCACCCTTTTCAAAAGGGGAGCTCGATGCTTTCAATGTTGCAGAGTCCTTTCCCATTACACATTCCACTTGCCTTGCAGTCATAATTACAGATAGTTACCTAGTGCGGAATTGCTAATGCCTCATTGTTCTGTTTAATTGTCATCTATGGCTACTCATCAAGATGTGCCCTGACATCATAAAGCTACAGCAGGATGTCATCTGACTTGAGGGCAAGCTATAGGATACATTTATCATGTTACTGAAATGGGTAGTAGGCTAATCAGGACTCCCAGCTGAAGGCAAAGATGGGGAGATGGAAGAAATACAGGCATTATTTGAGATGTATTCATGTATTCAAGGTATGGGTGATAATATTCTCAGGTTCTCTATATGTTAAATGATAGGGATGTGCAAGAAGGACGATGGTAGAACCTGTTGTTCATAGTTTTTATCATTACCAGTTACTGCAGCATAAACCTTCCTCCATAAACGTATCGGATCACTTAATAGTTATAGGCGTACCATAGTCTAAAATAATTCAAGTGAGCAGATTATGCTGTCACTTGGCTAGCAATGAGGTCTTTTTGTATTTACATTCTAATATAGGTGGTAGAGTTGTGTAGAGAGCGGTAGCAAATGAGTCTTAGGATTGGGAGATGTATGATAGGTTGAAAACATTTGAGATTTGAATTCTTTTTGAGCTGTGGGATTTTACAATATTACAGCCGCCATAGTACTGATTATTAACTCTTTATCAAAATGTGTTTGTTGTTGTGTTGTATTACTTTGGAAATATTCAAGTTCTGTTAATAGACTAACAGTGGACTTTCCCATTTGCAGAATATATTGAATGACCAACAGAGGGAGTGCTGCAGAAGAATCTTTCTCGGAGTTGCTGACAACCCAAAAAAAAAAGTTCAGCAGCTTTCGGCTTGATTTACCAATTTACATGGTGAGTCAAACTCTCAATTTATCATTTTGCTTTTCCTTAATGAAGTTCATAGCATCTGACGGCTCTCAGCACCTTTTAGTGTGGTCTTCTGCATGAATATTATTTGTCAAGACTGAAGCGATATGGTTGAAGGTACGGGCATCATGATAGCTTATCAAAGATGTTGCCTGTCTGCAAGGCTGACAATCCTACTTTAGATACTTGTGCTAGCAATATGTCATCAGAGGAAATTGGTGTGTTTGAGGCTGGAATGAGGTGTCTTATTTTAGAACAATTGCCTTAGTTTCACATGGAGGGAAGCTATTTTAACCTTCCTCCCTCAACTCTTTATATGGGACGCTTATAGTCGAGAAGGATTGTCTTTAGTATATTCTGTATTCTTGTACCTCTGCCACCCTTTTCAAAAGGGGAGCTCGATGCTTTCAATGTTGCAGAGTCCTTTCCCATTACACATTCCACTTGCCTTGCAGTCATAATTACAGATAGTTACCTAGTGCGGAATTGCTAATGCCTCATTGTTCTGTTTAATTGTCATCCATGGCTACTCATCAAGATGTGCCCTGACATCATAAAGCTACAGCAGGATGTCATCTGACTTGAGGGCAAGCTATAGGATACATTTATCATGTTACTGAAATGGGTAGTAGGCTAATCAGGACTCCCAGCTGAAGGCAAAGATGGGGAGATGGAAGAAATACAGGCATTATTTGAGATGTATTCATGTATTCAAGGTATGGGTGATAATATTCTCAGGTTCTCTATATGTTAAATGATAGGGATGTGCAAGAAGGACGATGGTAGAACCTGTTGTTCATAGTTTTTATCATTACCAGTTACTGCAGCATAAACCTTCCTCCATAAACGTATCGGATCACTTAATAGTTATAGGCGTACCATAGTCTAAAATAATTCAAGTGAGCAGATTATGCTGTCACTTGGCTAGCAATGAGGTCTTTTTGTATTTACATTCTAATATAGGTGGTAGAGTTGTGTAGAGAGCGGTAGCAAATGAGTCTTAGGATTGGGAGATGTATGATAGGTTGAAAACATTTGAGATTTGAATTCTTTTTGAGCTGTGGGATTTTACAATATTACAGCCGCCATAGTACTGATTATTAACTCTTTATCAAAATGTGTTTGTTGTTGTGTTGTATTACTTTGGAAATATTCAAGTTCTGTTAATAGACTAACAGTGGACTTTCCCATTTGCAGAATATATTGAATGACCAACAGAGGGAGTTCTGCAGAAGAAACTTTCTCGGAGTTGCTGACAACCCAAAAAAGAAAGTTCAGCAGCTTTCGGCTTGATTTACCAATTTACATGGTGAGTCAAACTCTCAATTTATAATTTTGCTTTTCCTTAATGAAGTTCATAGCATCTGACGGCTCTCAGCACCTTTTAGTGTGGGCTTCTGCATGAATATTATTTGTCAAGACTAAAGCGATATGGTTGAAGGTACGGGCATCATGATAGCTTATCAAAGATGTTGACTGTCTGCAAGGCTGACAATCCTACTTTAGATACTTGTGCTAGCAATATGTCATCAGAGGAAATTGGTGTGTTTGAGGCTGGAATGAGGTGTCTTATTTTAGAACAATTGCCTTAGTTTCACATGGAGGGAAGCTATTTTAACCTTCCTCCCTGAACTCTTTATATGGGACGCTTATAGTCGAGAAGGATTGTCTTTAGTATATTCTGTATTCTTGTACCTCTGCCACCCTTTTCAAAAGGGGAGCTCAATGCTTTCAACGTTGCAAAATCCTTTCCCATTACACATTCCACTTGCCTTGCAGTCATAATTACAGATAGTTACCTAGTGCGGAATTGCTAATGCCTCATTGTTCTGTGTAATTTTCATCCATGGCTACTCATCAAGATGTGCCCTGACATCATAAAGCTACAGCAGGATGTCATCTGACTTGAGGGCAAGCTATGGAATACATTTATCATGTTACTGAAATGGGTAGCAGGCTAATCAGGACTCCCAGCTGTAGGCAAAGATGGGGAGATGGAAGAAACACAGGCATTATTTGAGATGTATTCATTTGTTCAAGGTATGGGTGATAATAATATTCTCAGGTTCTCTATATGTTAACTGATAGGGATGTGCAAGAAGGAAGATGGTAGTACCTGTTGTTCATAGTTTTTATCATTACCAGTAACTGCAGCATAAACCTTCCTCCATAAACGTATCGGATCACTTATTAGTTATAGGCGTACCATAGTCTAAAATAATTCAAGTGAGCAGATTATGCTGTCACTTGGCTAGCAATGAGGTCTTTTTGTATTTACATTCTGATATAGGTGGTAGAGTTGTGTAGAGAGCGGTAGCAAATGAGTCTTAGGATTGGGAGATGTATGATAGGTTGAAAAAATTAGAGATTTGAATTCTTTTTGAGATGTGGGATTTTACAATATTACTGCCGCCATAGTACTGATTATTAACTCTTTATCAAAATGTGTTTGTTGTTGTGTTGTATTACTTTGGAAATATTCAAGTTCTGTTAATAGACTAACAGTGGACTTTCCCATTTGCAGAATATATTGAATGACCAACAGAGGGAGTGCTGCAGAAGAAACTTTCTCGGAGTTGCTGACAACCCAAAAAAAAAAGTTCAGCAGCTTTCGGCTTGATTTACCAATTTACATGGTGAGTCAAACTCTCAATTTATCATTTTGCTTTTCCTTAATGAAGTTCATAGCATCTGACGGCTCTCAGCACCTTTTAGTGTGGTCTTCTGCATGAATATTATTTGTCAAGACTGAAGCGATATGGTTGAAGGTACGGGCATCATGATAGCTTATCAAAGATGTTGCCTGTCTGCAAGGCTGACAATCCTACTTTAGATACTTGTGCTAGCAATATGTCATCAGAGGAAATTGGTGTGTTTGAGGCTGGAATGAGGTGTCTTATTTTAGAACAATTGCCTTAGTTTCACATGGAGGGAAGCTATTTTAACCTTCCTCCCTCAACTCTTTATATGGGACGCTTATAGTCGAGAAGGATTGTCTTTAGTATATTCTGTATTCTTGTACCTCTGCCACCCTTTTCAAAAGGGGAGCTCGATGCTTTCAATGTTGCAGAGTCCTTTCCCATTACACATTCCACTTGCCTTGCAGTCATAATTACAGATAGTTACCTAGTGCGGAATTGCTAATGCCTCATTGTTCTGTTTAATTGTCATCCATGGCTACTCATCAAGATGTGCCCTGACATCATAAAGCTACAGCAGGATGTCATCTGACTTGAGGGCAAGCTATAGGATACATTTATCATGTTACTGAAATGGGTAGTAGGCTAATCAGGACTCCCAGCTGAAGGCAAAGATGGGGAGATGGAAGAAATACAGGCATTATTTGAGATGTATTCATGTATTCAAGGTATGGGTGATAATATTCTCAGGTTCTCTATATGTTAAATGATAGGGATGTGCAAGAAGGACGATGGTAGAACCTGTTGTTCATAGTTTTTATCATTACCAGTTACTGCAGCATAAACCTTCCTCCATAAACGTATCGGATCACTTAATAGTTATAGGCGTACCATAGTCTAAAATAATTCAAGTGAGCAGATTATGCTGTCACTTGGCTAGCAATGAGGTCTTTTTGTATTTACATTCTAATATAGGTGGTAGAGTTGTGTAGAGAGCGGTAGCAAATGAGTCTTAGGATTGGGAGATGTATGATAGGTTGAAAACATTTGAGATTTGAATTCTTTTTGAGCTGTGGGATTTTACAATATTACAGCCGCCATAGTACTGATTATTAACTCTTTATCAAAATGTGTTTGTTGTTGTGTTGTATTACTTTGGAAATATTCAAGTTCTGTTAATAGACTAACAGTGGACTTTCCCATTTGCAGAATATATTGAATGACCAACAGAGGGAGTTCTGCAGAAGAAACTTTCTCGGAGTTGCTGACAACCCAAAAAAGAAAGTTCAGCAGCTTTCGGCTTGATTTACCAATTTACATGGTGAGTCAAACTCTCAATTTATAATTTTGCTTTTCCTTAATGAAGTTCATAGCATCTGACGGCTCTCAGCACCTTTTAGTGTGGTCTTCTGCATGAATATTATTTGTCAAGACTGAAGCGATATGGTTGAAGGTACGGGCATCATGATAGCTTATCAAAGATGTTGCCTGTCTGCAAGGCTGACAATCCTACTTTAGATACTTGTGCTAGCAATATGTCATCAGAGGAAATTGGTGTGTTTGAGGCTGGAATGAGGTGTCTTATTTTAGAACAATTGCCTTAGTTTCACATGGAGGGAAGCTATTTTAACCTTCCTCCCTGAACTCTTTATATGGGACGCTTATAGTCGAGAAGGATTGTCTTTAGTATATTCTGTATTCTTGTACCTCTGCCACCCTTTTCAAAAGGGGAGCTCAATGCTTTCAACGTTGCAAAATCCTTTCCCATTACACATTCCACTTGCCTTGCAGTCATAATTACAGATAGTTACCTAGTGCGGAATTGCTAATGCCTCATTGTTCTGTGTAATTTTCATCCATGGCTACTCATCAAGATGTGCCCTGACATCATAAAGCTACAGCAGGATGTCATCTGACTTGAGGGCAAGCTATGGAATACATTTATCATGTTACTGAAATGGGTAGCAGGCTAATCAGGACTCCCAGCTGTAGGCAAAGATGGGGAGATGGAAGAAACACAGGCATTATTTGAGATGTATTCATGTATTCAAGGTATGGGTGATAATAATATTCTCAGGTTCTCTATATGTTAACTGATAGGGATGTGCAAGAAGGAAGATGGTAGAACCTGTTGTTCATAGTTTTTATCATTACCAGTTACTGCAGCATAAACCTTCCTCCATAAACGTATCGGATCACTTAATAGTTATAGGCGTACCATAGTCTAAAATAATTCAAGTGAGCAGATTATGCTGTCACTTGGCTAGCAATGAGGTCTTTTTGTATTTACATTCTAATATAGGTGGTAGAGTTGTGTAGAGAGCGGTAGCAAATGAGTCTTAGGATTGGGAGATGTATGATAGGTTGAAAACATTTGAGATTTGAATTCTTTTTGAGCTGTGGGATTTTACAATATTACAGCCGCCATAGTACTGATTATTAACTCTTTATCAAAATGTGTTTGTTGTTGTGTTGTATTACTTTGGAAATATTCAAGTTCTGTTAATAGACTAACAGTGGACTTTCCCATTTGCAGAATATATTGAATGACCAACAGAGGGAGTTCTGCAGAAGAAACTTTCTCGGAGTTGCTGACAACCCAAAAAAGAAAGTTCAGCAGCTTTCGGCTTGATTTACCAATTTACATGGTGAGTCAAACTCTCAATTTATAATTTTGCTTTTCCTTAATGAAGTTCATAGCATCTGACGGCTCTCAGCACCTTTTAGTGTGGGCTTCTGCATGAATATTATTTGTCAAGACTAAAGCGATATGGTTGAAGGTACGGGCATCATGATAGCTTATCAAAGATGTTGACTGTCTGCAAGGCTGACAATCCTACTTTAGATACTTGTGCTAGCAATATGTCATCAGAGGAAATTGGTGTGTTTGAGGCTGGAATGAGGTGTCTTATTTTAGAACAATTGCCTTAGTTTCACATGGAGGGAAGCTATTTTAACCTTCCTCCCTGAACTCTTTATATGGGACGCTTATAGTCGAGAAGGATTGTCTTTAGTATATTCTGTATTCTTGTACCTCTGCCACCCTTTTCAAAAGGGGAGCTCAATGCTTTCAACGTTGCAAAATCCTTTCCCATTACACATTCCACTTGCCTTGCAGTCATAATTACAGATAGTTACCTAGTGCGGAATTGCTAATGCCTCATTGTTCTGTGTAATTTTCATCCATGGCTACTCATCAAGATGTGCCCTGACATCATAAAGCTACAGCAGGATGTCATCTGACTTGAGGGCAAGCTATGGAATACATTTATCATGTTACTGAAATGGGTAGCAGGCTAATCAGGACTCCCAGCTGTAGGCAAAGATGGGGAGATGGAAGAAACACAGGCATTATTTGAGATGTATTCATTTGTTCAAGGTATGGGTGATAATAATATTCTCAGGTTCTCTATATGTTAACTGATAGGGATGTGCAAGAAGGAAGATGGTAGTACCTGTTGTTCATAGTTTTTATCATTACCAGTAACTGCAGCATAAACCTTCCTCCATAAACGTATCGGATCACTTATTAGTTATAGGCGTACCATAGTCTAAAATAATTCAAGTGAGCAGATTATGCTGTCACTTGGCTAGCAATGAGGTCTTTTTGTATTTACATTCTGATATAGGTGGTAGAGTTGTGTAGAGAGCGGTAGCAAATGAGTCTTAGGATTGGGAGATGTATGATAAGTTGAAAAAATGAGATTTGAATTCTTTTTGAGATGTGGGATTTTACAATATTACTGCCGCCATAGTACTGATTATTAACTCTTTATCAAAATGTGTTTGTTGTTGTGTTGTATTACTTTGGAAATATTCAAGTTCTGTTAATAGACTAACAGTGGACTTTCCCATTTGCAGAATATATTGAATGACCAACAGAGGGAGTGCTGCAGAAGAAACTTTCTCGGAGTTGCTGACAACCCAAAAAAAAAAGTTCAGCAGCTTTCGGCTTGATTTACCAATTTACATGGTGAGTCAAACTCTCAATTTATCATTTTGCTTTTCCTTAATGAAGTTCATAGCATCTGACGGCTCTCAGCACCTTTTAGTGTGGTCTTCTGCATGAATATTATTTGTCAAGACTGAAGCGATATGGTTGAAGGTACGGGCATCATGATAGCTTATCAAAGATGTTGCCTGTCTGCAAGGCTGACAATCCTACTTTAGATACTTGTGCTAGCAATATGTCATCAGAGGAAATTGGTGTGTTTGAGGCTGGAATGAGGTGTCTTATTTTAGAACAATTGCCTTAGTTTCACATGGAGGGAAGCTATTTTAACCTTCCTCCCTCAACTCTTTATATGGGACGCTTATAGTCGAGAAGGATTGTCTTTAGTATATTCTGTATTCTTGTACCTCTGCCACCCTTTTCAAAAGGGGAGCTCGATGCTTTCAATGTTGCAGAGTCCTTTCCCATTACACATTCCACTTGCCTTGCAGTCATAATTACAGATAGTTACCTAGTGCGGAATTGCTAATGCCTCATTGTTCTGTTTAATTGTCATCCATGGCTACTCATCAAGATGTGCCCTGACATCATAAAGCTACAGCAGGATGTCATCTGACTTGAGGGCAAGCTATAGGATACATTTATCATGTTACTGAAATGGGTAGTAGGCTAATCAGGACTCCCAGCTGAAGGCAAAGATGGGGAGATGGAAGAAATACAGGCATTATTTGAGATGTATTCATGTATTCAAGGTATGGGTGATAATATTCTCAGGTTCTCTATATGTTAAATGATAGGGATGTGCAAGAAGGACGATGGTAGAACCTGTTGTTCATAGTTTTTATTATTACCAGTTACTGCAGCATAAACCTTCCTCCATAAACGTATCGGATCACTTAATAGTTATAGGCGTACCATAGTCTAAAATAATTCAAGTGAGCAGATTATGCTGTCACTTGGCTAGCAATGAGGTCTTTTTGTATTTACATTCTGATATAGGTGGTAGAGTTGTGTAGAGAGCGGTAGCAAATGAGTCTTAGGATTGGGAGATGTATGATAGGTTGAAAAAATTAGAGATTTGAATTCTTTTTGAGATGTGGGATTTTACAATATTACTGCCGCCATAGTACTGATTATTAACTCTTTATCAAAATGTGTTTGTTGTTGTGTTGTATTACTTTGGAAATATTCAAGTTCTGTTAATAGACTAACAGTGGACTTTCCCATTTGCAGAATATATTGAATGACCAACAGAGGGAGTGCTGCAGAAGAAACTTTCTCGGAGTTGCTGACAACCCAAAAAAAAAAGTTCAGCAGCTTTCGGCTTGATTTACCAATTTACATGGTGAGTCAAACTCTCAATTTATCATTTTGCTTTTCCTTAATGAAGTTCATAGCATCTGACGGCTCTCAGCACCTTTTAGTGTGGTCTTCTGCATGAATATTATTTGTCAAGACTGAAGCGATATGGTTGAAGGTACGGGCATCATGATAGCTTATCAAAGATGTTGCCTGTCTGCAAGGCTGACAATCCTACTTTAGATACTTGTGCTAGCAATATGTCATCAGAGGAAATTGGTGTGTTTGAGGCTGGAATGAGGTGTCTTATTTTAGAACAATTGCCTTAGTTTCACATGGAGGGAAGCTATTTTAACCTTCCTCCCTCAACTCTTTATATGGGACGCTTATAGTCGAGAAGGATTGTCTTTAGTATATTCTGTATTCTTGTACCTCTGCCACCCTTTTCAAAAGGGGAGCTCGATGCTTTCAATGTTGCAGAGTCCTTTCCCATTACACATTCCACTTGCCTTGCAGTCATAATTACAGATAGTTACCTAGTGCGGAATTGCTAATGCCTCATTGTTCTGTTTAATTGTCATCCATGGCTACTCATCAAGATGTGCCCTGACATCATAAAGCTACAGCAGGATGTCATCTGACTTGAGGGCAAGCTATAGGATACATTTATCATGTTACTGAAATGGGTAGTAGGCTAATCAGGACTCCCAGCTGAAGGCAAAGATGGGGAGATGGAAGAAATACAGGCATTATTTGAGATGTATTCATGTATTCAAGGTATGGGTGATAATATTCTCAGGTTCTCTATATGTTAAATGATAGGGATGTGCAAGAAGGACGATGGTAGAACCTGTTGTTCATAGTTTTTATCATTACCAGTTACTGCAGCATAAACCTTCCTCCATAAACGTATCGGATCACTTAATAGTTATAGGCGTACCATAGTCTAAAATAATTCAAGTGAGCAGATTATGCTGTCACTTGGCTAGCAATGAGGTCTTTTTGTATTTACATTCTAATATAGGTGGTAGAGTTGTGTAGAGAGCGGTAGCAAATGAGTCTTAGGATTGGGAGATGTATGATAGGTTGAAAACATTTGAGATTTGAATTCTTTTTGAGCTGTGGGATTTTACAATATTACAGCCGCCATAGTACTGATTATTAACTCTTTATCAAAATGTGTTTGTTGTTGTGTTGTATTACTTTGGAAATATTCAAGTTCTGTTAATAGACTAACAGTGGACTTTCCCATTTGCAGAATATATTGAATGACCAACAGAGGGAGTTCTGCAGAAGAAACTTTCTCGGAGTTGCTGACAACCCAAAAAAGAAAGTTCAGCAGCTTTCGGCTTGATTTACCAATTTACATGGTGAGTCAAACTCTCAATTTATAATTTTGCTTTTCCTTAATGAAGTTCATAGCATCTGACGGCTCTCAGCACCTTTTAGTGTGGGCTTCTGCATGAATATTATTTGTCAAGACTAAAGCGATATGGTTGAAGGTACGGGCATCATGATAGCTTATCAAAGATGTTGACTGTCTGCAAGGCTGACAATCCTACTTTAGATACTTGTGCTAGCAATATGTCATCAGAGGAAATTGGTGTGTTTGAGGCTGGAATGAGGTGTCTTATTTTAGAACAATTGCCTTAGTTTCACATGGAGGGAAGCTATTTTAACCTTCCTCCCTGAACTCTTTATATGGGACGCTTATAGTCGAGAAGGATTGTCTTTAGTATATTCTGTATTCTTGTACCTCTGCCACCCTTTTCAAAAGGGGAGCTCAATGCTTTCAACGTTGCAAAATCCTTTCCCATTACACATTCCACTTGCCTTGCAGTCATAATTACAGATAGTTACCTAGTGCGGAATTGCTAATGCCTCATTGTTCTGTGTAATTTTCATCCATGGCTACTCATCAAGATGTGCCCTGACATCATAAAGCTACAGCAGGATGTCATCTGACTTGAGGGCAAGCTATGGAATACATTTATCATGTTACTGAAATGGGTAGCAGGCTAATCAGGACTCCCAGCTGTAGGCAAAGATGGGGAGATGGAAGAAACACAGGCATTATTTGAGATGTATTCATTTGTTCAAGGTATGGGTGATAATAATATTCTCAGGTTCTCTATATGTTAACTGATAGGGATGTGCAAGAAGGAAGATGGTAGTACCTGTTGTTCATAGTTTTTATCATTACCAGTAACTGCAGCATAAACCTTCCTCCATAAACGTATCGGATCACTTATTAGTTATAGGCGTACCATAGTCTAAAATAATTCAAGTGAGCAGATTATGCTGTCACTTGGCTAGCAATGAGGTCTTTTTGTATTTACATTCTGATATAGGTGGTAGAGTTGTGTAGAGAGCGGTAGCAAATGAGTCTTAGGATTGGGAGATGTATGATAGGTTGAAAAAATGAGATTTGAATTCTTTTTGAGATGTGGGATTTTACAATATTACTGCCGCCATAGTACTGATTATTAACTCTTTATCAAAATGTGTTTGTTGTTGTGTTGTATTACTTTGGAAATATTCAAGTTCTGTTAATAGACTAACAGTGGACTTTCCCATTTGCAGAATATATTGAATGACCAACAGAGGGAGTGCTGCAGAAGAAACTTTCTCGGAGTTGCTGACAACCCAAAAAAAAAAGTTCAGCAGCTTTCGGCTTGATTTACCAATTTACATGGTGAGTCAAACTCTCAATTTATCATTTTGCTTTTCCTTAATGAAGTTCATAGCATCTGACGGCTCTCAGCACCTTTTAGTGTGGTCTTCTGCATGAATATTATTTGTCAAGACTGAAGCGATATGGTTGAAGGTACGGGCATCATGATAGCTTATCAAAGATGTTGCCTGTCTGCAAGGCTGACAATCCTACTTTAGATACTTGTGCTAGCAATATGTCATCAGAGGAAATTGGTGTGTTTGAGGCTGGAATGAGGTGTCTTATTTTAGAACAATTGCCTTAGTTTCACATGGAGGGAAGCTATTTTAACCTTCCTCCCTCAACTCTTTATATGGGACGCTTATAGTCGAGAAGGATTGTCTTTAGTATATTCTGTATTCTTGTACCTCTGCCACCCTTTTCAAAAGGGGAGCTCGATGCTTTCAATGTTGCAGAGTCCTTTCCCATTACACATTCCACTTGCCTTGCAGTCATAATTACAGATAGTTACCTAGTGCGGAATTGCTAATGCCTCATTGTTCTGTTTAATTGTCATCCATGGCTACTCATCAAGATGTGCCCTGACATCATAAAGCTACAGCAGGATGTCATCTGACTTGAGGGCAAGCTATAGGATACATTTATCATGTTACTGAAATGGGTAGTAGGCTAATCAGGACTCCCAGCTGAAGGCAAAGATGGGGAGATGGAAGAAATACAGGCATTATTTGAGATGTATTCATGTATTCAAGGTATGGGTGATAATATTCTCAGGTTCTCTATATGTTAAATGATAGGGATGTGCAAGAAGGACGATGGTAGAACCTGTTGTTCATAGTTTTTATTATTACCAGTTACTGCAGCATAAACCTTCCTCCATAAACGTATCGGATCACTTAATAGTTATAGGCGTACCATAGTCTAAAATAATTCAAGTGAGCAGATTATGCTGTCACTTGGCTAGCAATGAGGTCTTTTTGTATTTACATTCTAATATAGGTGGTAGAGTTGTGTAGAGAGCGGTAGCAAATGAGTCTTAGGATTGGGAGATGTATGATAGGTTGAAAACATTTGAGATTTGAATTCTTTTTGAGCTGTGGGATTTTACAATATTACAGCCGCCATAGTACTGATTATTAACTCTTTATCAAAATGTGTTTGTTGTTGTGTTGTATTACTTTGGAAATATTCAAGTTCTGTTAATAGACTAACAGTGGACTTTCCCATTTGCAGAATATATTGAATGACCAACAGAGGGAGTTCTGCAGAAGAAACTTTCTCGGAGTTGCTGACAACCCAAAAAAGAAAGTTCAGCAGCTTTCGGCTTGATTTACCAATTTACATGGTGAGTCAAACTCTCAATTTATAATTTTGCTTTTCCTTAATGAAGTTCATAGCATCTGACGGCTCTCAGCACCTTTTAGTGTGGGCTTCTGCATGAATATTATTTGTCAAGACTAAAGCGATATGGTTGAAGGTACGGGCATCATGATAGCTTATCAAAGATGTTGACTGTCTGCAAGGCTGACAATCCTACTTTAGATACTTGTGCTAGCAATATGTCATCAGAGGAAATTGGTGTGTTTGAGGCTGGAATGAGGTGTCTTATTTTAGAACAATTGCCTTAGTTTCACATGGAGGGAAGCTATTTTAACCTTCCTCCCTGAACTCTTTATATGGGACGCTTATAGTCGAGAAGGATTGTCTTTAGTATATTCTGTATTCTTGTACCTCTGCCACCCTTTTCAAAAGGGGAGCTCAATGCTTTCAACGTTGCAAAATCCTTTCCCATTACACATTCCACTTGCCTTGCAGTCATAATTACAGATAGTTACCTAGTGCGGAATTGCTAATGCCTCATTGTTCTGTGTAATTTTCATCCATGGCTACTCATCAAGATGTGCCCTGACATCATAAAGCTACAGCAGGATGTCATCTGACTTGAGGGCAAGCTATGGAATACATTTATCATGTTACTGAAATGGGTAGCAGGCTAATCAGGACTCCCAGCTGTAGGCAAAGATGGGGAGATGGAAGAAACACAGGCATTATTTGAGATGTATTCATTTGTTCAAGGTATGGGTGATAATAATATTCTCAGGTTCTCTATATGTTAACTGATAGGGATGTGCAAGAAGGAAGATGGTAGTACCTGTTGTTCATAGTTTTTATCATTACCAGTAACTGCAGCATAAACCTTCCTCCATAAACGAATCGGATCACTTATTAGTTATAGGCGTACCATAGTCTAAAATAATTCAAGTGAGCAGATTATGCTGTCACTTGGCTAGCAATGAGGTCTTTTGTATTTACATTCTGATATAGGTGGTAGAGTTGTGTAGAGAGCGGTAGCAAATGAGTCTTAGGATTGGGAGATGTATGATAGGTTGAAAAAATTTGAGATTTGAATTATTTTTGAGCTGTGGGATTTTACAATATTACAGCCGCCATAGTACTGATTATTAACTCTTTATCAAAATGTGTTTGTTGTTGTGTTGTATTACTTTGGAAATATTCAAGTTCTGTTAATAGACTAACAGTGGACTTTCCCATTTGCAGAATATATTGAATGACCAACAGAGGGAGTGCTGCAGAAGAAACTTTCTCGGAGTTGCTGACAACCCAAAAAAAAAAGTTCAGCAGCTTTCGGCTTGATTTACCAATTTACATGGTGAGTCAAACTCTCAATTTATCATTTTGCTTTTCCTTAATGAAGTTCATAGCATCTGACGGCTCTCAGCACCTTTTAGTGTGGTCTTCTGCATGAATATTATTTGTCAAGACTGAAGCGATATGGTTGAAGGTACGGGCATCATGATAGCTTATCAAAGATGTTGCCTGTCTGCAAGGCTGACAATCCTACTTTAGATACTTGTGCTAGCAATATGTCATCAGAGGAAATTGGTGTGTTTGAGGCTGGAATGAGGTGTCTTATTTTAGAACAATTGCCTTAGTTTCACATGGAGGGAAGCTATTTTAACCTTCCTCCCTCAACTCTTTATATGGGACGCTTATAGTCGAGAAGGATTGTCTTTAGTATATTCTGTATTCTTGTACCTCTGCCACCCTTTTCAAAAGGGGAGCTCGATGCTTTCAATGTTGCAGAGTCCTTTCCCATTACACATTCCACTTGCCTTGCAGTCATAATTACAGATAGTTACCTAGTGCGGAATTGCTAATGCCTCATTGTTCTGTTTAATTGTCATCCATGGCTACTCATCAAGATGTGCCCTGACATCATAAAGCTACAGCAGGATGTCATCTGACTTGAGGGCAAGCTATAGGATACATTTATCATGTTACTGAAATGGGTAGTAGGCTAATCAGGACTCCCAGCTGAAGGCAAAGATGGGGAGATGGAAGAAATACAGGCATTATTTGAGATGTATTCATGTATTCAAGGTATGGGTGATAATATTCTCAGGTTCTCTATATGTTAAATGATAGGGATGTGCAAGAAGGACGATGGTAGAACCTGTTGTTCATAGTTTTTATCATTACCAGTTACTGCAGCATAAACCTTCCTCCATAAACGTATCGGATCACTTAATAGTTATAGGCGTACCATAGTCTAAAATAATTCAAGTGAGCAGATTATGCTGTCACTTGGCTAGCAATGAGGTCTTTTTGTATTTACATTCTAATATAGGTGGTAGAGTTGTGTAGAGAGCGGTAGCAAATGAGTCTTAGGATTGGGAGATGTATGATAGGTTGAAAACATTTGAGATTTGAATTCTTTTTGAGCTGTGGGATTTTACAATATTACAGCCGCCATAGTACTGATTATTAACTCTTTATCAAAATGTGTTTGTTGTTGTGTTGTATTACTTTGGAAATATTCAAGTTCTGTTAATAGACTAACAGTGGACTTTCCCATTTGCAGAATATATTGAATGACCAACAGAGGGAGTTCTGCAGAAGAAACTTTCTCGGAGTTGCTGACAACCCAAAAAAGAAAGTTCAGCAGCTTTCGGCTTGATTTACCAATTTACATGGTGAGTCAAACTCTCAATTTATAATTTTGCTTTTCCTTAATGAAGTTCATAGCATCTGACGGCTCTCAGCACCTTTTAGTGTGGGCTTCTGCATGAATATTATTTGTCAAGACTAAAGCGATATGGTTGAAGGTACGGGCATCATGATAGCTTATCAAAGATGTTGACTGTCTGCAAGGCTGACAATCCTACTTTAGATACTTGTGCTAGCAATATGTCATCAGAGGAAATTGGTGTGTTTGAGGCTGGAATGAGGTGTCTTATTTTAGAACAATTGCCTTAGTTTCACATGGAGGGAAGCTATTTTAACCTTCCTCCCTGAACTCTTTATATGGGACGCTTATAGTCGAGAAGGATTGTCTTTAGTATATTCTGTATTCTTGTACCTCTGCCACCCTTTTCAAAAGGGGAGCTCAATGCTTTCAACGTTGCAAAATCCTTTCCCATTACACATTCCACTTGCCTTGCAGTCATAATTACAGATAGTTACCTAGTGCGGAATTGCTAATGCCTCATTGTTCTGTGTAATTTTCATCCATGGCTACTCATCAAGATGTGCCCTGACATCATAAAGCTACAGCAGGATGTCATCTGACTTGAGGGCAAGCTATGGAATACATTTATCATGTTACTGAAATGGGTAGCAGGCTAATCAGGACTCCCAGCTGTAGGCAAAGATGGGGAGATGGAAGAAACACAGGCATTATTTGAGATGTATTCATTTGTTCAAGGTATGGGTGATAATAATATTCTCAGGTTCTCTATATGTTAACTGATAGGGATGTGCAAGAAGGAAGATGGTAGTACCTGTTGTTCATAGTTTTTATCATTACCAGTAACTGCAGCATAAACCTTCCTCCATAAACGAATCGGATCACTTATTAGTTATAGGCGTACCATAGTCTAAAATAATTCAAGTGAGCAGATTATGCTGTCACTTGGCTAGCAATGAGGTCTTTTGTATTTACATTCTGATATAGGTGGTAGAGTTGTGTAGAGAGCGGTAGCAAATGAGTCTTAGGATTGGGAGATGTATGATAGGTTGAAAAAATTTGAGATTTGAATTATTTTTGAGCTGTGGGATTTTACAATATTACAGCCGCCATAGTACTGATTATTAACTCTTTATCAAAATGTGTTTGTTGTTGTGTTGTATTACTTTGGAAATATTCAAGTTCTGTTAATAGACTAACAGTGGACTTTCCCATTTGCAGAATATATTGAATGACCAACAGAGGGAGTTCTGCAGAAGAAACTTTCTTGGAGTTGCTGACAACCCAAAAAAGAAAGTTCAGCAGCTTTCGGCTTGATTTACCAATTTACATGGTGAGTCAAACTCTCAATTTATAATTTTGCTTTTCCTTAATGAAGTTCATAGCATCTGACGGCTCTCAGCACCTTTTAGTGTGGGCTTCTGCATGAATATTATTTGTCAAGACTGAAGCGATATGGTTGAAGGTACGGGCATCATGATAGCTTATCAAAGATGTTGACTGTCTGCAAGGCTGACAATCCTACTTTAGATACTTGTGCTAGCAATATGTCATCAGAGGAAATTGGTGTGTTTGAGGCTGGAATGAGGTGTCTTATTTTAGAACAATTGCCTTAGTTTCACATGGAGGGAAGCTATTTTAACCTTCCTCCCTCAACTCTTTATATGGGACGCTTATAGTTGAGAAGGATTGTCTTTAGTATATTCTGTATTCTTGTACCTCTGCCACCCTTTTCAAAAGGGGAGCTCAATGCTTTCAATGTTGCAAAATCCTTTCCCATTACACATTCCACTTGCCTTGCAGTCATAATTACAGATAGTTACCTAGTGCGGAATTGCTAATGCCTCATTGTTCTGTGTAATTTTCATCCATGGCTACTCATCAAGATGTGCCCTGACATCATAAAGCTACAGCAGGATGTCATCTGACTTGAGGGCAAGCTATGGAATACATTTATCATGTTACTGAAATGGGTAGCAGGCTAATCAGGACTCCCAGCTGTAGGCAAAGATGGGGAGATGGAAGAAACACAGGCATTATTTGAGATGTATTCATTTGTTCAAGGTATGGGTGATAATAATATTCTCAGGTTCTCTATATGTTAACTGATAGGGATGTGCAAGAAGGAAGATGGTAGTACCTGTTGTTCATAGTTTTTATCATTACCAGTAACTGCAGCATAAACCTTCCTCCATAAACGTATCGGATCACTTATTAGTTATAGGCGTACCATAGTCTAAAATAATTCAAGTGAGCAGATTATGCTGTCACTTGGCTAGCAATGAGGTCTTTTGTATTTACATTCTGATATAGGTGGTAGAGTTGTGTAGAGAGCGGTAGCAAATGAGTCTTAGGATTGGGAGATGTATGATAGGTTGAAAAAATTAGAGATTCGAATTCTTTTTGAGCTGTGGGATTTTACAATATTACAGCCGCCATAGTACTGATTATTAACTCTTTATCAAAATGTGTTTGTTGTTGTGTTGTATTACTTTGGAAATATTCAAGTTCTGTTAATAGACTAACAGTGGACTTTCCCATTTGCAGAATATATTGAATGACCAACAGAGGGAGTGCTGCAGAAGAAACTTTCTCGGAGTTGCTGACAACCCAAAAAAAAAAGTTCAGCAGCTTTCGGCTTGATTTACCAATTTACATGGTGAGTCAAACTCTCAATTTATCATTTTGCTTTTCCTTAATGAAGTTCATAGCATCTGACGGCTCTCAGCACCTTTTAGTGTGGTCTTCTGCATGAATATTATTTGTCAAGACTGAAGCGATATGGTTGAAGGTACGGGCATCATGATAGCTTATCAAAGATGTTGCCTGTCTGCAAGGCTGACAATCCTACTTTAGATACTTGTGCTAGCAATATGTCATCAGAGGAAATTGGTGTGTTTGAGGCTGGAATGAGGTGTCTTATTTTAGAACAATTGCCTTAGTTTCACATGGAGGGAAGCTATTTTAACCTTCCTCCCTCAACTCTTTATATGGGACGCTTATAGTCGAGAAGGATTGTCTTTAGTATATTCTGTATTCTTGTACCTCTGCCACCCTTTTCAAAAGGGGAGCTCGATGCTTTCAATGTTGCAGAGTCCTTTCCCATTACACATTCCACTTGCCTTGCAGTCATAATTACAGATAGTTACCTAGTGCGGAATTGCTAATGCCTCATTGTTCTGTTTAATTGTCATCCATGGCTACTCATCAAGATGTGCCCTGACATCATAAAGCTACAGCAGGATGTCATCTGACTTGAGGGCAAGCTATAGGATACATTTATCATGTTACTGAAATGGGTAGTAGGCTAATCAGGACTCCCAGCTGAAGGCAAAGATGGGGAGATGGAAGAAATACAGGCATTATTTGAGATGTATTCATGTATTCAAGGTATGGGTGATAATATTCTCAGGTTCTCTATATGTTAAATGATAGGGATGTGCAAGAAGGACGATGGTAGAACCTGTTGTTCATAGTTTTTATCATTACCAGTTACTGCAGCATAAACCTTCCTCCATAAACGTATCGGATCACTTAATAGTTATAGGCGTACCATAGTCTAAAATAATTCAAGTGAGCAGATTATGCTGTCACTTGGCTAGCAATGAGGTCTTTTTGTATTTACATTCTAATATAGGTGGTAGAGTTGTGTAGAGAGCGGTAGCAAATGAGTCTTAGGATTGGGAGATGTATGATAGGTTGAAAACATTTGAGATTTGAATTCTTTTTGAGCTGTGGGATTTTACAATATTACAGCCGCCATAGTACTGATTATTAACTCTTTATCAAAATGTGTTTGTTGTTGTGTTGTATTACTTTGGAAATATTCAAGTTCTGTTAATAGACTAACAGTGGACTTTCCCATTTGCAGAATATATTGAATGACCAACAGAGGGAGTTCTGCAGAAGAAACTTTCTCGGAGTTGCTGACAACCCAAAAAAGAAAGTTCAGCAGCTTTCGGCTTGATTTACCAATTTACATGGTGAGTCAAACTCTCAATTTATAATTTTGCTTTTCCTTAATGAAGTTCATAGCATCTGACGGCTCTCAGCACCTTTTAGTGTGAGCTTCTGCATGAATATTATTTGTCAAGACTAAAGCGATATGGTTGAAGGTACGGGCATCATGATAGCTTATCAAAGATGTTGACTGTCTGCAAGGCTGACAATCCTACTTTAGATACTTGTGCTAGCAATATGTCATCAGAGGAAATTGGTGTGTTTGAGGCTGGAATGAGGTGTCTTATTTTAGAACAATTGCCTTAGTTTCACATGGAGGGAAGCTATTTTAACCTTCCTCCCTGAACTCTTTATATGGGACGCTTATAGTCGAGAAGGATTGTCTTTAGTATATTCTGTATTCTTGTACCTCTGCCACCCTTTTCAAAAGGGGAGCTCAATGCTTTCAACGTTGCAAAATCCTTTCCCATTACACATTCCACTTGCCTTGCAGTCATAATTACAGATAGTTACCTAGTGCGGAATTGCTAATGCCTCATTGTTCTGTGTAATTTTCATCCATGGCTACTCATCAAGATGTGCCCTGACATCATATAGCTACAGCAGGATGTCATCTGACTTGAGGGCAAGCTATGGAATACATTTATCATGTTACTGAAATGGGTAGCAGGCTAATCAGGACTCCCAGCTGTAGGCAAAGATGGGGAGATGGAAGAAACACAGGCATTATTTGAGATGTATTCATTTGTTCAAGGTATGGGTGATAATAATATTCTCAGGTTCTCTATATGTTAACTGATAGGGATGTGCAAGAAGGAAGATGGTAGTACCTGTTGTTCATAGTTTTTATCATTACCAGTAACTGCAGCATAAACCTTCCTCCATAAACGTATTCGATCACCTATTAGTTATAGGCGTACCATAGTCTAAAATAATTCAAGTGAGCAGATTATGCTGTCACTTGGCTAGCAATGAGGTCTTTTGTATTTACATTCTGATATAGGTGGTAGAGTTGTGTAGAGAGCGGTAGCAAATGAGTCTTAGGATTGGGAGATGTATGATAGGTTGAAAAAATTTGAGATTTGAATTCTTTTTGAGCTGTGGGATTTTACAATATTACAGCCGCCATAGTACTGATTATTAACTCTTTATCAAAATGTGTTTGTTGTTGTGTTGAATTACTTTGGAAATATTCAAGTTCTGTTAATAGACTAACAGTGGACTTTCCCATTTGCAGAATATATTGAATGACCAACAGAGGGAGTGCTGCAGAAGAAACTTTCTCGGAGTTGCTGACAACCCAAAAAAGAAAGTTCAGCAGCTTTCGGCTTGATTTACCAATTTACATGGTGAGTCAAACTCTCAATTTATAATTTTGCTTTTCCTTAATGAAGTTCATAGCATCTGACGGCTCTCAGCACCTTTTAGTGTGGGCTTCTGCATGAATATTATTTGTCAAGACTGAAGCGATATGGTTGAAGGTACGGGCATCATGATAGCTTATCAAAGATGTTGACTGTCTGCAAGGCTGACAATCCTACTTTAGATACTTGTGCTAGCAATATGTCATCAGAGGAAAATGGTGTATTTGAGGCTGGAATGAGGTGTCTTATTTTAGAACAATTGCCTTAGTTTCACATGGAGGGAAGCTATTTTAACCTTCCTCCCTCAACTCTTTATATGGGACGCTTATAGTCGAGAAGGATTGTCTTTAGTATATTCTGTATTCTTGTACCTCTGCCACCCTTTTCAAAAGGGGAGCTCAATGCTTTCAATGTTGCAAAATCCTTTCCCATTACACATTCCACTTGCCTTGCAGTCATAATTACAGATAGTTACCTAGTGCGGAATTGCTAATGCCTCATTGTTCGGTGTAATATTCATCCATGGCTACTCATCAAGATGTGCCCTGACATCGTAAAGCTACAGCAGGATGTCATCTGACTTGAGGGCAAGCTATAGGATACATTTATCATGTTACTGAAATGGGTAGGAGGCTAATCAGGACTCCCAGCTGTAGGCAAAGATGGGGAGATGGAAGAAACACAGGCATTATTTGAGATGTATTCATTTGTTCAAGGTATGGGTGATAATAATATTCTCAGGTTCTCTATATGTTAACTGATAGGGATGTGCAAGAAGGAAGATGGTAGTACCTGTTGTTCATAGTTTTTATCATTACCAGTAACTGCAGCATAAACCTTCCTCCATAAACATATCGGATCACTTATTAGTTATAGGCATACCATAGTCTAAAATAATTCAAGTGAGCAGATTATGCTGTCACTTGGCTAGCAATGAGGTCTTTTTGTATTTACATTCTGATATAGGTGGTAGAGTTGTGTAGAGAGCGGTAGCAAATGAGTCTTAGGATTGGGAGATGTATGATAGGTTGAAAAAATTAGAGATTTGAATTCTTTTTGAGATGTGGGATTTTACAATATTACTGCCGCCATAGTACTGATTATTAACTCTTTATCAAAATGTGTTTGTTGTTGTGTTGTATTACTTTGGAAATATTCAAGTTCTGTTAATAGACTAACAGTGGACTTTCCCATTTGCAGAATATATTGAATGACCAACAGAGGGAGTGCTGCAGAAGAAACTTTCTCGGAGTTGCTGACAACCCAAAAAAAAAAGTTCAGCAGCTTTCGGCTTGATTTACCAATTTACATGGTGAGTCAAACTCTCAATTTATCATTTTGCTTTTCCTTAATGAAGTTCATAGCATCTGACGGCTCTCAGCACCTTTTAGTGTGGTCTTCTGCATGAATATTATTTGTCAAGACTGAAGCGATATGGTTGAAGGTACGGGCATCATGATAGCTTATCAAAGATGTTGCCTGTCTGCAAGGCTGACAATCCTACTTTAGATACTTGTGCTAGCAATATGTCATCAGAGGAAATTGGTGTGTTTGAGGCTGGAATGAGGTGTCTTATTTTAGAACAATTGCCTTAGTTTCACATGGAGGGAAGCTATTTTAACCTTCCTCCCTCAACTCTTTATATGGGACGCTTATAGTCGAGAAGGATTGTCTTTAGTATATTCTGTATTCTTGTACCTCTGCCACCCTTTTCAAAAGGGGAGCTCGATGCTTTCAATGTTGCAGAGTCCTTTCCCATTACACATTCCACTTGCCTTGCAGTCATAATTACAGATAGTTACCTAGTGCGGAATTGCTAATGCCTCATTGTTCTGTTTAATTGTCATCCATGGCTACTCATCAAGATGTGCCCTGACATCATAAAGCTACAGCAGGATGTCATCTGACTTGAGGGCAAGCTATAGGATACATTTATCATGTTACTGAAATGGGTAGTAGGCTAATCAGGACTCCCAGCTGAAGGCAAAGATGGGGAGATGGAAGAAATACAGGCATTATTTGAGATGTATTCATGTATTCAAGGTATGGGTGATAATATTCTCAGGTTCTCTATATGTTAAATGATAGGGATGTGCAAGAAGGACGATGGTAGAACCTGTTGTTCATAGTTTTTATCATTACCAGTTACTGCAGCATAAACCTTCCTCCATAAACGTATCGGATCACTTAATAGTTATAGGCGTACCATAGTCTAAAATAATTCAAGTGAGCAGATTATGCTGTCACTTGGCTAGCAATGAGGTCTTTTTGTATTTACATTCTAATATAGGTGGTAGAGTTGTGTAGAGAGCGGTAGCAAATGAGTCTTAGGATTGGGAGATGTATGATAGGTTGAAAACATTTGAGATTTGAATTCTTTTTGAGCTGTGGGATTTTACAATATTACAGCCGCCATAGTACTGATTATTAACTCTTTATCAAAATGTGTTTGTTGTTGTGTTGTATTACTTTGGAAATATTCAAGTTCTGTTAATAGACTAACAGTGGACTTTCCCATTTGCAGAATATATTGAATGACCAACAGAGGGAGTGCTGCAGAAGAATCTTTCTCGGAGTTGCTGACAACCCAAAAAAAAAAGTTCAGCAGCTTTCGGCTTGATTTACCAATTTACATGGTGAGTCAAACTCTCAATTTATCATTTTGCTTTTCCTTAATGAAGTTCATAGCATCTGACGGCTCTCAGCACCTTTTAGTGTGGTCTTCTGCATGAATATTATTTGTCAAGACTGAAGCGATATGGTTGAAGGTACGGGCATCATGATAGCTTATCAAAGATGTTGCCTGTCTGCAAGGCTGACAATCCTACTTTAGATACTTGTGCTAGCAATATGTCATCAGAGGAAATTGGTGTGTTTGAGGCTGGAATGAGGTGTCTTATTTTAGAACAATTGCCTTAGTTTCACATGGAGGGAAGCTATTTTAACCTTCCTCCCTCAACTCTTTATATGGGACGCTTATAGTCGAGAAGGATTGTCTTTAGTATATTCTGTATTCTTGTACCTCTGCCACCCTTTTCAAAAGGGGAGCTCGATGCTTTCAATGTTGCAGAGTCCTTTCCCATTACACATTCCACTTGCCTTGCAGTCATAATTACAGATAGTTACCTAGTGCGGAATTGCTAATGCCTCATTGTTCTGTTTAATTGTCATCCATGGCTACTCATCAAGATGTGCCCTGACATCATAAAGCTACAGCAGGATGTCATCTGACTTGAGGGCAAGCTATAGGATACATTTATCATGTTACTGAAATGGGTAGTAGGCTAATCAGGACTCCCAGCTGAAGGCAAAGATGGGGAGATGGAAGAAATACAGGCATTATTTGAGATGTATTCATGTATTCAAGGTATGGGTGATAATATTCTCAGGTTCTCTATATGTTAAATGATAGGGATGTG
Organism: Lissotriton vulgaris; assembly: GCF_964263255.1. NCBI lineage: Eukaryota > Metazoa > Chordata > Amphibia > Caudata > Salamandridae > Lissotriton > Lissotriton vulgaris. Next base: position 536,705,638 of record NC_141699.1, on the reverse strand, counting down.
CAAGAAGGACGATGGTAGAACCTGTTGTTCATAGTTTTTATCATTACCAGTTACTGCAGCATAAACCTTCCTCCATAAACGTATCGGATCACTTAATAGTTATAGGCGTACCATAGTCTAAAATAATTCAAGTGAGCAGATTATGCTGTCACTTGGCTAGCAATGAGGTCTTTTTGTATTTACATTCTAATATAGGTGGTAGAGTTGTGTAGAGAGCGGTAGCAAATGAGTCTTAGGATTGGGAGATGTATGATAGGTTGAAAACATTTGAGATTTGAATTCTTTTTGAGCTGTGGGATTTTACAATATTACAGCCGCCATAGTACTGATTATTAACTCTTTATCAAAATGTGTTTGTTGTTGTGTTGTATTACTTTGGAAATATTCAAGTTCTGTTAATAGACTAACAGTGGACTTTCCCATTTGCAGAATATATTGAATGACCAACAGAGGGAGTTCTGCAGAAGAAACTTTCTCGGAGTTGCTGACAACCCAAAAAAGAAAGTTCAGCAGCTTTCGGCTTGATTTACCAATTTACATGGTGAGTCAAACTCTCAATTTATAATTTTGCTTTTCCTTAATGAAGTTCATAGCATCTGACGGCTCTCAGCACCTTTTAGTGTGGGCTTCTGCATGAATATTATTTGTCAAGACTAAAGCGATATGGTTGAAGGTACGGGCATCATGATAGCTTATCAAAGATGTTGACTGTCTGCAAGGCTGACAATCCTACTTTAGATACTTGTGCTAGCAATATGTCATCAGAGGAAATTGGTGTGTTTGAGGCTGGAATGAGGTGTCTTATTTTAGAACAATTGCCTTAGTTTCACATGGAGGGAAGCTATTTTAACCTTCCTCCCTGAACTCTTTATATGGGACGCTTATAGTCGAGAAGGATTGTCTTTAGTATATTCTGTATTCTTGTACCTCTGCCACCCTTTTCAAAAGGGGAGCTCAATGCTTTCAACGTTGCAAAATCCTTTCCCATTACACATTCCACTTGCCTTGCAGTCATAATTACAGATAGTTACCTAGTGCGGAATTGCTAATGCCTCATTGTTCTGTGTAATTTTCATCCATGGCTACTCATCAAGATGTGCCCTGACATCATAAAGCTACAGCAGGATGTCATCTGACTTGAGGGCAAGCTATGGAATACATTTATCATGTTACTGAAATGGGTAGCAGGCTAATCAGGACTCCCAGCTGTAGGCAAAGATGGGGAGATGGAAGAAACACAGGCATTATTTGAGATGTATTCATTTGTTCAAGGTATGGGTGATAATAATATTCTCAGGTTCTCTATATGTTAACTGATAGGGATGTGCAAGAAGGAAGATGGTAGTACCTGTTGTTCATAGTTTTTATCATTACCAGTAACTGCAGCATAAACCTTCCTCCATAAACGAATCGGATCACTTATTAGTTATAGGCGTACCATAGTCTAAAATAATTCAAGTGAGCAGATTATGCTGTCACTTGGCTAGCAATGAGGTCTTTTGTATTTACATTCTGATATAGGTGGTAGAGTTGTGTAGAGAGCGGTAGCAAATGAGTCTTAGGATTGGGAGATGTATGATAGGTTGAAAAAATTTGAGATTTGAATTATTTTTGAGCTGTGGGATTTTACAATATTACAGCCGCCATAGTACTGATTATTAACTCTTTATCAAAATGTGTTTGTTGTTGTGTTGTATTACTTTGGAAATATTCAAGTTCTGTTAATAGACTAACAGTGGACTTTCCCATTTGCAGAATATATTGAATGACCAACAGAGGGAGTTCTGCAGAAGAAACTTTCTTGGAGTTGCTGACAACCCAAAAAAGAAAGTTCAGCAGCTTTCGGCTTGATTTACCAATTTACATGGTGAGTCAAACTCTCAATTTATAATTTTGCTTTTCCTTAATGAAGTTCATAGCATCTGACGGCTCTCAGCACCTTTTAGTGTGGGCTTCTGCATGAATATTATTTGTCAAGACTGAAGCGATATGGTTGAAGGTACGGGCATCATGATAGCTTATCAAAGATGTTGACTGTCTGCAAGGCTGACAATCCTACTTTAGATACTTGTGCTAGCAATATGTCATCAGAGGAAATTGGTGTGTTTGAGGCTGGAATGAGGTGTCTTATTTTAGAACAATTGCCTTAGTTTCACATGGAGGGAAGCTATTTTAACCTTCCTCCCTGAACTCTTTATATGGGACGCTTATAGTTGAGAAGGATTGTCTTTAGTATATTCTGTATTCTTGTACCTCTGCCACCCTTTTCAAAAGGGGAGCTCAATGCTTTCAATGTTGCAAAATCCTTTCCCATTACACATTCCACTTGCCTTGCAGTCATAATTACAGATAGTTACCTAGTGCGGAATTGCTAATGCCTCATTGTTCTGTGTAATTTTCATCCATGGCTACTCATCAAGATGTGCCCTGACATCATAAAGCTACAGCAGGATGTCATCTGACTTGAGGGCAAGCTATGGAATACATTTATCATGTTACTGAAATGGGTAGCAGGCTAATCAGGCCTCCCAGCTGTAGGCAAAGATGGGGAGATGGAAGAAACACAGGCATTATTTGAGATGTATTCATTTGTTCAAGGTATGGGTGATAATAATATTCTCAGGTTCTCTATATGTTAAATGATAGGGATGTGCAAGAAGGACGATGGTAGAACCTGTTGTTCATAGTTTTTATCATTACCAGTTACTGCAGCATAAACCTTCCTCCATAAACGTATCGGATCACTTAATAGTTATAGGCGTACCATAGTCTAAAATAATTCAAGTGAGCAGATTATGCTGTCACTTGGCTAGCAATGAGGTCTTTTTGTATTTACATTCTAATATAGGTGGTAGAGTTGTGTAGAGAGCGGTAGCAAATGAGTCTTAGGATTGGGAGATGTATGATAGGTTGAAAACATTTGAGATTTGAATTCTTTTTGAGCTGTGGGATTTTACAATATTACAGCCGCCATAGTACTGATTATTAACTCTTTATCAAAATGTGTTTGTTGTTGTGTTGTATTACTTTGGAAATATTCAAGTTCTGTTAATAGACTAACAGTGGACTTTCCCATTTGCAGAATATATTGAATGACCAACAGAGGGAGTTCTGCAGAAGAAACTTTCTCGGAGTTGCTGACAACCCAAAAAAGAAAGTTCAGCAGCTTTCGGCTTGATTTACCAATTTACATGGTGAGTCAAACTCTCAATTTATAATTTTGCTTTTCCTTAATGAAGTTCATAGCATCTGACGGCTCTCAGCACCTTTTAGTGTGAGCTTCTGCATGAATATTATTTGTCAAGACTAAAGCGATATGGTTGAAGGTACGGGCATCATGATAGCTTATCAAAGATGTTGACTGTCTGCAAGGCTGACAATCCTACTTTAGATACTTGTGCTAGCAATATGTCATCAGAGGAAATTGGTGTGTTTGAGGCTGGAATGAGGTGTCTTATTTTAGAACAATTGCCTTAGTTTCACATGGAGGGAAGCTATTTTAACCTTCCTCCCTGAACTCTTTATATGGGACGCTTATAGTCGAGAAGGATTGTCTTTAGTATATTCTGTATTCTTGTACCTCTGCCACCCTTTTCAAAAGGGGAGCTCAATGCTTTCAACGTTGCAAAATCCTTTCCCATTACACATTCCACTTGCCTTGCAGTCATAATTACAGATAGTTACCTAGTGCGGAATTGCTAATGCCTCATTGTTCTGTGTAATTTTCATCCATGGCTACTCATCAAGATGTGCCCTGACATCATATAGCTACAGCAGGATGTCATCTGACTTGAGGGCAAGCTATGGAATACATTTATCATGTTACTGAAATGGGTAGCAGGCTAATCAGGACTCCCAGCTGTAGGCAAAGATGGGGAGATGGAAGAAACACAGGCATTATTTGAGATGTATTCATTTGTTCAAGGTATGGGTGATAATAATATTCTCAGGTTCTCTATATGTTAACTGATAGGGATGTGCAAGAAGGAAGATGGTAGTACCTGTTGTTCATAGTTTTTATCATTACCAGTAACTGCAGCATAAACCTTCCTCCATAAACGTATTCGATCACTTATTAGTTATAGGCGTACCATAGTCTAAAATAATTCAAGTGAGCAGATTATGCTGTCACTTGGCTAGCAATGAGGTCTTTTGTATTTACATTCTGATATAGGTGGTAGAGTTGTGTAGAGAGCGGTAGCAAATGAGTCTTAGGATTGGGAGATGTATGATAGGTTGAAAAAATTTGAGATTTGAATTCTTTTTGAGCTGTGGGATTTTACAATATTACAGCCGCCATAGTACTGATTATTAACTCTTTATCAAAATGTGTTTGTTGTTGTGTTGAATTACTTTGGAAATATTCAAGTTCTGTTAATAGACTAACAGTGGACTTTCCCATTTGCAGAATATATTGAATGACCAACAGAGGGAGTGCTGCAGAAGAAACTTTCTCGGAGTTGCTGACAACCCAAAAAAGAAAGTTCAGCAGCTTTCGGCTTGATTTACCAATTTACATGGTGAGTCAAACTCTCAATTTATAATTTTGCTTTTCCTTAATGAAGTTCATAGCATCTGACGGCTCTCAGCACCTTTTAGTGTGGGCTTCTGCATGAATATTATTTGTCAAGACTGAAGCGATATGGTTGAAGGTACGGGCATCATGATAGCTTATCAAAGATGTTGACTGTCTGCAAGGCTGACAATCCTACTTTAGATACTTGTGCTAGCAATATGTCATCAGAGGAAAATGGTGTATTTGAGGCTGGAATGAGGTGTCTTATTTTAGAACAATTGCCTTAGTTTCACATGGAGGGAAGCTATTTTAACCTTCCTCCCTCAACTCTTTATATGGGACGCTTATAGTCGAGAAGGATTGTCTTTAGTATATTCTGTATTCTTGTACCTCTGCCACCCTTTTCAAAAGGGGAGCTCAATGCTTTCAATGTTGCAAAATCCTTTCCCATTACACATTCCACTTGCCTTGCAGTCATAATTACAGATAGTTACCTAGTGCGGAATTGCTAATGCCTCATTGTTCGGTGTAATATTCATCCATGGCTACTCATCAAGATGTGCCCTGACATCGTAAAGCTACAGCAGGATGTCATCTGACTTGAGGGCAAGCTATAGGATACATTTATCATGTTACTGAAATGGGTAGGAGGCTAATCAGGACCCCCAGCTGTAGGCAAAGATGGGGAGATGGAAGAAACACAGGCATTATTTGAGATGTATTCATTTGTTCAAGGTATGGGTGATAATAATATTCTCAGGTTCTCTATATGTTAACTGATAGGGATGTGCAAGAAGGAAGATGGTAGTACCTGTTGTTCATAGTTTTTATCATTACCAGTAACTGCAGCATAAACCTTCCTCCATAAACATATCGGATCACTTATTAGTTATAGGCATACCATAGTCTAAAATAATTCAAGTGAGCAGATTATGCTGTCACTTGGCTAGCAATGAGGTCTTTTTGTATTTACATTCTGATATAGGTGGTAGAGTTGTGTAGAGAGCGGTAGCAAATGAGTCTTAGGATTGGGAGATGTATGATAGGTTGAAAAAATTAGAGATTTGAATTCTTTTTGAGATGTGGGATTTTACAATATTACTGCCGCCATAGTACTGATTATTAACTCTTTATCAAAATGTGTTTGTTGTTGTGTTGTATTACTTTGGAAATATTCAAGTTCTGTTAATAGACTAACAGTGGACTTTCCCATTTGCAGAATATATTGAATGACCAACAGAGGGAGTGCTGCAGAAGAAACTTTCTCGGAGTTGCTGACAACCCAAAAAAAAAAGTTCAGCAGCTTTCGGCTTGATTTACCAATTTACATGGTGAGTCAAACTCTCAATTTATCATTTTGCTTTTCCTTAATGAAGTTCATAGCATCTGACGGCTCTCAGCACCTTTTAGTGTGGTCTTCTGCATGAATATTATTTGTCAAGACTGAAGCGATATGGTTGAAGGTACGGGCATCATGATAGCTTATCAAAGATGTTGCCTGTCTGCAAGGCTGACAATCCTACTTTAGATACTTGTGCTAGCAATATGTCATCAGAGGAAATTGGTGTGTTTGAGGCTGGAATGAGGTGTCTTATTTTAGAACAATTGCCTTAGTTTCACATGGAGGGAAGCTATTTTAACCTTCCTCCCTCAACTCTTTATATGGGACGCTTATAGTCGAGAAGGATTGTCTTTAGTATATTCTGTATTCTTGTACCTCTGCCACCCTTTTCAAAAGGGGAGCTCGATGCTTTCAATGTTGCAGAGTCCTTTCCCATTACACATTCCACTTGCCTTGCAGTCATAATTACAGATAGTTACCTAGTGCGGAATTGCTAATGCCTCATTGTTCTGTTTAATTGTCATCCATGGCTACTCATCAAGATGTGCCCTGACATCATAAAGCTACAGCAGGATGTCATCTGACTTGAGGGCAAGCTATGGAATACATTTATCATGTTACTGAAATGGGTAGCAGGCTAATCAGGACTCCCAGCTGTAGGCAAAGATGGGGAGATGGAAGAAACACAGGCATTATTTGAGATGTATTCATTTGTTCAAGGTATGGGTGATAATAATATTCTCAGGTTCTCTATATGTTAAATGATAGGGATGTGCAAGAAGGACGATGGTAGAACCTGTTGTTCATAGTTTTTATCATTACCAGTTACTGCAGCATAAACCTTCCTCCATAAACGTATCGGATCACTTAATAGTTATAGGCGTACCATAGTCTAAAATAATTCAAGTGAGCAGATTATGCTGTCACTTGGCTAGCAATGAGGTCTTTTTGTATTTACATTCTAATATAGGTGGTAGAGTTGTGTAGAGAGCGGTAGCAAATGAGTCTTAGGATTGGGAGATGTATGATAGGTTGAAAACATTTGAGATTTGAATTCTTTTTGAGCTGTGGGATTTTACAATATTACAGCCGCCATAGTACTGATTATTAACTCTTTATCAAAATGTGTTTGTTGTTGTGTTGTATTACTTTGGAAATATTCAAGTTCTGTTAATAGACTAACAGTGGACTTTCCCATTTGCAGAATATATTGAATGACCAACAGAGGGAGTGCTGCAGAAGAATCTTTCTCGGAGTTGCTGACAACCCAAAAAAAAAAGTTCAGCAGCTTTCGGCTTGATTTACCAATTTACATGGTGAGTCAAACTCTCAATTTATCATTTTGCTTTTCCTTAATGAAGTTCATAGCATCTGACGGCTCTCAGCACCTTTTAGTGTGGTCTTCTGCATGAATATTATTTGTCAAGACTGAAGCGATATGGTTGAAGGTACGGGCATCATGATAGCTTATCAAAGATGTTGCCTGTCTGCAAGGCTGACAATCCTACTTTAGATACTTGTGCTAGCAATATGTCATCAGAGGAAATTGGTGTGTTTGAGGCTGGAATGAGGTGTCTTATTTTAGAACAATTGCCTTAGTTTCACATGGAGGGAAGCTATTTTAACCTTCCTCCCTCAACTCTTTATATGGGACGCTTATAGTCGAGAAGGATTGTCTTTAGTATATTCTGTATTCTTGTACCTCTGCCACCCTTTTCAAAAGGGGAGCTCGATGCTTTCAATGTTGCAGAGTCCTTTCCCATTACACATTCCACTTGCCTTGCAGTCATAATTACAGATAGTTACCTAGTGCGGAATTGCTAATGCCTCATTGTTCTGTTTAATTGTCATCCATGGCTACTCATCAAGATGTGCCCTGACATCATAAAGCTACAGCAGGATGTCATCTGACTTGAGGGCAAGCTATAGGATACATTTATCATGTTACTGAAATGGGTAGTAGGCTAATCAGGACTCCCAGCTGAAGGCAAAGATGGGGAGATGGAAGAAATACAGGCATTATTTGAGATGTATTCATGTATTCAAGGTATGGGTGATAATATTCTCAGGTTCTCTATATGTTAAATGATAGGGATGTGCAAGAAGGACGATGGTAGAACCTGTTGTTCATAGTTTTTATCATTACCAGTTACTGCAGCATAAACCTTCCTCCATAAACGTATCGGATCACTTAATAGTTATAGGCGTACCATAGTCTAAAATAATTCAAGTGAGCAGATTATGCTGTCACTTGGCTAGCAATGAGGTCTTTTTGTATTTACATTCTAATATAGGTGGTAGAGTTGTGTAGAGAGCGGTAGCAAATGAGTCTTAGGATTGGGAGATGTATGATAGGTTGAAAACATTTGAGATTTGAATTCTTTTTGAGCTGTGGGATTTTACAATATTACAGCCGCCATAGTACTGATTATTAACTCTTTATCAAAATGTGTTTGTTGTTGTGTTGTATTACTTTGGAAATATTCAAGTTCTGTTAATAGACTAACAGTGGACTTTCCCATTTGCAGAATATATTGAATGACCAACAGAGGGAGTTCTGCAGAAGAAACTTTCTCGGAGTTGCTGACAACCCAAAAAAGAAAGTTCAGCAGCTTTCGGCTTGATTTACCAATTTACATGGTGAGTCAAACTCTCAATTTATAATTTTGCTTTTCCTTAATGAAGTTCATAGCATCTGACGGCTCTCAGCACCTTTTAGTGTGGGCTTCTGCATGAATATTATTTGTCAAGACTAAAGCGATATGGTTGAAGGTACGGGCATCATGATAGCTTATCAAAGATGTTGACTGTCTGCAAGGCTGACAATCCTACTTTAGATACTTGTGCTAGCAATATGTCATCAGAGGAAATTGGTGTGTTTGAGGCTGGAATGAGGTGTCTTATTTTAGAACAATTGCCTTAGTTTCACATGGAGGGAAGCTATTTTAACCTTCCTCCCTGAACTCTTTATATGGGACGCTTATAGTCGAGAAGGATTGTCTTTAGTATATTCTGTATTCTTGTACCTCTGCCACCCTTTTCAAAAGGGGAGCTCAATGCTTTCAACGTTGCAAAATCCTTTCCCATTACACATTCCACTTGCCTTGCAGTCATAATTACAGATAGTTACCTAGTGCGGAATTGCTAATGCCTCATTGTTCTGTGTAATTTTCATCCATGGCTACTCATCAAGATGTGCCCTGACATCATAAAGCTACAGCAGGATGTCATCTGACTTGAGGGCAAGCTATGGAATACATTTATCATGTTACTGAAATGGGTAGCAGGCTAATCAGGACTCCCAGCTGTAGGCAAAGATGGGGAGATGGAAGAAACACAGGCATTATTTGAGATGTATTCATTTGTTCAAGGTATGGGTGATAATAATATTCTCAGGTTCTCTATATGTTAACTGATAGGGATGTGCAAGAAGGAAGATGGTAGTACCTGTTGTTCATAGTTTTTATCATTACCAGTAACTGCAGCATAAACCTTCCTCCATAAACGTATTGGATCACTTATTAGTTATAGGCGTACCATAGTCTAAAATAATTCAAGTGAGCAGATTATGCTGTCACTTGGCTAGCAATGAGGTCTTTTGTATTTACATTCTGATATAGGTGGTAGAGTTGTGTAGAGAGCGGTAGCAAATGAGTCTTAGGATTGGGAGATGTATGATAGGTTGAAAAAATTTGAGATTTGAATTCTTTTTGAGCTGTGGGATTTTACAATATTACAGCCGCCATAGTACTGATTATTAACTCTTTATCAAAATGTGTTTGTTGTTGTGTTGTATTACTTTGGAAATATTCAAGTTCTGTTAATAGACTAACAGTGGACTTTCCCATTTGCAGAATATATTGAATGACCAACAGAGGGAGTGCTGCAGAAGAAACTTTCTCGGAGTTGCTGACAACCCAAAAAAGAAAGTTCAGCAGCTTTCGGCTTGATTTACCAATTTACATGGTGAGTCAAACTCTCAATTTATAATTTTGCTTTTCCTTAATGAAGTTCATAGCATCTGACGGCTCTCAGCACCTTTTAGTGTGGGCTTCTGCATGAATATTATTTGTCAAGACTGAAGCGATATGGTTGAAGGTACGGGCATCATGATAGCTTATCAAAGATGTTGACTGTCTGCAAGGCTGACAATCCTACTTTAGATACTTGTGCTAGCAATATGTCATCAGAGGAAAATGGTGTATTTGAGGCTGGAATGAGGTGTCTTATTTTAGAACAATTGCCTTAGTTTCACATGGAGGGAAGCTATTTTAACCTTCCTCCCTCAACTCTTTATATGGGACGCTTATAGTCGAGAAGGATTGTCTTTAGTATATTCTGTATTCTTGTACCTTCGCCACCCTTTTCAAAAGGGGAGCTCAATGCTTTCAATGTTGCAAAATCCTTTCCCATTACACATTCCACTTGCCTTGCAGTCATAATTACAGATAGTTACCTAGTGCGGAATTGCTAATGCCTCATTGTTCTGTTTAATTGTCATCCATGGCTACTCATCAAGATGTGCCCTGACATCATAAAGCTACAGCAGGATGTCATCTGACTTGAGGGCAAGCTATGGAATACATTTATCATGTTACTGAAATGGGTAGCAGGCTAATCAGGACTCCCAGCTGTAGGCAAAGATGGGGAGATGGAAGAAACACAGGCATTATTTGAGATGTATTCATTTGTTCAAGGTATGGGTGATAATAATATTCTCAGGTTCTCTATATGTTAACTGATAGGGATGTGCAAGAAGGAAGATGGTAGTACCTGTTGTTCATAGTTTTTATCATTACCAGTAACTGCAGCATAAACCTTCCTCCATAAACGTATCGGATCACTTATTAGTTATAGGCGTACCATAGTCTAAAATAATTCAAGTGAGCAGATTATGCTGTCACTTGGCTAGCAATGAGGTCTTTTTGTATTTACATTCTGATATAGGTGGTAGAGTTGTGTAGAGAGCGGTAGCAAATGAGTCTTAGGATTGGGAGATGTATGATAGGTTGAAAAAATTAGAGATTTGAATTCTTTTTGAGATGTGGGATTTTACAATATTACTGCCGCCATAGTACTGATTATTAACTCTTTATCAAAATGTGTTTGTTGTTGTGTTGTATTACTTTGGAAATATTCAAGTTCTGTTAATAGACTAACAGTGGACTTTCCCATTTGCAGAATATATTGAATGACCAACAGAGGGAGTGCTGCAGAAGAAACTTTCTCGGAGTTGCTGACAACCCAAAAAAAAAAGTTCAGCAGCTTTCGGCTTGATTTACCAATTTACATGGTGAGTCAAACTCTCAATTTATCATTTTGCTTTTCCTTAATGAAGTTCATAGCATCTGACGGCTCTCAGCACCTTTTAGTGTGGTCTTCTGCATGAATATTATTTGTCAAGACTGAAGCGATATGGTTGAAGGTACGGGCATCATGATAGCTTATCAAAGATGTTGCCTGTCTGCAAGGCTGACAATCCTACTTTAGATACTTGTGCTAGCAATATGTCATCAGAGGAAATTGGTGTGTTTGAGGCTGGAATGAGGTGTCTTATTTTAGAACAATTGCCTTAGTTTCACATGGAGGGAAGCTATTTTAACCTTCCTCCCTCAACTCTTTATATGGGACGCTTATAGTCGAGAAGGATTGTCTTTAGTATATTCTGTATTCTTGTACCTCTGCCACCCTTTTCAAAAGGGGAGCTCGATGCTTTCAATGTTGCAGAGTCCTTTCCCATTACACATTCCACTTGCCTTGCAGTCATAATTACAGATAGTTACCTAGTGCGGAATTGCTAATGCCTCATTGTTCTGTTTAATTGTCATCCATGGCTACTCATCAAGATGTGCCCTGACATCATAAAGCTACAGCAGGATGTCATCTGACTTGAGGGCAAGCTATAGGATACATTTATCATGTTACTGAAATGGGTAGTAGGCTAATCAGGACTCCCAGCTGAAGGCAAAGATGGGGAGATGGAAGAAATACAGGCATTATTTGAGATGTATTCATGTATTCAAGGTATGGGTGATAATATTCTCAGGTTCTCTATATGTTAAATGATAGGGATGTGCAAGAAGGACGATGGTAGAACCTGTTGTTCATAGTTTTTATCATTACCAGTTACTGCAGCATAAACCTTCCTCCATAAACGTATCGGATCACTTAATAGTTATAGGCGTACCATAGTCTAAAATAATTCAAGTGAGCAGATTATGCTGTCACTTGGCTAGCAATGAGGTCTTTTTGTATTTACATTCTAATATAGGTGGTAGAGTTGTGTAGAGAGCGGTAGCAAATGAGTCTTAGGATTGGGAGATGTATGATAGGTTGAAAACATTTGAGATTTGAATTCTTTTTGAGCTGTGGGATTTTACAATATTACAGCCGCCATAGTACTGATTATTAACTCTTTATCAAAATGTGTTTGTTGTTGTGTTGTATTACTTTGGAAATATTCAAGTTCTGTTAATAGACTAACAGTGGACTTTCCCATTTGCAGAATATATTGAATGACCAACAGAGGGAGTTCTGCAGAAGAAACTTTCTCGGAGTTGCTGACAACCCAAAAAAGAAAGTTCAGCAGCTTTCGGCTTGATTTACCAATTTACATGGTGAGTCAAACTCTCAATTTATAATTTTGCTTTTCCTTAATGAAGTTCATAGCATCTGACGGCTCTCAGCACCTTTTAGTGTGGGCTTCTGCATGAATATTATTTGTCAAGACTAAAGCGATATGGTTGAAGGTACGGGCATCATGATAGCTTATCAAAGATGTTGACTGTCTGCAAGGCTGACAATCCTACTTTAGATACTTGTGCTAGCAATATGTCATCAGAGGAAATTGGTGTGTTTGAGGCTGGAATGAGGTGTCTTATTTTAGAACAATTGCCTTAGTTTCACATGGAGGGAAGCTATTTTAACCTTCCTCCCTGAACTCTTTATATGGGACGCTTATAGTCGAGAAGGATTGTCTTTAGTATATTCTGTATTCTTGTACCTCTGCCACCCTTTTCAAAAGGGGAGCTCAATGCTTTCAACGTTGCAAAATCCTTTCCCATTACACATTCCACTTGCCTTGCAGTCATAATTACAGATAGTTACCTAGTGCGGAATTGCTAATGCCTCATTGTTCTGTGTAATTTTCATCCATGGCTACTCATCAAGATGTGCCCTGACATCATAAAGCTACAGCAGGATGTCATCTGACTTGAGGGCAAGCTATGGAATACATTTATCATGTTACTGAAATGGGTAGCAGGCTAATCAGGACTCCCAGCTGTAGGCAAAGATGGGGAGATGGAAGAAACACAGGCATTATTTGAGATGTATTCATTTGTTCAAGGTATGGGTGATAATAATATTCTCAGGTTCTCTATATGTTAACTGATAGGGATGTGCAAGAAGGAAGATGGTAGTACCTGTTGTTCATAGTTTTTATCATTACCAGTAACTGCAGCATAAACCTTCCTCCATAAACGAATCGGATCACTTATTAGTTATAGGCGTACCATAGTCTAAAATAATTCAAGTGAGCAGATTATGCTGTCACTTGGCTAGCAATGAGGTCTTTTGTATTTACATTCTGATATAGGTGGTAGAGTTGTGTAGAGAGCGGTAGCAAATGAGTCTTAGGATTGGGAGATGTATGATAGGTTGAAAAAATTTGAGATTTGAATTATTTTTGAGCTGTGGGATTTTACAATATTACAGCCGCCATAGTACTGATTATTAACTCTTTATCAAAATGTGTTTGTTGTTGTGTTGTATTACTTTGGAAATATTCAAGTTCTGTTAATAGACTAACAGTGGACTTTCCCATTTGCAGAATATATTGAATGACCAACAGAGGGAGTTCTGCAGAAGAAACTTTCTTGGAGTTGCTGACAACCCAAAAAAGAAAGTTCAGCAGCTTTCGGCTTGATTTACCAATTTACATGGTGAGTCAAACTCTCAATTTATAATTTTGCTTTTCCTTAATGAAGTTCATAGCATCTGACGGCTCTCAGCACCTTTTAGTGTGGGCTTCTGCATGAATATTATTTGTCAAGACTGAAGCGATATGGTTGAAGGTACGGGCATCATGATAGCTTATCAAAGATGTTGACTGTCTGCAAGGCTGACAATCCTACTTTAGATACTTGTGCTAGCAATATGTCATCAGAGGAAATTGGTGTGTTTGAGGCTGGAATGAGGTGTCTTATTTTAGAACAATTGCCTTAGTTTCACATGGAGGGAAGCTATTTTAACCTTCCTCCCTGAACTCTTTATATGGGACGCTTATAGTCGAGAAGGATTGTCTTTAGTATATTCTGTATTCTTGTACCTCTGCCACCCTTTTCAAAAGGGGAGCTCAATGCTTTCAATGTTGCAAAATCCTTTCCCATTACACATTCCACTTGCCTTGCAGTCATAATTACAGATAGTTACCTAGTGCGGAATTGCTAATGCCTCATTGTTCTGTGTAATTTTCATCCATGGCTACTCATCAAGATGTGCCCTGACATCATAAAGCTACAGCAGGATGTCATCTGACTTGAGGGCAAGCTATGGAATACATTTATCATGTTACTGAAATGGGTAGCAGGCTAATCAGGACTCCCAGCTGTAGGCAAAGATGGGGAGATGGAAGAAACACAGGCATTATTTGAGATGTATTCATTTGTTCAAGGTATGGGTGATAATAATATTCTCAGGTTCTCTATATGTTAACTGATAGGGATGTGCAAGAAGGAAGATGGTAGTACCTGTTGTTCATAGTTTTTATCATTACCAGTAACTGCAGCATAAACCTTCCTCCATAAACGTATCGGATCACTTATTAGTTATAGGCGTACCATAGTCTAAAATAATTCAAGTGAGCAGATTATGCTGTCACTTGGCTAGCAATGAGGTCTTTTGTATTTACATTCTGATATAGGTGGTAGAGTTGTGTAGAGAGCGGTAGCAAATGAGTCTTAGGATTGGGAGATGTATGATAGGTTGAAAAAATTTGAGATTTGAATTATTTTTGAGCTGTGGGATTTTACAATATTACAGCCGCCATAGTACTGATTATTAACTCTTTATCAAAATGTGTTTGTTGTTGTGTTGTATTACTTTGGAAATATTCAAGTTCTGTTAATAGACTAACAGTGGACTTTCCCATTTGCAGAATATATTGAATGACCAACAGAGGGAGTTCTGCAGAAGAAACTTTCTTGGAGTTGCTGACAACCCAAAAAAGAAAGTTCAGCAGCTTTCGGCTTGATTTACCAATTTACATGGTGAGTCAAACTCTCAATTTATAATTTTGCTTTTCCTTAATGAAGTTCATAGCATCTGACGGCTCTCAGCACCTTTTAGTGTGGGCTTCTGCATGAATATTATTTGTCAAGACTGAAGCGATATGGTTGAAGGTACGGGCATCATGATAGCTTATCAAAGATGTTGACTGTCTGCAAGGCTGACAATCCTACTTTAGATACTTGTGCTAGCAATATGTCATCAGAGGAAATTGGTGTGTTTGAGGCTGGAATGAGGTGTCTTATTTTAGAACAATTGCCTTAGTTTCACATGGAGGGAAGCTATTTTAACCTTCCTCCCTGAACTCTTTATATGGGACGCTTATAGTCGAGAAGGATTGTCTTTAGTATATTCTGTATTCTTGTACCTCTGCCACCCTTTTCAAAAGGGGAGCTCGATGCTTTCAATGTTGCAAAATCCTTTCCCATTACACATTCCACTTGCCTTGCAGTCATAATTACAGATAGTTACCTAGTGCGGAATTGCTAATGCCTCATTGTTCTGTGTAATTTTCATCCATGGCTACTCATCAAGATGTGCCCTGACATCATAAAGCTACAGCAGGATGTCATCTGACTTGAGGGCAAGCTATGGAATACATTTATCATGTTACTGAAATGGGTAGCAGGCTAATCAGGACTCCCAGCTGTAGGCAAAGATGGGGAGATGGAAGAAACACAGGCATTATTTGAGATGTATTCATTTGTTCAAGGTATGGGTGATAATAATATTCTCAGGTTCTCTATATGTTAACTGATAGGGATGTGCAAGAAGGAAGATGGTAGTACCTGTTGTTCATAGTTTTTATCATTACCAGTAACTGCAGCATAAACCTTCCTCCATAAACGTATCGGATCACTTATTAGTTATAGGCGTACCATAGTCTAAAATAATTCAAGTGAGCAGATTATGCTGTCACTTGGCTAGCAATGAGGTCTTTTGTATTTACATTCTGATATAGGTGGTAGAGTTGTGTAGAGAGCGGTAGCAAATGAGTCTTAGGATTGGGAGATGTATGATAGGTTGAAAAAGTTTGAGATTTGAATTATTTTTGAGCTGTGGGATTTTACAATATTACAGCCGCCATAGTACTGATTATTAACTCTTTATCAAAATGTGTTTGTTGTTGTGTTGTATTACTTTGGAAATATTCAAGTTCTGTTAATAGACTAACAGTGGACTTTCCCATTTGCAGAATATATTGAATGACCAACAGAGGGAGTTCTGCAGAAGAAACTTTCTTGGAGTTGCTGACAACCCAAAAAAGAAAGTTCAGCAGCTTTCGGCTTGATTTACCAATTTACATGGTGAGTCAAACTCTCAATTTATAATTTTGCTTTTCCTTAATGAAGTTCATAGCATCTGACGGCTCTCAGCACCTTTTAGTGTGGGCTTCTGCATGAATATTATTTGTCAAGACTGAAGCGATATGGTTGAAGGTACGGGCATCATGATAGCTTATCAAAGATGTTGACTGTCTGCAAGGCTGGCAATCCTACTTTAGATACTTGTGCTAGCAATATGTCATCAGAGGAAATTGGTGTGTTTGAGGCTGGAATGAGGTGTCTTATTTTAGAACAATTGCCTTAGTTTCACATGGAGGGAAGCTATTTTAACCTTCCTCCCTGAACTCTTTATATGGGACGCTTATAGTCGAGAAGGATTGTCTTTAGTATATTCTGTATTCTTGTACCTCTGCCACCCTTTTCAAAAGGGGAGCTCAATGCTTTCAATGTTGCAAAATCCTTTCCCATTACACATTCCACTTGCCTTGCAGTCATAATTACAGATAGTTACCTAGTGCGGAATTGCTAATGCCTCATTGTTCTGTGTAATTTTCATCCATGGCTACTCATCAAGATGTGCCCTGACATCATAAAGCTACAGCAGGATGTCATCTGACTTGAGGGCAAGCTATGGAATACATTTATCATGTTACTGAAATGGGTAGCAGGCTAATCAGGACTCCCAGCTGTAGGCAAAGATGGGGAGATGGAAGAAACACAGGCATTATTTGAGATGTATTCATTTGTTCAAGGTATGGGTGATAATAATATTCTCAGGTTCTCTATATGTTAACTGATAGGGATGTGCAAGAAGGAAGATGGTAGTACCTGTTGTTCATAGTTTTTATCATTACCAGTAACTGCAGCATAAACCTTCCTCCATAAACGTATCGGATCACTTAATAGTTATAGGCGTACCATAGTCTAAAATAATTCAAGTGAGCAGATTATGCTGTCACTTGGCTAGCAATGAGGTCTTTTTGTATTTACATTCTAATATAGGTGGTAGAGTTGTGTAGAGAGCGGTAGCAAATGAGTCTTAGGATTGGGAGATGTATGATAGGTTGAAAAAATTAGAGATTTGAATTCTTTTTGAGCTGTGGGATTTTACAATATTACAGCCGCCATAGTACTGATTAATAACTCTTTATCAAAATGTGTTTGTTGTTGTGTTGTATTACTTTGGAAATATTCAAGTTCTGTTAATAGACTAACAGTGGACTTTCCCATTTGCAGAATATATTGAATGACCAACAGAGGGAGTGCTGCAGAAGAAACTTTCTCGGAGTTGCTAACAACCCAAAAAAAAAAGTTCAGCAGCTTTCGGCTTGATTTACTAATTTACATGGTGAGTCAAACTCTCAATTTATCATTTTGCTTTTCCTTAATGAAGTTCATAGCATCTGACGGCTCTCAGCACCTTTTAGTGTGGTCTTCTGCATGAATATTATTTGTCAAGACTGAAGCGATATGGTTGAAGGTATGGGCATCATGATAGCTTATCAAAGATGTTGACTGTCTGCAAGGCTGACAATCCTACTTTAGATACTTGTGCTAGCAATATGTCATCAGAGGAAATTGGTGTGTTTGAGGCTGGAATGAGGTGTCTTATTTTAGAACAATTGCCTTAGTTTCACATGGAGGGAAGCTATTTTAACTTTCCTCCCTCAACTCTTTATATGGGACGCTTATAGTCGAGAAGGATTGTCTTTAGTATATTCTGTATTCTTGTACCTCTGCCACCCTTTTCAAAAGGGGAGCTCGATGCTTTCAATGTTGCAGAGTCCTTTCCCATTACACATTCCACTTGCCTTGCAGTCATAATTACAGATAGTTACCTAGTGCGGAATTGCTAATGCCTCATTTTTCTGTGTAATTTTCATCCATGGCTACTCATCAAGATGTGCCCTGACATCATAAAGCTACAGCAGGATGTCATCTGACTTGAGGGCAAGCTATAGGATACATTTATCATGTTACTGAAATGGGTAGCAGGCTAATCAGGACTCCCAGCTGTAGGCAAAGATGGGGAGATGGAAGAAACACAGGCATTATTTGAGATGTATTCATTTATTCAAGGTATGGGTGATAATATTCTCAGGTTCTCTATATGTTAACTGATAGGGATGTGCAAGAAGGACGATGGCAGTACCTGTTGTTCATAGTTTTTATCATTACCAGTAACTGCAGCATAAACCTTCCTCCATAAACGTATCGGATCACTTAATAGTTCTAGGCCTACCATAGTCTAAAATAATTCAAGTGAGCAGATTATGCTGTCACTTGGCTAGCAATGAGGTCTTTTTGTATTTACATTCTAATATAGGTGGTAGAGTTGTGTAGAGAGCGGTAGCAAATGAGTCTTAGGATTGGGAGATGTATGATAGGTTGAAAAAATTTGAGATTTGAATTCTTTTTGAGCTGTGGGATTTTACAATATTACAGCCGCCATAGTACTGATTATTAACTCTTTTTCAAAATGTGTTTGTTGTTGTGTTGTATTACTTTGGAAATATTCAAGTTCTGTTAGTAGACTAACAGTGGACTTTCCCATTTGCAGAATATATTGAATGACCAACAGAGGGAGTTCTGCAGAAGAAACTTTCTCGGAGTTGCTGACAATCCAAAAAAGAAAGTTCAGCAGCTTTCGGCTTGATTTACCAATTTACATGGTGAGTCAAACTCTCAATTTATAATTTTGCTTTTCCTTAATGAAGTTCATAGCATCTGACGGCTCTCAGCACCTTTTAGTGTGGTCTTCTGCATGAATATTATTTGTCAAGACTGAAGCGATATGGTTGAAGGTACGGGCATCATGATCGCTTATCAAAGATGTTGCCTGTCTGCAAGGCTGACAATCCTACTTTAGATACTTGTGCTAGCAATATGTCATCAGAGGAAATTGGTGTGTTTGAGGCTGGAATGAGGTGTCTTATTTTAGAACAATTGCCTTAGTTTCACATGGAGGGAAGCTATTTTAACCTTCCTCCCTCAACTCTTTATATGGGACACTTATAGTCGAGAAGGATTGTCTTTAGTATATTCTGTATTCTTGTACCTCTGAAACCCTTTTCAAAAGGGGAGTTCAATGCTTTCAATGTTGCAGAGTCCTTTCCCATTACACATTCCACTTGCCTTGCAGTCATAATTACAGATAGTTACCTAGTGCGGAATTGCTAATGCCTCATTGTTCTGTGAAATTTTCATCCATGGCTACTCATCAAGATGTGCCCTGACATCATAAAGCTACAGCAGGATGTCATCTGACTTGAGGGCAAGCTATAGGATACATTTATCATGTTACTGAAATGGGTAGCAGGCTAATCAGGACTCCCAGCTGTAGGCAAAGATGGGGAGATGGAAGAAACACAGGCATTATTTGAGATGTATTCATTTGTTCAAGGTATGGGTGATAATAATATTCTCAGGTTCTCTATATGTTAACTGATAGGGATGTGCAAGAAGGAAGATGGTAGTACCTGTTGTTCATAGTTTTTATCATTACCAGTAACTGCAGCATAAACCTTCCTCCATAAACGTATCGGATCACTTATTAGTTATAGGCGTACCATAGTCTAAAATAATTCAAGTGAGCATATTATGCTGTCACTTGGCTAGCAATGAGGTCTTTTGTATTTACATTCTGATATAGGTGGTAGAGTTGTGTAGAGAGCGGTAGCAAATGAGTCTTAGGATTGGGAGATGTATGATAGGTTGAAAAAATTTGAGATTTGAATTCTTTTTGAGCTGTGGGATTTTACAATATTACAGCCGCCATAGTACTGATTATTAACTCTTTATCAAAATGTGTTTGTTGTTGTGTTGTATTACTTTGGAAATATTCAAGTTCTGTTAATAGACTAACAGTGGACTTTCCCATTTGCAGAATATATTGAATGACCAACAGAGGGAGTGCTGCAGAAGAAACTTTCTCGGAGTTGCTGACAACCCAAAAAAGAAAGTTCAGCAGCTTTCGGCTTGATTTACCAATTTACATGGTGAGTCAAACTCTCAATTTATAATTTAGCTTTTCCTTAATGAAGTTCATAGCATCTGACGGCTCTCAGCACCTTTTAGTGTGGGCTTCTGCATGAATATTATTTGTCAAGACTGAAGCGATATGGTTGAAGGTACGGGCATCATGATAGCTTATCAAAGATGTTGACTGTCTGCAAGGCTGACAATCCTACTTTAGATACTTGTGCTAGCAATATGTCATCAGAGGAAATTGGTGTGTTTGAGGCTGGAATGAGGTGTCTTATTTTAGAACAATTGCCTTAGTTTCACATGGAGGGAAGCTATTTTAACCTTCCTCCCTCAACTCTTTATATGGGACACTTATAGTCGAGAAGGATTGTCTTTAGTATATTCTGTATTCTTGTACCTCTGAAACCCTTTTCAAAAGGGGAGTTCAATGCTTTCAATGTTGCAGAGTCCTTTCCCATTACACATTCCACTTGCCTTGCAGTCATAATTACAGATAGTTACCTAGTGCGGAATTGCTAATGCCTCATTGTTCTGTGAAATTTTCATCCATGGCTACTCATCAAGATGTGCCCTGACATCATAAAGCTACAGCAGGATGTCATCTGACTTGAGGGCAAGCTATAGGATACATTTATCATGTTACTGAAATGGGTAGCAGGCTAATCAGGACTCCCAGCTGTAGGCAAAGATGGGGAGATGGAAGAAACACAGGCATTATTTGAGATGTATTCATTTGTTCAAGGTATGGGTGATAATAATATTCTCAGGTTCTCTATATGTTAACTGATAGGGATGTGCAAGAAGGAAGATGGTAGTACCTGTTGTTCATAGTTTTTATCATTACCAGTAACTGCAGCATAAACCTTCCTCCATAAACGTATCGGATCACTTATTAGTTATAGGCGTACCATAGTCTAAAATAATTCAAGTGAGCATATTATGCTGTCACTTGGCTAGCAATGAGGTCTTTTGTATTTACATTCTGATATAGGTGGTAGAGTTGTGTAGAGAGCGGTAGCAAATGAGTCTTAGGATTGGGAGATGTATGATAGGTTGAAAAAATTTGAGATTTGAATTCTTTTTGAGCTGTGGGATTTTACAATATTACAGCCGCCATAGTACTGATTATTAACTCTTTATCAAAATGTGTTTGTTGTTGTGTTGTATTACTTTGGAAATATTCAAGTTCTGTTAATAGACTAACAGTGGACTTTCCCATTTGCAGAATATATTGAATGACCAACAGAGGGAGTGCTGCAGAAGAAACTTTCTCGGAGTTGCTGACAACCCAAAAAAGAAAGTTCAGCAGCTTTCGGCTTGATTTACCAATTTACATGGTGAGTCAAACTCTCAATTTATAATTTAGCTTTTCCTTAATGAAGTTCATAGCATCTGACGGCTCTCAGCACCTTTTAGTGTGGGCTTCTGCATGAATATTATTTGTCAAGACTGAAGCGATATGGTTGAAGGTACGGGCATCATGATAGCTTATCAAAGATGTTGACTGTCTGCAAGGCTGACAATCCTACTTTAGATACTTGTGCTAGCAATATGTCATCAGAGGAAAATGGTGTATTTGAGGCTGGAATGAGGTGTCTTATTTTAGAACAATTGCCTTAGTTTCACATGGAGGGAAGCTATTTTAACCTTCCTCCCTCAACTCTTTATATGGGACGCTTATAGTCGAGAAGGATTGTCTTTAGTATATTCTGTATTCTTGTACCTCTGCCACCCTTTTCAAAAGGGGAGCTCAATGCTTTCAATGTTGCAAAATCCTTTCCCATTACACATTCCACTTGCCTTGCAGTCATAATTACAGATAGTTACCTAGTGCGGAATTGCTAATGCCTCATTGTTCTGTGTAATTTTCATCCATGGCTACTCATCAAGATGTGCCCTGACATCGTAAAGCTACAGCAGGATGTCATCTGACTTGAGGGCAAGCTATAGGATACATTTATCATGTTACTGAAATGGGTAGCAGGCTAATCAGGACTCCCAGCTGTAGGCAAAGATGGGGAGATGGAAGAAACACAGGCATTATTTGAGATGTATTCATTTGTTCAAGGTATGGGTGATAATAATATTCTCAGGTTCTCTATATGTTAACTGATAGGGATGTGCAAGAAGGAAGATGGTAGTACCTGTTGTTCATAGTTTTTATCATTACCAGTAACTGCAGCATAAACCTTCCTCCATAAACGTATCGGATCACTTATTAGTTATAGGCGTACCATAGTCTAAAATAATTCAAGTGAGCAGATTATGCTGTCACTTGGCTAGCAATGAGGTCTTTTTGTATTTACATTCTGATATAGGTGGTAGAGTTGTGTAGAGAGCGGTAGCAAATGAGTCTTAGGATTGGGAGATGTATGATAGGTTGAAAAAATTAGAGATTTGAATTCTTTTTGAGATGTGGGATTTTACAATATTACTGCCGCCATAGTACTGATTATTAACTCTTTATCAAAATGTGTTTGTTGTTGTGTTGTATTACTTTGGAAATATTCAAGTTCTGTTAATAGACTAACAGTGGACTTTCCCATTTGCAGAATATATTGAATGACCAACAGAGGGAGTGCTGCAGAAGAAACTTTCTCAGAGTTGCTGACAACCCAAAAAAAAAAGTTCAGCAGCTTTCGGCTTGATTTACCAATTTACATGGTGAGTCAAACTCTCAATTTATCATTTTGCTTTTCCTTAATGAAGTTCATAGCATCTGACGGCTCTCAGCACCTTTTAGTGTGGTCTTCTGCATGAATATTATTTGTCAAGACTGAAGCGATATGGTTGAAGGTACGGGCATCATGATAGCTTATCAAAGATGTTGCCTGTCTGCAAGGCTGACAATCCTACTTTAGATACTTGTGCTAGCAATATGTCATCAGAGGAAATTGGTGTGTTTGAGGCTGGAATGAGGTGTCTTATTTTAGAACAATTGCCTTAGTTTCACATGGAGGGAAGCTATTTTAACCTTCCTCCCTCAACTCTTTATATGGGACGCTTATAGTCGAGAAGGATTGTCTTTAGTATATTCTGTATTCTTGTACCTCTGCCACCCTTTTCAAAAGGGGAGCTCGATGCTTTCAATGTTGCAGAGTCCTTTCCCATTACACATTCCACTTGCCTTGCAGTCATAATTACAGATAGTTACCTAGTGCGGAATTGCTAATGCCTCATTTTTCTGTGTAATTTTCATCCATGGCTACTCATCAAGATGTGCCCTGACATCATAAAGCTACAGCAGGATGTCATCTGACTTGAGGGCAAGCTATAGGATACATTTATCATGTTACTGAAATGGGTAGCAGGCTAATCAGGACTCCCAGCTGTAGGCAAAGATGGGGAGATGGAAGAAACACAGGCATTATTTGAGATGTATTCATTTATTCAAGGTATGGGTGATAATATTCTCAGGTTCTCTATATGTTAACTGATAGGGATGTGCAAGAAGGACGATGGCAGTACCTGTTGTTCATAGTTTTTATCATTACCAGTAACTGCAGCATAAACCTTCCTCCATAAACGTATCGGATCACTTATTAGTTATAGGCGTACCATAGTCTAAAATAATTCAAGTGAGCAGATTATGCTGTCACTTGGCTAGCAATGAGGTCTTTTTGTATTTACATTCTGATATAGGTGGTAGAGTTGTGTAGAGAGCGGTAGCAAATGAGTCTTAGGATTGGGAGATGTATGATAGGTTGAAAAAATTTGAGATTTGAATTCTTTTTGAGCTGTGGGATTTTACAATATTACTGCCGCCATAGTACTGATTATTAACTCTTTATCAAAATGTGTTTGTTGTTGTGTTGTATTACTTTGGAAATATTCAAGTTCTGTTAATAGACTAACAGTGGACTTTCCCATTTGCAGAATATATTGAATGACCAACAGAGGGAGTTCTGCAGAAGAAACTTTCTCGGAGTTGCTGACAATCCAAAAAAGAAAGTTCAGCAGCTTTCGGCTTGATTTACCAATTTACATGGTGAGTCAAACTCTCAATTTATAATTTTGCTTTTCCTTAATGAAGTTCATAGCATCTGACGGCTCTCAGCACCTTTTAGTGTGGTCTTCTGCATGAATATTATTTGTCAAGACTGAAGCGATATGGTTGAAGGTACGGGCATCATGATAGCTTATCAAAGATGTTGCCTGTCTGCAAGGCTGACAATCCTACTTTAGATACTTGTGCTAGCAATATGTCATCAGAGGAAATTGGTGTGTTTGAGGCTGGAATGAGGTGTCTTATTTTAGAACAATTGCCTTAGTTTCACATGGAGGGAAGCTATTTTAACCTTCCTCCCTCAACTCTTTATATGGGACACTTATAGTCGAGAAGGATTGTCTTTAGTATATTCTGTATTCTTGTACCTCTGAAACCCTTTTCAAAAGGGGAGCTCAATGCTTTCAATGTTGCAGAGTCCTTTCCCATTACACATTCCACTTGCCTTGCACTCATAATTACCGATAGTTACCTAGTGCGGAATTGCTAATGCCTCATTGTTCCGTTTAATTGTCATCCATGGCTACTCATCAAGATGTGCCCTGACATCATAAAGCTACAGCAGGATGTCATCTGACTTGAGGGCAAGCTATAGGATACATTTATCATGTTACTGAAATGGGTAGCAGGCTAATCAGGACTCCCAGCTGAAGGCAAAGATGGGGAGATGGAAGAAATACAGGCATTATTTGAGATGTATTCATTTATTCAAGGTATGGGTGATAATATTCTCAGGTTCTCTATATGTTAACTGATAGGGATGTGCAAGAAGGACGATGGTAGAACCTGTTTTTCATAGTTTTTATCATTACCAGTTACTGCAGCATAAACCTTCCTCCATAAACGTATCGGATCACTTATTAGTTATAGGCGTACCATAGTCTAAAATAATTCAAGTGAGCAGATTATGCTGTCACTTGGCTAGCAATGAGGTCTTTTTGTATTTACATTCTAATATAGGTGGTAGAGTTGTGTAGAGAGCGGTAGCAAATGAGTCTTAGGATTGGGAGATGTATGATAGGTTGAAAAAATTAGGGATTTGAATTCTTTTTGAGCTGTGGGATTTTACAATATTACAGCCGCCATAGTACTGATTATTAACTCTTTATCAAAATGTGTTTGTTGTTGTGTTGTATTACTTTGGAAATATTCAAGTTCTGTTAATAGACTAACAGTGGACTTTCCCATTTGCAGAATATATTGAATGACCAACAGAGGGAGTGCTGCAGAAGAAACTTTCTCGGAGTTGCTGACAACCCAAAAAAGAAAGTTCAGCAGCTTTCGGCTTGATTTACCAATTTACATGGTGAGTCAAACTCTCAATTTATAATTTTGCTTTTCCTTAATGAAGTTCATAGCATCTGACGGCTCTCAGCACCTTTTAGTGTGGGCTTCTGCATGAATATTATTTGTCAAGACTGAAGCGATATGGTTGAAGGTACGGGCATCATGATAGCTTATCAAAGATGTTGACTGTCTGCAAGTTTGACAATCCTACTTTAGATACTTGTGCTAGCAATATGTCATCAGAGGAAAATGGTGTATTTGAGGCTGGAATGAGGTGTCTTATTTTAGAACAATTGCCTTAGTTTCACATGGAGGGAAGCTATTTTAACCTTCCTCCCTCAACTCTTTATATGGGACGCTTATAGTCGAGAAGGATTGTCTTTAGTATATTCTGTATTCTTGTACCTCTGCCACCCTTTTCAAAAGGGGAGCTCAATGCTTTCAATGTTGCAAAATCCTTTCCCATTACACATTCCACTTGCCTTGCAGTCATAATTACAGATAGTTACCTAGTGCGGAATTGCTAATGCCTCATTGTTCTGTGTAATTTTCATCCATGGCTACTCATCAAGATGTGCCCTGACATCGTAAAGCTACAGCAGGATGTCATCTGACTTGAGGGCAAGCTATAGGATACATTTATCATGTTACTGAAATGGGTAGCAGGCTAATCAGGACTCCCAGCTGTAGGCAAAGATGGGGAGATGGAAGAAACACAGGCATTATTTGAGATGTATTCATTTGTTCAAGGTATGGGTGATAATAATATTCTCAGGTTCTCTATATGTTAACTGATAGGGATGTGCAAGAAGGAAGATGGTAGTACCTGTTGTTCATAGTTTTTATCATTACCAGTAACTGCAGCATAAACCTTCCTCCATAAACGTATCGGATCACTTATTAGTTATAGGCGTACCATAGTCTAAAATAATTCAAGTGAGCAGATTATGCTGTCACTTGGCTAGCAATGAGGTCTTTTTGTATTTACATTCTGATATAGGTGGTAGAGTTGTGTAGAGAGCGGTAGCAAATGAGTCTTAGGATTGGGAGATGTATGATAGGTTGAAAAAATTAGAGATTTGAATTCTTTTTGAGATGTGGGATTTTACAATATTACTGCCGCCATAGTACTGATTATTAACTCTTTATCAAAATGTGTTTGTTGTTGTGTTGTATTACTTTGGAAATATTCAAGTTCTGTTAATAGACTAACAGTGGACTTTCCCATTTGCAGAATATATTGAATGACCAACAGAGGGAGTGCTGCAGAAGAAACTTTCTCGGAGTTGCTGACAACCCAAAAAAAAAAGTTCAGCAGCTTTCGGCTTGATTTACCAATTTACATGGTGAGTCAAACTCTCAATTTATCATTTTGCTTTTCCTTAATGAAGTTCATAGCATCTGACGGCTCTCAGCACCTTTTAGTGTGGTCTTCTGCATGAATATTATTTGTCAAGACTGAAGCGATATGGTTGAAGGTACGGGCATCATGATAGCTTATCAAAGATGTTGCCTGTCTGCAAGGCTGACAATCCTACTTTAGATACTTGTGCTAGCAATAGGTCATCAGAGGAAATTGGTGTGTTTGAGGCTGGAATGAGGTGTCTTATTTTAGAACAATTGCCTTAGTTTCACATGGAGGGAAGCTATTTTAACCTTCCTCCCTCAACTCTTTATATGGGACGCTTATAGTCGAGAAGGATTGTCTTTAGTATATTCTGTATTCTTGTACCTCTGCCACCCTTTTCAAAAGGGGAGCTCGATGCTTTCAATGTTGCAGAGTCCTTTCCCATTACACATTCCACTTGCCTTGCAGTCATAATTACAGATAGTTACCTAGTGCGGAATTGCTAATGCCTCATTGTTCTGTTTAATTGTCATCCATGGCTACTCATCAAGATGTGCCCTGACATCATAAAGCTACAGCAGGATGTCATCTGACTTGAGGGCAAGCTATAGGATACATTTATCATGTTACTGAAATGGGTAGCAGGCTAATCAGGACTCCCAGCTGTAGGCAAAGATGGGGAGATGGAAGAAACACAGGCATTATTTGAGATGTATTCATTTGTTCAAGGTATGGGTGATAATAATATTCTCAGGTTCTCTATATGTTAACTGATAGGGATGTGCAAGAAGGAAGATGGTAGTACCTGTTGTTCATAGTTTTTATCATTACCAGTAACTGCAGCATAAACCTTCCTCCATAAACGTATCGGATCACTTAATAGTTATAGGCGTACCATAGTCTAAAATAATTCAAGTGAGCAGATTATGCTGTCACTTGGCTAGCAATGAGGTCTTTTTGTATTTACATTCTAATATAGGTGGTAGAGTTGTGTAGAGAGCGGTAGCAAATGAGTCTTAGGATTGGGAGATGTATGATAGGTTGAAAACATTTGAGATTTGAATTCTTTTTGAGCTGTGGGATTTTACAATATTACAGCCGCCATAGTACTGATTATTAACTCTTTATCAAAATGTGTTTGTTGTTGTGTTGTATTACTTTGGAAATATTCAAGTTCTGTTAATAGACTAACAGTGGACTTTCCCATTTGCAGAATATATTGAATGACCAACAGAGGGAGTTCTGCAGAAGAAACTTTCTCGGAGTTGCTGACAACCCAAAAAAGAAAGTTCAGCAGCTTTCGGCTTGATTTACCAATTTACATGGTGAGTCAAACTCTCAATTTATAATTTTGCTTTTCCTTAATGAAGTTCATAGCATCTGACGGCTCTCAGCACCTTTTAGTGTGGGCTTCTGCATGAATATTATTTGTCAAGACTAAAGCGATATGGTTGAAGGTACGGGCATCATGATAGCTTATCAAAGATGTTGACTGTCTGCAAGGCTGACAATCCTACTTTAGATACTTGTGCTAGCAATATGTCATCAGAGGAAATTGGTGTGTTTGAGGCTGGAATGAGGTGTCTTATTTTAGAACAATTGCCTTAGTTTCACATGGAGGGAAGCTATTTTAACCTTCCTCCCTGAACTCTTTATATGGGACGCTTATAGTCGAGAAGGATTGTCTTTAGTATATTCTGTATTCTTGTACCTCTGCCACCCTTTTCAAAAGGGGAGCTCAATGCTTTCAACGTTGCAAAATCCTTTCCCATTACACATTCCACTTGCCTTGCAGTCATAATTACAGATAGTTACCTAGTGCGGAATTGCTAATGCCTCATTGTTCTGTGTAATTTTCATCCATGGCTACTCATCAAGATGTGCCCTGACATCATAAAGCTACAGCAGGATGTCATCTGACTTGAGGACAAGCTATGGAATACATTTATCATGTTACTGAAATGGGTAGCAGGCTAATCAGGACTCCCAGCTGTAGGCAAAGATGGGGAGATGGAAGAAACACAGGCATTATTTGAGATGTATTCATTTGTTCAAGGTATGGGTGATAATAATATTCTCAGGTTCTCTATATGTTAACTGATAGGGATGTGCAAGAAGGAAGATGGTAGTACCTGTTGTTCATAGTTTTTATCATTACCAGTAACTGCAGCATAAACCTTCCTCCATAAACGTATCGGATCACTTATTAGTTATAGGCGTACCATAGTCTAAAATAATTCAAGTGAGCAGATTATGCTGTCACTTGGCTAGCAATGAGGTCTTTTGTATTTACATTCTGATATAGGTGGTAGAGTTGTGTAGAGAGCGGTAGCAAATGAGTCTTAGGATTGGGAGATGTATGATAGGTTGAAAAAATTTGAGATTTGAATTCTTTTTGAGCTGTGGGATTTTACAATATTACAGCCGCCATAGTACTGATTATTAACTCTTTATCAAAATGTGTTTGTTGTTGTGTTGTATTACTTTGGAAATATTCAAGTTCTGTTAATAGACTAACAGTGGACTTTCCCATTTGCAGAATATATTGAATGACCAACAGAGGGAGTGCTGCAGAAGAAACTTTCTCGGAGTTGCTGACAACCCAAAAAAGAAAGTTCAGCAGCTTTCGGCTTGATTTACCAATTTACATGGTGAGTCAAACTCTCAATTTATAATTTTGCTTTTCCTTAATGAAGTTCATAGCATCTGACGGCTCTCAGCACCTTTTAGTGTGGGCTTCTGCATGAATATTATTTGTCAAGACTGAAGCGATATGGTTGAAGGTACGGGCATCATGATAGCTTATCAAAGATGTTGACTGTCTGCAAGGCTGACAATCCTACTTTAGATACTTGTGCTAGCAATATGTCATCAGAGGAAATTGGTGTGTTTGAGGCTGGAATGAGGTGTCTTATTTTAGAACAATTGCCTTAGTTTCACATGGAGGGAAGCTATTTTAACCTTCCTCCCTGAACTCTTTATATGGGACGCTTATAGTCGAGAAGGATTGTCTTTAGTATATTCTGTATTCTTGTACCTCTGCCACCCTTTTCAAAAGGGGAGCTCAATGCTTTCAACGTTGCAAAATCCTTTCCCATTACACATTCCACTTGCCTTGCAGTCATAATTACAGATAGTTACCTAGTGCGGAATTGCTAATGCCTCATTGTTCTGTGTAATTTTCATCCATGGCTACTCATCAAGATGTGCCCTGACATCATAAAGCTACAGCAGGATGTCATCTGACTTGAGGGCAAGCTATGGAATACATTTATCATGTTACTGAAATGGGTAGCAGGCTAATCAGGACTCCCAGCTGTAGGCAAAGATGGGGAGATGGAAGAAATACAGGCATTATTTGAGATGTATTCATTTATTCAAGGTATGGGTGATAATATTCTCAGGTTCTCTATATGTTAACTGATAGGGATGTGCAAGAAGGACGATGGCAGTACCTGTTGTTCATAGTTTTTATCATTACCAGTAACTGCAGCATAAACCTTCCTCCATAAACGTATCGGATCACTTAATAGTTATAGGCCTACCATAGTCTAAAATAATTCAAGTGAGCAGATTATGCTGTCACTTGGCTAGCAATGAGGTCTTTTTGTATTTACATTCTGATATAGGTGGTAGAGTTGTGTAGAGAGCGGTAGCAAATGAGTCTTAGGATTGGGAGATGTATGATAGGTTGAAAAAATTTGAGATTTGAATTCTTTTTGAGCTGTGGGATTTTACAATATTACAGCCGCCATAGTACTGATTATTAACTCTTTATCAAAATGTGTTTGTTGTTGTGTTGTATTACTTTGGAAATATTCAAGTTCTGTTGATAGACTAACAGTGGACTTTCCCATTTGCAGAATATATTGAATGACCAACAGAGGGAGTGCTGCAGAAGAAACTTTCTCGGAGTTGCTGACAACCCAAAAAAAAAAGTTCAGCAGCTTTCGGTTTGATTTACCAATTTACATGGTGAGTCAAACTCTCAATTTATCATTTTGCTTTTCCTTAATGAAGTTCATAGCATCTGACGGCTCTCAGCACCTTTTAGTGTGGTCTTCTGCATGAATATTATTTGTCAAGACTGAAGCGATATGGTTGAAGGTACGGGCATCATGATAGCTTATCAAAGATGTTGACTGTCTGCAAGGCTGACAATCCTACTTTAGATACTTGTGCTAGCAATATGTCATCAGAGGAAATTGGTGTGTTTGAGGCTGGAATGAGGTGTCTTATTTTAGAACAATTGCCTTAGTTTCACATGGAGGGAAGCTATTTTAACCTTCCTCCCTGAACTCTTTATATGGGACGCTTATAGTCGAGAAGGATTGTCTTTAGTATATTCTGTATTCTTGTACCTCTGCCACCCTTTTCAAAAGGGGAGCTCAATGCTTTCAATGTTGCAAAATCCTTTCCCATTACACATTCCACTTGCCTTGCAGTCATAATTACAGATAGTTACCTAGTGCGGAATTGCTAATGCCTCATTGTTCTGTTTAATTGTCATCCATGGCTACTCATCAAGATGTGCCCTGACATCATAAAGCTACAGCAGGATGTCATCTGACTTGAGGGCAAGCTATAGGATACATTTATCATGTTACTGAAATGGGTAGTAGGCTAATCAGGACTCCCAGCTGAAGGCAAAGATGGGGAGATGGAAGAAATACAGGCATTATTTGAGATGTATTCATGTATTCAAGGTATGGGTGATAATATTCTCAGGTTCTCTATATGTTAAATGATAGGGATGTGCAAGAAGGACGATGGTAGAACCTGTTGTTCATAGTTTTTATCATTACCAGTTACTGCAGCATAAACCTTCCTCCATAAACGTATCGGATCACTTAATAGTTATAGGCGTACCATAGTCTAAAATAATTCAAGTGAGCAGATTATGCTGTCACTTGGCTAGCAATGAGGTCTTTTTGTATTTACATTCTAATATAGGTGGTAGAGTTGTGTAGAGAGCGGTAGCAAATGAGTCTTAGGATTGGGAGATGTATGATAGGTTGAAAACATTTGAGATTTGAATTCTTTTTGAGCTGTGGGATTTTACAATATTACAGCCGCCATAGTACTGATTATTAACTCTTTATCAAAATGTGTTTGTTGTTGTGTTGTATTACTTTGGAAATATTCAAGTTCTGTTAATAGACTAACAGTGGACTTTCCCATTTGCAGAATATATTGAATGACCAACAGAGGGAGTTCTGCAGAAGAAACTTTCTCGGAGTTGCTGACAACCCAAAAAAGAAAGTTCAGCAGCTTTCGGCTTGATTTACCAATTTACATGGTGAGTCAAACTCTCAATTTATAATTTTGCTTTTCCTTAATGAAGTTCATAGCATCTGACGGCTCTCAGCACCTTTTAGTGTGGGCTTCTGCATGAATATTATTTGTCAAGACTAAAGCGATATGGTTGAAGGTACGGGCATCATGATAGCTTATCAAAGATGTTGACTGTCTGCAAGGCTGACAATCCTACTTTAGATACTTGTGCTAGCAATATGTCATCAGAGGAAATTGGTGTGTTTGAGGCTGGAATGAGGTGTCTTATTTTAGAACAATTGCCTTAGTTTCACATGGAGGGAAGCTATTTTAACCTTCCTCCCTGAACTCTTTATATGGGACGCTTATAGTCGAGAAGGATTGTCTTTAGTATATTCTGTATTCTTGTACCTCTGCCACCCTTTTCAAAAGGGGAGCTCAATGCTTTCAACGTTGCAAAATCCTTTCCCATTACACATTCCACTTGCCTTGCAGTCATAATTACAGATAGTTACCTAGTGCGGAATTGCTAATGCCTCATTGTTCTGTGTAATTTTCATCCATGGCTACTCATCAAGATGTGCCCTGACATCATAAAGCTACAGCAGGATGTCATCTGACTTGAGGGCAAGCTATGGAATACATTTATCATGTTAC
The DNA here is from genome assembly GCF_964263255.1 of Lissotriton vulgaris. Taxonomy (NCBI): domain Eukaryota; kingdom Metazoa; phylum Chordata; class Amphibia; order Caudata; family Salamandridae; genus Lissotriton; species Lissotriton vulgaris. Next base: position 536,672,647 of record NC_141699.1, on the reverse strand, counting down.
TGAAATGGGTAGCAGGCTAATCAGGACTCCCAGCTGTAGGCAAAGATGGGGAGATGGAAGAAACACAGGCATTATTTGAGATGTATTCATTTGTTCAAGGTATGGGTGATAATAATATTCTCAGGTTCTCTATATGTTAACTGATAGGGATGTGCAAGAAGGAAGATGGTAGTACCTGTTGTTCATAGTTTTTATCATTACCAGTAACTGCAGCATAAACCTTCCTCCATAAACGTATCGGATCACTTATTAGTTATAGGCGTACCATAGTCTAAAATAATTCAAGTGAGCAGATTATGCTGTCACTTGGCTAGCAATGAGGTCTTTTGTATTTACATTCTGATATAGGTGGTAGAGTTGTGTAGAGAGCGGTAGCAAATGAGTCTTAGGATTGGGAGATGTATGATAGGTTGAAAAAATTTGAGATTTGAATTATTTTTGAGCTGTGGGATTTTACAATATTACAGCCGCCATAGTACTGATTATTAACTCTTTATCAAAATGTGTTTGTTGTTGTGTTGTATTACTTTGGAAATATTTAAGTTCTGTTAATAGACTAACAGTGGACTTTCCCATTTGCAGAATATATTGAATGACCAACAGAGGGAGTTCTGCAGAAGAAACTTTCTTGGAGTTGCTGACAACCCAAAAAAGAAAGTTCAGCAGCTTTCGGCTTGATTTACCAATTTACATGGTGAGTCAAACTCTCAATTTATAATTTTGCTTTTCCTTAATGAAGTTCATAGCATCTGACGGCTCTCAGCACCTTTTAGTGGGGGCTTCTGCATGAATATTATTTGTCAAGACTGAAGCGATATGGTTGAAGGTACGGGCATCATGATAGCTTATCAAAGATGTTGACTGTCTGCAAGGCTGACAATCCTACTTTAGATACTTGTGCTAGCAATATGTCATCAGAGGAAATTGGTGTGTTTGAGGCTGGAATGAGGTGTCTTATTTTAGAACAATTGCCTTAGTTTCACATGGAGGGAAGCTATTTTAACCTTCCTCCCTGAACTCTTTATATGGGACGCTTATAGTCGAGAAGGATTGTCTTTAGTATATTCTGTATTCTTGTACCTCTGCCACCCTTTTCAAAAGGGGAGCTCAATGCTTTCAATGTTGCAAAATCCTTTCCCATTACACATTCCACTTGCCTTGCAGTCATAATTACAGATAGTTACCTAGTGCGGAATTGCTAATGCCTCATTGTTCTGTGTAATTTTCATCCATGGCTACTCATCAAGATGTGCCCTGACATCATAAAGCTACAGCAGGATGTCATCTGACTTGAGGGCAAGCTATGGAATACATTTATCATGTTACTGAAATGGGTAGCAGGCTAATCAGGACTCCCAGCTGTAGGCAAAGATGGGGAGATGGAAGAAACACAGGCATTATTTGAGATGTATTCATTTGTTCAAGGTATGGGTGATAATAATATTCTCAGGTTCTCTATATGTTAACTGATAGGGATGTGCAAGAAGGAAGATGGTAGTACCTGTTGTTCATAGTTTTTATCATTACCAGTAACTGCAGCATAAACCTTCCTCCATAAACGTATCGGATCACTTAATAGTTATAGGCGTACCATAGTCTAAAATAATTCAAGTGAGCAGATTATGCTGTCACTTGGCTAGCAATGAGGTCTTTTTGTATTTACATTCTAATATAGGTGGTAGAGTTGTGTAGAGAGCGGTAGCAAATGAGTCTTAGGATTGGGAGATGTATGATAGGTTGAAAAAATTAGAGATTTGAATTCTTTTTGAGCTGTGGGATTTTACAATATTACAGCCGCCATAGTACTGATTAATAACTCTTTATCAAAATGTGTTTGTTGTTGTGTTGTATTACTTTGGAAATATTCAAGTTCTGTTAATAGACTAACAGTGGACTTTCCCATTTGCAGAATATATTGAATGACCAACAGAGGGAGTGCTGCAGAAGAAACTTTCTCGGAGTTGCTAACAACCCAAAAAAAAAAGTTCAGCAGCTTTCGGCTTGATTTACTAATTTACATGGTGAGTCAAACTCTCAATTTATCATTTTGCTTTTCCTTAATGAAGTTCATAGCATCTGACGGCTCTCAGCACCTTTTAGTGTGGTCTTCTGCATGAATATTATTTGTCAAGACTGAAGCGATATGGTTGAAGGTACGGGCATCATGATAGCTTATCAAAGATGTTGACTGTCTGCAAGGCTAACAATCCTACTTTAGATACTTGTGCTAGCAATATGTCATCAGAGGAAATTGGTGTGTTTGAGGCTGGAATGAGGTGTCTTATTTTAGAACAATTGCCTTAGTTTCACATGGAGGGAAGCTATTTTAACCTTCCTCCCTCAACTCTTTATATGGGACACTTATAGTCGAGAAGGATTGTCTTTAGTATATTCTGTATTCTTGTACCTCTGAAACCCTTTTCAAAAGGGGAGCTCAATGCTTTCAATGTTGCAGAGTCCTTTCCCATTACACATTCCACTTGCCTTGCAGTCATAATTACAGATAGTTACCTAGTGCGGAATTGCTAATGCCTCATTGTTCTGTGAAATTTTCATCCATGGCTACTCATCAAGATGTGCCCTGACATCATAAAGCTACAGCAGGATGTCATCTGACTTGAGGGCAAGCTATAGGATACATTTATCATGTTACTGAAATGGGTAGCAGGCTAATCAGGACTCCCAGCTGTAGGCAAAGATGGGGAGATGGAAGAAACACAGGCATTATTTGAGATGTATTCATTTGTTTAAGGTATGGGTGATAATATTCTCAGGTTCTCTATATGTTAACTGATAGGGATATGCAAGAAGGACGATGGTAGAACCTGTTGTTCATAGTTTTTATCATTACCAGTTACTGCAGCATAAGCCTTCCTCCATAAACGTATCGGATCACTTAATAGTTATAGGCGTACCATAGTCTAAAATAATTCAAGTGAGCTGATTATGCTGTCACTTGGCTAGCAATGAGGTCTTTTTGTATTTACATTCTAATATAGGTGGTAGAGTTGTGTAGAGAGCGGTAGCAAATGAGTCTTAGGATTGGGAGATGTATGATAGGTTGAAAAAATTTGAGATTTGAATTCTTTTTGAGCTGTGGGATTTTACAATATTACAGCCGCCATAGTACTGATTATTAACTCTTTATCAAAATGTGTTTGTTGTTGTGTTGTATTACTTTGGAAATATTCAAGTTCTGTTAATAGACTAACAGTGGTCTTTCCCATTTGCAGAATATATTGAATGACCAACAGAGGGAGTTCTGCAGAAGAAACTTTCTCGGAGTTGCTGACAATCCAAAAAAGAAAGTTCAGCAGCTTTCAGCTTGATTTACCAATTTACATGGTGAGTCAAACTCTCAATTTATAATTTTGCTTTTCCTTAATGAAGTTCATAGCATCTGACGGCTCTCAGCACCTTTTAGTGTGGTCTTCTGCATGAATATTATTTGTCAAGACTGAAGCGATATGGTTGAAGGTACGGGCATCATGATAGCTTATCAAAGATGTTGCCTGTCTGCAAGGCTGACAATCCTACTTTAGATACTTGTGCTAGCAATATGTCATCAGAGGAAATTGGTGTGTTTGAGGCTGGAATGAGGTGTCTTATTTTAGAACAATTGCCTTAGTTTCACATGGAGGGAAGCTATTTTAACCTTCCTCCCTCAACTCTTTATATGGGACACTTATAGTCGAGAAGGATTGTCTTTAGTATATTCTGTATTCTTGTACCTCTGAAACCCTTTTCAAAAGGGGAGCTCGATGCTTTCAATGTTGCAGAGTCCTTTCCCATTACACATTCCACTTGCCTTGCAGTCATAATTACCGATAGTTACCTAGTGCGGAATTGCTAATGCCTCATTGTTCTGTTTAATTGTCATCCATGGCTACTCATCAAGATGTGCCCTGACATCATAAAGCTACAGCAGGATGTCATCTGACTTGAGGGCAAGCTATAGGATACATTTATCATGTTACTGAAATGGGTAGCAGGCTAATCGGGACTCCCAGCTGTAGGCAAAGATGGGGAGATGGAAGAAACACAGGCATTATTTGAGATGTATTCATTTGTTCAAGGTATGGGTGATAATAATATTCTCAGGTTCTCTATATGTTAACTGATAGGGATGTGCAAGAAGGACGATGGTAGAACCTGTTGTTCATAGTTTTTATCATTACCAGTTACTGCAGCATAAACCTTCCTCCATAAACGTATCGGATCACTTAATAGTTATAGGCGTACCATAGTCTAAAATATTTCAAGTGAGCAGATTATGCTGTCACTTGGCTAGCAATGAGGTCTTTTTGTATTTACATTCTAATATAGGTGGTAGAGTTGTGTAGAGAGCGGTAGCAAATGAGTCTTAGGATTGGGAGATGTATGATAGGTTGAAAAAATTTGAGATTTGAATTCTTTTTGAGCTGTGGGATTTTACAATATTACAGCCGCCATAGTACTGATTATTAACTCTTTATCAAAATGTGTTTGTTGTTGTGTTGTATTACTTTGGAAATATTCAAGTTCTGTTAATAGACTAACAATGGACTTTCCCATTTGCAGAATATATTGAATGACCAACAGAGGGAGTGCTGCAGAAGAAACTTTCTCGGAGTTGCTGACAACCCAAAAAAGAAAGTTCAGCAGCTTTCGGCTTGATTTACCAATTTACATGGTGAGTCAAACTCTCAATTTATAATTTTGCTTTTCCTTAATGAAGTTCATAGCATCTGACGGCTCTCAGCACCTTTTAGTGTGGTCTTCTGCATGAATATTATTTGTCAAGACTGAAGCGATATGGTTGAAGGTACGGGCATCATGATAGCTTATCAAAGATGTTGACTGTCTGCAAGGCTGACAATCCTACTTTAGATACTTGTGCTAGCAATATGTCATCAGAGGAAATTGGTGTGTTTGAGGCTGGAATGAGGTGTCTTATTTTAGAACAATTGCCTTAGTTTCACATGGAGGGAAGCTATTTTAACCTTCCTCCCTCAACTCTTTATATGGGACGCTTATAGCCGAGAAGGATTGTCTTTAGTATATTCTGTATTCTTGTACCTCTGCCACCCTTTTCAAAAGGGGAGCTCAATGCTTTCAATGTTGCAAAATCCTTTCCCATTACACATTCCACTTGCCTTGCAGTCATAATTACAGATAGTTACCTAGTGCGGAATTGCTAATGCCTCATTGTTCTGTTTAATTGTCATCCATGGCTACTCATCAAGATGTGCCCTGACATCATAAAGCGACAGCAGGATGTCATCTGACTTGAGGGCAAGCTATAGGATACATTTATCATGTTACTGAAATGGGTAGCAGGCTAATCAGGATTCCCAGCTGTAGACAAAGATGGGGAGATGGAAGAAACACAGGCATTATTTGAGATGTTTTCATTTGTTCAAGGTATGGGTGATAATAATATTCTCAGGTTCTCTATATGTTAACTGATAGGGATGTGCAAGAAGGAAGATGGTAGTACCTGTTGTTCATAGTTTTTATCATTACCAGTAACTGCAGCATAAACCTTCCTCCATAAACGTATCGGATCACTTATTAGTTATAGGCGTACCATAGTCTAAAATAATTCAAGTGAGCAGATTATGCTGTCACTTGGCTAGCAATGAGGTCTTTTTGTATTTACATTCTGATATAGGTGGTAGAGTTGTGTAGAGAGCGGTAGCAAATGAGTCTTAGGATTGGGAGATGTATGATAGGTTGAAAAAATTAGAGATTTGAATTCTTTTTGAGCTGTGGGATTTTACAATATTACAGCCGCCATAGTACTGATTATTAACTCTTTATCAAAATGTGTTTGTTGTTGTGTTGTATTACTTTGGAAATATTCAAGTTCTGTTAATAGACTAACAGTGGACTTTCCCATTTGCAGAATATATTGAATGACCAACAGAGGGAGTGCTGCAGAAGAAACTTTCCCGGAGTTGCTGACAACCCAAAAAAAAAAGTTCAGCAGCTTTCGGCTTGATTTACCAATTTACATGGTGAGTCAAACTCTCAATTTATAATTTTGCTTTTCCTTAATGAAGTTCATAGCATCTGACGGCTCTCAGCACCTTTTAGTGTGGTCTTCTGCATGAATATTATTTGTCAAGACTGAAGCGATATGGTTGAAGGTACGGGCATCATGATAGCTTATCAAAGATGTTGACTGTCTGCAAGGCTGACAATCCTACTTTAGATACTTGTGCTAGCAATATGTCATCAGAGGAAATTGGTGTGTTTGAGGCTGGAATGAGGTGTCTTATTTTAGAACAATTGCCTTAGTTTCACATGGAGGGAAGCTATTTTAACCTTCCTCCCTCAACTCTTTATATGGGACGCTTCTAGTCGAGAAGGATTGTCTTTAGTATGTTCTGTATTCTTGTACCTCTGCAACCCTTTTCAAAAGGGGAGCTCAATGCTTTCAATGTTGCAGAGTCCTTTCCCATTACACATTCCTCTTGCCTTGCAGTCATAATTACAGATAGTTACCTAGTGCGGAATTGCTAATGCCTCATTGTTCTGTGTAATTGTCATCCATGGCTACTCATCAAGATGTGCCCTGACATCATAAAGCTACAGCACAATGTCATCTGACTTGAGGGCAAGCTATAGGATACATTTATCATGTTACTGAAATGGGTAGCAGGCTAATCAGGACTCCCAGCTGTAGGCAAAGATGGGGAGATGGAAGAAACACAGGCATTATTTGAGATGTATTCATTTATTCAAGGTATGGGTGATAACATTCTCAGGTTCTCTATATGTTAACTGATAGGGATGTCCAAGAAGGACGATGGTAGAACCTGTTGTTCATAGTTTTTATCATTACCAGTTACTGGAGCATAAACCTTCCTCCATAAACGTATCGGATCACTTAATAGTTATAGGCCTACCATAGTCTAAAATAATTCAAGTGAGCAGATTATGCTGTCACTTGGCTAGCAATGAGGTCTTTTTGTATTTACATTCTAATATAGGTGGTAGAGTTGTGTAGAGAGCGGTAGCAAATGAGTCTTAGGATTGGGAGATGTATGATAGGTTGAAAAAATTAGACATTTGAATTCTTTTTGAGCTGTGGGATTTTACAATATTACAGCCGCCATACTACTGATTATTAACTCTTTATCAAAATGTGTTTGTTGTTGTGTTGTATTACTTTGGAAATATTCAAGTTCTGTTAATAGACTAACAGTGGACTTTCCCATTTGCAGAATATATTGAATGACCAACAGAGGGAGTGCTGCAGAAGAAACTTTCTCGGAGTTGCTGACAACCCAAAAAAAAAGTTCAGCAGCTTTCGGCTTGATTTACCAATTTACATGGTGAGTCAAACTCTCAATTTATCATTTTGCTTTTCCTTAATGAAGTTCATAGCATCTGACGGCTCTCAGCACCTTTTAGTGTGGTCTTCTGCATGAATATTATTTGTCAAGACTGAAGCGATATGGTTGAAGCTACGGGCATCATGATAGCTCATCAAAGATGTTGACTGTCTGCAAGGCTGACAATCCTACTTTAGATACTTGTGCTAGCAAGATGTCATCAGAGGAAATTGGTGTGTTTGAGGCTGGAATGAGGTGTCTTTTTTTAGAACAATTGCCTTAGTTTCACATGGAGGGAAGCTATTTTAACCTTCCTCCCTCAACTCTTTATATGGGACGCTTATAGTCGAGAAGGATTGTCTTTAGTATATTCTGTATTCTTGTACCTCTGCCACCCTTTTCAAAAGGGGAGCTCAATGCTTTCAATGTTGCAGAGTCTTTTCCCATTACACATTCCACTTGCCTTGCAGTCATAATTACAGATAGTTACCTAGTGCGGAATTGCTAATGCCTCATTGTTCTGTGTAATTTTCATCCATGGCTACTCATCAAGATGTGCCCTGACATCATAAAGCTACAGCAGGATGTCATCTGACTTGAGGGCAAGCTATAGGATACATTTATCATGTTACTGAAATGGGTAGCAGGCTAATCAGGATTCCCAGCTGTAGGCAAAGATGGGGAGATGGAAGAAACACAGGCATTATTTGAGTTGTATTCATTTATTCAAGGTATGGGTGATAATAATATTCTCAGGTTCTCTATATGTTAACTGATAGGGATGTCCAAGAAGGACGATGGTAGAACCTGTTGTTCATAGTTTTTATCATTACCAGTTACTGGAGCATAAACCTTCCTCCATAAACGTATCGGATCACTTAATAGTTATAGGCCTACCATAGTCTAAAATAATTCAAGTGAGCAGATTATGCTGTCACTTGGCTAGCAATGAGGTCTTTTTGTATTTACATTCTGATATAGGTGGTAGAGTTGTGTAGAGAGCGGTAGCAAATGAGTCTTAGGATTGGGAGATGTATGATAGGTTGAAAAAATTAGAGATTTGAATTCTTTTTGAGCTGTGGGATTTTACAATATTACAGCCGCCATAGTACTGATTATTAACTCTTTATCAAAATGTGTTTGTTGTTGTGTTGTATTATTTTGGAAATATTCAAGTTCTGTTAATAGACTAACAGTGGACTTTCCCATTTGCAGAATATATTGAATGACCAACAGAGGGAGTGCTGCAGAAGAAACTTTCTCGGAGTTGCTGACAACCCAAAAAAAAAGTTCAGCAGCTTTCGGCTTGATTTACCAATTTACATGGTGAGTCAAACTCTCAATTTATCATTTTGCTTTTCCTTAATGAAGTTCATAGCATCTGACGGCTCTCAGCACCTTTTAGTGTGGTCTTCTGCATGAATATTATTTGTCAAGACTGAAGCGATATGGTTGAAGGTACGGGCATCATGATAGCTTATCAAAGATGTTGACTGTCTGCAAGGCTGACAATCCTACTTTAGATACTTGTGCTAGCAATATGTCATCAGAGGAAATTGGTGTGTTTGAGGCTGGAATGAGGTGTCTTATTTTAGAACAATTGCCTTAGTTTCACATGGAGGGAAGCTATTTTAACCTTCATCCCTCAACTCTTTATATGGGACGCTTCTAGTCGAGAAGGATTGTCTTTAGTATGTTCTGTATTCTTGTACCTCTGCAACCCTTTTCAAAAGGGGAGCTCAATGCTTTCAATGTTGCAGAGTCCTTTCCCATTACACATTCCACTTGCCTTGCAGTCATAATTACAGATAGTTACCTAGTGCGGAATTGCTAATGCCTCATTGTTCTGTGTAATTGTCATCCATGGCTACTCATCAAGATGTGCCCTGACATCATAAAGCTACAGCACGATGTCATCTGACTTGAGGGCAAGCTATAGGATACATTTATCATGTTACTGAAATGGGTAGCAGGCTAATCAGGACTCCCAGCTGTAGGCAAAGATGAGGAGATGGAAGAAACACAGGCATTATTTGAGATGTATTCATTTATTCAAGGTATGGGTGATAATATTCTCAGGTTCTCTATATGTTAACTGATAGGGATGTGCAAGAAGGACGATGGTAGAACCTGTTGTTCATAGTTTTTATCATTACCAGTTACTGGAGCATAAACCTTCGTCCATAAACGTATCGGATCACTTAATAGTTATAGGCCTACCATAGTCTAAAATAATTCAAGTGAGCAGATTATGCTGTCACTTGGCTAGCAATGAGGTCTTTTTGTATTTACATTCTGATATAGGTGGTAGAGTTGTGTAGAGAGCGGTAGCAAATGAGTCTTAGGATTGGGAGATGTATGATAGGTTGAAAAAATTAGAGATTTGAATTCTTTTTGAGCTGTGGGATTTTACAATATTACAGCCGCCATAGTACTGATTATTAACTCTTTATCAAAATGTGTTTGTTGTTGTGTTGTATTACTTTGGAAATATTCAAGTTCTGTTAATAGACTAACAGTGGACTTTCCCATTTGCAGAATATATTGAATGACCAACAGAGGGAGTGCTGCAGAAGAAACTTTCTCGGAGTTGCTGACAACCCAAAAAAAAAGTTCAGCAGCTTTCGGCTTGATTTACCAATTTACATGGTGAGTCAAACTCTCAATTTATCATTTTGCTTTTCCTTAATGAAGTTCATAGCATCTGACGGCTCTCAGCACCTTTTAGTGTGGTCTTCTGCATGAATATTATTTGTCAAGACTGAAGCGATATGGTTGAAGGTACGGGCATCATGATAGCTTATCAAAGATGTTGACTGTCTGCAAGGCTGACAATCCTACTTTAGATACTTGTGCTAGCAATATGTCATCAGAGGAAATTGGTGTGTTTGAGGCTGGAATGAGGTGTCTTATTTTAGAACAATTGCCTTAGTTTCACATGGAGGGAAGCTATTTTAACCTTCCTCCCTCAACTCTCTATATGGGACGCTTATAGTCGAGAAGGATTGTCTTTAGTATATTCTGTATTCTTGTACCTCTGCCACCCTTTTCAAAAGGGGAGCTCAATGCTTTCAATGTTGCAGAGTCTTTTCCCATTACACATTCCACTTGCCTTGCAGTCATAATTACAGATAGTTACCTAGTGCGGAATTCCTAATGCCTCATTGTTCTGTGTAATTGTCATCCATGGCTACTCATCAAGATGTGCCCTGACATCGTAAAGCTACAGCAGGATGTCATCTGACTTGAGGGCAAGCTATAGGATACATTTATCATGTTACTGAAATGGGTAGCAGGCTAATCAGGACTCCCAGCTGTAGGCAAAGATGGGGAGAGGGAAGAAACACAGGCATTATTTGAGATGTATTCATTTGTTCAAGGTATGGGTGATAATAATATTCTCAGGTTCTCTATATGTTAACTGATAGGGATGTGCAAGAAGGACGATGGTAGAACCTGTTGTTTATAGTTTTTATCATTACCAGTTACTGGAGCATAAACCTTCCTCCATAAACGTATCGGATCACTTAATAGTTATAGGCCTACCATAGTCTAAAATAATTCAAGTGAGCAGATTATGCTGTCACTTGGCTAGCAATGAGGTCTTTTTGTATTTACATTCTAATATAGGTGGTAGAGTTGTGTAGAGAGCGGTAGCTAATGAGTCCTCGGATTGGGAGATGTATGATAGGTTGAAAAAATTAGAGATTTGAATTCTTTTTGAGCTGTGGGATTTTACAATATTACAGCCGCCATAGTACTGATTATTAACTCTTTATCAAAATGTGTTTGTTGTTGTGTTGTATTACTTTGGAAATATTCAAGTTCTGTTAATAGACTAACAGTGGACTTTCCCATTTGCAGAATATATTGAATGACCAACAGAGGGAGTGCTGCAGAAGAAACTTTCTCGGAGTTGCTGACAACCCAAAAAAAAAAGTTCAGCAGCTTTCGGCTTGATTTACCAGTTTACATGGTGAGTCAAACTCTCAATTTATCATTTTGCTTTTCCTTAATGAAGTTCATAGCATCTGACGGCTCTCAGCACCTTTTAGTGTGGTCTTCTGCATGAATATTATTTGTCAAGACTGAAGCGATATGGTTGAAGGTACGGCATCATGATAGCTTATCAAAGATGTTGACTGTCTGCAAGGCTGACAATCCTACTTTAGATACTTGTGCTAGCAATATGTCATCAGAGGAAATTGGTGTGTTTGAGGCTGGAATGAGGTGTCTTATTTTAGAACAATTGCCTTAGTTTCACATGGAGGGAAGCTATTTTAACCTTCCTCCCTCAACTCTTTATATGGGACGCTTCTAGTCGAGAAGGATTGTCTTTAGTATGTTCTGTATTCTTGTACCTCTGCAACCCTTTTCAAAAGGGGAGCTCAATGCTTTCAATGTTGCAGAGTCCTTTCCCATTACACATTCCACTTGCCTTGCAGTCATAATTACAGATAGTTACCTAGTGCGGAATTGCTAATACCTCATTGTTCTGTGTAATTGTCATCCATGGCTACTCATCAAGATGTGCCCTGACATCATAAAGCTACAGCAGGATGTCATCTGACTTGAGGGCAAGCTATAGGATACATTTATCATGTTACTGAAATGGGTAGCAGGCTAATCAGGACTCCCAGCTGTAGGCAAAGATGGGGAGATGGAAGAAACACAGGCATTATTTGAGATGTATTCATTTATTCAAGGTATGGGTGATAATATTCTCAGGTTCTCTATATGTTAACTGATAGGGATGTGCAAGAAGGACGATGGTAGAACCTGTTGTTTATAGTTTTTATCATTACCAGTTACTGGAGCATAAACCTTCCTCCATAAACGTATCGGATCACTTAATAGTTATAGGCCTACCATAGTCTAAAATAATTCAAGTGAGCAGATTATGCTGTCACTTGGCTAGCAATGAGGTCTTTTTGTATTTGCATTCTAATATAGGTGGTAGAGTTGTGTAGAGAGCGGTAGCAAATGAGTCCTCGGATTGGGAGATGTATGATAGGTTGAAAAAATTAGAGATTTGAATTCTTTTTGAGCTGTGGGATTTTACAATATTACAGCCGCCATAGTACTGATTATTAACTCTTTATCAAAATGTGTTTGTTGTTGTGTTGTATTACTTTGGAAATATTCAAGTTCTGTTAATAGACTAACAGTGGACTTTCCCATTTGCAGAATATATTGAATGACCAACAGAGGGAGTGCTGCAGAAGAAACTTTCTCGGAGTTGCTGACAACCCAAAAAAAAAAGTTCAGCAGCTTTCGGCTTGATTTACCAGTTTACATGGTGAGTCAAACTCTCAATTTATCATTTTGCTTTTCCTTAATGAAGTTCATAGCATCTGACGGCTCTCAGCACCTTTTAGTGTGGTCTTCTGCATGAATATTATTTGTCAAGACTGAAGCGATATGGTTGAAGGTACGGGCATCATGATAGCTTATCAAAGATGTTGACTGTCTGCAAGGCTGACAATCCTACTTTAGATACTTGTTTTAGCAATATGTCATCAGAGGAAATTGGTGTGTTTGAGGCTGGAATGAGGTGTCTTATTTTAGAACAATTGCCTTAGTTTCACATGGAGGGAAGCTATTTTAACCTTCCTCCCTCAACTCTTTATATGGGACGCTTCTAGTCGAGAAGGATTGTCTTTAGTATGTTCTGTATTCTTGTACCTCTGCAACCCTTTTCAAAAGGGGAGCTCAATGCTTTCAATGTTGCAGAGTCCTTTCCCATTACACATTCCACTTGCCTTGCAGTCATAATTACAGATAGTTACCTAGTGCGGAATTGCTAATACCTCATTGTTCTGTGTAATTGTCATCCATGGCTACTCATCAAGATGTGCCCTGACATCATAAAGCTACAGCAGGATGTCATCTGACTTGAGGGCAAGCTATAGGATACATTTATCATGTTACTGAAATGGGTAGCAGGCTAATCAGGACTCCCAGCTGTAGGCAAAGATGGGGAGATGGAAGAAACACAGGCATTATTTGAGATGTATTCATTTATTCAAGGTATGGGTGATAATATTCTCAGGTTCTCTATATGTTAACTGATAGGGATGTGCAAGAAGGACGATGGTAGAACCTGTTGTTTATAGTTTTTATCATTACCAGTTACTGGAGCATAAACCTTCCTCCATAAACGTATCGGATCACTTAATAGTTATAGGCCTACCATAGTCTAAAATAATTCAAGTGAGCAGATTATGCTGTCACTTGGCTAGCAATGAGGTCTTTTTGTATTTGCATTCTAATATAGGTGGTAGAGTTGTGTAGAGAGCGGTAGCAAATGAGTCCTCGGATTGGGAGATGTATGATAGGTTGAAAAAATTAGAGATTTGAATTCTTTTTGAGCTGTGGGATTTTACAATATTACAGCCGCCATAGTACTGATTATTAACTCTTTATCAAAATGTGTTTGTTGTTGTGTTGTATTACTTTGGAAATATTCAAGTTCTGTTAATAGACTAACAGTGGACTTTCCCATTTGCAGAATATATTGAATGACCAACAGAGGGAGTGCTGCAGAAGAAACTTTCTCGGAGTTGCTGACAACCCAAAAAAAAAAGTTCAGCAGCTTTCGGCTTGATTTACCAGTTTACATGGTGAGTCAAACTCTCAATTTATCATTTTGCTTTTCCTTAATGAAGTTCATAGCATCTGACGGCTCTTAGCACCTTTTAGTGTGGTCTTCTGCATGAATATTATTTGTCAAGACTGAAGCGATATGGTTGAAGGTACGGGCATCATGATAGCTTATCAAAGATGTTGACTGTCTGCAAGGCTGACAATCCTACTTTAGATACTTGTGCTAGCAATATGTCATCAGAGGAAATTGGTGTGTTTGAGGCTGGAATGAGGTGTCTTATTTTAGAACAATTGCCTTAGTTTCACATGGAGGGAAGCTATTTTAACCTTCCTCCCTCAACTCTTTATATGGGACGCTTCTAGTCGAGAAGGATTGTCTTTAGTATATTCTGTATTCTTGTACCTCTGCCACCCTTTTCAAAAGGGGAGCTCAATGCTTTCAATGTTGCAGAGTCCTTTCCCATTACACATTCCACTTGCCTTGCAGTCATAATTACAGATAGTTACCTAGTGCGGAATTGCTAATGCCTCATTGTTCTGTGTAATTGTCATCCATGGCTACTCATCAAGATGTGCCCTGACATCATAAAGCTACAGCACGATGTCATCTGACTTGAGGGCAAGCTATAGGATATATTTATCATGTTACTGAAATGGGTAGCAGGCTAATCAGGACTCCCAGCTGTAGGCAAAGATGAGGAGATGGAAGAAACACAGGCATTATTTGAGATGTATTCATTTATTCAAGGTATGGGTGATAATATTCTCAGGTTCTCTATATGTTAACTGATAGGGATGTGCAAGAAGGACGATGGTAGAACCTGTTGTTCATAGTTTTTATCATTACCAGTTACTGGAGCATAAACCTTCGTCCATAAACGTATCGGATCACTTAATAGTTATAGGCCTACCATAGTCTAAAATAATTCAAGTGAGCAGATTATGCTGTCACTTGGCTAGCAATGAGGTCTTTTTGTATTTACATTCTAATATAGGTGGTAGAGTTGTGTAGAGAGCGGTAGCAAATGAGTCTTAGGATTGGGAGATGTATGATAGGTTGAAAAAATTAGAGATTTGAATTCTTTTTGAGCTGTGGGATTTTACAATATTACAGCCGCCATAGTACTGATTATTAACTCTTTATCAAAATGTGTTTGTTGTTGTGTTGTATTACTTTGGAAATATTCAAGTTCTGTTAATAGACTAACAGTGGACTTTCCCATTTGCAGAATATATTGAATGACCAACAGAGGGAGTGCTGCAGAAGAAACTTTCTCGGAGTTGCTGACAACCCAAAAAAAAAAGTTCAGCAGCTTTCGGCTTGATTTACCAATTTACATGGTGAGTCAAACTCTCAATTTATCATTTTGCTTTTCCTTAATGAAGTTCATAGCATCTGACGGCTCTCAGCACCTTTTAGTGTGGTCTTCTGCATGAATATTATTTGTCAAGACTGAAGCGATATGGTTGAAGGTACGGGCATCATGATAGCTTATCAAAGATGTTGACTGTCTGCAAGGCTGACAATCCTACTTTAGATACTTGTGCTAGCAAGATGTCATCAGAGGAAATTGGTGTGTTTGAGGCTGGAATGAGGTGTCTTATTTTAGAACAATTGCCTTAGTTTCACATGGAGGGAAGCTATTTTAACCTTCCTCCCTCAACTCTTTATATGGGACGCTTCTAGTCGAGAAGGATTGTCTTTAGTATATTCTGTATTCTTGTACCTCTGCCACCCTTTTCAAAAGGGGAGCTCAATGCTTTCAATGTTGCAGAGTCCTTTCCCATTACACATTCCACTTGCCTTGCAGTCATAATTACAGATAGTTACCTAGTGCGGAATTGCTAATGCCTCATTGTTCTGTGTAATTGTCATCCATGGCTACTCATCAAGATGTGCCCTGACATCATAAAGCTACAGCAGGATGTCATCTGACTTGAGGGCAAGCTATAGGATACATTTATCATGTTACTGAAATGGGTAGCAGGCTAATCAGGACTCCCAGCTGTAGGCAAAGATGGGGAGATGGAAGAAACACAGGCATTATTTGAGATGTATTCATTTATTCAAGGTATGGGTGATAACATTCTCAGGTTCTCTATATGTTAACTGATAGGGATGTCCAAGAAGGACGATGGTAGAACCTGTTGTTCATAGTTTTTATCATTACCAGTTACTGGAGCATAAACCTTCCTCCATAAACGTATCGGATCACTTAATAGTTATAGGCCTACCATAGTCTACAATAATTCAAGTGAGCAGATTATGCTGTCACTTGGCTAGCAATGAGGTCTTTTTGTATTTACATTCTAATATAGGTGGTAGAGTTGTGTAGAGAGCGGTAGCTAATGAGTCCTCGGATTGGGAGATGTATGATAGGTTGAAAAAATTAGAGATTTGAATTCTTTTTGAGCTGTGGGATTTTACAATATTACAGCCGCCATAGTACTGATTATTAACTCTTTATCAAAATGTGTTTGTTGTTGTGTTGTATTACTTTGGAAATATTCAAGTTCTGTTAATAGACTAACAGTGGACTTTCCCATTTGCAGAATATATTGAATGACCAACAGAGGGAGTGCTGCAGAAGAAACTTTCTCGGAGTTGCTGACAACCCAAAAAAAAAAGTTCAGCAGCTTTCGGCTTGATTTACCAATTTACATGGTGAGTCAAACTCTCAATTTATCATTTTGCTTTTCCTTAATGAAGTTCATAGCATCTGACGGCTCTCAGCACCTTTTAGTGTGGTCTTCTGCATGAATATTATTTGTCAAGACTGAAGCGATATGGTTGAAGCTACGGGCATCATGATAGCTTATCAAAGATGTTGACTGTCTGCAAGGCTGACAATCCTACTTTAGATACTTGTGCTAGCAAGATGTCATCAGAGGAAATTGGTGTGTTTGAGGCTGGAATGAGGTGTCTTATTTTAGAACAATTGCCTTAGTTTCACATGGAGGGAAGCTATTTTAACCTTCCTCCCTCAACTCTCTATATGGGACGCTTATAGTCGAGAAGGATTGTCTTTAGTATATTCTGTATTCTTGTACCTCTGCCACCCTTTTCAAAAGGGGAGCTCAATGCTTTCAATGTTGCAGAGTCTTTTCCCATTACACATTCCACTTGCCTTGCAGTCATAATTACAGATAGTTACCTAGTGCGGAATTCCTAATGCCTCATTGTTCTGTGTAATTGTCATCCATGGCTACTCATCAAGATGTGCCCTGACATCGTAAAGCTACAGCAGGATGTCATCTGACTTGAGGGCAAGCTATAGGATACATTTATCATGTTACTGAAATGGGTAGCAGGCTAATCAGGACTCCCAGCTGTAGGCAAAGATGGGGAGAGGGAAGAAACACAGGCATTATTTGAGATGTATTCATTTGTTCAAGGTATGGGTGATAATAATATTCTCAGGTTCTCTATATGTTAACTGATAGGGATGTGCAAGAAGGACGATGGTAGAACCTGTTGTTTATAGTTTTTATCATTATCAGTTACTGGAGCATAAACCTTCCTCCATAAACGTATCGGATCACTTAATAGTTATAGGCCTACCATAGTCTAAAATAATTCAAGTGAGCAGATTATGCTGTCACTTGGCTAGCAATGAGGTCTTTTTGTATTTACATTCTAATATAGGTGGTAGAGTTGTGTAGAGAGCGGTAGCAAATGAGTCTTAGGATTGGGAGTTGTATGATAGGTTGAAAAAATTAGAGATTTGAATTCTTTTTGAGCTGTGGGATTTTACAATATTACAGCCGCCATAGTACTGATTATTAACTCTTTATCAAAATGTGTTTGTTGTTGTGTTACTTTGGAAATATTCAAGTTCTGTTAATAGACTAACAGTGGACTTTCCCATTTGCAGAATATATTGAATGACCAACAGAGGGAGTGCTGCAGAAGAAACTTTCTCGGAGTTGCTGACAACCCAAAAAAAAAAGTTCAGCAGCTTTCGGCTTGATTTACCAGTTTACATGGTGAGTCAAACTCTCAATTTATCATTTTGCTTTTCCTTAATGAAGTTCATAGCATCTGACGGCTCTCAGCACCTTTTAGTGTGGTCTTCTGCATGAATATTATTTGTCAAGACTGAAGCGATATGGTTGAAGGTACGGGCATCATGATAGCTTATCAAAGATGTTGACTGTCTGCAAGGCTGACAATCCTACTTTAGATACTTGTGCTAGCAATATGTCATCAGAGGAAATTGGTATGTTTGAGGCTGGAATGAGGTGTCTTATTTTAGAACAATTGCCTTAGTTTCACATGGAGGGAAGCTATTTTAACCTTCCTCCCTCAACTCTTTATATGGGACGCTTCTAGTCGAGAAGGATTGTCTTTAGTATGTTCTGTATTCTTGTACCTCTGCAACCCTTTTCAAAAGGGGAGCTCAATGCTTTCAATGTTGCAGAGTCCTTTCCCATTACACATTCCACTTGCCTTGCAGTCATAAATACAGATAGTTACCTAGTGCGGAATTGCTAATACCTCATTGTTCTGTGTAATTGTCATCCATGGCTACTCATCAAGATGTGCCCTGACATCATAAAGCTACAGCAGGATGTCATCTGACTTGAGGGCAAGCTATAGGATACATTTATCATGTTACTGAAATGGGTAGCAGGCTAATCAGGACTCCCAGCTGTAGGCAAAGATGGGGAGATGGAAGAAACACAGGCATTATTTGAGATGTATTCATTTTTTCAAGGTATGGGTGATAATATTCTCAGGTTCTCTATATGTTAACTGATAGGGATGTGCAAGAAGGACGATGGTAGAACCTGTTGTTCATAGTTTTTATCATTACCAGTTACTGGAGCATAAACCTTCGTCCATAAACGTATCGGATCACTTAATAGTTATAGGCCTACCATAGTCTAAAATAATTCAAGTGAGCAGATTATGCTGTCACTTGGCTAGCAATGAGGTCTTTTTGTATTTACATTCTAATATAGGTGGTAGAGTTGTGTAGAGAGCGGTAGCAAATGAGTCTTAGGATTGGGAGATGTATGATAGGTTGAAAAAATTAGAGATTTGAATTCTTTTTGAGCTGTGGGATTTTACAATATTACAGCCGCCATAGTACTGATTATTAACTCTTTATCAAAATGTGTTTGTTGTTGTGTTGTATTACTTTGGAAATATTCAAGTTCTGTTAATAGACTAACAGTGGACTTTCCCATTTGCAGAATATATTGAATGACCAACAGAGGGAGTGCTGCAGAAGAAACTTTCCCGGAGTTGCTGACAACCCAAAAAAAAAAGTTCAGCAGCTTTCGGCTTGATTTACCAATTTACATGGTGAGTCAAACTCTCAATTTATAATTTTGCTTTTCCTTAATGAAGTTCATAGCATCTGACGGCTCTCAGCACCTTTTAGTGTGGTCTTCTGCATGAATATTATTTGTCAAGACTGAAGCGATATGGTTGAAGGTACGGGCATCATGATAGCTTATCAAAGATGTTGACTGTCTGCAAGGCTGACAATCCTACTTTAGATACATGTGCTAGCAAGATGTCATCAGAGGAAATTGGTGTGTTTGAGGCTGGAATGAGGTGTCTTATTTTAGAACAATTGCCTTAGTTTCACATGGAGGGAAGCTATTTTAACCTTCCTCCCTCAACTCTTTATATGGGACGCTTCTAGTCGAGAAGGATTGTCTTTAGTATATTCTGTATTCTTGTACCTCTGCCACCCTTTTCAAAAGGGGAGCTCAATGCTTTCAATGTTGCAGAGTCCTTTCCCATTACACATTCCACTTGCCTTGCAGTCATAATTACAGATAGTTACCTAGTGCGGAATTGCTAATGCCTCATTGTTCTGTGTAATTGTCATCCATGGCTACTCATCAAGATGTGCCCTGACATCATAAAGCTACAGCAGGATGTCATCTGACTTGAGGGCAAGCTATAGGATACATTTATCATGTTACTGAAATGGGTAGCAGGCTAATCAGGACTCCCAGCTGTAGGCAAAGATGGGGAGATGGAAGAAACACAGGCATTATTTGAGATGTATTCATTTATTCAAGGTATGGGTGATAACATTCTCAGGTTCTCTATATGTTAACTGATAGGGATGTCCAAGAAGGACGATGGTAGAACCTGTTGTTCATAGTTTTTATCATTACCAGTTACTGGAGCATAAACCTTCCTCCATAAACGTATCGGATCACTTAATAGTTATAGGCCTACCATAGTCTACAATAATTCACGTGAGCAGATTATGCTGTCACTTGGCTAGCAATGAGGTCTTTTTGTATTTACATTCTAATATAGGTGGTAGAGTTGTGTAGAGAGCGGTAGCTGATGAGTCCTCGGATTGGGAGATGTATGATAGGTTGAAAAAATTAGAGATTTGAATTCTTTTTGAGCTGTGGGATTTTACAATATTACAGCCGCCATAGTACTGATTATTAACTCTTTATCAAAATGTGTTTGTTGTTGTGTTGTATTACTTTGGAAATATTCAAGTTCTGTTAATAGACTAACAGTGGACTTTCCCATTTGCAGAATATATTGAATGACCAACAGAGGGAGTGCTGCAGAAGAAACTTTCTCGGAGTTGCTGACAACCCAAAAAAAAAAGTTCAGCAGCTTTCGGCTTGATTTACCAGTTTACATGGTGAGTCAAACTCTCAATTTATCATTTTGCTTTTCCTTAATGAAGTTCATAGCATCTGACGGCTCTCAGCACCTTTTAGTGTGGTCTTCTGCATGAATATTATTTGTCAAGACTGAAGCGATATGGTTGAAGGTACGGGCATCATGATAGCTTATCAAAGATGTTGACTGTCTGCAAGGCTGACAATCCTACTTTAGATACTTGTGCTAGCAATATGTCATCAGAGGAAATTGGTGTGTTTGAGGCTGGAATGAGGTGTCTTATTTTAGAACAATTGCCTTAGTTTCACATGGAGGGAAGCTATTTTAACCTTCATCCCTCAACTCTTTATATGGGACGCTTCTAGTCGAGAAGGATTGTCTTTAGTATGTTCTGTATTCTTGTACCTCTGCAACCCTTTTCAAAAGGGGAGCTCAATGCTTTCAATGTTGCAGAGTCCTTTCCCATTACACATTCCACTTGCCTTGCAGTCATAATTACAGATAGTTACCTAGTGCGGAATTGCTAATGCCTCATTGTTCTGTGTAATTGTCATCCATGGCTACTCATCAAGATGTGCCCTGACATCATAAAGCTACAGCACGATGTCATCTGACTTGAGGGCAAGCTATAGGATACATTTATCATGTTACTGAAATGGGTAGCAGGCTAATCAGGACTCCCAGCTGTAGGCAAAGATGAGGAGATGGAAGAAACACAGGCATTATTTGAGATGTATTCATTTATTCAAGGTATGGGTGATAATATTCTCAGGTTCTCTATATGTTAACTGATAGGGATGTGCAAGAAGGACGATGGTAGAACCTGTTGTTCATAGTTTTTATCATTACCAGTTACTGGAGCATAAACCTTTGTCCATAAACGTATCGGATCACTTAATAGTTATAGGCCTACCATAGTCTAAAATAATTCAAGTGAGCAGATTATGCTGTCACTTGGCTAGCAATGAGGTCTTTTTGTATTTACATTCTGATATAGGTGGTAGAGTTGTGTAGAGAGCGGTAGCAAATGAGTCTTAGGATTGGGAGATGTATGATAGGTTGAAAAAATTAGAGATTTGAATTCTTTTTGAGCTGTGGGATTTTACAATATTACAGCCGCCATAGTACTGATTATTAACTCTTTATCAAAATGTGTTTGTTGTTGTGTTGTATTACTTTGGAAATATTCAAGTTCTGTTAATAGACTAACAGTGGACTTTCCCATTTGCAGAATATATTGAATGACCAACAGAGGGAGTGCTGCAGAAGAAACTTTCTCGGAGTTGCTGACAACCCAAAAAAAAAAGTTCAGCAGCTTTCGGCTTGATTTACCAGTTTACATGGTGAGTCAAACTCTCAATTTATCATTTTGCTTTTCCTTAATGAAGTTCATAGCATCTGACGGCTCTCAGCACCTTTTAGTGTGGTCTTCTGCATGAATATTATTTGTCAAGACTGAAGCGATATGGTTGAAGGTACGGGCATCATGATAGCTTATCAAAGATGTTGACTGTCTGCAAGGCTGACAATCCTACTTTAGATACTTGTGCTAGCAATATGTCATCAGAGGAAATTGGTGTGTTTGAGGCTGGAATGAGGTGTCTTATTTTAGAACAATTGCCTTAGTTTCACATGGAGGGAAGCTATTTTAACCTTCCTCCCTCAACTCTTTATATGGGACGCTTCTAGTCGAGAAGGATTGTCTTTAGTATATTCTGTATTCTTGTACCTCTGCCACCCTTTTCAAAAGGGGAGCTCAATGCTTTCAATGTTGCAGAGTCCTTTCCCATTACACATTCCACTTGCCTTGCAGTCATAATTACAGATAGTTACCTAGTGCGGAATTGCTAATGCCTCATTGTTCTGTGTAATTGTCATCCATGGCTACTCATCAAGATGTGCCCTGACATCATAAAGCTACAGCAGGATGTCATCTGACTTGAGGGCAAGCTATAGGATACATTTATCATGTTACTGAAATGGGTAGCAGGCTAATCAGGACTCCCAGCTGTAGGCAAAGATGGGGAGATGGAAGAAACACAGGCATTATTTGAGATGTATTCATTTATTCAAGGTATGGGTGATAACATTCTCAGGTTCTCTATATGTTAACTGATAGGGATGTCCAAGAAGGACGATGGTAGAACCTGTTGTTCATAGTTTTTATCATTACTAGTTACTGGAGCATAAACCTTCCTCCATAAACGTATCGGATCACTTAATAGTTATAGGCCTACCATAGTCTACAATAATTCAAGTGAGCAGATTATGCTGTCACTTGGCTAGCAATGAGGTCTTTTTGTATTTACATTCTAATATAGGTGGTAGAGTTGTGTAGAGAGCGGTAGCTAATGAGTCCTCGGATTGGGAGATGTATGATAGGTTGAAAAAATTAGAGATTTGAATTCTTTTTGAGCTGTGGGATTTTACAATATTACAGCCGCCATAGTACTGATTATTAACTCTTTATCAAAATGTGTTTGTTGTTGTGTTGTATTACTTTGGAAATATTCAAGTTCTGTTAATAGACTAACAGTGGACTTTCCCATTTGCAGAATATATTGAATGACCAACAGAGGGAGTGCTGCAGAAGAAACTTTCTCGGAGTTGCTGACAACCCAAAAAAAAAAGTTCAGCAGCTTTCGGCTTGATTTACCAATTTACATGGTGAGTCAAACTCTCAATTTATCATTTTGCTTTTCCTTAATGAAGTTCATAGCATCTGACGGCTCTCAGCACCTTTTAGTGTGGTCTTCTGCATGAATATTATTTGTCAAGACTGAAGCGATATGGTTGAAGCTACGGGCATCATGATAGCTTATCAAAGATGTTGACTGTCTGCAAGGCTGACAATCCTACTTTAGATACTTGTGCTAGCAAGATGTCATCAGAGGAAATTGGTGTGTTTGAGGCTGGAATGAGGTGTCTTATTTTAGAACAATTGCCTTAGTTTCACATGGAGGGAAGCTATTTTAACCTTCCTCCCTCAACTCTCTATATGGGACGCTTATAGTCGAGAAGGATTGTCTTTAGTATATTCTGTATTCTTGTACCTCTGCCACCCTTTTCAAAAGGGGAGCTCAATGCTTTCAATGTTGCAGAGTCTTTTCCCATTACACATTCCACTTGCCTTGCAGTCATAATTACAGATAGTTACCTAGTGCGGAATTCCTAATGCCTCATTGTTCTGTGTAATTGTCATCCATGGCTACTCATCAAGATGTGCCCTGACATCGTAAAGCTACAGCAGGATGTCATCTGACTTGAGGGCAAGCTATAGGATACATTTATCATGTTACTGAAATGGGTAGCAGGCTAATCAGGACTCCCAGCTGTAGGCAAAGATGGGGAGAGGGAAGAAACACAGGCATTATTTGAGATGTATTCATTTGTTCAAGGTATGGGTGATAATAATATTCTCAGGTTCTCTATATGTTAACTGATAGGGATGTGCAAGAAGGACGATGGTAGAACCTGTTGTTTATAGTTTTTATCATTATCAGTTACTGGAGCATAAACCTTCCTCCATAAACGTATCGGATCACTTAATAGTTATAGGCCTACCATAGTCTAAAATAATTCAAGTGAGCAGATTATGCTGTCACTTGGCTAGCAATGAGGTCTTTTTGTATTTACATTCTAATATAGGTGGTAGAGTTGTGTAGAGAGCGGTAGCAAATGAGTCTTAGGATTGGGAGTTGTATGATAGGTTGAAAAAATTAGAGATTTGAATTCTTTTTGAGCTGTGGGATTTTACAATATTACAGCCGCCATAGTACTGATTATTAACTCTTTATCAAAATGTGTTTGTTGTTGTGTTACTTTGGAAATATTCAAGTTCTGTTAATAGACTAACAGTGGACTTTCCCATTTGCAGAATATATTGAATGACCAACAGAGGGAGTGCTGCAGAAGAAACTTTCTCGGAGTTGCTGACAACCCAAAAAAAAAAGTTCAGCAGCTTTCGGCTTGATTTACCAGTTTACATGGTGAGTCAAACTCTCAATTTATCATTTTGCTTTTCCTTAATGAAGTTCATAGCATCTGACGGCTCTCAGCACCTTTTAGTGTGGTCTTCTGCATGAATATTATTTGTCAAGACTGAAGCGATATGGTTGAAGGTACGGGCATCATGATAGCTTATCAAAGATGTTGACTGTCTGCAAGGCTGACAATCCTACTTTAGATACTTGTGCTAGCAATATGTCATCAGAGGAAATTGGTATGTTTGAGGCTGGAATGAGGTGTCTTATTTTAGAACAATTGCCTTAGTTTCACATGGAGGGAAGCTATTTTAACCTTCCTCCCTCAACTCTTTATATGGGACGCTTCTAGTCGAGAAGGATTGTCTTTAGTATGTTCTGTATTCTTGTACCTCTGCAACCCTTTTCAAAAGGGGAGCTCAATGCTTTCAATGTTGCAGAGTCCTTTCCCATTACACATTCCACTTGCCTTGCAGTCATAAATACAGATAGTTACCTAGTGCGGAATTGCTAATACCTCATTGTTCTGTGTAATTGTCATCCATGGCTACTCATCAAGATGTGCCCTGACATCATAAAGCTACAGCAGGATGTCATCTGACTTGAGGGCAAGCTATAGGATACATTTATCATGTTACTGAAATGGGTAGCAGGCTAATCAGGACTCCCAGCTGTAGGCAAAGATGGGGAGATGGAAGAAACACAGGCATTATTTGAGATGTATTCATTTTTTCAAGGTATGGGTGATAATATTCTCAGGTTCTCTATATGTTAACTGATAGGGATGTGCAAGAAGGACGATGGTAGAACCTGTTGTTCATAGTTTTTATCATTACCAGTTACTGGAGCATAAACCTTCGTCCATAAACGTATCGGATCACTTAATAGTTATAGGCCTACCATAGTCTAAAATAATTCAAGTGAGCAGATTATGCTGTCACTTGGCTAGCAATGAGGTCTTTTTGTATTTACATTCTAATATAGGTGGTAGAGTTGTGTAGAGAGCGGTAGCAAATGAGTCTTAGGATTGGGAGATGTATGATAGGTTGAAAAAATTAGAGATTTGAATTCTTTTTGAGCTGTGGGATTTTACAATATTACAGCCGCCATAGTACTGATTATTAACTCTTTATCAAAATGTGTTTGTTGTTGTGTTGTATTACTTTGGAAATATTCAAGTTCTGTTAATAGACTAACAGTGGACTTTCCCATTTGCAGAATATATTGAATGACCAACAGAGGGAGTGCTGCAGAAGAAACTTTCCCGGAGTTGCTGACAACCCAAAAAAAAAAGTTCAGCAGCTTTCGGCTTGATTTACCAATTTACATGGTGAGTCAAACTCTCAATTTATAATTTTGCTTTTCCTTAATGAAGTTCATAGCATCTGACGGCTCTCAGCACCTTTTAGTGTGGTCTTCTGCATGAATATTATTTGTCAAGACTGAAGCGATATGGTTGAAGGTACGGGCATCATGATAGCTTATCAAAGATGTTGACTGTCTGCAAGGCTGACAATCCTACTTTAGATACATGTGCTAGCAAGATGTCATCAGAGGAAATTGGTGTGTTTGAGGCTGGAATGAGGTGTCTTATTTTAGAACAATTGCCTTAGTTTCACATGGAGGGAAGCTATTTTAACCTTCCTCCCTCAACTCTTTATATGGGACGCTTCTAGTCGAGAAGGATTGTCTTTAGTATATTCTGTATTCTTGTACCTCTGCCACCCTTTTCA
The DNA here is from genome assembly GCF_964263255.1 of Lissotriton vulgaris. Taxonomy (NCBI): domain Eukaryota; kingdom Metazoa; phylum Chordata; class Amphibia; order Caudata; family Salamandridae; genus Lissotriton; species Lissotriton vulgaris. Next base: position 536,646,387 of record NC_141699.1, on the reverse strand, counting down.
AAAGGGGAGCTCAATGCTTTCAATGTTGCAGAGTCCTTTCCCATTACACATTCCACTTGCCTTGCAGTCATAATTACAGATAGTTACCTAGTGCGGAATTGCTAATGCCTCATTGTTCTGTGTAATTGTCATCCATGGCTACTCATCAAGATGTGCCCTGACATCATAAAGCTACAGCAGGATGTCATCTGACTTGAGGGCAAGCTATAGGATACATTTATCATGTTACTGAAATGGGTAGCAGGCTAATCAGGACTCCCAGCTGTAGGCAAAGATGGGGAGATGGAAGAAACACAGGCATTATTTGAGATGTATTCATTTATTCAAGGTATGGGTGATAACATTCTCAGGTTCTCTATATGTTAACTGATAGGGATGTCCAAGAAGGACGATGGTAGAACCTGTTGTTCATAGTTTTTATCATTACCAGTTACTGGAGCATAAACCTTCCTCCATAAACGTATCGGATCACTTAATAGTTATAGGCCTACCATAGTCTACAATAATTCAAGTGAGCAGATTATGCTGTCACTTGGCTAGCAATGAGGTCTTTTTGTATTTACATTCTAATATAGGTGGTAGAGTTGTGTAGAGAGCGGTAGCTGATGAGTCCTCGGATTGGGAGATGTATGATAGGTTGAAAAAATTAGAGATTTGAATTCTTTTTGAGCTGTGGGATTTTACAATATTACAGCCGCCATAGTACTGATTATTAACTCTTTATCAAAATGTGTTTGTTGTTGTGTTGTATTACTTTGGAAATATTCAAGTTCTGTTAATAGACTAACAGTGGACTTTCCCTTTTGCAGAATATATTGAATGACCAACAGAGGGAGTGCTGCAGAAGAAACTTTCTCGGAGTTGCTGACAACCCAAAAAAAAAAGTTCAGCAGCTTTCGGCTTGATTTACCAGTTTACATGGTGAGTCAAACTCTCAATTTATCATTTTGCTTTTCCTTAATGAAGTTCATAGCATCTGACGGCTCTCAGCACCTTTTAGTGTGGTCTTCTGCATGAATATTATTTGTCAAGACTGAAGCGATATGGTTGAAGGTACGGGCATCATGATAGCTTATCAAAGATGTTGACTGTCTGCAAGGCTGACAATCCTACTTTAGATACTTGTGCTAGCAATATGTCATCAGAGGAAATTGGTGTGTTTGAGGCTGGAATGAGGTGTCTTATTTTAGAACAATTGCCTTAGTTTCACATGGAGGGAAGCTATTTTAACCTTCATCCCTCAACTCTTTATATGGGACGCTTCTAGTCGAGAAGGATTGTCTTTAGTATGTTCTGTATTCTTGTACCTCTGCAACCCTTTTCAAAAGGGGAGCTCAATGCTTTCAATGTTGCAGAGTCCTTTCCCATTACACATTCCACTTGCCTTGCAGTCATAATTACAGATAGTTACCTAGTGCGGAATTGCTAATGCCTCATTGTTCTGTGTAATTGTCATCCATGGCTACTCATCAAGATGTGCCCTGACATCATAAAGCTACAGCACGATGTCATCTGACTTGAGGGCAAGCTATAGGATACATTTATCATGTTACTGAAATGGGTAGCAGGCTAATCAGGACTCCCAGCTGTTGGCAAAGATGAGGAGATGGAAGAAACACAGGCATTATTTGAGATGTATTCATTTATTCAAGGTATGGGTGATAATATTCTCAGGTTCTCTATATGTTAACTGATAGGGATGTGCAAGAAGGACGATGGTAGAACCTGTTGTTCATAGTTTTTATCATTACCAGTTACTGGAGCATAAACCTTTGTCCATAAACGTATCGGATCACTTAATAGTTATAGGCCTACCATAGTCTAAAATAATTCAAGTGAGCAGATTATGCTGTCACTTGGCTAGCAATGAGGTCTTTTTGTATTTACATTCTGATATAGGTGGTAGAGTTGTGTAGAGAGCGGTAGCAAATGAGTCTTAGGATTGGGAGATGTATGATAGGTTGAAAAAATTAGAGATTTGAATTCTTTTTGAGCTGTGGGATTTTACAATATTACAGCCGCCATAGTACTGATTATTAACTCTTTATCAAAATGTGTTTGTTGTTGTGTTGTATTACTTTGGAAATATTCAAGTTCTGTTAATAGACTAACAGTGGACTTTCCCATTTGCAGAATATATTGAATGACCAACAGAGGGAGTGCTGCAGAAGAAACTTTCTCGGAGTTGCTGACAACCCAAAAAAAAAAGTTCAGCAGCTTTCGGCTTGATTTACCAGTTTACATGGTGAGTCAAACTCTCAATTTATCATTTTGCTTTTCCTTAATGAAGTTCATAGCATCTGACGGCTCTCAGCACCTTTTAGTGTGGTCTTCTGCATGAATATTATTTGTCAAGACTGAAGCGATATGGTTGAAGGTACGGGCATCATGATAGCTTATCAAAGATGTTGACTGTCTGCAAGGCTGACAATCCTACTTTAGATACTTGTGCTAGCAATATGTCATCAGAGGAAATTGGTGTGTTTGAGGCTGGAATGAGGTGTCTTATTTTAGAACAATTGCCTTAGTTTCACATGGAGGGAAGCTATTTTAACCTTCCTCCCTCAACTCTTTATATGGGACGCTTCTAGTCGAGAAGGATTGTCTTTAGTATATTCTGTATTCTTGTACCTCTGCCACCCTTTTCAAAAGGGGAGCTCAATGCTTTCAATGTTGCAGAGTCCTTTCCCATTACACATTCCACTTGCCTTGCAGTCATAATTACAGATAGTTACCTAGTGCGGAATTGCTAATGCCTCATTGTTCTGTGTAATTGTCATCCATGGCTACTCATCAAGATGTGCCCTGACATCATAAAGCTACAGCAGGATGTCATCTGACTTGAGGGCAAGCTATAGGATACATTTATCATGTTACTGAAATGGGTAGCAGGCTAATCAGGACTCCCAGCTGTAGGCAAAGATGGGGAGATGGAAGAAACACAGGCATTATTTGAGATGTATTCATTTATTCAAGGTATGGGTGATAACATTCTCAGGTTCTCTATATGTTAACTGATAGGGATGTCCAAGAAGGACGATGGTAGAACCTGTTGTTCATAGTTTTTATCATTACTAGTTACTGGAGCATAAACCTTCCTCCATAAACGTATCGGATCACTTAATAGTTATAGGCCTACCATAGTCTACAATAATTCAAGTGAGCAGATTATGCTGTCACTTGGCTAGCAATGAGGTCTTTTTGTATTTACATTCTAATATAGGTGGTAGAGTTGTGTAGAGAGCGGTAGCTAATGAGTCCTCGGATTGGGAGATGTATGATAGGTTGAAAAAATTAGAGATTTGAATTCTTTTTGAGCTGTGGGATTTTACAATATTACAGCCGCCATAGTACTGATTATTAACTCTTTATCAAAATGTGTTTGTTGTTGTGTTGTATTACTTTGGAAATATTCAAGTTCTGTTAATAGACTAACAGTGGACTTTCCCATTTGCAGAATATATTGAATGACCAACAGAGGGAGTGCTGCAGAAGAAACTTTCTCGGAGTTGCTGACAACCCAAAAAAAAAAGTTCAGCAGCTTTCGGCTTGATTTACCAGTTTACATGGTGAGTCAAACTCTCAATTTATCATTTTGCTTTTCCTTAATGAAGTTCATAGCATCTGACGGCTCTCAGCACCTTTTAGTGTGGTCTTCTGCATGAATATTATTTGTCAAGACTGAAGCGATATGGTTGAAGGTACGGGCATCATGATAGCTTATCAAAGATGTTGACTGTCTGCAAGGCTGACAATCCTACTTTAGATACTTGTGCTAGCAATATGTCATCAGAGGAAATTGGTGTGTTTGAGGCTGGAATGAGGTGTCTTATTTTAGAACAATTGCCTTAGTTTCACATGGAGGGAAGCTATTTTAACCTTCCTCCCTCAACTCTTTATATGGGACGCTTCTAGTCGAGAAGGATTGTCTTTAGTATATTCTGTATTCTTGTACCTCTGCCACCCTTTTCAAAAGGGGAGCTCAATGCTTTCAATGTTGCAGAGTCATTTCCCATTACACATTCCACTTGCCTTGCAGTCATAATTACAGATAGTTACCTAGTGCGGAATTGCTAATGCCTCATTGTTCTGTGTAATTGTCATCCATGGCTACTCATCAAGATGTGCCCTGACATCATAAAGCTACAGCAGGATGTCATCTGACTTGAGGGCAAGCTATAGGATACATTTATCATGTTACTGAAATGGGTAGCAGGCTAATCAGGACTCCCAGCTGTAGGCAAAGATGGGGAGAGGGAAGAAACACAGGCATTATTTGAGATGTATTCATTTATTCAAGGTATGGGTGATAATATTCTCAGGTTCTCTATATGTTAACTGATAGGGATGTGCAAGAAGGACGATGGTAGAACCTGTTGTTCATAGTTTTTATCATTACCAGTTACTGGAGCATAAACCTTTGTCCATAAACGTATCGGATCACTTAATAGTTATAGGCCTACCATAGTCTAAAATAATTCAAGTGAGCAGATTATGCTGTCACTTGGCTAGCAATGAGGTCTTTTTGTATTTACATTCTAATATAGGTGGTAGAGTTGTGTAGAGAGCGGTAGCAAATGAGTCTTAGGATTGGGAGATGTATGATAGGTTGAAAAAATTAGAGATTTGAATTCTTTTTGAGCTGTGGGATTTTACAATATTACAGCCGCCATAGTACTGATTATTAACTCTTTATCAAAATGTGTTTGTTGTTGTGTTGTATTACTTTGGAAATATTCAAGTTCTGTTAATAGACTAACAGTGGACTTTCCCATTTGCAGAATATATTGAATGACCAACAGAGGGAGTGCTGCAGAAGAAACTTTCTCGGAGTTGCTGACAACCCAAAAAAAAAAGTTCAGCAGCTTTCGGCTTGATTTACCAGTTTACATGGTGAGTCAAACTCTCAATTTATCATTTTGCTTTTCCTTAATGAAGTTCATAGCATCTGACGGCTCTCAGCACCTTTTAGTGTGGTCTTCTGCATGAATATTATTTGTCAAGACTGAAGCGATATGGTTGAAGGTACGGGCATCATGATAGCTTATCAAAGATGTTGACTGTCTGCAAGGCTGACAATCCTACTTTAGATACTTGTGCTAGCAATATGTCATCAGAGGAAATTGGTGTGTTTGAGGCTGGAATGAGGTGTCTTATTTTAGAACAATTGCCTTAGTTTCACATGGAGGGAAGCTATTTTAACCTTCCTCCCTCAACTCTTTATATGGGACGCTTCTAGTCGAGAAGGATTGTCTTTAGTATGTTCTGTATTCTTGTACCTCTGCAACCCTTTTCAAAAGGGGAGCTCAATGCTTTCAATGTTGCAGAGTCCTTTCCCATTACACATTCCACTTGCCTTGCAGTCATAATTACAGATAGTTACCTAGTGCGGAATTCCTAATGCCTCATTGTTCTGTGTAATTGTCATCCATGGCTACTCTTCAAGATGTGCCCTGACATCGTAAAGCTACAGCACGATGTCATCTGACTTGAGGGCAAGCTATAGGATACATTTATCATGTTACTGAAATGGGTAGCAGGCTAATCAGGACTCCCAGCTGTAGGCAAAGATGAGGAGATGGAAGAAACACAGGCATTATTTGAGATGTATTCATTTATTCAAGGTATGGGTGATAATATTCTCAGGTTCTCTATATGTTAACTGATAGGGATGTGCAAGAAGGACGATGGTAGAACCTGTTGTTCATAGTTTTTATCATTACCAGTTACTGGAGCATAAACCTTCGTCCATAAACGTATCGGATCACTTAATAGTTATAGGCCTACCATAGTCTAAAATAATTCAAGTGAGCAGATTATGCTGTCACTTGGCTAGCAATGAGGTCTTTTTGTATTTACATTCTAATATAGGTGGTAGAGTTGTGTAGAGAGCGGTAGCAAATGAGTCTTAGGATTGGGAGATGTATGATAGGTTGAAAAAATTAGAGATTTGAATTCTTTTTGAGCTGTGGGATTTTACAATATTACAGCCGCCATAGTACTGATTATTAACTCTTTATCAAAATGTGTTTGTTGTTGTGTTGTATTACTTTGGAAATATTCAAGTTCTGTTAATAGACTAACAGTGGACTTTCCCATTTGCAGAATATATTGAATGACCAACAGAGGGAGTGCTGCAGAAGAAACTTTCTCGGAGTTGCTGACAACCCAAAAAAAAAAGTTCAGCAGCTTTCGGCTTGATTTACCAGTTTACATGGTGAGTCAAACTCTCAATTTATCATTTTGCTTTTCCTTAATGAAGTTCATAGCATCTGACGGCTCTCAGCACCTTTTAGTGTGGTCTTCTGCATGAATATTATTTGTCAAGACTGAAGCAATATGGTTGAAGGTACGGGCATCATGATAGCTTATCAAAGATGTTGACTGTCTGCAAGGCTGACAATCCTACTTTAGATACTTGTGCTAGCAATATGTCATCAGAGGAAATTGGTGTGTTTGAGGCTGGAATGAGGTGTCTTATTTTAGAACAATTGCCTTAGTTTCACATGGAGGGAAGCTATTTTAACCTTCCTCCCTCAACTCTTTATATGGGACGCTTCTAGTCGAGAAGGATTGTCTTTAGTATATTCTGTATTCTTGTACCTCTGCCACCCTTTTCAAAAGGGGAGCTCAATGCTTTCAATGTTGCAGAGTCCTTTCCCATTACACATTCCACTTGCCTTGCAGTCATAATTACAGATAGTTACCTAGTGCGGAATTGCTAATGCCTCATTGTTCTGTGTAATTGTCATCCATGGCTACTCATCAAGATGTGCCCTGACATCATAAAGCTACAGCAGGATGTCATCTGACTTGAGGGCAAGCTATAGGATACATTTATCATGTTACTGAAATGGGTAGCAGGCTAATCAGGACTCCCAGCTGTAGGCAAAGATGGGGAGATGGAAGAAACACAGGCATTATTTGAGATGTATTCATTTATTCAAGGTATGGGTGATAACATTCTCAGGTTCTCTATATGTTAACTGATAGGGATGTCCAAGAAGGACGATGGTAGAACCTGTTGTTCATAGTTTTTATCATTACCAGTTACTGGAGCATAAACCTTCCTCCATAAACGTATCGGATCACTTAATAGTTATAGGCCTACCATAGTCTAAAATAATTCAAGTGAGCAGATTATGCTGTCACTTGGCTAGCAATGAGGTCTTTTTGTATTTACATTCTGATATAGGTGGTAGAGTTGTGTAGAGAGCGGTAGCAAATGAGTTTTAGGATTGGGAGATGTATGATAGGTTGAAAAAATTAGAGATTTGAATTCTTTTTGAGCTGTGGGATTTTACAATATTACAGCCGCCATAGTACTGATTATTAACTCTTTATCAAAATGTGTTTGTTGTTGTGTTGTATTACTTTGGAAATATTCAAGTTCTGTTAATAGACTTAAGAGTGGACTTTCCCATTTGCAGAATATATTGAATGACCAACAGAGGGAGTGCTGCAGAAGAAACTTTCTCGGAGTTGCTGACAACCCAAAAAAAAAAGTTCAGCAGCTTTCGGCTTGATTTACCAGTTTACATGGTGAGTCAAACTCTCAATTTATCATTTTGCTTTTCCTTAATGAAGTTCATAGCATCTGACGGCTCTCAGCACCTTTTAGTGTGGTCTTCTGCATGAATATTATTTGTCAAGACTGAAGCGATATGGTTGAAGGTACGGGCATCATGATAGCTTATCAAAGATGTTGACTGTCTGCAAGGCTGACAATCCTACTTTAGATACTTGTGCTAGCAAGATGTCATCAGAGGAAATTGGTGTGTTTGAGGCTGGAATGAGGTGTCTTATTTTAGAACAATTGCCTTAGTTTCACATGGAGGGAAGCTATTTTAACCTTCCTCCCTCAACTCTCTATATGGGACGCTTATAGTCGAGAAGGATTGTCTTTAGTACATTCTGTATTCTTGTACCTCTGCCACCCTTTTCAAAAGGGGAGCTCAATGCTTTCAATGTTGCAGAGTCTTTTCCCATTACACATTCCACTTGCCTTGCAGTCATAATTACAGATAGTTACCTAGTGCGGAATTCCTAATGCCTCATTGTTCTGTGTAATTGTCATCCATGGCTACTCATCAAGATGTGCCCTGACATCGTAAAGCTACAGCAGGATGTCATCTGACTTGAGGGCAAGCTATAGGATACATTTATCATGTTACTGAAATGGGTAGCAGGCTAATCAGGACTCCCAGCTGTAGGCAAAGATGGGGAGATGGAAGAAACACAGGCATTATTTGAGATGTATTCATTTATTCAAGGTATGGGTGATAATATTCTCAGGTTCTCTATATGTTAACTGATAGGGATGTGCAAGAAGGACGATGGTAGAACCTGTTGTTTATAGTTTTTATCATTACCAGTTACTGGAGCATAAACCTTCCTCCATAAACGTATCGGATCACTTAATAGTTATAGGCCTACCATAGTCTAAAATAATTCAAGTGAGCAGATTATGCTGTCACTTGGCTAGCAATGAGGTCTTTTTGTATTTGCATTCTAATATAGGTGGTAGAGTTGTGTAGAGAGCGGTAGCAAATGAGTCCTCGGATTGGGAGATGTATGATAGGTTGAAAAAATTAGAGATTTGAATTCTTTTTGAGCTGTGGGATTTTACAATATTACAGCCGCCATAGTACTGATTATTAACTCTTTATCAAAATGTGTTTGTTGTTGTGTTGTATTACTTTGGAAATATTCAAGTTCTGTTAATAGACGAACAGTGGACTTTCCCATTTGCAGAATATATTGAATGACCAACAGAGGGAGTGCTGCAGAAGAAACTTTCTCGGAGTTGCTGACAACCCAAAAAAAAAGGTTCAGCAGCTTTCGGCTTGATTTACCAATTTACATGGTGAGTCAAACTCTCAATTTATCATTTTGCTTTTCCTTAATGAAGTTCATAGCATCTGACGGCTCTCAGCACCTTTTAGTGTGGTCTTCTGCATGAATATTATTTGTCAAGACTGAAGCGATATGGTTGAAGCTACGGGCATCATGATAGCTCATCAAAGATGTTGACTGTCTGCAAGGCTGACAATCCTACTTTAGATACTTGTGCTAGCAAGATGTCATCAGAGGAAATTGGTGTGTTTGAGGCTGGAATGAGGTGTCTTTTTTTAGAACAATTGCCTTAGTTTCACATGGAGGGAAGCTATTTTAACCTTCCTTCCTCAACTCTTTATATGGGACGCTTATAGTCGAGAAGGATTGTCTTTAGTATATTCTGTATTCTTGTACCTCTGCCACCCTTTTCAAAAGGGGAGCTCAATGCTTTCAATGTTGCAGAGTCCTTTCCCATTACACATTCCACTTGCCTTGCAGTCATAATTACAGATAGTTACCTAGTGCGGAATTCCTAATGCCTCATTGTTCTGTGTAATTGTCATCCATGGCTACTCATCAAGATGTGCCCTGACATCATAAAGCTACAGCACGATGTCATCTGACTTGAGGGCAAGCTATAGGATACATTTATCATGTTACTGAAATGGGTAGCAGGCTAATCAGGACTCCGAGCTGTAGGCAAAGATGAGGAGATGGAAGAAACGCAGGCATTATTTGAGATGTATTCATTTATTCAAGGTATGGGTGATAATAATATTCTCAGGTTCTCTATATGTTAACTTATAGGGATGTCCAAGAAGGACGATGGTAGAACCTGTTGTTCATAGTTTTTATCATTACCAGTTACTGGAGCATAAACCTTCCTCCAAAAACGTATCGGATCACTTAATAGTTATAGGCCTACCATAGTCTAAAATAATTCAAGTGAGCAGATTATGCTGTCACTTGGCTAGCAATGAGGTCTTTTTGTATTTACATTCTGATATAGGTGGTAGAGTTGTGTAGAGAGCGGTAGCAAATGAGTCTTAGGATTGGGAGATGTATGATAGGTTGAAAAAATTAGAGATTTGAATTCTTTTTGAGCTGTGGGATTTTACAATATTACAGCCGCCATAGTACTGATTATTAACTCTTTATCAAAATGTGTTTGTTGTTGTGTTGTATTACTTTGGAAATATTCAAGTTCTGTTAATAGACTAACAGTGGACTTTCCCATTTGCAGAATATATTGAATGACCAACAGAGGGAGTGCTGCAGAAGAAACTTTCTCGGAGTTGCTGACAACCCAAAAAAAAAGTTCAGCAGCTTTCGGCTTGATTTACCAATTTACATGGTGAGTCAAACTCTCAATTTATAATTTTGCTTTTCCTTAATGAAATTCATAGCATCTGACGGCTCTCAGCACCTTTTAGTGTGGTCTAATGCATGAATATTATTTGTCAAGACTGAAGCGATATGGTTGAAGGTACAGGCATCATGATAGCTCATCAAAGATGTTGACTGTCTGCAAGGCTGACAATCCTACTTTAGATACTTGTGATAGCAATATGTCATCAGAGGAAATTGGTGTGTTTGAGGCTGGAATGAGGTGTCTTATTTTAGAACAATTGCCTTAGTTTCACATGGAGGGAAGCTATTTTAACCTTCCTCCCTCAACTCTTTATATGGGACGCTTATAGTCGAGAAGGATAGTCTTTAGTATATTCTGTATTCTTGTACCTCTGCCACCCTTTTCAAAAGGGGAGCTCAATGCTTTCAATGTTGCAAAATCCTTTCCCATTACACATTCCACTTGCCTTGCAGTCATAATTACAGATAGTTACCTAGTGCGGAATTGCTAATGCCTCATTGTTCTGTGTAATTTTCATCCCTGGCTACTCATCAAGATGTGCCCTGACATCATAAAGCTACAGCAGGATGTGATCTGCCTTGAGGGCAAGCTATAGGATACATTTATCATGTTACTGAAATGGGTAGCAGGCTAATCAGGACTCCCAGCTGTAGGCAAAGATGGGGAGATGGAAGAAACACAGGCATTATTTGAGATGTATTCATTTGTTCAAGGTATGGGTGATAATAATATTCTCAGGTTCTCTATATGTTAACTGATAGGGATGTGCAAGAAGGAAGATGGTAGTACCTGTTGTTCATAGTTTTTATCATTACCAGTAACTGCAGCATAAACCTTCCTCCATAAACGTATCGGATCACTTATTAGTTATAGGCGTACCATAGTCTAAAATAATTCAAGTGAGCATATTATGCTGTCACTTGGCTAGCAATGAGGTCTTTTTGTATTTACATTCTGATATAGGTGGTAGAGTTGTGTAGAGAGTGGTAGCAAATGAGTCTTAGGATTGGGAGATGTATGATAGGTTGAAAAAATTAGAGATTTGAATTCTTTTTGAGCTGTGGGATTTTACAATATTACAGCCGCCATAGTACTGATTATTAACTCTTTATCAAAATGTGTTTGTTGTTGTGTTGTATTACTTTGGAAATATTCAAGTTCTGTTAATAGACTAACAGTGGACTTTCCCATTTGCAGAATATATTGAATGACCAACAGAGGGAGTGCTGCAGAAGAAACTTTCTCGGAGTTGCTGACAACCCAAAAAAAAAAGTTCAGCAGCTTTCGGCTTGATTTACCAGTTTACATGGTGAGTCAAACTCTCAATTTATCATTTTGCTTTTCCTTAATGAAGTTCATAGCATCTGACGGCTCTCAGCACCTTTTAGTGTGGTCTTCTGCATGAATATTATTTGTCAAGACTGAAGCGATATGGTTGAAGGTACGGGCATCATGATAGCTTATCAAAGATGTTGACTGTCTGCAAGGCTGACAATCCTACTTTAGATACTTGTGCTAGCAATATGTCATCAGAGGAAATTGGTGTGTTTGAGGCTGGAATGAGGTGTCTTATTTTAGAACAATTGCCTTAGTTTCACATGGAGGGAAGCTATTTTAACCTTCCTCCCTCAACTCTTTATATGGGACGCTTCTAGTCGAGAAGGATTGTCTTTAGTATATTCTGTATTCTTGTACCTCTGCCACCCTTTTCAAAAGGGGAGCTCAATGCTTTCAATGTTGCAGAGTCCTTTCCCATTACACATTCCACTTGCCTTGCAGTCATAATTACAGATAGTTACCTAGTGCGGAATTGCTAATGCCTCATTGTTCTGTGTAATTGTCATCCATGGCTACTCATCAAGATGTGCCCTGACATCATAAAGCTACAGCAGGATGTCATCTGACTTGAGGGCAAGCTATAGGATACATTTATCATGTTACTGAAATGGGTAGCAGGCTAATCAGGACTCCCAGCTGTAGGCAAAGATGGGGAGATGGAAGAAACACAGGCATTATTTGAGATGTATTCATTTATTCAAGGTATGGGTGATAACATTCTCAGGTTCTCTATATGTTAACTGATAGGGATGTCCAAGAAGGACGATGGTAGAACCTGTTGTTCATAGTTTTTATCATTACTAGTTACTGGAGCATAAACCTTCCTCCATAAACGTATCGGATCACTTAATAGTTATAGGCCTACCATAGTCTACAATAATTCAAGTGAGCAGATTATGCTGTCACTTGGCTAGCAATGAGGTCTTTTTGTATTTACATTCTAATATAGGTGGTAGAGTTGTGTAGAGAGCGGTAGCTAATGAGTCCTCGGATTGGGAGATGTATGATAGGTTGAAAAAATTAGAGATTTGAATTCTTTTTGAGCTGTGGGATTTTACAATATTACAGCCGCCATAGTACTGATTATTAACTCTTTATCAAAATGTGTTTGTTGTTGTGTTGTATTACTTTGGAAATATTCAAGTTCTGTTAATAGACTAACAGTGGACTTTCCCATTTGCAGAATATATTGAATGACCAACAGAGGGAGTGCTGCAGAAGAAACTTTCTCGGAGTTGCTGACAACCCAAAAAAAAAAGTTCAGCAGCTTTCGGCTTGATTTACCAGTTTACATGGTGAGTCAAACTCTCAATTTATCATTTTGCTTTTCCTTAATGAAGTTCATAGCATCTGACGGCTCTCAGCACCTTTTAGTGTGGTCTTCTGCATGAATATTATTTGTCAAGACTGAAGCGATATGGTTGAAGGTACGGGCATCATGATAGCTTATCAAAGATGTTGACTGTCTGCAAGGCTGACAATCCTACTTTAGATACTTGTGCTAGCAATATGTCATCAGAGGAAATTGGTGTGTTTGAGGCTGGAATGAGGTGTCTTATTTTAGAACAATTGCCTTAGTTTCACATGGAGGGAAGCTATTTTAACCTTCCTCCCTCAACTCTTTATATGGGACGCTTCTAGTCGAGAAGGATTGTCTTTAGTATATTCTGTATTCTTGTACCTCTGCCACCCTTTTCAAAAGGGGAGCTCAATGCTTTCAATGTTGCAGAGTCATTTCCCATTACACATTCCACTTGCCTTGCAGTCATAATTACAGATAGTTACCTAGTGCGGAATTGCTAATGCCTCATTGTTCTGTGTAATTGTCATCCATGGCTACTCATCAAGATGTGCCCTGACATCATAAAGCTACAGCAGGATGTCATCTGACTTGAGGGCAAGCTATAGGATACATTTATCATGTTACTGAAATGGGTAGCAGGCTAATCAGGACTCCCAGCTGTAGGCAAAGATGGGGAGAGGGAAGAAACACAGGCATTATTTGAGATGTATTCATTTATTCAAGGTATGGGTGATAATATTCTCAGGTTCTCTATATGTTAACTGATAGGGATGTGCAAGAAGGACGATGGTAGAACCTGTTGTTCATAGTTTTTATCATTACCAGTTACTGGAGCATAAACCTTTGTCCATAAACGTATCGGATCACTTAATAGTTATAGGCCTACCATAGTCTAAAATAATTCAAGTGAGCAGATTATGCTGTCACTTGGCTAGCAATGAGGTCTTTTTGTATTTACATTCTAATATAGGTGGTAGAGTTGTGTAGAGAGCGGTAGCAAATGAGTCTTAGGATTGGGAGATGTATGATAGGTTGAAAAAATTAGAGATTTGAATTCTTTTTGAGCTGTGGGATTTTACAATATTACAGCCGCCATAGTACTGATTATTAACTCTTTATCAAAATGTGTTTGTTGTTGTGTTGTATTACTTTGGAAATATTCAAGTTCTGTTAATAGACTAACAGTGGACTTTCCCATTTGCAGAATATATTGAATGACCAACAGAGGGAGTGCTGCAGAAGAAACTTTCTCGGAGTTGCTGACAACCCAAAAAAAAAAGTTCAGCAGCTTTCGGCTTGATTTACCAGTTTACATGGTGAGTCAAACTCTCAATTTATCATTTTGCTTTTCCTTAATGAAGTTCATAGCATCTGACGGCTCTCAGCACCTTTTAGTGTGGTCTTCTGCATGAATATTATTTGTCAAGACTGAAGCGATATGGTTGAAGGTACGGGCATCATGATAGCTTATCAAAGATGTTGACTGTCTGCAAGGCTGACAATCCTACTTTAGATACTTGTGCTAGCAATATGTCATCAGAGGAAATTGGTGTGTTTGAGGCTGGAATGAGGTGTCTTATTTTAGAACAATTGCCTTAGTTTCACATGGAGGGAAGCTATTTTAACCTTCCTCCCTCAACTCTTTATATGGGACGCTTCTAGTCGAGAAGGATTGTCTTTAGTATGTTCTGTATTCTTGTACCTCTGCAACCCTTTTCAAAAGGGGAGCTCAATGCTTTCAATGTTGCAGAGTCCTTTCCCATTACACATTCCACTTGCCTTGCAGTCATAATTACAGATAGTTACCTAGTGCGGAATTCCTAATGCCTCATTGTTCTGTGTAATTGTCATCCATGGCTACTCTTCAAGATGTGCCCTGACATCGTAAAGCTACAGCACGATGTCATCTGACTTGAGGGCAAGCTATAGGATACATTTATCATGTTACTGAAATGGGTAGCAGGCTAATCAGGACTCCCAGCTGTAGGCAAAGATGAGGAGATGGAAGAAACACAGGCATTATTTGAGATGTATTCATTTATTCAAGGTATGGGTGATAATATTCTCAGGTTCTCTATATGTTAACTGATAGGGATGTGCAAGAAGGACGATGGTAGAACCTGTTGTTCATAGTTTTTATCATTACCAGTTACTGGAGCATAAACCTTCGTCCATAAACGTATCGGATCACTTAATAGTTATAGGCCTACCATAGTCTAAAATAATTCAAGTGAGCAGATTATGCTGTCACTTGGCTAGCAATGAGGTCTTTTTGTATTTACATTCTAATATAGGTGGTAGAGTTGTGTAGAGAGCGGTAGCAAATGAGTCTTAGGATTGGGAGATGTATGATAGGTTGAAAAAATTAGAGATTTGAATTCTTTTTGAGCTGTGGGATTTTACAATATTACAGCCGCCATAGTACTGATTATTAACTCTTTATCAAAATGTGTTTGTTGTTGTGTTGTATTACTTTGGAAATATTCAAGTTCTGTTAATAGACTAACAGTGGACTTTCCCATTTGCAGAATATATTGAATGACCAACAGAGGGAGTGCTGCAGAAGAAACTTTCTCGGAGTTGCTGACAACCCAAAAAAAAAAGTTCAGCAGCTTTCGGCTTGATTTACCAGTTTACATGGTGAGTCAAACTCTCAATTTATCATTTTGCTTTTCCTTAATGAAGTTCATAGCATCTGACGGCTCTCAGCACCTTTTAGTGTGGTCTTCTGCATGAATATTATTTGTCAAGACTGAAGCAATATGGTTGAAGGTACGGGCATCATGATAGCTTATCAAAGATGTTGACTGTCTGCAAGGCTGACAATCCTACTTTAGATACTTGTGCTAGCAATATGTCATCAGAGGAAATTGGTGTGTTTGAGGCTGGAATGAGGTGTCTTATTTTAGAACAATTGCCTTAGTTTCACATGGAGGGAAGCTATTTTAACCTTCCTCCCTCAACTCTTTATATGGGACGCTTCTAGTCGAGAAGGATTGTCTTTAGTATATTCTGTATTCTTGTACCTCTGCCACCCTTTTCAAAAGGGGAGCTCAATGCTTTCAATGTTGCAGAGTCCTTTCCCATTACACATTCCACTTGCCTTGCAGTCATAATTACAGATAGTTACCTAGTGCGGAATTGCTAATGCCTCATTGTTCTGTGTAATTGTCATCCATGGCTACTCATCAAGATGTGCCCTGACATCATAAAGCTACAGCAGGATGTCATCTGACTTGAGGGCAAGCTATAGGATACATTTATCATGTTACTGAAATGGGTAGCAGGCTAATCAGGACTCCCAGCTGTAGGCAAAGATGGGGAGATGGAAGAAACACAGGCATTATTTGAGATGTATTCATTTATTCAAGGTATGGGTGATAACATTCTCAGGTTCTCTATATGTTAACTGATAGGGATGTCCAAGAAGGACGATGGTAGAACCTGTTGTTCATAGTTTTTATCATTACCAGTTACTGGAGCATAAACCTTCCTCCATAAACGTATCGGATCACTTAATAGTTATAGGCCTACCATAGTCTAAAATAATTCAAGTGAGCAGATTATGCTGTCACTTGGCTAGCAATGAGGTCTTTTTGTATTTACATTCTGATATAGGTGGTAGAGTTGTGTAGAGAGCGGTAGCAAATGAGTTTTAGGATTGGGAGATGTATGATAGGTTGAAAAAATTAGAGATTTGAATTCTTTTTGAGCTGTGGGATTTTACAATATTACAGCCGCCATAGTACTGATTATTAACTCTTTATCAAAATGTGTTTGTTGTTGTGTTGTATTACTTTGGAAATATTCAAGTTCTGTTAATAGACTTAAGAGTGGACTTTCCCATTTGCAGAATATATTGAATGACCAACAGAGGGAGTGCTGCAGAAGAAACTTTCTCGGAGTTGCTGACAACCCAAAAAAAAAAGTTCAGCAGCTTTCGGCTTGATTTACCAGTTTACATGGTGAGTCAAACTCTCAATTTATCATTTTGCTTTTCCTTAATGAAGTTCATAGCATCTGACGGCTCTCAGCACCTTTTAGTGTGGTCTTCTGCATGAATATTATTTGTCAAGACTGAAGCGATATGGTTGAAGGTACGGGCATCATGATAGCTTATCAAAGATGTTGACTGTCTGCAAGGCTGACAATCCTACTTTAGATACTTGTGCTAGCAAGATGTCATCAGAGGAAATTGGTGTGTTTGAGGCTGGAATGAGGTGTCTTATTTTAGAACAATTGCCTTAGTTTCACATGGAGGGAAGCTATTTTAACCTTCCTCCCTCAACTCTCTATATGGGACGCTTATAGTCGAGAAGGATTGTCTTTAGTACATTCTGTATTCTTGTACCTCTGCCACCCTTTTCAAAAGGGGAGCTCAATGCTTTCAATGTTGCAGAGTCTTTTCCCATTACACATTCCACTTGCCTTGCAGTCATAATTACAGATAGTTACCTAGTGCGGAATTCCTAATGCCTCATTGTTCTGTGTAATTGTCATCCATGGCTACTCATCAAGATGTGCCCTGACATCGTAAAGCTACAGCAGGATGTCATCTGACTTGAGGGCAAGCTATAGGATACATTTATCATGTTACTGAAATGGGTAGCAGGCTAATCAGGACTCCCAGCTGTAGGCAAAGATGGGGAGATGGAAGAAACACAGGCATTATTTGAGATGTATTCATTTATTCAAGGTATGGGTGATAATATTCTCAGGTTCTCTATATGTTAACTGATAGGGATGTGCAAGAAGGACGATGGTAGAACCTGTTGTTTATAGTTTTTATCATTACCAGTTACTGGAGCATAAACCTTCCTCCATAAACGTATCGGATCACTTAATAGTTATAGGCCTACCATAGTCTAAAATAATTCAAGTGAGCAGATTATGCTGTCACTTGGCTAGCAATGAGGTCTTTTTGTATTTGCATTCTAATATAGGTGGTAGAGTTGTGTAGAGAGCGGTAGCAAATGAGTCCTCGGATTGGGAGATGTATGATAGGTTGAAAAAATTAGAGATTTGAATTCTTTTTGAGCTGTGGGATTTTACAATATTACAGCCGCCATAGTACTGATTATTAACTCTTTATCAAAATGTGTTTGTTGTTGTGTTGTATTACTTTGGAAATATTCAAGTTCTGTTAATAGACGAACAGTGGACTTTCCCATTTGCAGAATATATTGAATGACCAACAGAGGGAGTGCTGCAGAAGAAACTTTCTCGGAGTTGCTGACAACCCAAAAAAAAAGGTTCAGCAGCTTTCGGCTTGATTTACCAATTTACATGGTGAGTCAAACTCTCAATTTATCATTTTGCTTTTCCTTAATGAAGTTCATAGCATCTGACGGCTCTCAGCACCTTTTAGTGTGGTCTTCTGCATGAATATTATTTGTCAAGACTGAAGCGATATGGTTGAAGCTACGGGCATCATGATAGCTCATCAAAGATGTTGACTGTCTGCAAGGCTGACAATCCTACTTTAGATACTTGTGCTAGCAAGATGTCATCAGAGGAAATTGGTGTGTTTGAGGCTGGAATGAGGTGTCTTTTTTTAGAACAATTGCCTTAGTTTCACATGGAGGGAAGCTATTTTAACCTTCCTTCCTCAACTCTTTATATGGGACGCTTATAGTCGAGAAGGATTGTCTTTAGTATATTCTGTATTCTTGTACCTCTGCCACCCTTTTCAAAAGGGGAGCTCAATGCTTTCAATGTTGCAGAGTCCTTTCCCATTACACATTCCACTTGCCTTGCAGTCATAATTACAGATAGTTACCTAGTGCGGAATTCCTAATGCCTCATTGTTCTGTGTAATTGTCATCCATGGCTACTCATCAAGATGTGCCCTGACATCATAAAGCTACAGCACGATGTCATCTGACTTGAGGGCAAGCTATAGGATACATTTATCATGTTACTGAAATGGGTAGCAGGCTAATCAGGACTCCGAGCTGTAGGCAAAGATGAGGAGATGGAAGAAACGCAGGCATTATTTGAGATGTATTCATTTATTCAAGGTATGGGTGATAATAATATTCTCAGGTTCTCTATATGTTAACTTATAGGGATGTCCAAGAAGGACGATGGTAGAACCTGTTGTTCATAGTTTTTATCATTACCAGTTACTGGAGCATAAACCTTCCTCCAAAAACGTATCGGATCACTTAATAGTTATAGGCCTACCATAGTCTAAAATAATTCAAGTGAGCAGATTATGCTGTCACTTGGCTAGCAATGAGGTCTTTTTGTATTTACATTCTGATATAGGTGGTAGAGTTGTGTAGAGAGCGGTAGCAAATGAGTCTTAGGATTGGGAGATGTATGATAGGTTGAAAAAATTAGAGATTTGAATTCTTTTTGAGCTGTGGGATTTTACAATATTACAGCCGCCATAGTACTGATTATTAACTCTTTATCAAAATGTGTTTGTTGTTGTGTTGTATTACTTTGGAAATATTCAAGTTCTGTTAATAGACTAACAGTGGACTTTCCCATTTGCAGAATATATTGAATGACCAACAGAGGGAGTGCTGCAGAAGAAACTTTCTCGGAGTTGCTGACAACCCAAAAAAAAAGTTCAGCAGCTTTCGGCTTGATTTACCAATTTACATGGTGAGTCAAACTCTCAATTTATAATTTTGCTTTTCCTTAATGAAATTCATAGCATCTGACGGCTCTCAGCACCTTTTAGTGTGGTCTAATGCATGAATATTATTTGTCAAGACTGAAGCGATATGGTTGAAGGTACAGGCATCATGATAGCTCATCAAAGATGTTGACTGTCTGCAAGGCTGACAATCCTACTTTAGATACTTGTGATAGCAATATGTCATCAGAGGAAATTGGTGTGTTTGAGGCTGGAATGAGGTGTCTTATTTTAGAACAATTGCCTTAGTTTCACATGGAGGGAAGCTATTTTAACCTTCCTCCCTCAACTCTTTATATGGGACGCTTATAGTCGAGAAGGATAGTCTTTAGTATATTCTGTATTCTTGTACCTCTGCCACCCTTTTCAAAAGGGGAGCTCAATGCTTTCAATGTTGCAAAATCCTTTCCCATTACACATTCCACTTGCCTTGCAGTCATAATTACAGATAGTTACCTAGTGCGGAATTGCTAATGCCTCATTGTTCTGTGTAATTTTCATCCCTGGCTACTCATCAAGATGTGCCCTGACATCATAAAGCTACAGCAGGATGTGATCTGCCTTGAGGGCAAGCTATAGGATACATTTATCATGTTACTGAAATGGGTAGCAGGCTAATCAGGACTCCCAGCTGTAGGCAAAGATGGGGAGATGGAAGAAACACAGGCATTATTTGAGATGTATTCATTTGTTCAAGGTATGGGTGATAATAATATTCTCAGGTTCTCTATATGTTAACTGATAGGGATGTGCAAGAAGGAAGATGGTAGTACCTGTTGTTCATAGTTTTTATCATTACCAGTAACTGCAGCATAAACCTTCCTCCATAAACGTATCGGATCACTTATTAGTTATAGGCGTACCATAGTCTAAAATAATTCAAGTGAGCATATTATGCTGTCACTTGGCTAGCAATGAGGTCTTTTTGTATTTACATTCTGATATAGGTGGTAGAGTTGTGTAGAGAGTGGTAGCAAATGAGTCTTAGGATTGGGAGATGTATGATAGGTTGAAAAAATTAGAGATTTGAATTCTTTTTGAGCTGTGGGATTTTACAATATTACAGCCGCCATAGTACTGATTATTACCTCTTTATCAAAATGTGTTTGTTGTTGTGTTGTATTACTTTGGAAATATTCAAGTTCTGTTAATAGACTAACAGTGGACTTTCCCATTTGCAGGATATATTGAATGACCAACAGAGGGAGTGCTGCAGAAGAAACTTTCCCGGAGTTGCTGACAACCCAAAAAAAAAAGTTCAGCAGCTTTCGGCTTGATTTACCAATTTACATGGTGAGTCAAACTCTCAATTTATAATTTTGCTTTTCCTTAATGAAGTTCATAGCATCTGACGGCTCTCAGCACCTTTTAGTGTGGTCTAATGCATGAATATTATTTGTCAAGACTGAAGCGATATGGTTGAAGCTACGGGCATCATGATAGCTCATCAAAGATGTTGACTGTCTGCAAGGCTGACAATCCTACTTTAGATACTTGTGCTAGCAAGATGTCATCAGAGGAAATTGGTGTGTTTGAGGCTGGAATGAGGTGTCTTATTTTAGAACAATTGCCTTAGTTTCACATGGAGGGAAGCTATTTTAACCTTCCTCCCTCAACTCTTTATATGGGACGCTTATAGTCGAGAAGGATTGTCTTTAGTATATTCTGTATTCTTGTACCTCTGCCACCCTTTTCAAAAGGGGAGCTCAATGCTTTCAATGTTGCAGAGTCCTTTCCCATTACACATTCCACTTGCCTTGCAGTCATAATTACAGATAGTTACCTAGTGCGGAATTGCTAATGCCTCATTGTTCTGTGTAATTGTCATCCATGGCTACTCATCAAGATGTGCCCTGACATCATAAAGCTACAGCAGGATGTCATCTGACTTGAGGGCAAGCTATAGGATACATTTATCATGTTACTGAAATGGGTAGCAGGCAAATCAGGACTCCCAGCTGTAGGCAAAGATGAGGAGATGGAAGAAACACAGGCATTATTTGAGATGTATTCATTTATTCAAGGTATGGGTGATAATATTCTCAGGTTCTCTATATGTTAACTGATAGGGATGTGCAAGAAGGACGATGGTAGAACCTGTTGTTCATAGTTTTTATCATTACCAGTTACTGGAGCATAAACCTTCATCCATAAACGTATCGGATCACTTAATAGTTATAGGCCTACCATAGTCTAAAATAATTCAAGTGAGCAGATTATGCTGTCACTTGGCTAGCAATGAGGTCTTTTTGTATTTACATTCTGATATAGGTGGTAGAGTTGTGTAGAGAGCGGTAGCAAATGAGTCTTAGGATTGGGAGATGTATGAATGGTTGAAAAAATTAGAGATTTGAATTCTTTTTGAGCTGTGGGATTTTACAATATTACAGCCGCCATAGTACTGATTATTAACTCTTTATCAAAATGTGTTTGTTGTTGTGTTGTATTACTTTGGAAATATTCAAGTTCTGTTAATAGACTAACAGTGGACTTTCCCATTTGCAGAATATATTGAATGACCAACAGAGGGAGTGCTGCAGAAGAAACTTTCTCGGAGTTGCTGACAACCCAAAAAAAAAGTTCAGCAGCTTTCGGCTTGATTTACCAATTTACATGGTGAGTCAAACTCTCAATTTATAATTTTGCTTTTCCTTAATGAAATTCATAGCATCTGACGGCTCTCAGCACCTTTTAGTGTGGTCTAATGCATGAATATTATTTGTCAAGACTGAAGCGATATGGTTGAAGGTACAGGCATCATGATAGCTCATCAAAGATGTTGACTGTCTGCAAGGCTGACAATCCTACTTTAGATACTTGTGATAGCAATATGTCATCAGAGGAAATTGGTGTGTTTGAGGCTGGAATGAGGTGTCTTATTTTAGAACAATTGCCTTAGTTTCACATGGAGGGAAGCTATTTTAACCTTCCTCCCTCAACTCTTTATATGGGACGCTTATAGTCGAGAAGGATAGTCTTTAGTATATTCTGTATTCTTGTACCTCTGCCACCCTTTTCAAAAGGGGAGCTCAATGCTTTCAATGTTGCAAAATCCTTTCCCATTACACATTCCACTTGCCTTGCAGTCATAATTACAGATAGTTACCTAGTGCGGAATTGCTAATGCCTCATTGTTCTGTGTAATTTTCATCCCTGGCTACTCATCAAGATGTGCCCTGACATCATAAAGCTACAGCAGGATGTGATCTGCCTTGAGGGCAAGCTATAGGATACATTTATCATGTTACTGAAATGGGTAGCAGGCTAATCAGGACTCCCAGCTGTAGGCAAAGATGGGGAGATGGAAGAAACACAGGCATTATTTGAGATGTATTCATTTGTTCAAGGTATGGGTGATAATAATATTCTCAGGTTCTCTATATGTTAACTGATAGGGATGTGCAAGAAGGAAGATGGTAGTACCTGTTGTTCATAGTTTTTATCATTACCAGTAACTGCAGCATAAACCTTCCTCCATAAACGTATCGGATCACTTATTAGTTATAGGCGTACCATAGTCTAAAATAATTCAAGTGAGCATATTATGCTGTCACTTGGCTAGCAATGAGGTCTTTTTGTATTTACATTCTGATATAGGTGGTAGAGTTGTGTAGAGACTGGTAGCAAATGAGTCTTAGGATTGGGAGATGTATGATAGGTTGAAAAAATTAGAGATTTGAATTCTTTTTGAGCTGTGGGATTTTACAATATTACAGCCGCCATAGTACTGATTATTACCTCTTTATCAAAATGTGTTTGTTGTTGTGTTGTATTACTTTGGAAATATTCAAGTTCTGTTAATAGACTATCAGTGGACTTTCCCATTTGCAGGATATATTGAATGACCAACAGAGGGAGTGCTGCAGAAGAAACTTTCCCGGAGTTGCTGACAACCCAAAAAAAAAAGTTCAGCAGCTTTCGGCTTGATTTACCAGTTTACATGGTGAGTCAAACTCTCAATTTATCATTTTG
The DNA here is from genome assembly GCF_964263255.1 of Lissotriton vulgaris. Classification (NCBI taxonomy): domain Eukaryota; kingdom Metazoa; phylum Chordata; class Amphibia; order Caudata; family Salamandridae; genus Lissotriton; species Lissotriton vulgaris. The sequence goes on along the minus strand of NC_141699.1, from coordinate 536,622,915 downwards.
CTTTTCCTTAATGAAGTTCATAGCATCTGACGGCTCTCAGCACCTTTTAGTGTGGTCTTCTGCATGAATATTATTTGTCAAGACTGAAGCGATATGGTTGAAGGTACGGGCATCATGATAGCTTATCAAAGATGTTGACTGTCTGCAAGGCTGACAATCCTACTTTAGATACTTGTGCTAGCAAGATGTCATCAGAGGAAATTGGTGTGTTTGAGGCTGGAATGAGGTGTCTTTTTTTAGAACAATTGCCTTAGTTTCACATGGAGGGAAGCTATTTTAACCTTCCTCCCTCAACTCTTTATATGGGACGCTTATAGTCGAGAAGGATTGTCTTTAGTATATTCTGTATTCTTGTACCTCTGCCACCCTTTTCAAAAGGGGAGCTCAATGCTTTCAATGTTGCAGAGTCTTTTCCCATTACACATTCCACTTGCCTTGCAGTCATAATTACAGATAGTTACCTAGTGCGGAATTGCTAATGCCTCATTGTTCTGTGTAATTTTCATCCATGGCTACTCATCAAGATGTGCCCTGACATCATAAAGCTACAGCAGGATGTCATCTGACTTGAGGGCAAGCTATAGGATACATTTATCATGTTACTGAAATGGGTAGCAGGCTAATCAGGACTCCCAGCTGTAGGCAAAGATGGGGAGATGGAAGAAACACAGGCATTATTTGAGATGTATTCATTTGTTCAAGGTATGGGTGATAATAATATTCTCAGGTTCTCTATATGTTAACTGATAGGGATGTGCAAGAAGGAAGATGGTAGTACCTGTTGTTCATAGTTTTTATCATTACCAGTAACTGCAGCATAAACCTTCCTCCATAAACGTATCGGATCACTTATTAGTTATAGGCGTACCATAGTCTAAAATAATTCAAGTGAGCAGATTATGCTGTCACTTGGCTAGCAATGAGGTCTTTTTGTATTTACATTCTGATATAGGTGGTAGAGTTGTGTAGAGAGCGGTAGCAAATGAGTCTTAGGATTGGGAGATGTATGATAGGTTGAAAAAATTAGAGATTTGAATTCTTTTTGAGCTGTGGGATTTTACAATATTACAGCCGCCATAGTACTGATTATTAACTCTTTATCAAAATGTGTTTGTTGTTGTGTTGTATTACTTTGGAAATATTCAAGTTCTATTAATAGACTAACAGTGGACTTTCCCATTTGCAGAATATATTGAATGACCAACAGAGGGAGTGCTGCAGAAGAAACTTTCTCGGAGTTGCTGACAACCCAAAAAAAAAAGTTAAGCAGCTTTCGGCTTGATTTACCAATTTACATGGTGAGTCAAACTCTCAATTTATCATTTTGCTTTTCCTTAATGAAGTTCATAGCATCTGACGGCTCTCAGCACCTTTTAGTGTGGTCTAATGCATGAATATTATTTGTCAAGACTGAAGCGATATGGTTGAAGGTACGGGCATCATGATAGCTCATCAAAGATGTTGACTGTCTGCAAGGCTGACAATCCTACTTTAGATACTTGTGATAGCAATATGTCATCAGAGGAAATTGGTGTGTTTGAGGCTGGAATGAGGTGTCTTATTTTAGAACAATTGCCTTAGTTTCACATGGAGGGAAGCTATTTTAACCTTCCTCCCTCAACTCTTTATATGGGACGCTTATAGTCGAGAAGGATTGTCTTTAGTATATTCTGTATTCTTGTACCTCTGCCACCCTTTTCAAAAGGGGAGCTCAATGCTTTCAATGTTGCAAAATCCTTTCCCATTACACATTCCACTTGCCTTGCAGTCATAATTACAGATAGTTACCTAGTGCGGAATTGCTAATGCCTCATTGTTCTGTGTAATTTTCATCCATGGCTACTCATCAAGATGTGCCCTGACATCATAAAGCTACAGCAGGATGTCATCTGACTTGAGGGCAAGCAATAGGATACATTTATCATGTTACTGAAATGGGTAGCAGGCTAATCAGGACTCCCAGCTGTAGGCAAAGATGGGGAGATGGAAGAAACACAGGCATTATTTGAGATGTATTCATTTGTTCAAGGTATGGGTCATAATAATATTCTCAGGTTCTCTATATGTTAACTGATAGGGATGTGCAAGAAGGAAGATGGTAGTACCTGTTGTTCATAGTTTTTATCATTACCAGTTACTGGAGCATAAACCTTCCTCGATAAACGTATCGGATCACTTATTAGTTATAGGCGTACCATAGTCTAAAATAATTCAAGTGAGCAGATTATGCTGTCACTTGGCTAGCAATGAGGTCTTTTTGTATTTACATTCTAATATAGGTGGTAGAGTTGTGTAGAGAGCGGTAGCAAATGAGTCTTAGGATTGGGAGATGTATGATAGGTTGAAAAAATTAGAGATTTGAATTCTTTTTGAGCTGTGGGATTTTACAATATTACAGCCGCCATAGTACTGATTATTAACTCTTTATCAAAATGTGTTTGTTGTTGTGTTGTATTACTTTGGAAATATTCAAGTTCTGTTAATAGACTAACAGTGGACTTTCCCATTTGCAGAATATATTGAATGACCAACAGAGGGAGTGCTGCAGAAGAATCTTTCTCGGAGTTGCTGACAACCCAAAAAAAAAAGTTCAGCAGCTTTCGGCTTGATTTACCAATTTACATGGTGAGTCAAACTCTCAATTTATCATTTTGCTTTTCCTTAATGAAGTTCATAGCATCTGACGGCTCTCAGCACCTTTTAGTGTGGTCTTCTGCATGAATATTATTTGTCAAGACTGAAGCGATATGGTTGAAGGTACGGGCATCATGATAGCTTATCAAAGATGTTGCCTGTCTGCAAGGCTGACAATCCTACTTTAGATACTTGTGCTAGCAATATGTCATCAGAGGAAATTGGTGTGTTTGAGGCTGGAATGAGGTGTCTTATTTTAGAACAATTGCCTTAGTTTCACATGGAGGGAAGCTATTTTAACCTTCCTCCCTCAACTCTTTATATGGGACGCTTATAGTCGAGAAGGATTGTCTTTAGTATATTCTGTATTCTTGTACCTCTGCCACCCTTTTCAAAAGGGGAGCTCAATGCTTTCAATGTTGCAGAGTCCTTTCCCATTACACATTCCACTTGCCTTGCAGTCATAATTACAGATAGTTACCTAGTGCGGAATTGCTAATGCCTCATTGTTCTGTGTAATTGTCATCCATGGCTACTCATCAAGATGTGCCCTGACATCATAAAGCTACAGCAGGATGTCATCTGACTTGAGGGCAAGCTATAGGATACATTTATCATGTTACTGAAATGGGTAGCAGGCAAATCAGGACTCCCAGCTGTAGGCAAAGATGAGGAGATGGAAGAAACACAGGCATTATTTGAGATGTATTCATTTATTCAAGGTATGGGTGATAATATTCTCAGGTTCTCTATATGTTAACTGATAGGGATGTGCAAGAAGGACGATGGTAGAACCTGTTGTTCATAGTTTTTATCATTACCAGTTACTGGAGCATAAACCTTCATCCATAAACGTATCGGATCACTTAATAGTTATAGGCCTACCATAGTCTAAAATAATTCAAGTGAGCAGATTATGCTGTCACTTGGCTAGCAATGAGGTCTTTTTGTATTTACATTCTGATATAGGTGGTAGAGTTGTGTAGAGAGCGGTAGCAAATGAGTCTTAGGATTGGGAGATGTATGAATGGTTGAAAAAATTAGAGATTTGAATTCTTTTTGAGCTGTGGGATTTTACAATATTACAGCCGCCATAGTACTGATTATTAACTCTTTATCAAAATGTGTTTGTTGTTGTGTTGTATTACTTTGGAAATATTCAAGTTCTGTTAATAGACTAACAGTGGACTTTCCCATTTGCAGAATATATTGAATGACCAACAGAGGGAGTGCTGCAGAAGAAACTTTCTCGGAGTTGCTGACAACCCAAAAAAAAAGTTCAGCAGCTTTCGGCTTGATTTACCAATTTACATGGTGAGTCAAACTCTCAATTTATAATTTTGCTTTTCCTTAATGAAATTCATAGCATCTGACGGCTCTCAGCACCTTTTAGTGTGGTCTAATGCATGAATATTATTTGTCAAGACTGAAGCGATATGGTTGAAGGTACAGGCATCATGATAGCTCATCAAAGATGTTGACTGTCTGCAAGGCTGACAATCCTACTTTAGATACTTGTGATAGCAATATGTCATCAGAGGAAATTGGTGTGTTTGAGGCTGGAATGAGGTGTCTTATTTTAGAACAATTGCCTTAGTTTCACATGGAGGGAAGCTATTTTAACCTTCCTCCCTCAACTCTTTATATGGGACGCTTATAGTCGAGAAGGATAGTCTTTAGTATATTCTGTATTCTTGTACCTCTGCCACCCTTTTCAAAAGGGGAGCTCAATGCTTTCAATGTTGCAAAATCCTTTCCCATTACACATTCCACTTGCCTTGCAGTCATAATTACAGATAGTTACCTAGTGCGGAATTGCTAATGCCTCATTGTTCTGTGTAATTTTCATCCCTGGCTACTCATCAAGATGTGCCCTGACATCATAAAGCTACAGCAGGATGTGATCTGCCTTGAGGGCAAGCTATAGGATACATTTATCATGTTACTGAAATGGGTAGCAGGCTAATCAGGACTCCCAGCTGTAGGCAAAGATGGGGAGATGGAAGAAACACAGGCATTATTTGAGATGTATTCATTTGTTCAAGGTATGGGTGATAATAATATTCTCAGGTTCTCTATATGTTAACTGATAGGGATGTGCAAGAAGGAAGATGGTAGTACCTGTTGTTCATAGTTTTTATCATTACCAGTAACTGCAGCATAAACCTTCCTCCATAAACGTATCGGATCACTTATTAGTTATAGGCGTACCATAGTCTAAAATAATTCAAGTGAGCATATTATGCTGTCACTTGGCTAGCAATGAGGTCTTTTTGTATTTACATTCTGATATAGGTGGTAGAGTTGTGTAGAGACTGGTAGCAAATGAGTCTTAGGATTGGGAGATGTATGATAGGTTGAAAAAATTAGAGATTTGAATTCTTTTTGAGCTGTGGGATTTTACAATATTACAGCCGCCATAGTACTGATTATTACCTCTTTATCAAAATGTGTTTGTTGTTGTGTTGTATTACTTTGGAAATATTCAAGTTCTGTTAATAGACTATCAGTGGACTTTCCCATTTGCAGGATATATTGAATGACCAACAGAGGGAGTGCTGCAGAAGAAACTTTCCCGGAGTTGCTGACAACCCAAAAAAAAAAGTTCAGCAGCTTTCGGCTTGATTTACCAGTTTACATGGTGAGTCAAACTCTCAATTTATCATTTTGCTTTTCCTTAATGAAGTTCATAGCATCTGACGGCTCTCAGCACCTTTTAGTGTGGTCTTCTGCATGAATATTATTTGTCAAGACTGAAGCGATATGGTTGAAGGTACGGGCATCATGATAGCTTATCAAAGATGTTGACTGTCTGCAAGGCTGACAATCCTACTTTAGATACTTGTGCTAGCAAGATGTCATCAGAGGAAATTGGTGTGTTTGAGGCTGGAATGAGGTGTCTTTTTTTAGAACAATTGCCTTAGTTTCACATGGAGGGAAGCTATTTTAACCTTCCTCCCTCAACTCTTTATATGGGACGCTTATAGTCGAGAAGGATTGTCTTTAGTATATTCTGTATTCTTGTACCTCTGCCACCCTTTTCAAAAGGGGAGCTCAATGCTTTCAATGTTGCAGAGTCTTTTCCCATTACACATTCCACTTGCCTTGCAGTCATAATTACAGATAGTTACCTAGTGCGGAATTGCTAATGCCTCATTGTTCTGTGTAATTTTCATCCATGGCTACTCATCAAGATGTGCCCTGACATCATAAAGCTACAGCAGGATGTCATCTGACTTGAGGGCAAGCTATAGGATACATTTATCATGTTACTGAAATGGGTAGCAGGCTAATCAGGACTCCCAGCTGTAGGCAAAGATGGGGAGATGGAAGAAACACAGGCATTATTTGAGATGTATTCATTTGTTCAAGGTATGGGTGATAATAATATTCTCAGGTTCTCTATATGTTAACTGATAGGGATGTGCAAGAAGGAAGATGGTAGTACCTGTTGTTCATAGTTTTTATCATTACCAGTAACTGCAGCATAAACCTTCCTCCATAAACGTATCGGATCACTTATTAGTTATAGGCGTACCATAGTCTAAAATAATTCAAGTGAGCAGATTATGCTGTCACTTGGCTAGCAATGAGGTCTTTTTGTATTTACATTCTGATATAGGTGGTAGAGTTGTGTAGAGAGCGGTAGCAAATGAGTCTTAGGATTGGGAGATGTATGATAGGTTGAAAAAATTAGAGATTTGAATTCTTTTTGAGCTGTGGGATTTTACAATATTACAGCCGCCATAGTACTGATTATTAACTCTTTATCAAAATGTGTTTGTTGTTGTGTTGTATTACTTTGGAAATATTCAAGTTCTGTTAATAGACTAACAGTGGACTTTCCCATTTGCAGAATATATTGAATGACCAACAGAGGGAGTGCTGCAGAAGAAACTTTCTCGGAGTTGCTGACAACCCAAAAAAAAAAGTTAAGCAGCTTTCGGCTTGATTTACCAATTTACATGGTGAGTCAAACTCTCAATTTATCATTTTGCTTTTCCTTAATGAAGTTCATAGCATCTGACGGCTCTCAGCACCTTTTAGTGTGGTCTAATGCATGAATATTATTTGTCAAGACTGAAGCGATATGGTTGAAGGTACGGGCATCATGATAGCTCATCAAAGATGTTGACTGTCTGCAAGGCTGACAATCCTACTTTAGATACTTGTGATAGCAATATGTCATCAGAGGAAATTGGTGTGTTTGAGGCTGGAATGAGGTGTCTTATTTTAGAACAATTGCCTTAGTTTCACATGGAGGGAAGCTATTTTAACCTTCCTCCCTCAACTCTTTATATGGGACGCTTATAGTCGAGAAGGATTGTCTTTAGTATATTCTGTATTCTTGTACCTCTGCCACCCTTTTCAAAAGGGGAGCTCAATGCTTTCAATGTTGCAAAATCCTTTCCCATTACACATTCCACTTGCCTTGCAGTCATAATTACAGATAGTTACCTAGTGCGGAATTGCTAATGCCTCATTGTTCTGTGTAATTTTCATCCATGGCTACTCATCAAGATGTGCCCTGACATCATAAAGCTACAGCAGGATGTCATCTGACTTGAGGGCAAGCAATAGGATACATTTATCATGTTACTGAAATGGGTAGCAGGCTAATCAGGACTCCCAGCTGTAGGCAAAGATGGGGAGATGGAAGAAACACAGGCATTATTTGAGATGTATTCATTTGTTCAAGGTATGGGTCATAATAATATTCTCAGGTTCTCTATATGTTAACTGATAGGGATGTGCAAGAAGGAAGATGGTAGTACCTGTTGTTCATAGTTTTTATCATTACCAGTTACTGGAGCATAAACCTTCCTCGATAAACGTATCGGATCACTTATTAGTTATAGGCGTACCATAGTCTAAAATAATTCAAGTGAGCAGATTATGCTGTCACTTGGCTAGCAATGAGGTCTTTTTGTATTTACATTCTAATATAGGTGGTAGAGTTGTGTAGAGAGCGGTAGCAAATGAGTCTTAGGATTGGGAGATGTATGATAGGTTGAAAAAATTAGAGATTTGAATTCTTTTTGAGCTGTGGGATTTTACAATATTACAGCCGCCATAGTACTGATTATTAACTCTTTATCAAAATGTGTTTGTTGTTGTGTTGTATTACTTTGGAAATATTCAAGTTCTGTTGATAGACTAACAGTGGACTTTCCCATTTGCAGAATATATTGAATGACCAACAGAGGGAGTGCTGCAGAAGAAACTTTCTCGGAGTTGCTGACAACCCAAAAAAAAAGTTCAGCAGCTTTCGGCTTGATTTACCAATTTACATGGTGAGTCAAACTCTCAATTTATAATTTTGCTTTTCCTTAATGAAGTTCATTGCATCTGACGGCTCTCAGCACCTTTTAGTGTGGTCTAATGCATGAATATTATTTGTCAAGACTGAAGCGATATGGTTGAAGGTACGGGCATCATGATAGCTCATCAAAGATGTTGACTGTCTGCAAGGCTGACAATCCTACTTTAGATACTTGTGATAACAATATGTCATCAGAGGAAATTGGTGTGTTTGAGGCTGGAATGAGGTGTCTTATTTTAGAACAATTGCCTTAGTTTCACATGGAGGGAAGCTATTTTAACCGTCCTCCCTCAACTCTTTATATGGGACGCTTATAGTCGAGAAGGATTGTCTTTAGTATATTCTGTATTCTTGTACCTCTGCCACCCTTTTCAAAAGGGGAGCTCAATGCTTTCAATGTTGCAAAATCCTTTCCCATTACACATTCCACTTGCCTTGCAGTCATAATTACAGATAGTTACCTAGTGCGGAATTGCTAATGCCTCATTGTTCTGTGTAATTTTCATCCATGGCTACTCATCAAGATGTGCCCTGACATCATAAAGCTACAGCAGGATGTCATCTGACTTGAGGGCAAGCAATAGGATACATTTATCATGTTACTGAAATGGGTAGCAGGCTAATCAGGACTCCCAGCTGTAGGCAAAGATGGGGAGATGGAAGAAACACAGGCATTATTTGAGATGTATTCATTTGTTCAAGGTATGGGTGATAATAATATTCTCAGGTTCTCTATATGTTAACTGATAGGGATGTGCAAGAAGGACGATGGTAGAACCTGTTGTTCATAGTTTTTATCATTACCAGTTACTGGAGCATAAACCTTCGTCCATAAACGTATCGGATCACTTAATAGTTATAGGCGTACCATAGTCTAAAATAATTCAAGTGAGCAGATTATGCTGTCACTTGGCTAGCAATGAGGTCTTTTTGTATTTACATTCTGATATAGGTGGTAGAGTTGTGTAGAGAGCGGTAGCAAATGAGTCTTAGGATTGGGAGATGTATGATAGGTTGAAAAAATTAGAGATTTGAATTCTTTTTGAGCTGTGGGATTTTACAATATTACAGCCGCCATAGTACTGATTATTAACTCTTTATCAAAATGTGTTTGTTGTTGTGTTGTATTACTTTGGAAATATTCAAGTTCTGTTAATAGACTAACAGTGGACTTTCCCATTTGCAGAATATATTGAATGACCAACAGAGGGAGTGCTGCAGAAGAAACTTTCCCGGAGTTGCTGACAACCCAAAAAAAAAAGTTCAGCAGCTTTCGGCTTGATTTACCAATTTACATGGTGAGTCAAACTCTCAATTTATCATTTTGCTTTTCCTTAATGAAGTTCATAGCATCTGACGGCTCTCAGCACCTTTTAGTGTGGTCTTCTGCATGAATATTATTTGTCAAGACTGAAGCGATATGGTTGAAGGTACGGGCATCATGATAGCTTATCAAAGATGTTGACTGTCTGCAAGGCTGACAATCCTACTTTAGATACTTGTGCTAGCAATATGTCATCAGAGGAAATTGGTGTGTTTGAGGCTGGAATGAGGTGTCTTATTTTAGAACAATTGCCTTAGTTTCACATGGAGGGAAGCTATTTTAACCTTCCTCCCTCAACTCTTTATATGGGACGCTTATAGTCGAGAAGGATTGTCTTTAGTATATTCTGTATTCTTGTACCTCTGCCACCCTTTTCAAAAGGGGAGCTCAATGCTTTCAATGTTGCAGAGTCTTTTCCCATTACGCATTCCACTTGCCTTGCAGTCATAATTACAGATAGTTACCTAGTGCGGAATTGCTAATGCCTCATTGTTCTGTGTAATTTTCATCCATGGCTACTCATCAAGATGTGCCCTGACATCATAAAGCTACAGCAGGATGTCATCTGACTTGAGGGCAAGCTATAGGATACATTTATCATGTTACTGAAATGGGTAGCAGGCTAATCAGGATTCCCAGCTGTAGGCAAAGATGGGGAGATGGAAGAAACACAGGCATTATTTGAGATGTATTCATTTGTTCAAGGTATGGGTGATAATAATATTCTCAGGTTCTCTATATGTTAACTGATAGGGATGTGCAAGAAGGACGATGGTAGAACCTGTTGTTCATAGTTTTTATCATTACCAGTTACTGCAGCATAAACCTTCCTCCATAAACGTATCGGATCACTTAATAGTTATAGGCTTACCATAGTCTAAAATAATTCAAGTGAGCAGATTATGCTGTCACTTGGCTAGCAATGAGGTCTTTTTCTACTTACATTCTAATATAGGTGGTAGAGTTGTGTAGAGAGCGGTAGCAAATGAGTCTCAGGATTGGGAGATGTATGATAGGTTGAAAAAATTTGAGATTTGAATTCTTTTTGAGCTGTGGGATTTTACAATATTACAGCCGCCATAGTACTGATTATTAACTCTTTATCAAAATGGGTTTGTTGTTGTGTTGTATTACTTTGGAAATATTCAAGTTCTGTTGATAGACTAACAGTGGACTTTCCCATTTGCAGAATATATTGAATGACCAACAGAGGGAGTGCTGCAGAAGAAACTTTCTCGGAGTTGCTGACAACCCAAAAAAGAAAGTTTAGCAGCTTTCGGCTTGATTTACCAATTTACATGGTGAGTCAAACTCTCAATTTATAATTTTGCTTTTCCTTAATGAAGTTCATAGCATCTGACGGCTCTCAGCACCTTTTAGTGTGGTCTTCTGCATGAATATTATTTGTCAAGACTGAAGTGATATGGTTGAAGGTACGGGCATCATGGTACCTTATCAAAGATGTTGACTGTCTGCAAGGCTGACAATTCTACTTTAGATACTTGTGCTAGCAATATGTCATCAGAGGAAATTGGTGTGTTTGAGGCTGGAATGAGGTGTCTTATTTTAGAACAATTGCCTTAGTTTCACATGGAGGGAAGCTATTTTAACCTTCCTCCCTCAACTCTTTATATGGGACGCTTATAGTCGAGAAGGATTGTCTTTAGTATATTCTGTATTCTTGTACCTCTGCCACCCTTTTCAAAAGGGGAGCTCAATGCTTTCAATGTTGCAGAGTCCTTTCCCATTACACATTCCACTTGCCTTGCAGTCATAATTACAGATAGTTACCTAGTGCGGAATTGCTAATGCCTCATTGTTCTGTGTAATTGTCATCCATGGCTACTAATCAAGATGTGCCCTGACATCATAAAGCTACAGCAGGATGTCATCTGACTTGAGGGCAAGCTATAGGATACATTTATCATGTTACTGAAATGGGTAGCAGGCTAATCAGGACTCCCAGCTGAAGGCAAAGATGGGGAGATGGAAGAAATACAGGCATTATTTGAGATGTATTCATTTATTCAAGGTATGGGTGATAATATTCTCAGGTTCTCTATATGTTAACTGATAGGGATGTGCAAGAAGGACGATGGTAGAACCTGTTGTTCATAGTTTTTATCATTACCAGTTACTGCAGCATAAACCTTCCTCCGTAAACGTATCGGATCACTTAATAGTTATAGGCGTACCATAGTCTAAAATAATTCAAGTGAGCGGATTATGCTGTCACTTGGCTAGCAATGAGGTCTTTTTGTATTTACATTCTAATATAGGTGGTAGAGTTGTGTAGAGAGCGGTAGCAAATGAGTCTTAGGATTGGGAGATGTATGATAGGTTGAAAAAATTTAAGATTTGACTTCTTTTTGAGCTGTGGGATTTTGCAATATTACAGCCGCCATAGTACTGATTATTTACTCTTTATCAAAATGTGTTTGTTGTTGTGTTGTATTACTTTGGAAATATTCAAGTTCTGTTGATAGACTAACAGTGGACTTTCCCATTTGCAGAATATATTGAATGACCAACAGAGGGAGTGCTGCAGAAGAAACTTTCTCGGAGTTGCTGACAACCCAAAAAAGAAAGTTTAGCAGCTTTCGGCTTGATTTACCAATTTACATGGTGAGTCAAACTCTCAATTTATAATTTTGCTTTTCCTTAATGAAGTTCATAGCATCTGACGGCTCTCAGCACCTTTTAGTGTGGTCTTCTGCATGAATATTATTTGTCAAGACTGAAGCGATATGGTTGAAGGTACGGGCATCATGGTAGCTTATCAAAGATGTTGACTGTCTGCAAGGCTGACCATTCTACTTTAGATACTTGTGCTAGCAATATGTCATCAGAGGAAATTGGTGTGTTTGAGGCTGGAATGAGGTGTCTTATTTTAGAACAATTGCCTTAGTTTCACATGGAGGGAAGCTATTTTAACCTTCCTCCCTCAACTCTTTATATGGGACGCTTATAGTCGAGGATTGTCTTTAGTATATTCTGTATTCTTGTACCTCTGCCACCCTTTTCAAAAGGGGAGCTCAATGCTTTCAATGTTGCAGAGTCCTTTCCCATTACACATTCCACTTGCCTTGCAGTCATAATTACAGATAGTTACCTAGTGCGGAATTGCTAATGCCTCATTGTTCTGTGTAATTTTCATCCATGGCTACTCATCAAGATGTGCCCTGACATCATAAAGCTACAGCAGGATGTCATCTGACTTGAGGGCAAGCTATAGGATACATTTATCATGTTACTGAAATGGGTAGCAGGCTAATCAGGACTCCCAGCTGAAGGCAAAGATGGGGAGATGGAAGAAATACAGGCATTATTTGAGATGTATTCATTTATTCAAGGTATGGGTGATAATATTCTCAGGTTCTCTATATGTTAACTGATAGGGATGTGCAAGAAGGACGATGGTAGAACCTGTTGTTCATAATTTTTATCATTACCAGTTACTGCAGCATAAACCTTCCTCCATAAACGTATCGGATCACTTAATAGTTATAGGCGTACCATAGTCTAAAATAATTCAAGTGAGCGGATTATGCTGTCACTTGGCTAGCAATGAGGTCTTTTTGTATTTACATTCTAATATAGGTGGTAGAGTTGTGTAGAGAGCGGTAGCAAATGAGTCTTAGGATTGGGAGATGTATGATAGGTTGAAAAAATTAGAGATTTGAATTCTTTTTGAGCTGTGGGATTTTACAATATTACAGCCGCCATAGTACTGATTATTAACTCTTTATCAAAATGTGTTTGTTGTTGTGTTGTATTACTTTGGAAATATTCGAATTCTGTTAATAGACTAACAGTGGACTTTCCCATTTGCAGAATATATTGAATGACCAACAGAGGGAGTGCTGCAGAAGAAACTTTCTCGGAGTTGCTGACAACCCAAAAAAGAAAGTTTAGCAGCTTTCGGCTTGATTTACCAATTTAAATGGTGAGTCAAACTCTCAATTTATAATTTTGCTTTTCCTAATGAAGTTCATAGCATCTGACGGCTCTCAGCACCTTTTAGTGTGGTCTTCTGCATGAATATTATTTGTCAAGACTGAAGCGATATGGTTGAAGGTACGGGCATCATGATAGCTTATCAAAGATGTTGACTGTCTGCAAGGCTGACAATCCTACTTTAGATACTTTTGCTAGCAATATGTCATCAGAGGAAATTGGTGTGTTTGAGGCTGGAATGAGGTGTCTTATTTTAGAACAATTGCCTTAGTTTCACATGGAGGGAAGCTATTTTAACCTTCCTCCCTCAACTCTCTATATGGGACGCTTATAGTCGAGAAGGATTGTCTTTAGTGTATTCTGTATTCTTGTACCTCTGCCACCCTTTTCAAAAGGGGAGCTCAATGCTTTTAATGTTGCAGAGTCTTTTCCCATTACACATTCCACTTGCCTTGCAGTCATAATTACAGATAGTTACCTAGTGCGGAATTGCTAATGCCTCATTGTTCTGTGTAATTGTCATCCATGGCTACTCATCAAGAGGTGCCCTGACATCATAAAGCTACAGCAGGATGTCATCTGACTTGAGGGCAAGCTATAGGATACATTTATCTTGTTACTGAAATGGGTAGCAGGCTAATCAGGACTCCCAGCTGAAGGCAAAGATGGGGAGATGGAAGAAATACAGGCATTATTTGAGATGTATTCATTTATTCAAGGTATGGGTGATAATATTCTCAGGTTCTCTATATGTTAACTGATAGGGATGTGCAAGAAGGACGATGGTAGAACCTGTTGTTCATAATTTTTATCATTACCAGTTACTGCAGCATAAACCTTCCTCCATAAACGTATCGGATCACTTAATAGTTATAGGCGTACCATAGTCTAAAATAATTCAAGTGAGCGGATTATGCTGTCACTTGGCTAGCAATGAGGTCTTTTTGTATTTACATTCTAATATAGGTGGTAGAGTTGTGTAGAGAGCGGTAGCAAATGAGTCTTAGGATTGGGAGATGTATGATAGGTTGAAAAAATTTAAGATTTGACTTCTTTTTGAGCTGTGGGATTTTGCAATATTACAGCCGCCATAGTACTGATTATGTACTCTTTATCAAAATGTGTTTGTTGTTGTGTTGTATTACTTTGGAAATATTCAAGTTCTGTTGATAGACTAACAGTGGACTTTCCCATTTGCAGAATATATTGAATGACCAACAGAGGGAGTGCTGCAGAAGAAACTTTCTCGGAGTTGCTGACAACCCAAAAAAGAAAGTTTAGCAGCTTTCGGCTTGATTTACCAATTTACATGGTGAGTCAAACTCTCAATTTATAATTTTGCTTTTCCTTAATGAAGTTCATAGCATCTGACGGCTCTCAGCACCTTTTAGTGTGGTCTTCTGCATGAATATTATTTGTCAAGACTGAAGCGATATGGTTAAAGGTACGGGCATCATGGTAGCTTATCAAAGATGTTGACTGTCTGCAAGGCTGACCATTCTACTTTAGATACTTGTGCTAGCAATATGTCATCAGAGGAAATTGGTGTGTTTGAGGCTGGAATGAGGTGTCTTATTTTAGAACAATTGCCTTAGTTTCACATGGAGGAAAGCTATTTTAACCTTCCTCCCTCAACTCTTTATATGGGACGCTTATAGTCGAGGATTGTCTTTAGTATATTCTGTATTCTTGTACCTCTGCCACCCTTTTCAAAAGGGGAGCTCAATGCTTTCAATGTTGCAGAGTCCTTTCCCATTACACATTCCACTTGCCTTGCAGTCATAATTACAGATAGTTACCTAGTGCAGAATTGCTATTGCCTCATTGTTCTGTGTAATTGTCATCCATGGATACTCATCAAGATGTGCCCTGACATCATAAAGCTACAGCAGGATGTCATCTGACTGGATGGCAAGCTATAGGATACATTTATCATGTTACTGAAATGGGTAGTAGGCTAATCAGGACTCCCAGCTGAAGGCAAAGATGGGGAGATGGAAGAAACACAGGCATTATTTGAGATGTATTCATTTGTTCAAGGTATGGGTGATAATAATATTCTCAGGTTCTCTATATGTTAACTGATAGGGATGTGCCAGAAGGAAGATGGTAGAACCTGTTGTTTATAGTTTTTATCATTACCAGTAACTGCAGCATAAACCTTCTTCCATAAACGTATCGGATCACTTAATAGTTATAGGCGTACCATAGTCTTTAATAATTCAAGGGAGCAGATTATGCTGCCACTTGGCTAGCAATGAGGTCTTTTTGTATTTACATTCTAAAATAGGTGGTAGAGTTGTGTAGAGAGCGGTAGCAAATGAGTCTTAGGATTGGGAGATGTATGATAGGTTGAAAAAATTTGAGATTTGAATTCTTTTTGAGCTGTGGGATTTTACAATATTACAGCCGCCATAGTACTGATTATTAACTCTTTATCAAAATGTGTTTGTTGTTGTGTTGTATTACTTTGGAAATATTCAAGGTCTGTTAATAGACTAACAGTGGACTTTCCCATTTGCAGAATATATTGAATGACCAACAGAGGGAGTGCTGCAGAAGAAACTTTCTCGCAGTTGCTGACAACCCAAAAAAAAAAGTTCAGCAGCTTTCGGCTTGATTTAACAATTTACATGGTGAGTCAAACTCTCAATTTATCATTTTTCTTTTCCTTAATGAAGTTCATAGCATCTGACTGCTCTCAGCACCTTTTAGTCTGGTCTTCTGCCTGAATATTATTTGTCAAGACTGAAGCGATATGGTTGAAGCTACGTGCATCATGAGAGCTTATCAAAGATGTTGACTGTCTGCAAGGCTGACAATCCTACTTTAGATACTTGTGCTAGCAATATGTCATCAGAGGAAATTGGTGTGTTTGAGGCTGGAATGAGGTGTCTTATTTTAGAGCAATTGCCTTAGTTTCACATGGAGGGAAGCTATTTTAACCTTCCTCCCTCAACTCTATATATGGGACGCTTATAGTCGAGAAGGATTGTCTTTAGTATATTCTGTATTTTCGTACCTCTGCCACCCCTTTCAAAAGGGGAGCTCAATGCTTTCAACGTTGCAGAGTCCTTTCCCATTACACATTCCACTTGCCTTGCAGTCATAATTACAGATAGTTACCCAGTGCGGAATTGCTAATGCCTCATTGTTCTGTGTAATTGTCATCCATGGCTACTCACCAAGATGTGCCCTGACATAAAGCTACAGCAGGATGTCATCTGACTGGAGGGCAAGCTATACGATACATTTATCATGTTACTGAAATGGGTAGTAGGCTAATCAGGACTCCCAGCTGAAGGCAAAGATGGAGAGATGGAAGAAACACAGGCATTATTTGAGATATATTCATTTGTTCAAGGTATGGGTGATAATAATATTCTCAGGTTCTCTATATGTTAACTGATAGGGATGTGCCAGAAGGAAGATGGTAGAACCTGTTGTTCATAGTTTTTATCATTACCAGTAACTGCAGCATAAACCTTCTTCCATAAACGTATCGGATCACTCAATAGTTATAGGCGTACCATAGTCTAAAATAATTCAAGGGAGCAGATTATGCTGCCACTTGGCTAGCAATGAGGTCTTTTTGTATTTACATTCTAATATAGGTGGTAGAGTTGTGTAGAGAGCGGTAGCAAATGAGTCTTAGGATTGGGAGATGTATGATAGGTTGAAAAAATTTAAGATTTGACTTCTTTTTGAGCTGTGGGATTTTGCAATATTACAGCCGCCATAGTACTGATTATTTACTCTTTATCAAAATGTGTTTGTTGTTGTGTTGTATTACTTTGGAAATATTCAAGTTCTGTTGATAGACTAAAAGTGGACTTTCCCATTTGCAGAATATATTGAATGACCAACAGAGGGAGTGCTGCAGAAGAAACTTTCTCGGAGTTGCTGACAACCCAAAAAAGAAAGTTTAGCAGCTTTCGGCTTGATTTACCAATTTACATGGTAAGTCAAACTCTCAATTTATAATTTTGCTTTTCCTTAATGAAGTTCATAGCATCTGACGGCTCTCAGCACCTTTTAGTGTGGTCTTCTGCATGAATATTATTTGTCAAGACTGAAGCGATATGGTTAAAGGTACGGGCATCATGGTAGCTTATCAAAGATGTTGACTGTCTGCAAGGCTGACCATTCTACTTTAGATACTTGTGCTAGCAATATGTCATCAGAGGAAATTGGTGTGTTTGAGGCTGGAATGAGGTGTCTTATTTTAGAACAATTGCCTTAGTTTCACATGGAGGGAAGCTATTTTAACCTTCCTCCCTCAACTCTTTATATGGGACGCTTATAGTCGAGGATTGTCTTTAGTATATTCTGTATTCTTGTACCTCTGCCACCCTTTTCAAAAGGGGAGCTCAATGCTTTCAATGTTGCAGAGTCCTTTCCCATTACACATTCCACTTGCCTTGCAGTCATAATTACAGATAGTTACCTAGTGCGGAATTGCTAATGCCTCATTGTTCTGTGTAATTGTCATCCATGGATACTCATCAAGATGTGCCCTGACATCATAAAGCTACAGCAGGATGTCATCTGACTTGAGGGCAAGCTATAGGATACATTTATCATGTTACTGAAATGGGTAGCAGGCTAATCAGGACTCCCAGCTGAAGGCAAAGATGGGGAGATGGAAGAAATACAGGCATTATTTGAGATGTATTCATTTATTCAAGGTATGGGTGATAATATTCTCAGGTTCTCTATATGTTAACTGATAGGGATGTGCAAGAAGGACGATGGTAGAACCTGTTGTTCATAATTTTTATCATTACCAGTTACTGCAGCATAAACCTTCCTCCATAAACGTATCGGATCACTTAATAGTTATAGGCGTACCATAGTCTAAAATAATTCAAGTGAGCAGATTATGCTGTCACTTGGCTTGCAATGAGGTCTTTTTGTATTTACATTCTAATATAGGTGGTAGAGTTGTGTAGAGAGCGGTAGCAAATGAGTCTTAGGATTGGGAGATGTATGATAGGTTGAAAAAATTAGAGATTTGAATTCTTTTTGAGCTGTGGGATTTTACAATATTACAGCCGCCATAGTACTGATTATTAACTCTTTATCAAAATGTGTTTGTTGTTGTGTTGTATTACTTTGGAAATATTTGAATTCTGTTAATAGACTAACAGTGGACTTTCCCATTTGCAGAATATATTGAATGACCAACAGAGGGAGTGCTGCAGAAGAAACTTTCTCGGAGTTGCTGACAACCCAAAAAAGAAAGTTTTGCAGCTTTCGGCTTGATTTACCAATTTAAATGGTGAGTCAAACTCTCAATTTATAATTTTGCTTTTCCTTAATGAAGTTCATAGCATCTGACGGCTCTCAGCACCTTTTAGTGTGGTCTTCTACATGAATATTATTTGTCAAGACTGAAGCGATATGGTTGAAGGTACGGGCATCATGATAGCTTATCAAAGATGTTGACTGTCTGCAAGGCTGACAATCCTACTTTAGATACTTGTGCTAGCAATTTGTCATCAGAGGAAATTGGTGTGTTTGAGGCTGGAATGAGGTGTCTTATTTTAGAACAATTGCCTTAGTTTCACATGGAGGGAAGCTATTTTAACCTTCCTCCCTCAACTCTTTATATGGGACGCTTATAGTCGAGAAGGATTGTCTTTAGTATATTCTGTATTCTTGTACCTCTGCCACCCTTTTCAAAAGGGGAGCTCAATGCTTTCAATGTTGCAGAGTCCTTTCCCATTACACATTCCACTTGCCTTGCAGTCATAATTACAGATAGTTAGCTAGTGCGGAATTGCTAATGCCTCATTGTTCTGTGTAATTGTCATCCATGGCTACTCATCAAGAGGTGCCCTGACATCATAAAGCTACAGCAGGATGTCATCTGACTTGAGGGCAAGCTATAGGATACATTTATCTTGTTACTGAAATGGGTAGCAGGCTAATCAGGACTCCCAGCTGAAGGCAAAGATGGGGAGATGGAAGAAATACAGGCATTATTTGAGATGTATTCATTTATTCAAGGTATGGGTGATAATATTCTCAGGTTCTCTATATGTTAACTGATAGGGATGTGCAAGAAGGACGATGGTAGAACCTGTTGTTCATAATTTTTATCATTACCAGTTACTGCAGCATAAACCTTCCTCCATAAACGTATCGGATCACTTAATAGTTATAGGCGTACCATAGTCTAAAATAATTCAAGTGAGCGGATTATGCTGTCACTTGGCTAGCAATGAGGTCTTTTTGTATTTACATTCTAATATAGGTGGTAGAGTTGTGTAGAGAGCGGTAGCAAATGAGTCTTAGGATTGGGAGATGTATGATAGGTTGAAAAAATTTAAGATTTGACTTCTTTTTGAGCTGTGGGATTTTGCAATATTACAGCCGCCATAGTACTGATTATTTACTCTTTATCAAAATGTGTTTGTTGTTGTGTTGTATTACTTTGGAAATATTCAAGTTCTGTTGATAGACTAACAGTGGACTTTCCCATTTGCAGAATATATTGAATGACCAACAGAGGGAGTGCTGCAGAAGAAACTTTCTCGGAGTTGCTGACAACCCAAAAAAGAAAGTTTAGCAGCTTTCGGCTTGATTTACCAATTTACATGGTGAGTCAAACTCTCAATTTATAATTTTGCTTTTCCTTAATGAAGTTCATAGCATCTGACGGCTCTCAGCACCTTTTAGTGTGGTCTTCTGCATGAATATTATTTGTCAAGACTGAAGCGATATGGTTAAAGGTACGGGCATCATGGTAGCTTATCAAAGATGTTGACTGTCTGCAAGGCTGACCATTCTACTTTAGATACTTGTGCTAGCAATATGTCATCAGAGGAAATTGGTGTGTTTGAGGCTGGAATGAGGTGTCTTATTTTAGAACAATTGCCTTAGTTTCACATGGAGGAAAGCTATTTTAACCTTCCTCCCTCAACTCTTTATATGGGACGCTTATAGTCGAGGATTGTCTTTAGTATATTCTGTATTCTTGTACCTCTGCCACCCTTTTCAAAAGGGGAGCTCAATGCTTTCAATGTTGCAGAGTCCTTTCCCATTACACATTCCACTTGCCTTGCAGTCATAATTACAGATAGTTACCTAGTGCAGAATTGCTATTGCCTCATTGTTCTGTGTAATTGTCATCCATGGATACTCATCAAGATGTGCCCTGACATCATAAAGCTACAGCAGGATGTCATCTGACTGGATGGCAAGCTATAGGATACATTTATCATGTTACTGAAATGGGTAGTAGGCTAATCAGGACTCCCAGCTGAAGGCAAAGATGGGGAGATGGAAGAAACACAGGCATTATTTGAGATGTATTCATTTGTTCAAGGTATGAGTGATAATAATATTCTCAGGTTCTCTATATGTTAACTGATAGGGATGTGCCAGAAGGAAGATGGTAGAACCTGTTGTTTATAGTTTTTATCATTACCAGTAACTGCAGCATAAACCTTCTTCCATAAACGTATCGGATCACTTAATAGTTATAGGCGTACCATAGTCTTTAATAATTCAAGGGAGCAGATTATGCTGCCACTTGGCTAGCAATGAGGTCTTTTTGTATTTACATTCTAAAATAGGTGGTAGAGTTGTGTAGAGAGCGGTAGCAAATGAGTCTTAGGATTGGGAGATGTATGATAGGTTGAAAAAATTTGAGATTTGAATTCTTTTTGAGCTGTGGGATTTTACAATATTACAGCCGCCATAGTACTGATTATTAACTCTTTATCAAAATGTGTTTGTTGTTGTGTTGTATTACTTTGGAAATATTCAAGGTCTGTTAATAGACTAACAGTGGACTTTCCCATTTGCAGAATATATTGAATGACCAACAGAGGGAGTGCTGCAGAAGAAACTTTCTCGCAGTTGCTGACAACCCAAAAAAAAAAGTTCAGCAGCTTTCGGCTTGATTTAACAATTTACATGGTGAGTCAAACTCTCAATTTATCATTTTTCTTTTCCTTAATGAAGTTCATAGCATCTGACTGCTCTCAGCACCTTTTAGTCTGGTCTTCTGCCTGAATATTATTTGTCAAGACTGAAGCGATATGGTTGAAGCTACGTGCATCATGAGAGCTTATCAAAGATGTTGACTGTCTGCAAGGCTGACAATCCTACTTTAGATACTTGTGCTAGCAATATGTCATCAGAGGAAATTGGTGTGTTTGAGGCTGGAATGAGGTGTCTTATTTTAGAGCAATTGCCTTAGTTTCACATGGAGGGAAGCTATTTTAACCTTCCTCCCTCAACTCTATATATGGGACGCTTATAGTCGAGAAGGATTGTCTTTAGTATATTCTGTATTTTCGTACCTCTGCCACCCCTTTCAAAAGGGGAGCTCAATGCTTTCAATGTTGCAGAGTCCTTTCCCATTACACATTCCACTTGCCTTGCAGTCATAATTACAGATAGTTACTCAGTGCGGAATTGCTAATGCCTCATTGTTCTGTGTAATTGTCATCCATGGCTACTCACCAAGATGTGCCCTGACATAAAGCTACAGCAGGATGTCATCTGACTGGAGGGCAAGCTATACGATACATTTATCATGTTACTGAAATGGGTAGTAGGCTAATCAGGACTCCCAGCTGAAGGCAAAGATGGAGAGATGGAAGAAACACAGGCATTATTTGAGATATATTCATTTGTTCAAGGTATGGGTGATAATAATATTCTCAGGTTCTCTATATGTTAACTGATAGGGATGTGCCAGAAGGAAGATGGTAGAACCTGTTGTTCATAGTTTTTATCATTACCAGTAACTGCAGCATAAACCTTCCTCCATAAACGTATCGGATCACTTAATAGTTATAGGCGTACCATAGTCTAAAATAATTCAAGTGAGCAGATTATGCTGTCACTTGGCTTGCAATGAGGTCTTTTTGTATTTACATTCTAATATAGGTGGTAGAGTTGTGTAGAGAGCGGTAGCAAATGAGTCTTAGGATTGGGAGATGTATGATAGGTTGAAAAAATTAGAGATTTGAATTCTTTTTGAGCTGTGGGATTTTACAATATTACAGCCGCCATAGTACTGATTATTAACTCTTTATCAAAATGTGTTTGTTGTTGTGTTGTATTACTTTGGAAATATTTGAATTCTGTTAATAGACTAACAGTGGACTTTCCCATTTGCAGAATATATTGAATGACCAACAGAGGGAGTGCTGCAGAAGAAACTTTCTCGGAGTTGCTGACAACCCAAAAAAGAAAGTTTTGCAGCTTTCGGCTTGATTTACCAATTTAAATGGTGAGTCAAACTCTCAATTTATAATTTTGCTTTTCCTTAATGAAGTTCATAGCATCTGACGGCTCTCAGCACCTTTTAGTGTGGTCTTCTACATGAATATTATTTGTCAAGACTGAAGCGATATGGTTGAAGGTACGGGCATCATGATAGCTTATCAAAGATGTTGACTGTCTGCAAGGCTGACAATCCTACTTTAGATACTTGTGCTAGCAATTTGTCATCAGAGGAAATTGGTGTGTTTGAGGCTGGAATGAGGTGTCTTATTTTAGAACAATTGCCTTAGTTTCACATGGAGGGAAGCTATTTTAACCTTCCTCCCTCAACTCTTTATATGGGACGCTTATAGTCGAGAAGGATTGTCTTTAGTATATTCTGTATTCTTGTACCTCTGCCACCCTTTTCAAAAGGGGAGCTCAATGCTTTCAATGTTGCAGAGTCCTTTCCCATTACACATTCCACTTGCCTTGCAGTCATAATTACAGATAGTTAGCTAGTGCGGAATTGCTAATGCCTCATTGTTCTGTGTAATTGTCATTCATGGCTACTCATCAAGATGTGCCCTGACATCATAAAGCTACAGCAGGATGTCATCTGACTTGAGGGCAAGCTATAGGATACATTTATCATGTTACTGAAATGGGTAGCAGGCTAATCAGGATTCCCAGCTGTAGGCAAAGATGGGGAGATGGAAGAAATACAGGCATTATTTGAGATGTATTCATTTATTCAAGGTATGGGTGATAATATTCTCAGGTTCTCTATATGTTAACTGATAGGGATGTGCAAGAAGGACGATGGTAGAACCTGTTGTTCATAGTTTTTATCATTACCAGTAACTGCAGCATAAACCTTCCCCCATAAACGTATCGGATCACTTAATAGTTATAGGCGTACCATAGTCTAAAATAATTCAAGTGAGCAGATTATGCTGTCACTTGGCTAGCAATGAGGTCTTTTTGTATTTACATTCTAATATAGGTGGTAGAGTTGTGTAGAGAGCGGTCGCAAATGAGTCTTAGGATTGGGAGATGTATGATAGGTTGAAAAAATTTGAGATTTGAATTCTTTTTGAGCTGTGGGATTTTACAATATTACAGCCGCCATAGTACTGATTATTAACTCTTTATCAAAATGTGTTTGTTGTTGTGTTGTATTACTTTGGAAATATTCAAGTTCTGTTAATAGACTAACAGTGGACTTTCCCATTTGCAGAATATATTGAATGACCAACAGAGGGAGTGCTGCAGAAGAAACTTTCTCGGAGTTGCTGACAACCCAAAAAAAAAGTTCAGCAGCTTTCGGCTTGATTTAACAATTTACATGGTGAGTCAAACTCTCAATTTATCATTTTGCTTTTCCTTAATGAAGTTCATAGCATCTGACGGCTCTCAGCACCTTTTAGTGTGGTCTTCTGCATGAATATTATTTGTCAAGACTGAAGCTATATGGTTGAAGGTACGGGCATCATGATAGTTTATCAAAGATGTTGACTGTCTGCAAGGCTGACAATCCTACTTTAGATACTTGTGCTAGCAATATGTCATCAGAGGAAATTGGTGTGTTTGAGGCTGGAATGAGGTGTCTTATTTTAGAGCAATTGCCTTAGTTTCACATGGAGGGAAGCTATTTTAACCTTCCTCCCTCAACTCTATATATGGGACGCTTCTAGTCGAGAAGGATTGTCTTTAGTATATTCTGTATTGTTGTACCTCTGCCACCCTTTTCAAAAGGGGAGCTCAATGCTTTTAATGTTGCAGAGTCTTTTCCCATTACACATTCCACTTGCCTTGCAGTCATAATTACAGATAGTTACCTAGTGCGGAATTGCTAATGCCTCATTGTTCTGTGTAATTGTCATCCATGGCTACTCATCAAGAGGTGCCCTGACATCATAAAGCTACAGCAGGATGTCATCTGACTTGAGGGCAAGCTATAGGATACATTTATCATGTTACTGAAATGGGTAGCAGGCTAATCAGGATTCCCAGCTGTAGGCAAAGATGGGGAGATGGAAGAAATACAGGCATTATTTGAGATGTATTCATTTATTCAAGGTATGGGTGATAATATTCTCAGGTTCTCTATATGTTAACTGATAGGGATGTGCAAGAAGGACGATGGTAGAACCTGTTGTTCATAGTTTTTATCATTACCAGTTACTGCAGCATAAACCTTCCTCCATAAACGTATCGGATCACTTAATAGTTATAGGCGTACCATAGTCTAAAATAATTCAAGTGAGCAGATTATGCTGTCACTTGGCTAGCAATGAGGTCTTTTTGTATTTACATTCTAATATAGGTGGTAGAGTTGTGTAGAGAGCGGTAGCAAATGAGTCTTAGGATTGGGAGATGTATGATAGGTTGAAAAAATTTGAGATTTGAATTCTTTTTGAGCTGTGGGATTTTACAATATTACAGCCGCCATAGTACTGATTATTAACTCTTTATCAAAATGTGTTTGTTGTTGTGTTGTATTACTTTGGAAATATTCAAGTTCTGTTAATAGACTAACAGTGGACTTTCCCTTTTGCAGAATATATTGAATGACCAACAGAGGGAGTGCTGCAGAAGAAACTTTCTCGGAGTTGCTGACAACCCAAAAAAAAAAAGTTCAGCCGCTTTCGGCTTGATTTAACAATTTACATGGTGAGTCAAACTCTCAATTTATCATTTTTCTTTTCCTTAATGAAGTTCATAGCATCTGACTGCTCTCAGCACCTTTTAGTCTGGTCTTCTGCCTGAATATTATTTGTCAAGACTGAAGCGATATGGTTGAAGCTACGTGCATCATGAGAGCTTATCAAAGATGTTGACTGTCTGCAAGGCTGACAATCCTACTTTAGATACTTGTGCTAGCAATATGTCATCAGAGGAAATTGGTGTGTTTGAGGCTGGAATGAGGTGTCTTATTTTAGAGCAATTGCCTTAGTTTCACATGGAGGGAAGCTATTTTAACCTTCCTCCCTCAACTCTATATATGGGACGCTTATAGTCGAGAAGGATTGTCTTTAGTATATTCTGTATTTTCGTACCTCTGCCACCCCTTTCAAAAGGGGAGCTCAATGCTTTCAATGTTGCAGAGTCCTTTCCCATTACACATTGCACTTGCCTTGCAGTCATAATTACAGATAGTTACCCAGTGCGGAATTGCTAATGCCTCATTGTTCTGTGTAATTGTCATCCATGGCTACTCATCAAGATGTGCCCTGACATAAAGCTACAGCAGGATGTCATCTGACTGGAGGGAAAGCTATAGGATACATTTATCATGTTACTGAAATGGGTAGTAGGCTAATAAGGACTCCCAGCTGAAGGCAAAGATGGGGAGATGGAAGAAACACAGGCATTATTTGAGATGTATTCATTTGTTCAAGGTATGGGTGATAATAATATTCTCAGGTTCTCTATATGTTAACTGATAGGGATGTGCCAGAAGGAAGATGGTAGAACCTGTTGTTCATAGTTTTTATCATTACCAGTAACTGCAGCATAAACCTTCCTCCATAAACGTATCGGATCACTTAATAGTTATAGGCGTACCATAGTCTAAAATAATTCAAGTGAGCAGATTATGCTGTCACTTGGCTAGCAATGAGGTCTTTTTGTATTTACATTCTAATATAGGTGGTAGAGTTGTGTAGAGAGCGGTCGCAAATGAGTCTTAGGATTGGGAGATGTATGATAGGTTGAAAAAATTTGAGATTTGAATTCTTTTTGAGCTGTGGGATTTTACAATATTACAGCCGCCATAGTACTGATTATTAACTCTTTATCAAAATGTGTTTGTTGTTGTGTTGTATTACTTTGGAAATATTCAAGTTCTGTTAATAGACTAACAGTGGACTTTCCCATTTGCAGAATATATTGAATGACCAACAGAGGGAGTGCTGCAGAAGAAACTTTCTCGGAGTTGCTGACAACCCAAAAAAAAAGTTCAGCAGCTTTCGGCTTGATTTAACAATTTACATGGTGAGTCAAACTCTCAATTTATCATTTTGCTTTTCCTTAATGAAGTTCATAGCATCTGACGGCTCTCAGCACCTTTTAGTGTGGTCTTCTGCATGAATATTATTTGTCAAGACTGAAGCTATATGGTTGAAGGTACGGGCATCATGATAGTTTATCAAAGATGTTGACTGTCTGCAAGGCTGACAATCCTACTTTAGATACTTGTGCTAGCAATATGTCATCAGAGGAAATTGGTGTGTTTGAGGCTGGAATGAGGTGTCTTATTTTAGAGCAATTGCCTTAGTTTCACATGGAGGGAAGCTATTTTAACCTTCCTCCCTCAACTCTATATATGGGACGCTTCTAGTCGAGAAGGATTGTCTTTAGTATATTCTGTATTGTTGTACCTCTGCCACCCTTTTCAAAAGGGGAGCTCAATGCTTTTAATGTTGCAGAGTCTTTTCCCATTACACATTCCACTTGCCTTGCAGTCATAATTACAGATAGTTACCTAGTGCGGAATTGCTAATGCCTCATTGTTCTGTGTAATTGTCATCCATGGCTACTCATCAAGAGGTGCCCTGACATCATAAAGCTACAGCAGGATGTCATCTGACTTGAGGGCAAGCTATAGGATACATTTATCTTGTTACTGAAATGGGTAGCAGGCTAATCAGGACTCCCAGCTGAAGGCAAAGATGGGGAGATGGAAGAAATACAGGCATTATTTGAGATGTATTCATTTATTCAAGGTATGGGTGATAATATTCTCAGGTTCTCTATATGTTAACTGATAGGGATGTGCAAGAAGGACGATGGTAGAACCTGTTGTTCATAATTTTTATCATTACCAGTTACTGCAGCATAAACCTTCCTCCATAAACGTATCGGATCACTTAATAGTTATAGGCGTACCATAGTCTAAAATAATTCAAGTGAGC
Organism: Lissotriton vulgaris; assembly: GCF_964263255.1. Classification (NCBI taxonomy): domain Eukaryota; kingdom Metazoa; phylum Chordata; class Amphibia; order Caudata; family Salamandridae; genus Lissotriton; species Lissotriton vulgaris. The sequence goes on along the minus strand of NC_141699.1, from coordinate 536,595,533 downwards.
GGATTATGCTGTCACTTGGCTAGCAATGAGGTCTTTTTGTATTTACATTCTAATATAGGTGGTAGAGTTGTGTAGAGAGCGGTCGCAAATGAGTCTTAGGATTGGGAGATGTATGATAGGTTGAAAAAATTTGAGATTTGAATTCTTTTTGAGCTGTGGGATTTTACAATATTACAGCCGCCATAGTACTGATTATTAACTCTTTATCAAAATGTGTTTGTTGTTGTGTTGTATTACTTTGGAAATATTCAAGTTCTGTTAATAGACTAACAGTGGACTTTCCCATTTGCAGAATATATTGAATGACCAACAGAGGGAGTGCTGCAGAAGAAACTTTCTCGGAGTTGCTGACAACCCAAAAAAAAAGTTCAGCAGCTTTCGGCTTGATTTAACAATTTACATGGTGAGTCAAACTCTCAATTTATCATTTTGCTTTTCCTTAATGAAGTTCATAGCATCTGACGGCTCTCAGCACCTTTTAGTGTGGTCTTCTGCATGAATATTATTTGTCAAGACTGAAGCTATATGGTTGAAGGTACGGGCATCATGATAGTTTATCAAAGATGTTGACTGTCTGCAAGGCTGACAATCCTACTTTAGATACTTGTGCTAGCAATATGTCATCAGAGGAAATTGGTGTGTTTGAGGCTGGAATGAGGTGTCTTATTTTAGAGCAATTGCCTTAGTTTCACATGGAGGGAAGCTATTTTAACCTTCCTCCCTCAACTCTATATATGGGACGCTTATAGTCGAGAAGGATTGTCTTTAGTATATTCTGTATTTTCGTACCTCTGCCACCCCTTTCAAAAGGGGAGCTCAATGCTTTCAATGTTGCAGAGTCCTTTCCCATTACACATTCCACTTGCCTTGCAGTCATAATTACAGATAGTTACCCAGTGCGGAATTGCTAATGCCTCATTGTTCTGTGTAATTGTCATCCATGGCTACTCACCAAGATGTGCCCTGACATAAAGCTACAGCAGGATGTCATCTGACTGGAGGGCAAGCTATACGATACATTTATCATGTTACTGAAATGGGTAGTAGGCTAATCAGGACTCCCAGCTGAAGGCAAAGATGGAGAGATGGAAGAAACACAGGCATTATTTGAGATATATTCATTTGTTCAAGGTATGGGTGATAATAATATTCTCAGGTTCTCTATATGTTAACTGATAGGGATGTGCCAGAAGGAAGATGGTAGAACCTGTTGTTCATAGTTTTTATCATTACCAGTAACTGCAGCATAAACCTTCTTCCATAAACGTATCGGATCACTCAATAGTTATAGGCGTACCATAGTCTAAAATAATTCAAGGGAGCAGATTATGCTGCCACTTGGCTAGCAATGAGGTCTTTTTGTATTTACATTCTAATATAGGTGGTAGAGTTGTGTAGAGAGCGGTAGCAAATGAGTCTTAGGATTGGGAGATGTATGATAGGTTGAAAAAATTTAAGATTTGACTTCTTTTTGAGCTGTGGGATTTTGCAATATTACAGCCGCCATAGTACTGATTATTTACTCTTTATCAAAATGTGTTTGTTGTTGTGTTGTATTACTTTGGAAATATTCAAGTTCTGTTGATAGACTAAAAGTGGACTTTCCCATTTGCAGAATATATTGAATGACCAACAGAGGGAGTGCTGCAGAAGAAACTTTCTCGGAGTTGCTGACAACCCAAAAAAGAAAGTTTAGCAGCTTTCGGCTTGATTTACCAATTTACATGGTAAGTCAAACTCTCAATTTATAATTTTGCTTTTCCTTAATGAAGTTCATAGCATCTGACGGCTCTCAGCACCTTTTAGTGTGGTCTTCTGCATGAATATTATTTGTCAAGACTGAAGCGATATGGTTAAAGGTACGGGCATCATGGTAGCTTATCAAAGATGTTGACTGTCTGCAAGGCTGACCATTCTACTTTAGATACTTGTGCTAGCAATATGTCATCAGAGGAAATTGGTGTGTTTGAGGCTGGAATGAGGTGTCTTATTTTAGAACAATTGCCTTAGTTTCACATGGAGGGAAGCTATTTTAACCTTCCTCCCTCAACTCTTTATATGGGACGCTTATAGTCGAGGATTGTCTTTAGTATATTCTGTATTCTTGTACCTCTGCCACCCTTTTCAAAAGGGGAGCTCAATGCTTTCAATGTTGCAGAGTCCTTTCCCATTACACATTCCACTTGCCTTGCAGTCATAATTACAGATAGTTACCTAGTGCGGAATTGCTAATGCCTCATTGTTCTGTGTAATTGTCATCCATGGATACTCATCAAGATGTGCCCTGACATCATAAAGCTACAGCAGGATGTCATCTGACTTGAGGGCAAGCTATAGGATACATTTATCATGTTACTGAAATGGGTAGCAGGCTAATCAGGACTCCCAGCTGAAGGCAAAGATGGGGAGATGGAAGAAATACAGGCATTATTTGAGATGTATTCATTTATTCAAGGTATGGGTGATAATATTCTCAGGTTCTCTATATGTTAACTGATAGGGATGTGCAAGAAGGACGATGGTAGAACCTGTTGTTCATAATTTTTATCATTACCAGTTACTGCAGCATAAACCTTCCTCCATAAACGTATCGGATCACTTAATAGTTATAGGCGTACCATAGTCTAAAATAATTCAAGTGAGCAGATTATGCTGTCACTTGGCTTGCAATGAGGTCTTTTTGTATTTACATTCTAATATAGGTGGTAGAGTTGTGTAGAGAGCGGTAGCAAATGAGTCTTAGGATTGGGAGATGTATGATAGGTTGAAAAAATTAGAGATTTGAATTCTTTTTGAGCTGTGGGATTTTACAATATTACAGCCGCCATAGTACTGATTATTAACTCTTTATCAAAATGTGTTTGTTGTTGTGTTGTATTACTTTGGAAATATTTGAATTCTGTTAATAGACTAACAGTGGACTTTCCCATTTGCAGAATATATTGAATGACCAACAGAGGGAGTGCTGCAGAAGAAACTTTCTCGGAGTTGCTGACAACCCAAAAAAGAAAGTTTTGCAGCTTTCGGCTTGATTTACCAATTTAAATGGTGAGTCAAACTCTCAATTTATAATTTTGCTTTTCCTTAATGAAGTTCATAGCATCTGACGGCTCTCAGCACCTTTTAGTGTGGTCTTCTACATGAATATTATTTGTCAAGACTGAAGCGATATGGTTGAAGGTACGGGCATCATGATAGCTTATCAAAGATGTTGACTGTCTGCAAGGCTGACAATCCTACTTTAGATACTTGTGCTAGCAATTTGTCATCAGAGGAAATTGGTGTGTTTGAGGCTGGAATGAGGTGTCTTATTTTAGAACAATTGCCTTAGTTTCACATGGAGGGAAGCTATTTTAACCTTCCTCCCTCAACTCTTTATATGGGACGCTTATAGTCGAGAAGGATTGTCTTTAGTATATTCTGTATTCTTGTACCTCTGCCACCCTTTTCAAAAGGGGAGCTCAATGCTTTCAATGTTGCAGAGTCCTTTCCCATTACACATTCCACTTGCCTTGCAGTCATAATTACAGATAGTTAGCTAGTGCGGAATTGCTAATGCCTCATTGTTCTGTGTAATTGTCATTCATGGCTACTCATCAAGATGTGCCCTGACATCATAAAGCTACAGCAGGATGTCATCTGACTTGAGGGCAAGCTATAGGATACATTTATCATGTTACTGAAATGGGTAGCAGGCTAATCAGGATTCCCAGCTGTAGGCAAAGATGGGGAGATGGAAGAAATACAGGCATTATTTGAGATGTATTCATTTATTCAAGGTATGGGTGATAATATTCTCAGGTTCTCTATATGTTAACTGATAGGGATGTGCAAGAAGGACGATGGTAGAACCTGTTGTTCATAGTTTTTATCATTACCAGTTACTGCAGCATAAACCTTCCTCCATAAACGTATCGGATCACTTAATAGTTATAGGCGTACCATAGTCTAAAATAATTCAAGTGAGCAGATTATGCTGTCACTTGGCTAGCAATGAGGTCTTTTTGTATTTACATTCTAATATAGGTGGTAGAGTTGTGTAGAGAGCGGTCGCAAATGAGTCTTAGGATTGGGAGATGTATGATAGGTTGAAAGAATTTGAGATTTGAATTCTTTTTGAGCTGTGGGATTTTACAATATTACAGCCGCCATAGTACTGATTATTAACTCTTTATCAAAATGTGTTTGTTGTTGTGTTGTATTACTTTGGAAATATTCAAGTTCTGTTAATAGACTAACAGTGGACTTTCCCTTTTGCAGAATATATTGAATGACCAACAGAGGGAGTGCTGCAGAAGAAACTTTCTCGGAGTTGCTGACAACCCAAAAAAAAAAAGTTCAGCCGCTTTCGGCTTGATTTAACAATTTACATGGTGAGTCAAACTCTCAATTTATCATTTTTCTTTTCCTTAATGAAGTTCATAGCATCTGACTGCTCTCAGCACCTTTTAGTCTGGTCTTCTGCCTGAATATTATTTGTCAAGACTGAAGCGATATGGTTGAAGCTACGTGCATCATGAGAGCTTATCAAAGATGTTGACTGTCTGCAAGGCTGACAATCCTACTTTAGATACTTGTGCTAGCAATATGTCATCAGAGGAAATTGGTGTGTTTGAGGCTGGAATGAGGTGTCTTATTTTAGAGCAATTGCCTTAGTTTCACATGGAGGGAAGCTATTTTAACCTTCCTCCCTCAACTCTATATATGGGACGCTTATAGTCGAGAAGGATTGTCTTTAGTATATTCTGTATTTTCGTACCTCTGCCACCCCTTTCAAAAGGGGAGCTCAATGCTTTCAATGTTGCAGAGTCCTTTCCCATTACACATTGCACTTGCCTTGCAGTCATAATTACAGATAGTTACCCAGTGCGGAATTGCTAATGCCTCATTGTTCTGTGTAATTGTCATCCATGGCTACTCATCAAGATGTGCCCTGACATAAAGCTACAGCAGGATGTCATCTGACTGGAGGGAAAGCTATAGGATACATTTATCATGTTACTGAAATGGGTAGTAGGCTAATAAGGACTCCCAGCTGAAGGCAAAGATGGGGAGATGGAAGAAACACAGGCATTATTTGAGATGTATTCATTTGTTCAAGGTATGGGTGATAATAATATTCTCAGGTTCTCTATATGTTAACTGATAGGGATGTGCCAGAAGGAAGATGGTAGAACCTGTTGTTCATAGTTTTTATCATTACCAGTAACTGCAGCATAAACCTTCCTCCATAAACGTATCGGACCTCTTAATAGTTATAGGCGTACCATAGTCTAAAATAATTCAAGTGAGCAGATTATGCTGTCACTTGGCTAGCAATGAGGTCTTTTTGTATTTACATTCTAATATAGGTGGTAGAGTTGTGTAGAGAGCGGTCGCAAATGAGTCTTAGGATTGGGAGATGTATGATAGGTTGAAAAAATTTGAGATTTGAATTCTTTTTGAGCTGTGGGATTTTACAATATTACAGCCGCCATAGTACTGATTATTAACTCTTTATCAAAATGTGTTTGTTGTTGTGTTGTATTACTTTGGAAATATTCAAGTTCTGTTAATAGACTAACAGTGGACTTTCCCATTTGCAGAATATATTGAATGACCAACAGAGGGAGTGCTGCAGAAGAAACTTTCTCGGAGTTGCTGACAACCCAAAAAAAAAGTTCAGCAGCTTTCGGCTTGATTTAACAATTTACATGGTGAGTCAAACTCTCAATTTATCATTTTGCTTTTCCTTAATGAAGTTCATAGCATCTGACGGCTCTCAGCACCTTTTAGTGTGGTCTTCTGCATGAATATTATTTGTCAAGACTGAAGCTATATGGTTGAAGGTACGGGCATCATGATAGTTTATCAAAGATGTTGACTGTCTGCAAGGCTGACAATCCTACTTTAGATACTTGTGCTAGCAATATGTCATCAGAGGAAATTGGTGTGTTTGAGGCTGGAATGAGGTGTCTTATTTTAGAGCAATTGCCTTAGTTTCACATGGAGGGAAGCTATTTTAACCTTCCTCCCTCAACTCTATATATGGGACGCTTCTAGTCGAGAAGGATTGTCTTTAGTATATTCTGTATTGTTGTACCTCTGCCACCCTTTTCAAAAGGGGAGCTCAATGCTTTTAATGTTGCAGAGTCTTTTCCCATTACACATTCCACTTGCCTTGCAGTCATAATTACAGATAGTTACCTAGTGCGGAATTGCTAATGCCTCATTGTTCTGTGTAATTGTCATCCATGGCTACTCATCAAGAGGTGCCCTGACATCATAAAGCTACAGCAGGATGTCATCTGACTTGAGGGCAAGCTATAGGATACATTTATCTTGTTACTGAAATGGGTAGCAGGCTAATCAGGACTCCCAGCTGAAGGCAAAGATGGGGAGATGGAAGAAATACAGGCATTATTTGAGATGTATTCATTTATTCAAGGTATGGGTGATAATATTCTCAGGTTCTCTATATGTTAACTGATAGGGATGTGCAAGAAGGACGATGGTAGAACCTGTTGTTCATAATTTTTATCATTACCAGTTACTGCAGCATAAACCTTCCTCCATAAACGTATCGGATCACTTAATAGTTATAGGCGTACCATAGTCTAAAATAATTCAAGTGAGCGGATTATGCTGTCACTTGGCTAGCAATGAGGTCTTTTTGTATTTACATTCTAATATAGGTGGTAGAGTTGTGTAGAGAGCGGTCGCAAATGAGTCTTAGGATTGGGAGATGTATGATAGGTTGAAAAAATTTGAGATTTGAATTCTTTTTGAGCTGTGGGATTTTACAATATTACAGCCGCCATAGTACTGATTATTAACTCTTTATCAAAATGTGTTTGTTGTTGTGTTGTATTACTTTGGAAATATTCAAGTTCTGTTAATAGACTAACAGTGGACTTTCCCATTTGCAGAATATATTGAATGACCAACAGAGGGAGTGCTGCAGAAGAAACTTTCTCGGAGTTGCTGACAACCCAAAAAAAAAGTTCAGCAGCTTTCGGCTTGATTTAACAATTTACATGGTGAGTCAAACTCTCAATTTATCATTTTGCTTTTCCTTAATGAAGTTCATAGCATCTGACGGCTCTCAGCACCTTTTAGTGTGGTCTTCTGCATGAATATTATTTGTCAAGACTGAAGCTATATGGTTGAAGGTACGGGCATCATGATAGTTTATCAAAGATGTTGACTGTCTGCAAGGCTGACAATCCTACTTTAGATACTTGTGCTAGCAATATGTCATCAGAGGAAATTGGTGTGTTTGAGGCTGGAATGAGGTGTCTTATTTTAGAGCAATTGCCTTAGTTTCACATGGAGGGAAGCTATTTTAACCTTCCTCCCTCAACTCTATATATGGGACGCTTCTAGTCGAGAAGGATTGTCTTTAGTATATTCTGTATTGTTGTACCTCTGCCACCCTTTTCAAAAGGGGAGCTCAATGCTTTTAATGTTGCAGAGTCTTTTCCCATTACACATTCCACTTGCCTTGCAGTCATAATTACAGATAGTTACCTAGTGCGGAATTGCTAATGCCTCATTGTTCTGTGTAATTGTCATCCATGGCTACTCATCAAGAGGTGCCCTGACATCATAAAGCTACAGCAGGATGTCATCTGACTTGAGGGCAAGCTATAGGATACATTTATCTTGTTACTGAAATGGGTAGCAGGCTAATCAGGACTCCCAGCTGAAGGCAAAGATGGGGAGATGGAAGAAATACAGGCATTATTTGAGATGTATTCATTTATTCAAGGTATGGGTGATAATATTCTCAGGTTCTCTATATGTTAACTGATAGGGATGTGCAAGAAGAACGATGGTAGAACCTGTTGTTCATAATTTTTATCATTACCAGTTACTGCAGCATAAACCTTCCTCCATAAACGTATCGGATCACTTAATAGTTATAGGCGTACCATAGTCTAAAATAATTCAAGTGAGCGGATTATGCTGTCACTTGGCTAGCAATGAGGTCTTTTTGTATTTACATTCTAATATAGGTGGTAGAGTTGTGTAGAGAGCGGTAGCAAATGAGTCTTAGGATTGGGAGATGTATGATAGGTTGAAAAAATTTAAGATTTGACTTCTTTTTGAGCTGTGGGATTTTGCAATATTACAGCCGCCATAGTACTGATTATTTACTCTTTATCAAAATGTGTTTGTTGTTGTGTTGTATTACTTTGGAAATATTCAAGTTCTGTTGATAGACTAACAGTGGACTTTCCCATTTGCAGAATATATTGAATGACCAACAGAGGGAGTGCTGCAGAAGAAACTTTCTCGGAGTTGCTGACAACCCAAAAAAGAAAGTTTAGCAGCTTTCGGCTTGATTTACCAATTTACATGGTGAGTCAAACTCTCAATTTATAATTTTGCTTTTCCTTAATGAAGTTCATAGCATCTGACGGCTCTCAGCACCTTTTAGTGTGGTCTTCTGCATGAATATTATTTGTCAAGACTGAAGCGATATGGTTAAAGGTACGGGCATCATGGTAGCTTATCAAAGATGTTGACTGTCTGCAAGGCTGACCATTCTACTTTAGATACTTGTGCTAGCAATATGTCATCAGAGGAAATTGGTGTGTTTGAGGCTGGAATGAGGTGTCTTATTTTAGAACAATTGCCTTAGTTTCACATGGAGGAAAGCTATTTTAACCTTCCTCCCTCAACTCTTTATATGGGACGCTTATAGTCGAGGATTGTCTTTAGTATATTCTGTATTCTTGTACCTCTGCCACCCTTTTCAAAAGGGGAGCTCAATGCTTTCAATGTTGCAGAGTCCTTTCCCATTACACATTCCACTTGCCTTGCAGTCATAATTACAGATAGTTACCTAGTGCAGAATTGCTATTGCCTCATTGTTCTGTGTAATTGTCATCCATGGATACTCATCAAGATGTGCCCTGACATCATAAAGCTACAGCAGGATGTCATCTGACTGGATGGCAAGCTATAGGATACATTTATCATGTTACTGAAATGGGTAGTAGGCTAATCAGGACTCCCAGCTGAAGGCAAAGATGGGGAGATGGAAGAAACACAGGCATTATTTGAGATGTATTCATTTGTTCAAGGTATGGGTGATAATAATATTCTCAGGTTCTCTATATGTTAACTGATAGGGATGTGCCAGAAGGAAGATGGTAGAACCTGTTGTTTATAGTTTTTATCATTACCAGTAACTGCAGCATAAACCTTCTTCCATAAACGTATCGGATCACTTAATAGTTATAGGCGTACCATAGTCTTTAATAATTCAAGGGAGCAGATTATGCTGCCACTTGGCTAGCAATGAGGTCTTTTTGTATTTACATTCTAAAATAGGTGGTAGAGTTGTGTAGAGAGCGGTAGCAAATGAGTCTTAGGATTGGGAGATGTATGATAGGTTGAAAAAATTTGAGATTTGAATTCTTTTTGAGCTGTGGGATTTTACAATATTACAGCCGCCATAGTACTGATTATTAACTCTTTATCAAAATGTGTTTGTTGTTGTGTTGTATTACTTTGGAAATATTCAAGGTCTGTTAATAGACTAACAGTGGACTTTCCCATTTGCAGAATATATTGAATGACCAACAGAGGGAGTGCTGCAGAAGAAACTTTCTCGCAGTTGCTGACAACCCAAAAAAAAAAGTTCAGCAGCTTTCGGCTTGATTTAACAATTTACATGGTGAGTCAAACTCTCAATTTATCATTTTTCTTTTCCTTAATGAAGTTCATAGCATCTGACTGCTCTCAGCACCTTTTAGTCTGGTCTTCTGCCTGAATATTATTTGTCAAGACTGAAGCGATATGGTTGAAGCTACGTGCATCATGAGAGCTTATCAAAGATGTTGACTGTCTGCAAGGCTGACAATCCTACTTTAGATACTTGTGCTAGCAATATGTCATCAGAGGAAATTGGTGTGTTTGAGGCTGGAATGAGGTGTCTTATTTTAGAGCAATTGCCTTAGTTTCACATGGAGGGAAGCTATTTTAACCTTCCTCCCTCAACTCTATATATGGGACGCTTATAGTCGAGAAGGATTGTCTTTAGTATATTCTGTATTTTCGTACCTCTGCCACCCCTTTCAAAAGGGGAGCTCAATGCTTTCAATGTTGCAGAGTCCTTTCCCATTACACATTCCACTTGCCTTGCAGTCATAATTACAGATAGTTACCCAGTGCGGAATTGCTAATGCCTCATTGTTCTGTGTAATTGTCATCCATGGCTACTCACCAAGATGTGCCCTGACATAAAGCTACAGCAGGATGTCATCTGACTGGAGGGCAAGCTATACAATACATTTATCATGTTACTGAAATGGGTAGTAGGCTAATCAGGACTCCCAGCTGAAGGCAAAGATGGAGAGATGGAAGAAACACAGGCATTATTTGAGATATATTCATTTGTTCAAGGTATGGGTGATAATAATATTCTCAGGTTCTCTATATGTTAACTGATAGGGATGTGCCAGAAGGAAGATGGTAGAACCTGTTGTTCATAGTTTTTATCATTACCAGTAACTGCAGCATAAACCTTCTTCCATAAACGTATCGGATCACTCAATAGTTATAGGCGTACCATAGTCTAAAATAATTCAAGGGAGCAGATTATGCTGCCACTTGGCTAGCAATGAGGTCTTTTTGTATTTACATTCTAATATAGGTGGTAGAGTTGTGTAGAGAGCGGTAGCAAATGAGTCTTAGGATTGGGAGATGTATGATAGGTTGAAAAAATTTAAGATTTGACTTCTTTTTGAGCTGTGGGATTTTGCAATATTACAGCCGCCATAGTACTGATTATTTACTCTTTATCAAAATGTGTTTGTTGTTGTGTTGTATTACTTTGGAAATATTCAAGTTCTGTTGATAGACTAAAAGTGGACTTTCCCATTTGCAGAATATATTGAATGACCAACAGAGGGAGTGCTGCAGAAGAAACTTTCTCGGAGTTGCTGACAACCCAAAAAAGAAAGTTTAGCAGCTTTCGGCTTGATTTACCAATTTACATGGTAAGTCAAACTCTCAATTTATAATTTTGCTTTTCCTTAATGAAGTTCATAGCATCTGACGGCTCTCAGCACCTTTTAGTGTGGTCTTCTGCATGAATATTATTTGTCAAGACTGAAGCGATATGGTTAAAGGTACGGGCATCATGGTAGCTTATCAAAGATGTTGACTGTCTGCAAGGCTGACCATTCTACTTTAGATACTTGTGCTAGCAATATGTCATCAGAGGAAATTGGTGTGTTTGAGGCTGGAATGAGGTGTCTTATTTTAGAACAATTGCCTTAGTTTCACATGGAGGGAAGCTATTTTAACCTTCCTCCCTCAACTCTTTATATGGGACGCTTATAGTCGAGGATTGTCTTTAGTATATTCTGTATTCTTGTACCTCTGCCACCCTTTTCAAAAGGGGAGCTCAATGCTTTCAATGTTGCAGAGTCCTTTCCCATTACACATTCCACTTGCCTTGCAGTCATAATTACAGATAGTTACCTAGTGCGGAATTGCTAATGCCTCATTGTTCTGTGTAATTGTCATCCATGGATACTCATCAAGATGTGCCCTGACATCATAAAGCTACAGCAGGATGTCATCTGACTTGAGGGCAAGCTATAGGATACATTTATCATGTTACTGAAATGGGTAGCAGGCTAATCAGGACTCCCAGCTGAAGGCAAAGATGGGGAGATGGAAGAAATACAGGCATTATTTGAGATGTATTCATTTATTCAAGGTATGGGTGATAATATTCTCAGGTTCTCTATATGTTAACTGATAGGGATGTGCAAGAAGGACGATGGTAGAACCTGTTGTTCATAATTTTTATCATTACCAGTTACTGCAGCATAAACCTTCCTCCATAAACGTATCGGATCACTTAATAGTTATAGGCGTACCATAGTCTAAAATAATTCAAGTGAGCAGATTATGCTGTCACTTGGCTTGCAATGAGGTCTTTTTGTATTTACATTCTAATATAGGTGGTAGAGTTGTGTAGAGAGCGGTAGCAAATGAGTCTTAGGATTGGGAGATGTATGATAGGTTGAAAAAATTAGAGATTTGAATTCTTTTTGAGCTGTGGGATTTTACAATATTACAGCCGCCATAGTACTGATTATTAACTCTTTATCAAAATGTGTTTGTTGTTGTGTTGTATTACTTTGGAAATATTTGAATTCTGTTAATAGACTAACAGTGGACTTTCCCATTTGCAGAATATATTGAATGACCAACAGAGGGAGTGCTGCAGAAGAAACTTTCTCGGAGTTGCTGACAACCCAAAAAAGAAAGTTTTGCAGCTTTCGGCTTGATTTACCAATTTAAATGGTGAGTCAAACTCTCAATTTATAATTTTGCTTTTCCTTAATGAAGTTCATAGCATCTGACGGCTCTCAGCACCTTTTAGTGTGGTCTTCTACATGAATATTATTTGTCAAGACTGAAGCGATATGGTTGAAGGTACGGGCATCATGATAGCTTATCAAAGATGTTGACTGTCTGCAAGGCTGACAATCCTACTTTAGATACTTGTGCTAGCAATTTGTCATCAGAGGAAATTGGTGTGTTTGAGGCTGGAATGAGGTGTCTTATTTTAGAACAATTGCCTTAGTTTCACATGGAGGGAAGCTATTTTAACCTTCCTCCCTCAACTCTTTATATGGGACGCTTATAGTCGAGAAGGATTGTCTTTAGTATATTCTGTATTCTTGTACCTCTGCCACCCTTTTCAAAAGGGGAGCTCAATGCTTTCAATGTTGCAGAGTCCTTTCCCATTACACATTCCACTTGCCTTGCAGTCATAATTACAGATAGTTAGCTAGTGCGGAATTGCTAATGCCTCATTGTTCTGTGTAATTGTCATTCATGGCTACTCATCAAGATGTGCCCTGACATCATAAAGCTACAGCAGGATGTCATCTGACTTGAGGGCAAGCTATAGGATACATTTATCATGTTACTGAAATGGGTAGCAGGCTAATCAGGATTCCCAGCTGTAGGCAAAGATGGGGAGATGGAAGAAATACAGGCATTATTTGAGATGTATTCATTTATTCAAGGTATGGGTGATAATATTCTCAGGTTCTCTATATGTTAACTGATAGGGATGTGCAAGAAGGACGATGGTAGAACCTGTTGTTCATAGTTTTTATCATTACCAGTTACTGCAGCATAAACCTTCCTCCATAAACGTATCGGATCACTTAATAGTTATAGGCGTACCATAGTCTAAAATAATTCAAGTGAGCAGATTATGCTGTCACTTGGCTAGCAATGAGGTCTTTTTGTATTTACATTCTAATATAGGTGGTAGAGTTGTGTAGAGAGCGGTCGCAAATGAGTCTTAGGATTGGGAGATGTATGATAGGTTGAAAAAATTTGAGATTTGAATTCTTTTTGAGCTGTGGGATTTTACAATATTACAGCCGCCATAGTACTGATTATTAACTCTTTATCAAAATGTGTTTGTTGTTGTGTTGTATTACTTTGGAAATATTCAAGTTCTGTTAATAGACTAACAGTGGACTTTCCCTTTTGCAGAATATATTGAATGACCAACAGAGGGAGTGCTGCAGAAGAAACTTTCTCGGAGTTGCTGACAACCCAAAAAAAAAAAGTTCAGCCGCTTTCGGCTTGATTTAACAATTTACATGGTGAGTCAAACTCTCAATTTATCATTTTTCTTTTCCTTAATGAAGTTCATAGCATCTGACTGCTCTCAGCACCTTTTAGTCTGGTCTTCTGCCTGAATATTATTTGTCAAGACTGAAGCGATATGGTTGAAGCTACGTGCATCATGAGAGCTTATCAAAGATGTTGACTGTCTGCAAGGCTGACAATCCTACTTTAGATACTTGTGCTAGCAATATGTCATCAGAGGAAATTGGTGTGTTTGAGGCTGGAATGAGGTGTCTTATTTTAGAGCAATTGCCTTAGTTTCACATGGAGGGAAGCTATTTTAACCTTCCTCCCTCAACTCTATATATGGGACGCTTATAGTCGAGAAGGATTGTCTTTAGTATATTCTGTATTTTCGTACCTCTGCCACCCCTTTCAAAAGGGGAGCTCAATGCTTTCAATGTTGCAGAGTCCTTTCCCATTACACATTGCACTTGCCTTGCAGTCATAATTACAGATAGTTACCCAGTGCGGAATTGCTAATGCCTCATTGTTCTGTGTAATTGTCATCCATGGCTACTCATCAAGATGTGCCCTGACATAAAGCTACAGCAGGATGTCATCTGACTGGAGGGAAAGCTATAGGATACATTTATCATGTTACTGAAATGGGTAGTAGGCTAATAAGGACTCCCAGCTGAAGGCAAAGATGGGGAGATGGAAGAAACACAGGCATTATTTGAGATGTATTCATTTGTTCAAGGTATGGGTGATAATAATATTCTCAGGTTCTCTATATGTTAACTGATAGGGATGTGCCAGAAGGAAGATGGTAGAACCTGTTGTTCATAGTTTTTATCATTACCAGTAACTGCAGCATAAACCTTCCTCCATAAACGTATCGGATCACTTAATAGTTATAGGCGTACCATAGTCTAAAATAATTCAAGTGAGCAGATTATGCTGTCACTTGGCTAGCAATGAGGTCTTTTTGTATTTACATTCTAATATAGGTGGTAGAGTTGTGTAGAGAGCGGTCGCAAATGAGTCTTAGGATTGGGAGATGTATGATAGGTTGAAAAAATTTGAGATTTGAATTCTTTTTGAGCTGTGGGATTTTACAATATTACAGCCGCCATAGTACTGATTATTAACTCTTTATCAAAATGTGTTTGTTGTTGTGTTGTATTACTTTGGAAATATTCAAGTTCTGTTAATAGACTAACAGTGGACTTTCCCATTTGCAGAATATATTGAATGACCAACAGAGGGAGTGCTGCAGAAGAAACTTTCTCGGAGTTGCTGACAACCCAAAAAAAAAGTTCAGCAGCTTTCGGCTTGATTTAACAATTTACATGGTGAGTCAAACTCTCAATTTATCATTTTGCTTTTCCTTAATGAAGTTCATAGCATCTGACGGCTCTCAGCACCTTTTAGTGTGGTCTTCTGCATGAATATTATTTGTCAAGACTGAAGCTATATGGTTGAAGGTACGGGCATCATGATAGTTTATCAAAGATGTTGACTGTCTGCAAGGCTGACAATCCTACTTTAGATACTTGTGCTAGCAGTATGTCATCAGAGGAAATTGGTGTGTTTGAGGCTGGAATGAGGTGTCTTATTTTAGAGCAATTGCCTTAGTTTCACATGGAGGGAAGCTATTTTAACCTTCCTCCCTCAACTCTATATATGGGACGCTTCTAGTCGAGAAGGATTGTCTTTAGTATAATCTGTATTCTCGTACCTCTGCCACCCTTTTTAAAAGGGGAGCTCAATGCTTTCAATGTTGCAGAGTCCTTTCCCATTACACATTACACTTGCTTTGCAGTCATAATTACAGATAGTTACCTAGTGCATAATTGCTAATGCCTCATTGTTCTGTGTAATTGTCATCCATGGCTACTCATCAAGATGTGCCCTGACATCATAAAGCTAAAGCAGGATGTCATCTGACTGGAGGGCAAGCTATAGGATACATTTATCATGTTACTGAAATGGGTAGTAGGCTAATAAGGACTCCCAGCTGAAGGCAAAGATGGGGAGATGGAAGAAACACAGGCATTATTTGAGATGTATTCATTTGTTCAAGGTATGGGTGATAATAATATTCTCAGGTTCTCTATATGTTAACTGATAGGGATGTGCAAGAATGAAGATGGTAGAACCTGTTGTTCATATTTTTTATCATTACCAGTAACTGCAGCATAAACCTTCCTCCATAAACGTATCGGATCACTTAATAGTTATAGGCGTACCATAGTCTAAAATAATTCAAGTGAGCAGATTATGCTGTCACTTGGCTAGCAATGAGGTCTTTTTGTATTTACATTCTAATATAGGTGGTAGAGTTGTGTAGAGAGCGGTCGCAAATGAGTCTTAGGATTGGGAGATGTATGATAGGTTGAAAAAATTTGAGATTTGAATTCTTTTTGAGCTGTGGGATTTTACAATATTACAGCCGCCATAGTACTGATTATTAACTCTTTATCAAAATGGGTTTGTTGTTGTGTTGTATTACTTTGGAAATATTCAAGTTCTGTTGATAGACTAACAGTGGACTTTCCCATTTGCAGAATATATTGAATGACCAACAGAGGGAGTGCTGCAGAAGAAACTTTCTCGGAGTTGCTGACAACCCAAAAAAAAAAGTTCAGCAGCTTTCGGCTTGATTTACCAATTTACATGGTGAGTCAAACTCTCAATTTATCATTTTGCTTTTCCTTAATGAAGTTCATAGCATCTGACGGCTCTCAGCACCTTTTAGTGTGGTCTTCTGCATGAATATTATTTGTCAAGACTGAAGCGATATGGTTGAAGGTACGGGCATCATGATAGCTTATCAAAGATGTTGACTGTCTGCAAGGCTGACAATCCTACTTTAGATACTTGTGCTAGCAATTTGTCATCAGAGGAAATTGGTGTGTTTGAGGCTGGAATGAGGTGTCTTATTTTAGAACAATTGCCTTAGTTTCACATGGAGGGAAGCTATTTTAACCTTCCTCCCTCAACTCTTTATATGGGACGCTTATAGTCGAGGATTGTCTTTAGTATATTCTGTATTCTTGTACCTCTGCCACCCTTTTGAAAAGGGGAGCTCAATGCTTTCAATGTTGCAGAGTCCTTTCCCATTACACATTCCACTTGCCTTGCAGTCATAATTACAGATAGTTAGCTAGTGCGGAATTGCTAATGCCTCATTGTTCTGTGTAATTGTCATTCATGGCTACTCATCAAGATGTGCCCTGACATCATAAAGCTACAGCAGGATGTCATCTGACTTGAGGGCAAGCTATAGGATACATTTATCATGTTACTGAAATGGGTAGCAGGCTAATCAGGATTCCCAGCTGTAGGCAAAGATGGGGTGATGGAAGAAATACAGGCATTATTTGAGATGTATTCATTTATTCAAGGTATGGGTGATAATATTCTCAGGTTCTCTATATGTTAACTGATAGGGATGTGCAAGAAGGACGATGGTAGAACCTGTTGTTCATAGTTTTTATCATTACCAGTTACTGCAGCATAAACCTTCCTCCATAAACGTATCGGATCACTTAATAGTTATAGGCGTACCATAGTCTAAAATAATTCAAGTGAGCAGATTATGCTGTCACTTGGCTAGCAATGAGGTCTTTTTGTATTTACATTCTAATATAGGTGGTAGAGTTGTGTAGAGAGCGGTCGCAAATGAGTCTTAGGATTGGGAGATGTATGATAGGTTGAAAAAATTTGAGATTTGAATTCTTTTTGAGCTGTGGGATTTTACAATATTACAGCCGCCATAGTACTGATTATTAACTCTTTATCAAAATGTGTTTGTTGTTGTGTTGTATTACTTTGGAAATATTCAAGTTCTGTTAATAGACTAACAGTGGACTTTCCCTTTTGCAGAATATATTGAATGACCAACAGAGGGAGTGCTGCAGAAGAAACTTTCTCGGAGTTGCTGACAACCCAAAAGAAAAAGTTCAGCCGCTTTCGGCTTGATTTAACAATTTACATGGTGAGTCAAACTCTCAATTTATCATTTTTCTTTTCCTTAATGAAGTTCATAGCATCTGACTGCTCTCAGCACCTTTTAGTCTGGTCTTCTGCCTGAATATTATTTGTCAAGACTGAAGCGATATGGTTGAAGCTACGTGCATCATGAGAGCTTATCAAAGATGTTGACTGTCTGCAAGGCTGACAATCCTACTTTAGATACTTGTGCTAGCAGTATGTCATCAGAGGAAATTGGTGTGTTTGAGGCTGGAATGAGGTGTCTTATTTTAGAGCAATTGCCTTAGTTTCACATGGAGGGAAGCTATTTTAACCTTCCTCCCTCAACTCTATATATGGGACGCTTCTAGTCGAGAAGGATTGTCTTTAGTATAATCTGTATTCTCGTACCTCTGCCACCCTTTTTAAAAGGGGAGCTCAATGCTTTCAATGTTGCAGAGTCCTTTCCCATTACACATTACACTTGCTTTGCAGTCATAATTACAGATAGTTACCTAGTGCATAATTGCTAATGCCTCATTGTTCTGTGTAATTGTCATCCATGGCTACTCATCAAGATGTGCCCTGACATCATAAAGCTAAAGCAGGATGTCATCTGACTGGAGGGCAAGCTATAGGATACATTTATCATGTTACTGAAATGGGTAGTAGGCTAATAAGGACTCCCAGCTGAAGGCAAAGATGGGGAGATGGAAGAAACACAGGCATTATTTGAGATGTATTCATTTGTTCAAGGTATGGGTGATAATAATATTCTCAGGTTCTCTATATGTTAACTGATAGGGATGTGCAAGAATGAAGATGGTAGAACCTGTTGTTCATATTTTTTATCATTACCAGTAACTGCAGCATAAACCTTCCTCCATAAACGTATCGGATCACTTAATAGTTATAGGCGTACCATAGTCTAAAATAATTCAAGTGAGCAGATTATGCTGTCACTTGGCTAGCAATGAGGTCTTTTTGTATTTACATTCTAATATAGGTGGTAGAGTTGTGTAGAGAGCGGTCGCAAATGAGTCTTAGGATTGGGAGATGTATGATAGGTTGAAAAAATTTGAGATTTGAATTCTTTTTGAGCTGTGGGATTTTACAATATTACAGCCGCCATAGTACTGATTATTAACTCTTTATCAAAATGGGTTTGTTGTTGTGTTGTATTACTTTGGAAATATTCAAGTTCTGTTGATAGACTAACAGTGGACTTTCCCATTTGCAGAATATATTGAATGACCAACAGAGGGAGTGCTGCAGAAGAAACTTTCTCGGAGTTGCTGACAACCCAAAAAAAAAAGTTCAGCAGCTTTCGGCTTGATTTACCAATTTACATGGTGAGTCAAACTCTCAATTTATCATTTTGCTTTTCCTTAATGAAGTTCATAGCATCTGACGGCTCTCAGCACCTTTTAGTGTGGTCTTCTGCATGAATATTATTTGTCAAGACTGAAGCGATATGGTTGAAGGTACGGGCATCATGATAGCTTATCAAAGATGTTGACTGTCTGCAAGGCTGACAATCCTACTTTAGATACTTGTGCTAGCAATTTGTCATCAGAGGAAATTGGTGTGTTTGAGGCTGGAATGAGGTGTCTTATTTTAGAACAATTGCCTTAGTTTCACATGGAGGGAAGCTATTTTAACCTTCCTCCCTCAACTCTTTATATGGGACGCTTATAGTCGAGGATTGTCTTTAGTATATTCTGTATTCTTGTACCTCTGCCACCCTTTTGAAAAGGGGAGCTCAATGCTTTCAATGTTGCAGAGTCCTTTCCCATTACACATTCCACTTGCCTTGCAGTCATAATTACAGATAGTTAGCTAGTGCGGAATTGCTAATGCCTCATTGTTCTGTGTAATTGTCATTCATGGCTACTCATCAAGATGTGCCCTGACATCATAAAGCTACAGCAGGATGTCATCTGACTTGAGGGCAAGCTATAGGATACATTTATCATGTTACTGAAATGGGTAGCAGGCTAATCAGGATTCCCAGCTGTAGGCAAAGATGGGGTGATGGAAGAAATACAGGCATTATTTGAGATGTATTCATTTATTCAAGGTATGGGTGATAATATTCTCAGGTTCTCTATATGTTAACTGATAGGGATGTGCAAGAAGGACGATGGTAGAACCTGTTGTTCATAGTTTTTATCATTACCAGTTACTGCAGCATAAACCTTCCTCCATAAACGTATCGGATCACTTAATAGTTATAGGCGTACCATAGTCTAAAATAATTCAAGTGAGCAGATTATGCTGTCACTTGGCTAGCAATGAGGTCTTTTTGTATTTACATTCTAATATAGGTGGTAGAGTTGTGTAGAGAGCGGTCGCAAATGAGTCTTAGGATTGGGAGATGTATGATAGGTTGAAAAAATTTGAGATTTGAATTCTTTTTGAGCTGTGGGATTTTACAATATTACAGCCGCCATAGTACTGATTATTAACTCTTTATCAAAATGTGTTTGTTGTTGTGTTGTATTACTTTGGAAATATTCAAGTTCTGTTAATAGACTAACAGTGGACTTTCCCTTTTGCAGAATATATTGAATGACCAACAGAGGGAGTGCTGCAGAAGAAACTTTCTCGGAGTTGCTGACAACCCAAAAGAAAAAGTTCAGCCGCTTTCGGCTTGATTTAACAATTTACATGGTGAGTCAAACTCTCAATTTATCATTTTTCTTTTCCTTAATGAAGTTCATAGCATCTGACTGCTCTCAGCACCTTTTAGTCTGGTCTTCTGCCTGAATATTATTTGTCAAGACTGAAGCGATATGGTTGAAGCTACGTGCATCATGAGAGCTTATCAAAGATGTTGACTGTCTGCAAGGCTGACAATCCTACTTTAGATACTTGTGCTAGCAATATGTCATCAGAGGAAATTGGTGTGTTTGAGGCTGGAATGAGGTGTCTTATTTTAGAGCAATTGCCTTAGTTTCACATGGAGGGAAGCTATTTTAACCTTCCTCCCACAACTCTATATATGGGACGCTTATAGTCGAGAAGGATTGTCTTTAGTATATTCTGTATTTTCGTACCTCTGCCACCCCTTTCAAAAGGGGAGCTCAATGCTTTCAATGTTGCAGAGTCCTTTACCATTACACATTCCACTTGCCTTGCAGTCATAATTACAGATAGTTACCCAGTGCGGAATTGCTAATGCCTCATTGTTCTGTGTAATTGTCATCCATGGCTACTCATCAAGATGTGCCCTGACATAAAGCTACAGCAGGATGTCATCTGACTGGAGGGAAAGCTATAGGATACATTTATCATGTTACTGAAATGGGTAGTAGGCTAATAAGGACTCCCAGCTGAAGGCAAAGATGGGGAGATGGAAGAAACACAGGCATTATTTGAGATGTATTCATTTGTTCAAGGTATGGGTGATAATAATATTCTCAGGTTCTCTATATGTTAACTGATAGGGATGTGCCAGAAGGAAGATGGTAGAACCTGTTGTTCATAGTTTTTATCATTACCAGTAACTGCAGCATAAACCTTCCTCCATAAACGTATCGGATCACTTAATAGTTATAGGCGTACCATAGTCTAAAATAATTCAAGTGAGCAGATTATGCTGTCACTTGGCTAGCAATGAGGTCTTTTTGTATTTACATTCTAATATAGGTGGTAGAGTTGTGTAGAGAGCGGTCGCAAATGAGTCTTAGGATTGGGAGATGTATGATAGGTTGAAAAAATTTGAGATTTGAATTCTTTTTGAGCTGTGGGATTTTACAATATTACAGCCGCCATAGTACTGATTATTAACTCTTTATCAAAATGTGTTTGTTGTTATGTTGTATTACTTTGGAAATATTCAAGTTCTGTTAATAGACTAACAGTGGACTTTCCCATTTGCAGAATATATTGAATGACCAACAGAGGGAGTGCTGCAGAAGAAACTTTCTCGGAGTTGCTGACAACCCAAAAAAAAAGTTCAGCAGCTTTCGGCTTGATTTAACAATTTACATGGTGAGTCAAACTCTCAATTTATCATTTTGCTTTTCCTTAATGAAGTTCATAGCATCTGACGGCTCTCAGCACCTTTTAGTGTGGTCTTCTGCATGAATAATATTTGTCAAGACTGAAGCTATATGGTTGAAGGTACGGGCATCATGATAGTTTATCAAAGATGTTGACTGTCTGCAAGGCTGACAATCCTACTTTAGATACTTGTGCTAGCAATATGTCATCAGAGGAAATTGGTGTGTTTGAGGCTGGAATGAGGTGTCTTATTTTAGAGCAATTGCCTTAGTTTCACATGGAGGGAAGCTATTTTAACCTTCCTCCCTCAACTCTATATATGGGACGCTTCTAGTCGAGAAGGATTGTCTTTAGTATATTCTGTATTGTTGTACCTCTGCCACCCTTTTCAAAAGGGGAGCTCAATGCTTTCAATGTTGCAGAGTCCTTTCCCATTACACATTCCACTTGCCTTGCAGTCATAATTACAGATAGTTACCCAGTGCGGAATTGCTAATGCCTCATTGTTCTGTGTAATTGTCATCCATGGCTACTCATCAAGATGTGCCCTGACATAAAGCTACAGCAGGATGTCATCTGACTGGAGGGCAAGCTATACGATACATTTATCATGTTACTGAAATGGGTAGTAGGCTAATCAGGACTCCCAGCTGAAGGCAAAGATGGAGAGATGGAAGAAACACAGGCATTATTTGAGATATATTCATTTGTTCAAGGTATGGGTGATAATAATATTCTCAGGTTCTCTATATGTTAACTGATAGGGATGTGCCAGAAGGAAGATGGTAGAACCTGTTGTTCATAGTTTTTATCATTACCAGTAACTGCAGCATAAACCTTCTTCCATAAACGTATCGGATCACTCAATAGTTATAGGCGTACCATAGTCTAAAATAATTCAAGGGAGCAGATTATGCTGCCACTTGGCTAGCAATGAGGTCTTTTTGTATTTACATTCTAATATAGGTGGTAGAGTTGTGTAGAGAGCGGTAGCAAATGAGTCTTAGGATTGGGAGATGTATGATAGGTTGAAAAAATTTAAGATTTGACTTCTTTTTGAGCTGTGGGATTTTGCAATATTACAGCCGCCATAGTACTGATTATTTACTCTTTATCAAAATGTGTTTGTTGTTGTGTTGTATTACTTTGGAAATATTCAAGTTCTGTTGATAGACTAACAGTGGACTTTCCCATTTGCAGAATATATTGAATGACCAACAGAGGGAGTGCTGCAGAAGAAACTTTCTCGGAGTTGCTGACAACCCAAAAAAGAAAGTTTAGCAGCTTTCGGCTTGATTTACCAATTTACATGGTAAGTCAAACTCTCAATTTATAATTTTGCTTTTCCTTAATGAAGTTCATAGCATCTGACGGCTCTCAGCACCTTTTAGTGT
The DNA here is from genome assembly GCF_964263255.1 of Lissotriton vulgaris. Classification (NCBI taxonomy): domain Eukaryota; kingdom Metazoa; phylum Chordata; class Amphibia; order Caudata; family Salamandridae; genus Lissotriton; species Lissotriton vulgaris. The sequence goes on along the minus strand of NC_141699.1, from coordinate 536,572,548 downwards.
GGTCTTCTGCATGAATATTATTTGTCAAGACTGAAGCGATATGGTTAAAGGTACGGGCATCATGGTAGCTTATCAAAGATGTTGACTGTCTGCAAGGCTGACCATTCTACTTTAGATACTTGTGCTAGCAATATGTCATCAGAGGAAATTGGTGTGTTTGAGGCTGGAATGAGGTGTCTTATTTTAGAACAATTGCCTTAGTTTCACATGGAGGGAAGCTATTTTAACCTTCCTCCCTCAACTCTTTATATGGGACGCTTATAGTCGAGGATTGTCTTTAGTATATTCTGTATTCTTGTACCTCTGCCACCCTTTTCAAAAGGGGAGCTCAATGCTTTCAATGTTGCAGAGTCCTTTCCCATTACACATTCCACTTGCCTTGCAGTCATAATTACAGATAGTTACCTAGTGCGGAATTGCTAATGCCTCATTGTTCTGTGTAATTGTCATCCATGGATACTCATCAAGATGTGCCCTGACATCATAAAGCTACAGCAGGATGTCATCTGACTTGAGGGCAAGCTATAGGATACATTTATCATGTTACTGAAATGGGTAGCAGGCTAATCAGGACTCCCAGCTGAAGGCAAAGATGGGGAGATGGAAGAAATACAGGCATTATTTGAGATGTATTCATTTATTCAAGGTATGGGTGATAATATTCTCAGGTTCTCTATATGTTAACTGATAGGGATGTGCAAGAAGGACGATGGTAGAACCTGTTGTTCATAATTTTTATCATTACCAGTTACTGCAGCATAAACCTTCCTCCATAAACGTATCGGATCACTTAATAGTTATAGGCGTACCATAGTCTAAAATAATTCAAGTGAGCAGATTATGCTGTCACTTGGCTTGCAATGAGGTCTTTTTGTATTTACATTCTAATATAGGTGGTAGAGTTGTGTAGAGAGCGGTAGCAAATGAGTCTTAGGATTGGGAGATGTATGATAGGTTGAAAAAATTAGAGATTTGAATTCTTTTTGAGCTGTGGGATTTTACAATATTACAGCCGCCATAGTACTGATTATTAACTCTTTATCAAAATGTGTTTGTTGTTGTGTTGTATTACTTTGGAAATATTCGAATTCTGTTAATAGACTAACAGTGGACTTTCCCATTTGCAGAATATATTGAATGACCAACAGAGGGAGTGCTGCAGAAGAAACTTTCTCGGAGTTGCTGACAACCCAAAAAAGAAAGTTTTGCAGCTTTCGGCTTGATTTACCAATTTAAATGGTGAGTCAAACTCTCAATTTATCATTTTTCTTTTCCTTAATGAAGTTCATAGCATCTGACTGCTCTCAGCACCTTTTAGTCTGGTCTTCTGCCTGAATATTATTTGTCAAGACTGAAGCGATATGGTTGAAGCTACGTGCATCATGAGAGCTTATCAAAGATGTTGACTGTCTGCAAGGCTGACAATCCTACTTTAGATACTTGTGCTAGCAATATGTCATCAGAGGAAATTGGTGTGTTTGAGGCTGGAATGAGGTGTCTTATTTTAGAGCAATTGCCTTAGTTTCACATGGAGGGAAGCTATTTTAACCTTCCTCCCTCAACTCTATATATGGGACGCTTATAGTCGAGAAGGATTGTCTTTAGTATATTCTGTATTTTCGTACCTCTGCCACCCCTTTCAAAAGGGGAGCTCAATGCTTTCAATGTTGCAGAGTCCTTTCCCATTACACATTGCACTTGCCTTGCAGTCATAATTACAGATAGTTACCCAGTGCGGAATTGCTAATGCCTCATTGTTCTGTGTAATTGTCATCCATGGCTACTCATCAAGATGTGCCCTGACATAAAGCTACAGCAGGATGTCATCTGACTGGAGGGAAAGCTATAGGATACATTTATCATGTTACTGAAATGGGTAGTAGGCTAATAAGGACTCCCAGCTGAAGGCAAAGATGGGGAGATGGAAGAAACACAGGCATTATTTGAGATGTATTCATTTGTTCAAGGTATGGGTGATAATAATATTCTCAGGTTCTCTATATGTTAACTGATAGGGATGTGCCAGAAGGAAGATGGTAGAACCTGTTGTTCATAGTTTTTATCATTACCAGTAACTGCAGCATAAACCTTCCTCCATAAACGTATCGGATCACTTAATAGTTATAGGCGTACCATAGTCTAAAATAATTCAAGTTAGCAGATTATGCTGTCACTTGGCTAGCAATGAGGTCTTTTTGTATTTACATTCTAATATAGGTGGTAGAGTTGTGTAGAGAGCGGTCGCAAATGAGTCTTAGGATTGGGAGATGTATGATAGGTTGAAAAAATTTGAGATTTGAATTCTTTTTGAGCTGTGGGATTTTACAATATTACAGCCGCCATAGTACTGATTATTAACTCTTTATCAAAATGTGTTTGTTGTTGTGTTGTATTACTTTGGAAATATTCAAGTTCTGTTAATAGACTAACAGTGGACTTTCCCATTTGCAGAATATATTGAATGACCAACAGAGGGAGTGCTGCAGAAGAAACTTTCTCGGAGTTGCTGACAACCCAAAAAAAAAGTTCAGCAGCTTTCGGCTTGATTTAACAATTTAAATGGTGAGTCAAACTCTCAATTTATAATTTTGCTTTTCCTTAATGAAGTTCATAGCATCTGACGGCTCTCAGCACCTTTTAGTGTGGTCTTCTACATGAATATTATTTGTCAAGACTGAAGCGATATGGTTGAAGGTACGGGCATCATGATAGCTTATCAAAGATGTTGACTGTCTGCAAGGCTGACAATCCTACTTTAGATACTTGTGCTAGCAATATGTCAGAGGAAATTGGTGTGTTTGAGGCTGGAATGAGGTGTCTTATTTTAGAACAATTGCCTTAGTTTCACATGGAGGGAAGCTATTTTAACCTTCCTCCCTCAACTTTTTATATGGGACGCTTATAGTCGAGAAGGATTGTCTTTAGTATATTCTGTATTCTTGTACCTCTGCCACCCTTTTCAAAAGGGGAGCTCAATGCTTTCAATGTTGCAGAGTCCTTTCCCATTACACATTCCACTTGCCTTGCAGTCATAATTACAGATAGTTACCTAGTGCGGAATTGCTAATGCCTCATTGTTCTGTGTAATTGTCATCCATGGCTACTAATCAAGATGTGCCCTGACATCATAAAGCTACAGCAGGATGTCATCTGACTTGAGGGCAAGCTATAGGATACATTTATCATGTTACTGAAATGGGTAGCAGGCTAATCAGGACTCCCAGCTGAAGGCAAAGATGGGGAGATGGAAGAAATACAGGCATTATTTGAGATGTATTCATTTATTCAAGGTATGGGTAATAATATTCTCAGGTTCTCTATATGTTAACTGATAGGGATGTGCAAGAAGGACGATGGTAGAACCTGTTGTTCATAGTTTTTATCATTACCAGTTACTGCAGCATAAACCTTCCTCCATAAACGTATCGGATCACTTAATAGTTATAGGCGTACCATAGTCTAAAATAATTCAAGTGAGCAGATTATGCTGTCACTTGGCTAGCAATGAGGTCTTTTTGTATTTACATTCTAATATAGGTGGTAGAGTTGTGTAGAGAGCGGTAGCAAATGAGTCTTAGGATTGGGAGATATATGATAGGTTGAAAAAATTAGAGATTTGAATTCTTTTTGAGCTGTGGGATTTTACAATATTACAGCCGCCATAGTACTGATTATTAACTCTTTATCAAAATGGGTTTGTTGTTGTGTTGTATTACTTTGGAAATATTCAAGTTCTGTTGATAGACTAACAATGGACTTTCCCATTTGCAGAATATATTGAATGACCAACAGAGGGAGTGCTGCAGAAGAAACTTTCTCGGAGTTGCTGACAACCCAAAAAAAAAAGTTCAGCAGCTTTCGGCTTGATTTACCAATTTACATGGTGAGTCAAACTCTCAATTTATCATTTTGCTTTTCCTTAATGAAGTTCATAGCATCTGACGGCTCTCAGCACCTTTTAGTGTGGTCTTCTGCATGAATATTATTTGTCAAGACTGAAGCGATATGGTTGAAGGTACGGGCATCATGATAGCTTATCAAAGATGTTGACTGTCTGCAAGGCTGACAATCCTACTTTAGATACTTGTGCTAGCAATTTGTCATCAGAGGAAATTGGTGTGTTTGAGGCTGGAATGAGGTGTCTTATTTTAGAACAATTGCCTTAGTTTCACATGGAGGGAAGCTATTTTAACCTTCCTCCCTCAACTCTTTATATGGGACGCTTATAGTCGAGAAGGATTGTCTTTAGTGTATTCTGTATTCTTGTACCTCTGCCACCCTTTTCAAAAGGGGAGCTCAATGCTTTCAATGTTGCAGAGTCCTTTCCCATTACACATTCCACTTGCCTTGCAGTCATAATTACAGATAGTTAGCTAGTGCGGAATTGCTAATGCCTCATTGTTCTGTGTAATTGTCATTCATGGCTACTCATCAAGATGTGCCCTGACATCATAAAGCTACAGCAGGATGTCATCTGACTTGAGGGCAAGCTATAGGATACATTTATCATGTTACTGAAATGGGTAGCAGGCTAATCAGTATTCCCAGCTGTAGGCAAAGATGGGGAGATGGAAGAAATACAGGCATTATTTGAGATGTATTCATTTATTCAAGGTATGGGTGATAATATTCTCAGGTTCTCTATATGTTAACTGATAGGGATGTGCAAGAAGGACGATGGTAGAACCTGTTGTTCATAGTTTTTATCATTACCAGTTACTGCAGCATAAACCTTCCTCCATAAACGTATCGGATCACTTAATAGTTATAGGCGTACCATAGTCTAAAATAATTCAAGTGAGCAGATTATGCTGTCACTTGGCTAGCAATGAGGTCTTTTTGTATTTACATTCTAATATAGGTGGTAGAGTTGTGTAGAGAGCGGTCGCAAATGAGTCTTAGGATTGGGAGATGTATGATAGGTTGAAAAAATTTGAGATTTGAATTCTTTTTGAGCTGTGGGATTTTACAATATTACAGCCGCCATAGTACTGATTATTAACTCTTTATCAAAATGTGTTTGTTGTTGTGTTGTATTACTTTGGAAATATTCAAGTTCTGTTAATAGACTAACAGTGGACTTTCCCTTTTGCAGAATATATTGAATGACCAACAGAGGGAGTGCTGCAGAAGAAACTTTCTCGGAGTTGCTGACAACCCAAAAAAAAAAAGTTCAGCCGCTTTCGGCTTGATTTAACAATTTACATGGTGAGTCAAACTCTCAATTTATCATTTTTCTTTTCCTTAATGAAGTTCATAGCATCTGACTGCTCTCAGCACCTTTTAGTCTGGTCTTCTGCCTGAATATTATTTGTCAAGACTGAAGCGATATGGTTGAAGCTACGTGCATCATGAAAGCTTATCAAAGATGTTGACTGTCTGCAAGGCTGACAATCCTACTTTAGATACTTGTGCTAGCAATATGTCATCAGAGGAAATTGGTGTGTTTGAGGCTGGAATGAGGTGTCTTATTTTAGAGCAATTGCCTTAGTTTCACATGGAGGGAAGCTATTTTAACCTTCCTCCCTCAACTCTATATATGGGACGCTTATAGTCGAGAAGGATTGTCTTTAGTATATTCTGTATTTTCGTACCTCTGCCACCCCTTTCAAAAGGGGAGCTCAATGCTTTCAATGTTGCAGAGTCCTTTCCCATTACACATTGCACTTGCCTTGCAGTCATAATTACAGATAGTTACCCAGTGCGGAATTGCTAATGCCTCATTGTTCTGTGTAATTGTCATCCATGGCTACTCATCAAGATGTGCCCTGACATAAAGCTACAGCAGGATGTCATCTGACTGGAGGGAAAGCTATAGGATACATTTATCATGTTACTGAAATGGGTAGTAGGCTAATAAGGACTCCCAGCTGAAGGCAAAGATGGGGAGATGGAAGAAACACAGGCATTATTTGAGATGTATTCATTTGTTCAAGGTATGGGTGATAATAATATTCTCAGGTTCTCTATATGTTAACTGATAGGGATGTGCCAGAAGGAAGATGGTAGAACCTGTTGTTCATAGTTTTTATCATTACCAGTAACTGCAGCATAAACCTTCCTCCATAAACGTATCGGATCACTTAATAGTTATAGGCGTACCATAGTCTAAAATAATTCAAGTGAGCAGATTATGCTGTCACTTGGCTAGCAATGAGGTCTTTTTGTATTTACATTCTAATATAGGTGGTAGAGTTGTGTAGAGAGCGGGCGCAAATGAGTCTGAGGATTGGGAGATGTATGATAGGTTGAAAAAATTTGAGATTTGAATTCTTTTTGAGCTGTGGGATTTTACAATATTACAGCCGCCATAGTACTGATTATTAACTCTTTATCAAAATGTGTTTGTTGTTGTGTTGTATTACTTTGGAAATATTCAAGTTCTGTTAATAGACTAACAGTGGACTTTCCCATTTGCAGAATATATTGAATGACCAACAGAGGGAGTGCTGCAGAAGAAACTTTCTCGGAGTTGCTGACAACCCAAAAAAAAAGTTCAGCAGCTTTCGGCTTGATTTAACAATTTACATGGTGAGTCAAAGTCTCAATTTATCATTTTGCTTTTCCTTAATGAAGTTCATAGCATCTGACGGCTCTCAGCACCTTTTAGTGTGGTCTTCTGCATGAATATTATTTGTCAAGACTGAAGCTATATAGTTGAAGGTACGGGCATCATGATAGTTTATCAAAGATGTTGACTGTCTGCAAGGCTGACAATCCTACTTTAGATACTTGTGCTAGCAATATGTCATCAGAGGAAATTGGTGTGTTTGAGGCTGGAATGAGGTGTCTTATTTTAGAGCAATTGCCTTAGTTTCACATGGAGGGAAGCTATTTTAACCTTCCTCCCTCAACTCTATATATGGGACGCTTCTAGTCGAGAAGGATTGTCTTTAGTATATTCTGTATTGTTGTACCTCTGCCACCCTTTTCAAAAGGGGAGCTCAATGCTTTCAATGTTGCAGAGTCCTTTCCCATTACACATTCCACTTGCCTTGCAGTCATAATTACAGATAGTTACCTAGTGCGGAATTGCTAATGCCTCATTGTTCTGTGTAATTGTCATCCATGGCTACTCATCAAGATGTGCCCTGACATCATAAAGCTACAGCAGGATGTCATCTGACTGGATGGCAAGCTATAGGATACATTTATCATGTTACTGAAATGGGTAGTAGGCTAATCGGGACTCCCAGCTGAAGGCAAAGATGGGGAGATGGAAGAAACACAGGCATTATTTGAGATGTATTCATTTGTTCAAGGTATGGGTGATAATAATATTCTCAGGTTCTCTATATGTTAACTGATAGGGATGTGCCAGAAGGAAGATGGTAGAACCTGTTGTTTATAGTTTTTATCATTACCAGTAACTGCAGCATAAACCTTCTTCCATAAACGTATCGGATCACTTAATAGTTATAGGCGTACCATAGTCTTTAATAATTCAAGGGAGCAGATTATGCTGCCACTTGGCTAGCAATGAGGTCTTTTTGTATTTACATTCTAAAATAGGTGGTAGAGTTGTGTAGAGAGCGGTAGCAAATGAGTCTTAGGATTGGGAGATGTATGATAGGTTGAAAAAATTTGAGATTTGAATTCTTTTTGAGCTGTGGGATTTTACAATATTACAGCCGCCATAGTACTGATTATTAACTCTTTATCAAAATGTGTTTGTTGTTGTGTTGTATTACTTTGGAAATATTCAAGGTCTGTTAATAGACTAACAGTGGACTTTCCCATTTGCAGAATATATTGAATGACCAACAGAGGGAGTGCTGCAGAAGAAACTTTCTCGGAGTTGCTGACAACCCAAAAAAAAAAGTTCAGCAGCTTTCGGCTTGATTTAACAATTTACATGGTGAGTCAAACTCTCAATTTATCATTTTTCTTTTCCTTAATGAAGTTCATAGCATCTGACTGCTCTCAGCACCTTTTAGTCTGGTCTTCTGCCTGAATATTATTTGTCAAGACTGAAGCGATATGGTTGAAGCTACGTGCATCATGAGAGCTTATCAAAGATGTTGACTGTCTGCAAGGCTGACAATCCTACTTTAGATACTTGTGCTAGCAATATGTCATCAGAGGAAATTGGTGTGTTTGAGGCTGGAATGAGGTGTCTTATTTTAGAGCAATTGCCTTAGTTTCACATGGAGGGAAGCTATTTTAACCTTCCTCCCTCAACTCTATATATGGGACGCTTATAGTCGAGAAGGATTGTCTTTAGTATATTCTGTATTTTCGTACCTCTGCCACCCCTTTCAAAAGGGGAGCTCAATGCTTTCAATGTTGCAGAGTCCTTTCCCATTACACATTCCACTTGCCTTGCAGTCATAATTACAGATAGTTACCCAGTGCGGAATTGCTAATGCCTCATTGTTCTGTGTAATTGTCATCCATGGCTACTCATCAAGATGTGCCCTGACATAAAGCTACAGCAGGATGTCATCTGACTGGAGGGCAAGCTATACGATACATTTATCATGTTACTGAAATGGGTAGTAGGCTAATCAGGACTCCCAGCTGAAGGCAAAGATGGAAGAAACACAGGCATTATTTGAGATATATTCATTTGTTCAAGGTATGGGTGATAATAATATTCTCAGGTTCTCTATATGTTAACTGATAGGGATGTGCCAGAAGGAAGATGGTAGAACCTGTTGTTCATAGTTTTTATCATTACCAGTAACTGCAGCATAAACCTTCTTCCATAAACGTATCGGATCACTCAATAGTTATAGGCGTACCATAGTCTAAAATAATTCAAGGGAGCAGATTATGCTGCCACTTGGCTAGCAATGAGGTCTTTTTGTATTTACATTCTAATATAGGTGGTAGAGTTGTGTAGAGAGCGGTAGCAAATGAGTCTTAGGATTGGGAGATGTATGATAGGTTGAAAAAATTTAAGATTTGACTTCTTTTTGAGCTGTGGGATTTTGCAATATTACAGCCGCCATAGTACTGATTATTTACTCTTTATCAAAATGTGTTTGTTGTTGTGTTGTATTACTTTGGAAATATTCAAGTTCTGTTGATAGACTAACAGTGGACTTTCCCATTTGCAGAATATATTGAATGACCAACAGAGGGAGTGCTGCAGAAGAAACTTTCTCGGAGTTGCTGACAACCCAAAAAAGAAAGTTTAGCAGCTTTCGGCTTGATTTACCAATTTACATGGTAAGTCAAACTCTCAATTTATAATTTTGCTTTTCCTTAATGAAGTTCATAGCATCTGACGGCTCTCAGCACCTTTTAGTGTGGTCTTCTGCATGAATATTATTTGTCAAGACTGAAGCGATATGGTTAAAGGTACGGGCATCATGGTAGCTTATCAAAGATGTTGACTGTCTGCAAGGCTGACCATTCTACTTTAGATACTTGTGCTAGCAATATGTCATCAGAGGAAATTGGTGTGTTTGAGGCTGGAATGAGGTGTCTTATTTTAGAACAATTGCCTTAGTTTCACATGGAGGGAAGCTATTTTAACCTTCCTCCCTCAACTCTTTATATGGGACGCTTATAGTCGAGGATTGTCTTTAGTATATTCTGTATTCTTGTACCTCTGCCACCCTTTTCAAAAGGGGAGCTCAATGCTTTCAATGTTGCAGAGTCCTTTCCCATTACACATTCCACTTGCCTTGCAGTCATAATTACAGATAGTTACCTAGTGCGGAATTGCTAATGCCTCATTGTTCTGTGTAATTGTCATCCATGGATACTCATCAAGATGTGCCCTGACATCATAAAGCTACAGCAGGATGTCATCTGACTTGAGGGCAAGCTATAGGATACATTTATCATGTTACTGAAATGGGTAGCAGGCTAATCAGGACTCCCAGCTGAAGGCAAAGATGGGGAGATGGAAGAAATACAGGCATTATTTGAGATGTATTCATTTATTCAAGGTATGGGTGATAATATTCTCAGGTTCTCTATATGTTAACTGATAGGGATGTGCAAGAAGGACGATGGTAGAACCTGTTGTTCATAATTTTTATCATTACCAGTTACTGCAGCATAAACCTTCCTCCATAAACGTATCGGATCACTTAATAGTTATAGGCGTACCATAGTCTAAAATAATTCAAGTGAGCAGATTATGCTGTCACTTGGCTTGCAATGAGGTCTTTTTGTATTTACATTCTAATATAGGTGGTAGAGTTGTGTAGAGAGCGGTAGCAAATGAGTCTTAGGATTGGGAGATGTATGATAGGTTGAAAAAATTAGAGATTTGAATTCTTTTTGAGCTGTGGGATTTTACAATATTACAGCCGCCATAGTACTGATTATTAACTCTTTATCAAAATGTGTTTGTTGTTGTGTTGTATTACTTTGGAAATATTCGAATTCTGTTAATAGACTAACAGTGGACTTTCCCATTTGCAGAATATATTGAATGACCAACAGAGGGAGTGCTGCAGAAGAAACTTTCTCGGAGTTGCTGACAACCCAAAAAAGAAAGTTTTGCAGCTTTCGGCTTGATTTACCAATTTAAATGGTGAGTCAAACTCTCAATTTATAATTTTGCTTTTCCTTAATGAAGTTCATAGCATCTGACGGCTCTCAGCACCTTTTAGTGTGGTCTTCTACATGAATATTATTTGTCAAGACTGAAGCGATATGGTTGAAGGTACGGGCATCATGATAGCTTATCAAAGATGTTGACTGTCTGCAAGGCTGACAATCCTACTTTAGATACTTGTGCTAGCAATATGTCAGAGGAAATTGGTGTGTTTGAGGCTGGAATGAGGTGTCTTATTTTAGAACAATTGCCTTAGTTTCACATGGAGGGAAGCTATTTTAACCTTCCTCCCTCAACTTTTTATATGGGACGCTTATAGTCGAGAAGGATTGTCTTTAGTATATTCTGTATTCTTGTACCTCTGCCACCCTTTTCAAAAGGGGAGCTCAATGCTTTCAATGTTGCAGAGTCTTTTCCCATTACACATTCCACTTGCCTTGCAGTCATAATTACAGATAGTTACCTAGTGCGGAATTGCTAATGCCTCATTGTTCTGTGTAATTTTCATCCATGGCTACTCATCAAGATGTGCCCTGACATCATAAAGCTACAGCAGGATGTCATCTGACTTGAGGGCAAGCTATAGGATACATTTATCATGTTACTGAAATGGGTAGCAGGCTAATCAGGATTCCCAGCTGTAGACAAAGATGGGGAGATGGAAGAAACACAGGCATTATTTGAGATGTATTCATTTGTTCAAGGTATGGGTGATAATATTATTCTCAGGTTCTCTATATGTTAACTGATAGGGATGTGCAAGAAGGACGATGGTAGAACCTGTTGTTCATAGTTTTTATCATTACCAGTTACTGGAGCATAAACCTTCGTCCATAAACGTATCGGATCACTTAATAGTTATAGGCCTACCATAGTCTAAAATAATTCAAGTGAGCAGATTATACTGTCACTTGGCTAGCAATGAGGTCTTTTTGTATTTACATTCTGATATAGGTGGTAGAGTTGTGTAGAGAGCGGTAGCAAATGAGTCTTAGGATTGGGAGATGTATGATAGGTTGAAAAAATTAGAGATTTGAATTCTTTTTGAGCTGTGGGATTTTACAATATTACAGCCGCCATAGTACTGATTATTAACTCTTTATCAAAATGTGTTTGTTGTTGTGTTGTATTACTTTGGAAATATTCAAGTTCTGTTAATAGACTAACAGTGGACTTTCCCATTTGCAGAATATATTGAATGACCAACTGAGGGAGTGCTGCAGAAGAAACTTTCCCGGAGTTGCTGACAACCCAAAAAATAAAGTTCAGCAGCTTTCGGCTTGATTTACCAATTTACATGGTGAGTCAAACTCTCAATTTATCATTTAGCTTTTCCTTAATGAAGTTCATAGCATCTGACGGCTCTCAGCACCTTTTAGTGTGGTCTTCTGCATGAATATTATTTGTCAAGACTGAAGCGATATGGTTGAAGGTACGGGCATCATGATAGCTTATAAAAGATGTTGACTGTCTGCAAGGCTGACAATCCTACTTTAGATACTTGTGCTAGCAAGATGTCATCAGAGGAAATTGGTGTGTTTGAGGCTGGAATGAGGTGTCTTTTTTTAGAACAATTGCCCTAGTTTCACATGGAGGGAAGCTATTTTAACCTTCCTCCCTCAACTCTTTATATGGGACGCTTATAGTCGAGAAGGATTGTCTTTAGTGTATTCTGTATTCTTGTACCTCTGCCACCCTTTTCAAAAGGGGAGCTCAATGCTTTCAATGTTGCAGAGTCTTTTCCCATTACACATTCCACTTGCCTTGCAGTCATAATTACAGATAGTTACCTAGTGCGGAATTGCTAATGCCTCATTGTTCTGTGTAATTTTCATCCATGGCTACTCATCAAGATGTGCCCTGACATCATAAAGCTACAGCAGGATGTCATCTGACTTGAGGGCAAGCTATAGGATACATTTATCATGTTATTGAAATTGGTAGCAGGCTAATCAGGATTCCCAGCTGTAGACAAAGATGGGGAGATGGAAGAAACACAGGCATTATTTGAGATGTATTCATTTGTTCAAGGTATGGGTGATAATAATATTCTCAGGTTCTCTAAATGTTAACTGATAGGGATGTGCAAGAAGGAAGATGGTAGTACCTGTTGTTCATAGTTTTTTATCATTACCAGTAACTGCAGCATAAACCTTCCTCCATAAACGTATCGGATCACTTATTAGTTATAGGCGTACCATAGTCTAAAATAATTCAAGTGAGCAGATTATGCTGTCACTTGGCTAGCAATGAGGTCTTTTTGTATTTACATTCTGATATAGGTGGTAGAGTTGTGTAGAGAGCGGTAGCAAATGAGTCTTAGGATTGGGAGATGTATGATAGGTTGAAAAAATTAGAGATTTGAATTCTTTTTGAGCTGTGGGATTTTACAATATTACAGCCGTCATAGTACTGATTATTAACTCTTTATCAAAATGTGTTTGTTGTTGTGTTGTATTACTTTGGAAATATTCAAGTTGTGTTAATAGACTAACAGTGGACTTTCCCATTTGCAGAATATATTGAATGACCAACAGAGGGAGTGCTGCAGAAGAAACTTTCCCGGAGTTGCTGACAACCCAAAAAAAAAAGTTCAGCAGCTTTCGGCTTGATTTACCAATTTACATGGTGAGTCAAACTCTCAATTTATAATTTTGCTTTTCCTTAATGAAGTTCATAGCATCTGACGGCTCTCAGCACCTTTTAGTGTGGTCTTCTGCATGAATATTATTTGTCAAGACTGAAGCGATATGGTTGAAGGTACGGGCATCATGATAGCTTATCAAAGATGTTGACTGTCTGCAAGGCTGACAATCCTACTTTAGATACTTGTGCTAGCAATATGTCATCAGAGGAAATTGGTGTGTTTGAGGCTGGAATGAGGTGTCTTATTTTAGAACAATTGCCTTAGTTTCACATGGAGGGAAGCTATTTTAACCTTCCTCCCTCAACTCTCTATATGGGACGCTTATAGTCGAGAAGGATTGTCTTTAGTATATTCTGTATTCTTGTACCTCTGCCACCCTTTTCAAAAGGGGAGCTCAATGCTTTCAATGTTGCAGAGTCCTTTCCCATTACACATTCCACTTGCCTTGCAGTCATAATTACAGATAGTTACCTAGTGCGGAATTGCTAATGCCTCATTGTTCTGTGTAATTGTCATCCATGGCTACTAATCAAGATGTGCCCTGACATCATAAAGCTACAGCAGGATGTCATCTGACTTGAGGGCAAGCTATAGGATACATTTATCATGTTACTGAAATGGGTAGCAGGCTAATCAGGACTCCCAGCTGAAGGCAAAGATGGGGAGATGGAAGAAATACAGGCATTATTTGAGATGTATTCATTTATTCAAGGTATGGGTAATAATATTCTCAGGTTCTCTATATGTTAACTGATAGGGATGTGCAAGAAGGACGATGGTAGAACCTGTTGTTCATAGTTTTTATCATTACCAGTTACTGCAGCATAAACCTTCCTCCATAAACGTATCGGATCACTTAATAGTTATAGGCGTACCATAGTCTAAAATAATTCAAGTGAGCAGATTATGCTGTCACTTGGCTAGCAATGAGGTCTTTTTGTATTTACATTCTAATATAGGTGGTAGAGTTGTGTAGAGAGCGGTAGCAAATGAGTCTTAGGATTGGGAGATATATGATAGGTTGAAAAAATTAGAGATTTGAATTCTTTTTGAGCTGTGGGATTTTACAATATTACAGCCGCCATAGTACTGATTATTAACTCTTTATCAAAATGGGTTTGTTGTTGTGTTGTATTACTTTGGAAATATTCAAGTTCTGTTGATAGACTAACAGTGGACTTTCCCATTTGCAGAATATATTGAATGACCAACAGAGGGAGTGCTGCAGAAGAAACTTTCTCGGAGTTGCTGACAACCCAAAAAAAAAAGTTCAGCAGCTTTCGGCTTGATTTACCAATTTACATGGTGAGTCAAACTCTCAATTTATCATTTTGCTTTTCCTTAATGAAGTTCATAGCATCTGACGGCTCTCAGCACCTTTTAGTGTGGTCTTCTGCATGAATATTATTTGTCAAGACTGAAGCGATATGGTTGAAGGTACGGGCATCATGATAGCTTATCAAAGATGTTGACTGTCTGCAAGGCTGACAATCCTACTTTAGATACTTGTGCTAGCAATTTGTCATCAGAGGAAATTGGTGTGTTTGAGGCTGGAATGAGGTGTCTTATTTTAGAACAATTGCCTTAGTTTCACATGGAGGGAAGCTATTTTAACCTTCCTCCCTCAACTCTTTATATGGGACGCTTATAGTCGAGAAGGATTGTCTTTAGTATATTCTGTATTCTTGTACCTCTGCCACCCTTTTCAAAAGGGGAGCTCAATGCTTTCAATGTTGCAGAGTCCTTTCCCATTACACATTCCACTTGCCTTGCAGTCATAATTACAGATAGTTACCTAGTGCGGAATTGCTAATGCCTCATTGTTCTGTGTAATTGTCATCTATGGCTACTCATCAAGATGTGCCCTGACATCATAAAGCTACAGCAGGATGTCATCTGACTTGAGGGCAAGCTATAGGATACATTTATCATGTTACTGAAATGGGTAGCAGGCTAATCAGGACTCCCAGCTGTAGGCAAAGATGGGGAGATGGAAGAAACACAGGCATTATTTGAGATGTATTCATTTATTCAAGGTATGGGTGATAATATTCTCAGGTTCTCTATATGTTAACTGATAGGGATGTGCAAGAAGGACGATGGTAGAACCTGTTGTTTATAGTTTTTATCATTACCAGTTACTGGAGCATAAACCTTCCTCCATAAACGTATCGGATCACTTAATAGTTATAGGCCTACCATAGTCTAAAATAATTCAAGTGAGCAGATTATGCTGTCACTTGGCTAGCAATGAGGTCTTTTTGTATTTACATTCTAATATAGGTGGTAGAGTTGTGTAGAGAGCGGTAGCAAATGAGTCTTAGGATTGGGAGATGTATGATAGGTTGAAAAAATTAGAGATTTGAATTCTTTTTGAGCTGTGGGATTTTACAATATTACAGCCGCCATAGTACTGATTATTAACTCTTTATCAAAATGTGTTTGTTGTTGTGTTGTATTACTTTGGAAATATTCAAGTTCTGTTAATAGACTAACAGTGGACTTTCCCATTTGCAGAATATATTGAATGACCAACAGAGGGAGTGCTGCAGAAGAAACTTTCTCGGAGTTGCTGACAACCCAAAAAAAAAAGTTCAGCAGCTTTCGGCTTGATTTACCAATTTACATGGTGAGTCAAACTCTCAATTTATCATTTTGCTTTTCCTTAACGAAGTTCATAGCATCTGACGGCTCTCAGCACCTTTTAGTGTGGTCTTCTGCATGAATATTATTTGTCAAGACTGAAGCGATATGGTTGAAGCTACGGGCATCATGATAGCTTATCAAAGATGTTGACTGTCTGCAAGGCTGACAATCCTACTTTAGATACTTGTGCTAGCAAGATGTCATCAGAGGAAATTGGTGTGTTTGAGGCTGGAATGAGGTGTCTTATTTTAGAACAATTGCCTTAGTTTCACATGGAGGGAAGCTATTTTAACCTTCCTCCCTCAACTCTCTATATGGGACGCTTATAGTCGAGAAGGATTGTCTTTAGTATATTCTGTATTCTTGTACCTCTGCCACCCTTTTCAAAAGGGGAGCTCAATGCTTTCAATGTTGCAGAGTCTTTTCCCATTACACATTCCACTTGACTTGCAGTCATAATTACAGATAGTTACCTAGTGCGGAATTCCTAATGCCTCATTGTTCTGTGTAATTGTCATCCATGGCTACTCTTCAAGATGTGCCCTGACATCGTAAAGCTACAGCAGGATGTCATCTGACTTGAGGGCAAGCTATAGGATACATTTATCATGTTACTGAAATGGGTAGCAGGCTAATCAGGACTCCCAGCTGTAGGCAAAGATGGGGAGAGGGAAGAAACACAGGCATTATTTGAGATGTATTCATTTGTTCAAGGTATGGGTGATAATAATATTCTCAGGTTCTCTATATGTTAACTGATAGGGATGTGCAAGAAGGACGATGGTAGAACCTGTTGTTTATAGTTTTTATCATTACCAGTTACTGGAGCATAAACCTTCCTCCATAAACGTATCGGATCACTTAATAGTTATAGGCCTACCATAGTCTAAAATAATTCAAGTGAGCAGATTATGCTGTCACTTGGCTAGCAATGAGGTCTTTTTGTATTTACATTCTAATATAGGTGGTAGAGTTGTGTAGAGAGCGGTAGCAAATGAGTCTTAGGATTGGGAGATGTATGATAGGTTGAAAAAATTAGAGATTTGAATTCTTTTTGAGCTGTGGGATTTTACAATATTACAGCTGCCATAGTACTGATTATTAACTCTTTATCAAAATGGGTTTGTTGTTGTGTTGTATTACTTTGGAAATATTCAAGTTCTGTTGATAGACTAACAGTGGACTTTCCCATTTGCAGAATATATTGAATGACCAACAGAGGGAGTGCTGCAGAAGAAACTTTCTCGGAGTTGCTGACAACCCAAAAAAAAGGTTCAGCAGCTTTCGGCTTGATTTACCAATTTACATGGTGAGTCAAACTCTCAATTTATTATTTTGCTTTTCCTTAATGAAGTTCATAGCATCTGACGGCTCTCAGCACCTTTTAGTGTGGTCTTCTGCATGAATATTATTTGTCAAGACTGAAGCGATATGGTTGAAGCTACGGGCATCATGATAGCTCATCAAAGATGTTGACTGTCTGCAAGGCTGACAATCCTACTTTAGATACTTGTGCTAGCAAGATGTCATCAGAGGAAATTGGTGTGTTTGAGGCTGGAATGAGGTGTCTTATTTTAGAACAATTGCCTTAGTTTCACATGGAGGGAAGCTATTTTAACCTTCCTCCCTCAACTCTTTATATGGGACGCTTCTAGTCGAGAAGGATTGTCTTTAGTATGTTCTGTATTCTTGTACCTCTGCAACCCTTTTCAAAAGGGGAGCTCAATGCTTTCAATGTTGCAGAGTCTTTTCCCATTACACATTCCACTTGCCTTGCAGTCATAATTACAGATAGTTACCTAGTGCGGAATTCCTAATGCCTCATTGTTCTGTGTAATTGTCATCCATGGCTACTCATCAAGATGTGCCCTGACATCGTAAAGCTGCAGCAGGATGTCATCTGACTTGAGGGCAAGCTGTAGGATACATTTATCATGTTACTGAAATGGGTAGCAGGCTAATCAGGACTCCCAGCTGTAGGCAAAGATGGGGAGATGGAAGAAACACAGGCATTATTTGAGATGTATTCATTTATTCAAGGTATGGGTGATAATATTCTCAGGTTCTCTATATGTTAACTGATAGCGATGTGCAAGAAGGACGATGGTAGAACCTGTTGTTTATAGTTTTTATCATTACCAGTTACTGGAGCATAAACCTTCCTCCATAAACGTATCGGATCACTTATTAGTTATAGGCGTACCATAGTCTAAAATAATTCAAGTGAGCAGATTATGCTGTCACTTGGCTAGCAATGAGGTCTTTTTGTATTTACATTCTGATATAGGTGGTAGAGTTGTGTAGAGAGCGGTAGCAAATGAGTCTTAGGATTGGGAGATGTATGATAGGTTGAAAAAATTAGAGATTTGAATTCTTTTTGAGCTGTGGGATTTTACAATATTACAGCCGCCATAGTACTGATTATTAACTCTTTATCAAAATGTGTTTGTTGTTGTGTTGTATTACTTTGGAAATATTCAAGTTCTGTTAATGGACTAACAGTGGACTTTCCCATTTGCAGAATATATTGAATGACCAACAGAGGGAGTGCTGCAGAAGAAACTTTCTCGGAGTTGCTGACAACCCCAAAAAAAAAGTTCAGCAGCTTTCGGCTTGATTTACCAATTTACATGGTGAGTCAAACTCTCAATCTATCATTTTGCTTTTCCTTAATGAAGGTCATAGCATCTGACGGCTCTCAGCACCTTTTAGTGTGGTCTAATGCATGAATATTATTTGTCAAGACTGAAGCGATATGGTTGAAGCTACGGGCATCATGATAGCTCATCAAAGATGTTGACTGTCTGCAAGGCTGACAATCCTACTTTAGATACTTGTGCTAGCAAGATGTCATCAGAGGAAATTGGTGTGTTTGAGGCTGGAATGAGGTGTCTTTTTTTAGAACAATTGCCTTAGTTTCACATGGAGGGAAGCTATTTTAACCTTCCTCCCTCAACTCTTTATATGGGACGCTTATAGTCGAGAAGGATTGTCTTTAGTGTATTCTGTATTCTTGTACCTCTGCCACCCTTTTCAAAAGGGGAGCTCAATGCTTTCAATGTTGCAGAGTCTTTTCCCATTACACATTCCACTTGCCTTGCAGTCATAATTACAGATAGTTACCTAGTGCGGAATTGCTAATGCCTCATTGTTCTGTGTAATTTTCATCCATGGCTACTCATCAAGATGTGCCCTGACATCATAAAGCTACAGCAGGATGTCATCTGACTTGAGGGCAAGCTATAGGATACATTTATCATGTTATTGAAATTGGTAGCAGGCTAATCAGGATTCCCAGCTGTAGACAAAGATGGGGAGATGGAAGAAACACAGGCATTATTTGAGATGTATTCATTTGTTCAAGGTATGGGTGATAATAATATTCTCAGGTTCTCTAAATGTTAACTGATAGGGATGTGCAAGAAGGAAGATGGTAGTACCTGTTGTTCATAGTTTTTTATCATTACCAGTAACTGCAGCATAAACCTTCCTCCATAAACGTATCGGATCACTTATTAGTTATAGGCGTACCATAGTCTAAAATAATTCAAGTGAGCAGATTATGCTGTCACTTGGCTAGCAATGAGGTCTTTTTGTATTTACATTCTGATATAGGTGGTAGAGTTGTGTAGAGAGCGGTAGCAAATGAGTCTTAGGATTGGGAGATGTATGATAGGTTGAAAAAATTAGAGATTTGAATTCTTTTTGAGCTGTGGGATTTTACAATATTACAGCCGTCATAGTACTGATTATTAACTCTTTATCAAAATGTGTTTGTTGTTGTGTTGTATTACTTTGGAAATATTCAAGTTGTGTTAATAGACTAACAGTGGACTTTCCCATTTGCAGAATATATTGAATGACCAACAGAGGGAGTGCTGCAGAAGAAACTTTCCCGGAGTTGCTGACAACCCAAAAAAAAAAGTTCAGCAGCTTTCGGCTTGATTTACCAATTTACATGGTGAGTCAAACTCTCAATTTATAATTTTGCTTTTCCTTAATGAAGTTCATAGCATCTGACGGCTCTCAGCACCTTTTAGTGTGGTCTTCTGCATGAATATTATTTGTCAAGACTGAAGCGATATGGTTGAAGGTACGGGCATCATGATAGCTTATCAAAGATGTTGACTGTCTGCAAGGCTGACAATCCTACTTTAGATACTTGTGCTAGCAATATGTCATCAGAGGAAATTGGTGTGTTTGAGGCTGGAATGAGGTGTCTTATTTTAGAACAATTGCCTTAGTTTCACATGGAGGGAAGCTATTTTAACCTTCCTCCCTCAACTCTCTATATGGGACGCTTATAGTCGAGAAGGATTGTCTTTAGTATATTCTGTATTCTTGTACCTCTGCCACCCTTTTCAAAAGGGGAGCTCAATGCTTTCAATGTTGCAGAGTCCTTTCCCATTACACATTCCACTTGCCTTGCAGTCATAATTACAGATAGTTACCTAGTGCGGAATTGCTAATGCCTCATTGTTCTGTGTAATTGTCATCCATGGCTACTAATCAAGATGTGCCCTGACATCATAAAGCTACAGCAGGATGTCATCTGACTTGAGGGCAAGCTATAGGATACATTTATCATGTTACTGAAATGGGTAGCAGGCTAATCAGGACTCCCAGCTGAAGGCAAAGATGGGGAGATGGAAGAAATACAGGCATTATTTGAGATGTATTCATTTATTCAAGGTATGGGTAATAATATTCTCAGGTTCTCTATATGTTAACTGATAGGGATGTGCAAGAAGGACGATGGTAGAACCTGTTGTTCATAGTTTTTATCATTACCAGTTACTGCAGCATAAACCTTCCTCCATAAACGTATCGGATCACTTAATAGTTATAGGCGTACCATAGTCTAAAATAATTCAAGTGAGCAGATTATGCTGTCACTTGGCTAGCAATGAGGTCTTTTTGTATTTACATTCTAATATAGGTGGTAGAGTTGTGTAGAGAGCGGTAGCAAATGAGTCTTAGGATTGGGAGATATATGATAGGTTGAAAAAATTAGAGATTTGAATTCTTTTTGAGCTGTGGGATTTTACAATATTACAGCCGCAATAGTACTGATTATTAACTCTTTATCAAAATGGGTTTGTTGTTGTGTTGTATTACTTTGGAAATATTCAAGTTCTGTTGATAGACTAACAGTGGACTTTCCCATTTGCAGAATATATTGAATGACCAACAGAGGGAGTGCTGCAGAAGAAACTTTCTCGGAGTTGCTGACAACCCAAAAAAAAAAGTTCAGCAGCTTTCGGCTTGATTTACCAATTTACATGGTGAGTCAAACTCTCAATTTATCATTTTGCTTTTCCTTAATGAAGTTCATAGCATCTGACGGCTCTCAGCACCTTTTAGTGTGGTCTTCTGCATGAATATTATTTGTCAAGACTGAAGCGATATGGTTGAAGGTACGGGCATCATGATAGCTTATCAAAGATGTTGACTGTCTGCAAGGCTGACAATCCTACTTTAGATACTTGTGCTAGCAATTTGTCATCAGAGGAAATTGGTGTGTTTGAGGCTGGAATGAGGTGTCTTATTTTAGAACAATTGCCTTAGTTTCACATGGAGGGAAGCTATTTTAACCTTCCTCCCTCAACTCTTTATATGGGACGCTTATAGTCGAGAAGGATTGTCTTTAGTATATTCTGTATTCTTGTACCTCTGCCACCCTTTTCAAAAGGGGAGCTCAATGCTTTCAATGTTGCAGAGTCCTTTCCCATTACACATTCCACTTGCCTTGCAGTCATAATTACAGATAGTTACCTAGTGCAGAATTGCTAATGCCTCATTGTTCTGTGTAATTTTCATCCATGGCTACTCATCAAGATGTGCCCTGACATCATAAAGCTACAGCAGGATGTCATCTGACTTTAGGGCAAGCTATAGGATACATTTATCATGTTACTGAAATGGGTAGCAGGCTAATCAGGACTCCCAGCTGAAGGCAAAGATGGGGAGATGGAAGAAACACAGGCATTATTTGAGATGTATTCATTTATTCAAGGTATGGGTGATAATATTCTCAGGTTCTCTATATGTTAACTGATAGGGATGTGCAAGAAGGACGATGGTAGAACCTGTTGTTCATAATTTTTATCATTACCAGTTACTGCAGCATAAACCTTCCTCCATAAACGTATCGGATCACTTAATAGTTATAGGCGTACCATAGTCTAAAATAATTCAAGTGAGCAGATTATGCTGTCACTTGGCTAGCAATGAGGTCTTTTTGTATTTACATTCTAATATAGGTGGTAGAGTTGTGTAGAGAGCGGTCGCAAATGAGTCTTAGGATTGGGAGATGTATGATAGGTTGAAAAAATTTGAGATTTGAATTCTTTTTGAGCTGTGGGATTTTACAATATTACAGCCGCCATAGTACTGATTATTAACTCTTTATCAAAATGTGTTTGTTGTTGTGTTGTATTACTTTGGAAATATTCAAGTTCTGTTAATAGACTAACAGTGGACTTTCCCATTTGCAGAATATATTGAATGACCAACAGAGGGAGTGCTGCAGAAGAAACTTTCTCGGAGTTGCTGACAACCCAAAAAAAAAGTTCAGCAGCTTTCGGCTTGATTTAACAATTTACATGGTGAGTCAAACTCTCAATTTATCATTTTGCTTTTCCTTAATGAAGTTCATAGCATCTGACGGCTCTCAGCACCTTTTAGTGTGGTCTTCTGCATGAATATTATTTGTCAAGACTGAAGCTATATGGTTGAAGGTACGGGCATCATGATAGTTTATCAAAGATGTTGACTGTCTGCAAGGCTGACAATCCTACTTTAGATACTTGTGCTAGCAAGATGTCATCAGAGGAAATTGGTGTGTTTGAGGCTGGAATGAGGTGTCTTTTTTTTAGAACAATTGCCTTAGTTTCACATGGAGGGAAGCTATTTTAACCTTCCTTCCTCAACTCTTTATATGGGACGCTTATAGTCGAGAAGGATTGTCTTTAGTATATTCTGTATTCTTGTACCTCTGCCACCCTTTTCAAAAGGGGAGCTCAATGCTTTCAATGTTGCAGAGTCCTTTCCCATTACACATTCCACTTGCCTTGCAGTCATAATTACAGATAGTTACCTAGTGCGGAATTGCTAATGCCTCATTGTTCTGTGTAATTGTCATCTATGGCTACTCATCAAGATGTGCCCTGACATCATAAAGCTACAGCAGGATGTCATCTGACTTGAGGGCAAGCTATAGGATACATTTATCATGTTACTGAAATGGGTAGCAGGCTAATCAGGACTCCCAGCTGTAGGCAAAGATGGGGAGATGGAAGAAACACAGGCATTATTTGAGATGTATTCATTTATTCAAGGTATGGGTGATAATATTCTCAGGTTCTCTATATGTTAACTGATAGGGATGTGCAAGAAGGACGATGGTAGAACCTGTTGTTTATAGTTTTTATCATTACCAGTTACTGGAGCATAAACCTTCCTCCATAAACGTATCGGATCACTTAATAGTTATAGGCCTACCATAGTCTAAAATAATTCAAGTGAGCAGATTATGCTGTCACTTGGCTAGCAATGAGGTCTTTTTGTATTTACATTCTAATATAGGTGGTAGAGTTGTGTAGAGAGCGGTAGCAAATGAGTCTTAGGATTGGGAGATGTATGATAGGTTGAAAAAATTAGAGATTTGAATTCTTTTTGAGCTGTGGGATTTTACAATATTACAGCCGCCATAGTACTGATTATTAACTCTCTATCAAAATGTGTTTGTTGTTGTGTTGTATTACTTTGGAAATATTCAAGTTCTGTTAATAGACTAACAGTGGACTTTCCCATTTGCAGAATATATTGAATGACCAACAGAGGGAGTGCTGCAGAAGAAACTTTCTCGAAGTTGCTGACAACCCAAAAAAAAAGGTTCAGCAGCTTTCGGCTTGATTTACCAATTTACATGGTGAGTCAAACTCTCAATTTATCATTTTGCTTTTCCTTAATGAAGTTCATAGCATCTGACGGCTCTCAGCACCTTTTAGTGTGGTCTTCTGCATGAATATTTTTTGTCAAGACTGAAGCGATATGGTTGAAGCTACGGGCATCATGATAGCTCATCAAAGATGTTGACTGTCTGCAAGGCTGACAATCCTACTTTAGATACTTGTGCTAGCAAGATGTCATCAGAGGAAATTGGTGTGTTTGAGGCTGGAATGAGGTGTCTTATTTTAGAACAATTGCCTTAGTTTCACATGGAGGGAAGCTATTTTAACCTTCCTCCCTCAACTCTTTATATGGGACGCTTCTAGTCGAGAAGGATTGTCTTTAGTATGTTCTGTATTCTTGTACCTCTGCAACCCTTTTCAAAAGGGGAGCTCAATGCTTTCAATGTTGCAGAGTCCTTTCCCATTACACATTCCACTTGCCTTGCAGTCATAATTACAGATAGTTACCTAGTGCGGAATTGCTAATACCTCATTGTTCTGTGTAATTGTCATCCATGGCTACTCATCAAGATGTGCCCTGACATCATAAAGCTACAGCAGGATGTCATCTGACTTGAGGGCAAGCTATAGGATACATTTATCATGTTACTGAAATGGGTAGCAGGCTAATCAGGACTCCCAGCTGTAGGCAAAGATGGGGAGATGGAAGAAACACAGGCATTATTTGAGATGTATTCATTTATTCAAGGTATGGGTGATAATATTCTCAGGTTCTCTATATGTTAACTGATAGGGATGTGCAAGAAGGATGATGGTAGAACCTGTTGTTTATAGTTTTTATCATTACCAGTTACTGGAGCATAAACCTTCCTCCATAAACGTATCGGATCACTTAATAGTTATAGGCCTACCATAGTCTAAAATAATTCAAGTGAGCAGATTATGCTGTCACTTGGCTAGCAATGAGGTCTTTTTGTATTTGCATTCTAATATAGGTGGTAGAGTTGTGTAGAGAGCGGTAGCAAATGAGTCCTCGGATTGGGAGATGTATGATAGGTTGAAAAAATTAGAGATTTGAATTCTTTTTGAGCTGTGGGATTTTACAATATTACAGCCGCCATAGTACTGATTATTAACTCTTTATCAAAATGTGTTTGTTGTTGTGTTGTATTACTTTGGAAATATTCAAGTTCTGTTAATAGACTAACAGTGGACTTTCCCATTTGCAGAATATATTGAATGACCAACAGAGGGAGTGCTGCAGAAGAAACTTTCTCGGAGTTGCTGACAACCCAAAAAAAAAAGTTCAGCAGCTTTCGGCTTGATTTACCAATTTACATGGTGAGTCAAACTCTCAATTTATCATTTTGCTTTTCCTTAATGAAGTTCATAGCATCTGACGGCTCTCAGCACCTTTTAGTGTGGTCTTCTGCATGAATATTATTTGTCAAGACTGAAGCGATATGGTTGAAGCTACGGGCATCATGATAGCTTATCAAAGATGTTGACTGTCTGCAAGGCTGACAATCCTACTTTAGATACTTGTGCTAGCAAGATGTCATCAGAGGAAATTGGTGTGTTTGAGGCTGGAATGAGGTGTCTTATTTTAGAACAATTGCCTTAGTTTCACATGGAGGGAAGCTATTTTAACCTTCCTCCCTCAACTCTCTATATGGGACGCTTATAGTCGAGAAGGATTGTCTTTAGTACATTCTGTATTCTTGTACCTCTGCCACCCTTTTCAAAAGGGGAGCTCAATGCTTTCAATGTTGCAGAGTCTTTTCCCATTACACATTCCACTTGCCTTGCAGTCATAATTACAGATAGTTACCTAGTGCGGAATTCCTAATGCCTCATTGTTCTGTGTAATTGTCATCCATGGCTACTCATCAAGATGTGCCCTGACATCGTAAAGCTACAGCAGGATGTCATCTGACTTGAGGGCAAGCTGTAGGATACATTTATCATGTTACTGAAATGGGTAGCAGGCTAATCAGGACTCCCAGCTGTAGGCAAAGATGGGGAGATGGAAGAAACACAGGCATTATTTGAGATGTATTCATTTATTCAAGGTATGGGTGATAATATTCTCAGGTTCTCTATATGTTAACTGATAGCGATGTGCAAGAAGGACGATGGTAGAACCTGTTGTTTATAGTTTTTATCATTACCAGTTACTGGAGCATAAACCTTCCTCCATAAACGTATCGGATCACTTATTAGTTATAGGCGTACCATAGTCTAAAATAATTCAAGTGAGCAGATTATGCTGTCACTTGGCTAGCAATGAGGTCTTTTTGTATTTACATTCTGATATAGGTGGTAGAGTTGTGTAGAGAGCGGTAGCAAATGAGTCTTAGGATTGGGAGATGTATGATAGGTTGAAAAAATTAGAGATTTGAATTCTTTTTGAGCTGTGGGATTTTACAATATTACAGCCGCCATAGTACTGATTATTAACTCTTTATCAAAATGTGTTTGTTGTTGTGTTGTATTACTTTGGAAATATTCAAGTTCTGTTAATGGACTAACAGTGGACTTTCCCATTTGCAGAATATATTGAATGACCAACAGAGGGAGTGCTGCAGAAGAAACTTTCTCGGAGTTGCTGACAACCCCAAAAAAAAAGTTCAGCAGCTTTCGGCTTGATTTACCAATTTACATGGTGAGTCAAACTCTCAATCTATCATTTTGCTTTTCCTTAATGAAGGTCATAGCATCTGACGGCTCTCAGCACCTTTTAGTGTGGTCTAATGCATGAATAATATTTGTCAAGACTGAAGCGATATGGTTGAAGCTACGGGCATCATGATAGCTCATCAAAGATGTTGACTGTCTGCAAGGCTGACAATCCTACTTTAGATACTTGTGCTAGCAAGATGTCATCAGAGGAAATTGGTGTGTTTGAGGCTGGAATGAGGTGTCTTTTTTAGAACAATTGCCTTAGTTTCACATGGAGGGAAGCTATTTTAACCTTCCTCCCTCAACTCTTTATATGGGACGCTTATAGTCGAGAAGGATTGTGTTTAGTATATTCTGTATTCTTGTACCTCTGCCACCCTTTTCAAAAGGGGAGCTCAATGCTTTCAATGTTGCAGAGTCTTTTCCCATTACACATTCCACTTGCCTTGCAGTCATAATTACAGATAGTTACCTAGTGCGGAATTGCTAATGCCTCATTGTTCTGTGTAATTTTCATCCATGGCTACTCATCAAGATGTGCCCTGACATCATAAAGCTACAGCAGGATGTCATCTGACTTGAGGGCAAGCTATAGGATACATTTATCATGTTACTGAAATGGGTAGCAGGCTAATCAGGATTCCCAGCTGTAGACAAAGATGGGGAGATGGAAGAAACACAGGCATTATTTGAGATGTATTCATTTGTTCAAGGTATGGGTGATAATAATATTCTCAGGTTCTCTATATGTTAACTGATAGGGATGTGCAAGAAGGAAGATGGTAGTACCTGTTGTTCATAGTTTTTATCATTACCAGTAACTGCAGCATAAACCTTCCTCCATAAACGTATCGGATCACTTATTAGTTATAGGCGTACCATAGTCTAAAATAATTCAAGTGAGCAGATTATGCTGTCACTTGGCTAGCAATGAGGTCTTTTTGTATTTACATTCTGATATAGGTGGTAGAGTTGTGTAGAGAGCGGTAGCAAATGAGTCTTAGGATTGGGAGATGTATGATAGGTTGAAAAAATTAGAGATTTGAATTCTTTTTGAGCTGTGGGATTTTACAATATTACAGCCGTCATAGTACTGATTATTAACTCTTTATCAAAATGTGTTTGTTGTTGTGTTGTATTACTTTGGAAATATTCAAGTTGTGTTAATAGACTAACAGTGGACTTTCCCATTTGCAGAATATATTGAATGACCAACAGAGGGAGTGCTGCAGAAGAAACTTTCCCGGAGTTGCTGACAACCCAAAAAAAAAAGTTCAGCAGCTTTCGGCTTGATTTACCAATTTACATGGTGAGTCAAACTCTCAATTTATAATTTTGCTTTTCCTTAATGAAGTTCATAGCATCTGACGGCTCTCAGCACCTTTTAGTGTGGTCTTCTGCATGAATATTATTTGTCAAGACTGAAGCGATATGGTTGAAGGTACGGGCATCATGATAGCTTATCAAAGATGTTGACTGTCTGCAAGGCTGACAATCCTACTTTAGATACTTGTGCTAGCAATATGTCATCAGAGGAAATTGGTGTGTTTGAGGCTGGAATGAGGTGTCTTATTTTAGAACAATTGCCTTAGTTTCACATGGAGGGAAGCTATTTTAACCTTCCTCCCTCAACTCTTTATATGGGACGCTTATAGTCGAGAAGGATTGTCTTTAGTATATTCTGTATTCTTGTACCTCTGCCACCCTTTTCAAAAGGGGAGCTCAATGCTTTCAATGTTGCAGAGTCTTTTCCCATTACACATTCCACTTGCCTTGCAGTCATAATTACAGATAGTTACCTAGTGCGGAATTGCTAATGCCTCATTGTTCTGTGTAATTTTCATCCATGGCTACTCATCAAGATGTGCCCTGACATCATAAAGCTACAGCAGGATGTCATCTGACTTGAGGGCAAGCTATAGGATACATTTATCATGTTACTGAAATGGGTAGCAGGCTAATCAGGATTCCCAGCTGTAGACAAAGATGGGGAGATGGAAGAAACACAGGCATTATTTGAGATGTATTCATTTGTTCAAGGTATGGGTGATAATATTATTCTCAGGTTCTCTATATGTTAACTGATAGGGATGTGCAAGAAGGACGATGGTAGAACCTGTTGTTCATAGTTTTTATCATTACCAGTTACTGGAGCATAAACCTTCGTCCATAAACGTATCGGATCACTTAATAGTTATAGGCCTACCATAGTCTAAAATAATTCAAGTGAGCAGATTATACTGTCACTTGGCTAGCAATGAGGTCTTTTTGTATTTACATTCTGATATAGGTGGTAGAGTTGTGTAGAGAGCGGTAGCAAATGAGTCTTAGGATTGGGAGATGTATGATAGGTTGAAAAAATTAGAGATTTGAATTCTTTTTGAGCTGTGGGATTTTACAATATTACAGCCGCCATAGTACTGATTATTAACTCTTTATCAAAATGTGTTTGTTGTTGTGTTGTATTACTTTGGAAATATTCAAGTTCTGTTAATAGACTAACAGTGGACTTTCCCATTTGCAGAATATATTGAATGACCAACTGAGGGAGTGCTGCAGAAGAAACTTTCCCGGAGTTGCTGACAACCCAAAAAATAAAGTTCAGCAGCTTTCGGCTTGATTTACCAATTTACATGGTGAGTCAAACTCTCAATTTATCATTTTGCTTTTCCTTAATGAAGTTCATAGCATCTGACGGCTCTCAGCACCTTTTAGTGTGGTCTTCTGCATGAATATTATTTGTCAAGACTGAAGCGATATGGTTGAAGGTACGGGCATCATGATAGCTTATAAAAGATGTTGACTGTCTGCAAGGCTGACAATCCTACTTTAGATACTTGTGCTAGCAAGATGTCATCAGAGGAAATTGGTGTGTTTGAGGCTGGAATGAGGTGTCTTTTTTTAGAACAATTGCCCTAGTTTCACATGGAGGGAAGCTATTTTAACCTTCCTCCCTCAACTCTTTATATGGGACGCTTATAGTCGAGAAGGATTGTCTTTAGTGTATTCTGTATTCTTGTACCTCTGCCACCCTTTTCAAAAGGGGAGCTCAATGCTTTCAATGTTGCAGAGTCTTTTCCCATTACACATTCCACTTGCCTTGCAGTCATAATTACAGATAGTTACCTAGTGCGGAATTGCTAATGCCTCATTGTTCTGTGTAATTTTCATCCATGGCTACTCATCAAGATGTGCCCTGACATCATAAAGCTACAGCAGGATGTCATCTGACTTGAGGGCAAGCTATAGGATACATTTATCATGTTATTGAAATTGGTAGCAGGCTAATCAGGATTCCCAGCTGTAGACAAAGATGGGGAGATGGAAGAAACACAGGCATTATTTGAGATGTATTCATTTGTTCAAGGTATGGGTGATAATAATATTCTCAGGTTCTCTAAATGTTAACTGATAGGGATGTGCAAGAAGGAAGATGGTAGTACCTGTTGTTCATAGTTTTTTATCATTACCAGTAACTGCAGCATAAACCTTCCTCCATAAACGTATCGGATCACTTATTAGTTATAGGCGTACCATAGTCTAAAATAATTCAAGTGAGCAGATTATGCTGTCACTTGGCTAGCAATGAGGTCTTTTTGTATTTACATTCTGATATAGGTGGTAGAGTTGTGTAGAGAGCGGTAGCAAATGAGTCTTAGGATTGGGAGATGTATGATAGGTTGAAAAAATTAGAGATTTGAATTCTTTTTGAGCTGTGGGATTTTACAATATTACAGCCGTCATAGTACTGATTATTAACTATTTATCAAAATGTGTTTGTTGTTGTGTTGTATTACTTTGGAAATATTCAAGTTGTGTTAATAGACTAACAGTGGACTTTCCCATTTGCAGAATATATTGAATGACCAACAGAGGGAGTGCTGCAGAAGAAACTTTCCCGGAGTTGCTGACAACCCAAAAAAAAAAGTTCAGCAGCTTTCGGCTTGATTTACCAATTTACATGGTGAGTCAAACTCTCAATTTATAATTTTGCTTTTCCTTAATGAAGTTCATAGCATCTGACGGCTCTCAGCACCTTTTAGTGTGGTCTTCTGCATGAATATTATTTGTCAAGACTGAAGCGATATGGTTGAAGGTACGGGCATCATGATAGCTTATCAAAGATGTTGACTGTCTGCAAGGCTGACAATCCTACTTTAGATACTTGTGCTAGCAATATGTCATCAGAGGAAATTGGTGTGTTTGAGGCTGGAATGAGGTGTCTTATTTTAGAACAATTGCCTTAGTTTCACATGGAGGGAAGCTATTTTAACCTTCCTCCCTCAACTCTCTATATGGGACGCTTATAGTCGAGAAGGATTGTCTTTAGTATATTCTGTATTCTTGTACCTCTGCCACCCTTTTCAAAAGGGGAGCTCAATGCTTTCAATGTTGCAGAGTCTTTTCCCATTACACATTCCACTTGCCTTGCAGTCATAATTACAGATAGTTACCTAGTGCGGAATTCCTAATGCCTCATTGTTCTGTGTAATTGTCATCCATGGCTACTCATCAAGATGTGCCCTGACATCGTAAAGCTACAGCAGGATGTCATCTGACTTGAGGGCAAGCTATAGGATACATTTATCATGTTACTGAAATGGGTAGCAGGCTAATCAGGACTCCCAGCTGTAGGCAAAGATGGGGAGAGGGAAGAAACACAGGCATTATTTGAGATGTATTCATTTGTTCAAGGTATGGGTGATAATAATATTCTCAGGTTCTCTATATGTTAACTGATAGGGATGTGCAAGAAGGACGATGGTAGAACCTGTTGTTTATAGTTTTTATCATTACCAGTTACTGGAGCATAAACCTTCCTCCATAAACGTATCGGATCACTTAATAGTTATAGGCCTACCATAGTCTAAAATAATTCAAGTGAGCAGATTATGCTGTCACTTGGCTAGCAATGAGGTCTTTTTGTATTTACATTCTAATATAGGTGGTAGAGTTGTGTAGAGAGCGGTAGCAAATGAGTCTTAGGATTGGGAGATGTATGATAGGTTGAAAAAATTAGAGATTTGAATTCTTTTTGAGCTGTGGGATTTTACAATATTACAGCCGCCATAGTACTGAATATTAACTCTTTATCAAAATGTGTTTGTTGTTGTGTTGTATTACTTTGGAAATATTCAAGTTCTGTTAATAGACTAACAGTGGACTTTCCCATTTGCAGAATATATTGAATGACCAACAGAGGGAGTGCTGCAGAAGAAACTTTCTCGGAGTTGCTGACAACCCAAAAAAAAAGGTTCAGCAGCTTTCGGCTTGATTTACCAATTTACATGGTGAGTCAAACTCTCAATTTATCATTTTGCTTTTCCTTAATGAAGTTCATAGCATCTGACGGCTCTCAGCACCTTTTAGTGTGGTCTTCTGCATGAATATTATTTGTCAAGACTGAAGCGATATGGTTGAAGCTACGGGCATCATGATAGCTCATCAAAGATGTTGACTGTCTGCAAGGCTGACAATCCTACTTTAGATACTTGTGCTAGCAAGATGTCATCAGAGGAAATTGGTGTGTTTGAGGCTGGAATGAGGTGTCTTTTTTTAGAACAATTGCCTTAGTTTCACATGGAGGGAAGCTATTTTAACCTTCCTTCC
This sequence comes from Lissotriton vulgaris, assembly GCF_964263255.1. Classification (NCBI taxonomy): domain Eukaryota; kingdom Metazoa; phylum Chordata; class Amphibia; order Caudata; family Salamandridae; genus Lissotriton; species Lissotriton vulgaris. Next base: position 536,540,528 of record NC_141699.1, on the reverse strand, counting down.
TCAACTCTTTATATGGGACGCTTATAGTCGAGAAGGATTGTCTTTAGTATGTTCTGTATTCTTGTACCTCTGCCACCCTTTTCAAAAGGGGAGCTCAATGCTTTCAATGTTGCAGAGTCCTTTCCCATTACACATTCCACTTGCCTTGCAGTCATAATTACAGATAGTTACCTAGTGCGGAATTGCTAATGCCTCATTGTTCTGTGTAATTGTCATCCATGGCTACTCATCAAGATGTGCCCTGACATCATAAAGCTACAGCACGATGTCATCTGACTTGAGGGCAAGCTATAGGATACATTTATCATGTTACTGAAATGGGTAGCAGGCTAATCAGGACTCCCAGCTGTAGGCAAAGATGAGGAGATGGAAGAAACACAGGCATTATTTGAGATGTATTCATTTATTCAAGGTATGGGTGATAATAATATTCTCAGGTTCTCTATATGTTAACTGATAGGGATGTCCAAGAAGGACGATGGTAGAACCTGTTGTTCATAGTTTTTATCATTACCAGTTACTGGAGCATAAACCTTCCTCCATAAACGTATCGGATCACTTAATAGTTATAGGCCTACCATAGTCTAAAATAATTCAAATGAGCAGATTATGCTGTCACTTGGCTAGCAATGAGGTCTTTTTGTATTTGCATTCTAATATAGGTGGTAGAGTTGTGTAGAGAGCGGTAGCAAATGAGTCCTCGGATTGGGAGATGTATGATAGGTTGAAAAAATTAGAGATTTGAATTCTTTTTGAGCTGTGGGATTTTACAATATTACAGCCGCCATAGTACTGATTATTAACTCTTTATCAAAATGTGTTTGTTGTTGTGTTGTATTACTTTGGAAATATTCAAGTTCTGTTAATAGACTAACAGTGGACTTTCCCATTTGCAGAATATATTGAATGACCAACAGAGGGAGTGCTGCAGAAGAAACTTTCTCGGAGTTGCTGACAACCCAAAAAAAAAGGTTCAGCAGCTTTTGGCTTGATTTACCAATTTACATGGTGAGTCAAACTCTCAATTTATCATTTTGCTTTTCCTTAATGAAGTTCATAGCATCTGACGGCTCTCAGCACCTTTTAGTGTGGTCTTCTGCATGAATATTATTTGTCAAGACTGAAGCGATATGGTTGAAGGTACGGGCATCATGATAGCTTATCAAAGATGTTGACTGTCTGCAAGGCTGACAATCCTACTTTAGATACTTGTGCTAGCAATATGTCATCAGAGGAAATTGGTGTGTTTGAGGCTGGAATGAGGTGTCTTATTTTAGAACAATTGCCTTAGTTTCACATGGAGGGAAGCTATTTTAACCTTCCTCCCTCAACTCTTTATATGGGACGCTTCTAGTCGAGAAGGATTGTCTTTAGTATGTTCTGTATTCTTGTACCTCTGCAA